>NC_092631.1:79728566-80423566 GCF_039555335.1 Amphiura filiformis
AAATGGAAAGCGCCCTCTTTGGCAATTAGAAAATACTGTTGTGACATGATGCTTACATCAACGTCTAGGGCACAGTCTTAATTTTCAAATGCCGTTTATTCTGTTCAATTTGCTTGTTTTCATCTCGAGATATGGTTAGTTAACAACGAAAGGGTAAAATCACAATTGTGCCACTTTTACTAAGGAAGAGGGCTGTTCATGTAAATCAATTATAGCATCAAGTTTATCAAGATTTCCTTCGTGAAATCAAAAGAATTCATCGATTACACAACAATACAAAATTGTTTATACTATTTTTACTGTGTTATCACGATACAGGTATAATGATTCTCCTTTTCCACTTGAAACAGATTAAAAGATCAATAACTATTTCACATTGTGCTGTAAAATTTTAATACATAAACATGTCAATGATTTTGTCATGGTAAATACTGTTCTCTTTGTCACTCAAGACAAGTTAAACGACAAACAAATATTCACACTCTGTTGTAAAATTAAAATCATGTCAACGACATATTGCATATCGTATACGTTAGAAATTTAACCGAGCAATATTATTCCATAACATTTCTGATCCTACAAATGAGACTGTACATTTTTAGTGTTTTTACTTCTAAAAAGAGACTTTAGTAGGACAATGTGCAACAGTTTGATATTTTACACAATTTTGCCCCATGATCGGTGAAACTTTTGGTGGGAAATAGGTTCCTTGCCCCTTTTCTTGTCCTATATCTCCTCGATTTTCTCAGCATTTTTGTCAAAGGGGCACTTTTCTCCTTCATTTTTTGTCAAAACGAAAGGTCAAAATAAAATATTTTCAAATGATAGACGGCTTTTCCTCCCAGCTACATACACTTTAAGTACACGTCATTAGATTTATTAAGTTTACTATGAGGACTCTTAAATGTCAAAAATGTCAATTTTTAATAATTTGACATACGTAAAATTTGTATTATATCGCAAATTTCAAAACATCTAAATTGTTTGATATCATCAAGACATTCCTCGTATTTAGAATGCAATTTAGAATTTTGATGTGTCTGATATGTTCTCATGTCCCACAAAAAATGCTGTGGAAACGTTGCTATCCGATCACGTAATTCAGCAAGTTTTTTTTCACTATTAAGAAGGAACCAAGCTCTAAAAGCTTCATCTGTAGGGTAACCAAGAAAGTAACAATAGCAAATTATATTTATGAACTGAACTGAAACAGATAATGTAGGTCAAACTTACGGTTTTTGTACTTGCTTTTAATATAGACGGAATGAAATTCTAAAAGCTTTTATCTGTAGTGTAGCAATAGTAAAATTGATATTTAATTTTTGTAGCTACTTTATAATTGTGTCGAAAGATGTTCTTTGAACAGGACTTAATTTCCATAAGTTTCTTGTAGTACTTGGTTTTCATAAAAGCTTTTAAGATCTGTCGTGTAACAATAGTAAAATTTATAATCGATTTCTTAATTTCCTGTGTTGTTAGATGTGCAGTGAACTGGAATTAATTCCGATAAATATAAAGCAAAACATATTTAATTCTCTCCCCCTTTTACGAGCCTTGCCACTATTCATGATATTAGTTTGACCAGAGAAGATGAGAAAAGACAAAATCTCGACTTCATGAATTCTAAGAGCAAACATCGTATGCTGAGAATAGACCGTGGCAATCCAGAAACCGCGCTATATCATAGACCTTGGTTATATCCAAAGAACTGTTAAACCCAGTGACCGCTTTCTCCGAAAAAAGCGCGCAAAATTATGACTTTTATCAATTTGACGGCACTCAGGACATGTGCTCTCCCTTGCCCCTTTGCTACGCTACTGCCTGTAAAATAATCATCTACTATAAGCATCTCAACTGCATATTTCAAGCACGGATCTTTATGAGGAGGCACGTCATATAAACACCATGCATTGCATTTTCTCCTTTTTGCCTTCTTTAATCTCAGCGTACACAAGATAACGTGCGCTGTAATGTAACGGTTATTATTTTTTTTATTCCGCTGCTGAATCAGAAATCTGAGGTCTTTTTTGTACTGATCGTCACATGTACTGTGTTGTTTATCTCCTTTCCACGTCCACTCCAAACACCGTCCAACGGATACATCAGAGGGGCTGTTGACCACACTTCTTCTACCCTGATACTGCATTACACATCTAATTCTGTAACTTTCAAGTTCAATCCTTCGAATTCTTTAACACATGGATTTTGTCCATCAAAAATTTGCTGTAGAATTTCGGCAAAAGTACATTTGCTTTTGCTCTGATGCAGAACCCATCCGATTGAATCGTTTTATACAGTATCTTAACCCGCAATATAGCTGTATCTGACGCCATATTTGGCAAAAAATGAAAAGAAGTTGAAAAAATCGTAGAAAAAAAAAAATCCACCCGAGATAGTATTCTCAGCTCGTCGTCTTGTTTCCGCCTGTCACTCTCGCCGAAGGGACGGTAGGGAGAACGGGAAGTATTGTGTAGAGGCTAGTCACGATATCAACCTCTAACACGGCATTTTGTGATCGCTAGCGTAACATTTACAGTAAAGAAACAAGCAAAACTCGACTGGAACGAGACGATCATGTTGATGTAGACTCGCTTTCCAGTCGTCTTCTAAAAAAATGATTTTAAACAATCTGAATTACGATTCTAGAAAAAAAATCGGAAAATTAAGAAATTCAATGCAGGAATTTGACGATAATTTTACCAACGTGCGCGGGTAACGTGAGACAAAGAATTAATTTTGTTTGGGCTTACGCGTCTGAAAATAAAACACGTAAGTCACAATCTGTGATCGAAGCATCACGCGAGATTCTACGATATCTAAGATGCAAAAGTCATACAAAAAATTGACAAGAAAGAAAAAGCCAGGAAATGCTTAGAAATAAGCACAAATTAATTAATTATAAAATAAGAACAGCAATTATAATACTCGCCTAGTGATGTGAGAGTTTCATCTGTTTGATTCAAGGCCAATGCCATTGTCCATACCGAATCATACGCATAGGGAGCTTCTGCGGTACCAAGATATGATTCTAAATCATCAGTTCCCATCATCTTCTTCAATCCATCGATGAAAGCCGCCGCTGACTAATGGGTTGAATAAAGATTATTCGGAGAAAGGGTCTTTTGAAATGATTGGGTTTTTTTTCAGATTGAAAAAGAAGTTTACTAGTGCTAAGAAACTGACACTCTAATTTCATACTATTCATTTTTCTGAATAGAAAACCTATTCATTTATTTTTGATCCCGTAACTTTTCGTTTTTGATGAGATATACTTTTCATTTTGATTAGGTATATTATCACTTTGAACCCACAATCTTATCAAAATGAATAGTTTCGGTTTTATTTTAACAAGTAACTATTTAAATTGAAAAGATCTCCAACTCAGTATTGTACATTTCAATTTGAAAAGGTTCTACAGTGTGGGCCAAAAACATCTTTACCCAATTTTAGAGGGTGGTTGCTCGAATTGTAGAAGAGCTATTCATGATATTGTTACATATTCTAAATGTATATCTTTCTAAAAGTATGTGATGAAGAAATGAAAGCAAAAAAAGCTAAATTAACAAAATGGTGCTAGTTTTACGTCCGAGGGTCAAAAATGACTTTGTCCACACGTAATTCAATGGGATGTGTCCGATTGCTAAGAGTAAGGCATACATATGCGTTAGGCATACATGTACTTGGTAAACACGTTTGGCTTGTCTTTGAAAAGTGATGATTGTTTTACATGCATGAAAGAAATACAATCGATTTTAACCCCCATTTACTTGTCATGTACTCGAATTTCTCCTGTCATTGACCAATAATTAGCACAAAAATTACACAATTACAAAGGTTTCATCTGGCGTAATTCTTGAATTTAAAATAGGCCTTCGTGCATTTTGTGACTGCGTGGCGTATTTCTAAATAGGTTTGCAAGGTGTCAAGATAAGGCAATTCACAACACAACAGAGATCTGTTTGCAGAGCTATACTTACGAACAGAAAGCTTTTTGGAAGTGCAGCGTCAATTTCGGATTCGTTTCCCGAACGCAAGAGTCCCGCCGAAACTTACCACAACTATACTACGAAAACTTTCACCACCTCGGAAGTGTGATGAATATGCAAAGCACGGAGCGGACGTCCAAGAACTGACCGTTCAGCTGCAAATATTGCAGCGGTTCAAAGGGAACTTGCAGCTAACCCCAGAGTCAGTTGTCGACGCAACAATTTGTCGAAAATAGGCCTACCTAGAACGCAATAAATGCAATAACTAAACTTTCTTGTAGATAAAATTTCGTAATGACAAAAAAATGAGGTCTGAGGTTACAATTGCTTTGCGCATATTTGAAGAGCATTGTTTTTTATATCTTTGCAGCATGAAAGCTGCATATCATGACGAAATATCGTAGCTTGACATTTAAATACGGTAGTTTATGTTTGATTTATTTGATTGTGTTATATAAAATTGCTGAACAAATTTGTGCGTATACTGAGTTTTTCTCATTCTCTGTCGAACTCGCTATTGCAAACGATGCGACGCGACGTCTAGTAGGCCTTCGCGTGGACAAAGTTAATTTTGACCCTTTGATTTCAAACTAGCGTCACGTTTTTATTTTAATACATTTTTAAATAGTTTTTTCATCAAATACTCTTAAGAAGATGTTTTTTACGAATATGTGAAAACAGTTTGAAGCAGACTTTTCAATTTTGAGATATGAACCTTTTAAATTTGGTAAAGTTGTTTTTGGCCCACACTGTATTACACCCCCTTGGAAAAGTTGAACAAGTCAAATTTCACTTTTTGGTCATATTTGTTTAAGAACCTATTCATTTTTGACAAAAACCTATCCTTTTTTAAAAATGACATGGCAATCTTATCAAATTTGATGAGTTTCTTGTCATTTTGATGAGAATATCCGATTCATTTTGAGGAGCAATCTGTACATTTTGAAGATAAATCTATTATATCCCCATCCGAATGGTTTCCCTTGTCAAATTTGAAAAGTTTCTATTCAAAAATGATTAGATCGTTTTAAGAGTGTATTTCTGATCGTTTCAGGGACACATAATGCGTGCACAAAATGTGTTTGTTTTGTCACCTGCACGGGATTTGATTATTCAGTTTCCATGATAACCCTTCTTATGTTATGAGACCTTGAATGTGATAGTATCCACGGTTGCATGAATTTCACTCTTTTAAGAGTTAAGACTTAATGCAACCAATTTAATTTAAAATGTTTAATTTATATTGTTTCATCCGTGCAAAAAATAATGGAGCGAAAAACAACAACCACGTGACGCCCCACACCGAACAAAACTGTTTATCGGGAGCATTTATCTACAAAAAGAGGATGCACGTTTTACCTTGCCACTCAAGGTGTCCTTTCCATCTATTCCCAATAAAATAACTTGATATACTCCAAAATATCCTTTGATAGCGGCATCCATCTGGTCTATGGTACAATCGATGTTTTCATCAGGTATTCGCCACCAATACCTTTGGTACCAAGCTGCAATCAAATCAAAGCTGATTGAAAGGTTCTTTATCAGATATAAATATTTACATTGTCCCCATTTTACTTAATCGGGTCACAAATATTTGAATCACCTGGTATAGCTTTATCGATGTAATGACATTTAGCACCACAGCCAACGTTACCAACACCAGTGGCCTGACTGGGGAAAAGTTCCCACTGAAAACGTAAAATACGCACACAATCAGTAAACACCTTGAATTGGATATAAAACAGTGTAAAATCTTACGTTCACGTCAAATAGTATGGAACTGACAATCCCGGTAAATAAAATTGAGCCGAACTAATACTCACTGGGCATTTTTCTTTGCTCCCTGAAAAAAGTCGAGGCACGCCAATGACCACAGCGCCTCCGCCACGGTAATTGACACCGCCACTGCCACTAAAACCCACCCACTTAACCACACTCCTACCCCTACTTCTGGGCACCAATTTAGCGAATAAATGCGAATCAAACGTTTGGGTTAGTACTATAGCGCTATCCGGCGCACAATGTCGTCATGGTCATCGCCCCGATATCTTCATGGCAGAAATCGCCATGGTAGGTTGAATCCACCGCCACGCATGGCCATTTTATATCGACCTGTTTAGTTTTGAGTCGCATAATGGACCGAAGGACATCTGACTAAGGCTACTGACAATAGCCCCGATTAGCTCGGTGACTGACCTCGCTGTGTGTCAGTCGAGCATGGTACGCTATAGGTCATATGCTTTTAGATTACCTCCACGATTGGCCTATACACTGCGCTATATAATTCGGCACATATAAATCAGAATTATTGTCAGTTTTTGACTCAAGACGCAAGCTACTCTCTCAAGACGCAAGCTAACGACTATCATATCTGTTCAAAATATATATTCAAATGCAAGGAACCACATCTGGTTTCTTTATACGAAATCATTTACGGGAGATATTCATCATTTTCTATCCCGGTATCCAAAGATTTTCTACTCATATCAAACTAGTGCATAGCAAATTCACGTGTATCGATCCCGGGTATTTATTTTAGTATCTCTGCTAACAAAGTAATTATTAGCCAGGCGATGTCGGTGTGCGGCGGTGCCCGATAGGTACCGATGATTCTTTCTATCATACCTGGAGATGTAACCAATTGTATTGAACATAATACTGAACATTTGAATCATCGTTATTTATTGAATTAAAAAACAATAGCATTATGCAAATGGTCAAGGTACGATAGAAATAGCACCGGTAACTATCGTGGAACAGATAGCGATACAGGTCCAAACTAGACGTGGTGCCTAATGTTGGCTTACCCGGTATAAACCACACATATTTGGCTCCAAACAAACCAGCTTTCCATGCAGCACAGAACACTTGTCGTGCTTGCGGTTCGTAGAAGTTACCAATGATAATTCGTGCGTCCAATTTCTGGAAAAATGCAGCGAAAATACGAAAGAGTCTTTAAGTTGGATTCATTTATCGGTAGATTGTATTCGGGAGGTGGTCATAAAAAGTGGCAATAATGTCAAGCAAATGGATATTGATTCAAGAATGAGAATGATCCAACGATCCAACAGTAACCTTACTAATGTAACCCTAAACTAAACCTTAACCAACTATATTTCGATATAGCAAACCTTCGACTTAGTGGGCGTACACCACCTTCAAAATGAGAGGATATCTCCGTGGCTTATTTCAATTGCATAAATCATTCAATTATTTTTTTATTTGTATCTGTATAAACAAATGTAGTAAATAAATAATCAATAAAAACAAATGTGGAACTACCTTGATATTGTTAATTTGTGATGTAGGATCATCAGTAAAAGGTTCCGCGGCTAAAACCTGTAATCCTTTTGATGCTGCATATTTTCGGAAATCGGTGTCACTCTGATAACAATAACAACAAGAGCAACAACAATAATAGCAATGTTAACAATAATAATAATACAATACTATGAATATGGATACTATGAATATGGTGTTGATGATGATGATAACAATTATTGTAATACTATTATCAATACTGATAATGATGATAAGTATTACAATGAATAATAACACTTAGTGATGACGATGTCAATGAGTTTGAAGGTTGTTATATCAAGAAATTATGTAATTAAAGTTTATTCTTCGAACAACATCAACGCTTCAATATTCGTTTCTAAATTAATCACACTTACCAATGAGAAAAGGTCAACTCTTTGATATATTGTGGCTACTTTGGTCCATCCAAAATGCTTCATAATAGCGACTTTTAGTGGATTATACAGTAAATCAGACAAGCAAAGACGGAAGAATCGTGGGTACATTTCACGATATGATAATTCTGGGGAAGATGCCGAGTATGATATCTGATGAATAAACCATGGCAAACATTACAGAAAATGGTAGAAATACACCAAATAAATAAGAGATTAAGTTTTAGATTTGTAAATTATTATGAACATATTGGGATAATCCAATGTTCACAAATAATGCGTTATTCTTGAGTGGAAAGTGTATTGACACATGATCAAAAATTATCATCTCTTCAACGGAATTGGAGATGCACAAAAATGGTTTAATATTGATTATTTGTGCATGAAAGAACATCGTATTATAATCTTTTTTGGCGCATGTGTCTATATATAAAGGATATGTCATGTGGTTTGGGTTGGCCGAAAAGGGACACATTTCACATATGTGATTATGCCATCGATTATGGCATCACATATATAGGACGCTACATCGAGTCCGCACGCCTGAGATAAACATACTAGTATCAAAAAAAGTAATAATGACTATTATTAAAAAACGAGCCATTGTATTACAAATCTGTAAACTGCGTTGGAAGCAGAATTTATTTCATTTGACATCTCATTTGTAGCAATTGACTAAATATTGACGTCACAGCGTACATTTGAATCAATGTAACACAAGATTTGAAAGTTGCAGTAAATTATATTGATTTGTATTCAGTATAATGGAAGGGAAATCTGTGTAATGATATCGAATGTTTTTGTATACAGGGTGTCCCAGAAAAAATTACCGAGTGAATGAAATTGAACGTAAGTCGAGAAATAGACATAAGAATCAAACAATTTAAAATGTAGCGCATAGCCTTTTTTTATTGTGTATCACATACAAAAATTTTATTTGATTCGGTTGACTGGTTGCGAAGAAATGAAAGATTACACAATGCGCGCATCAATGCAGTTCATTCCAAGTTTGATCAACAGGTGCTTTTTTTCATACTCGCTCACCGTTTCCTAAAGTTTGTTTATCTCATTAAATTTAGTCCACATTATCTATTTTATAATCCGATGGTGTTATGTTATTCATGCTTTCACTGAAGATGAATAACAGTTTGTCCGAGAAAACGTTGATTTCTGCAATTGGAAGCTAGCTTTCCAATACAGGTGCAAATACCGGGGCATGTTATATTTTAACTTTCCAAGGAACATTTGAGCCAAGAATTACAATGATCAAGTGGTTACAGCTTTACGTGTGATTTTTGATACCATACAACATTAATTTTGAAGTTTTAAAAGATTTAAACTTTGCATTACAATTTCTTGGAAATATTCCAAAAACATTAATGTGTGTGAGAAATTTTGTAAGCCAGCTGGAATTCTTTATGCAATATTTCTTCATGCAAAAGTTATATCAACATTAACGAAAAAGATATTTACATGTACCGAGCATCATCTTACATGCAAGCTTTCATTTTCAATATCGTGCAGGTTTTCAAATTTGAACACAACCTAATTCAATGTTTTGCAAGAAACAGATTGTTTAAAAAGAACGAAAAGGATTTCACCGAACAAAATATGAAGCCCATGAAAGATAACCACTAGTGCGCATTGTGTTGAATTATCATTCTCTAAAACTTGGAATAAAGTAAATGAACGCATGCGTTATGTAATCGCTGATTTCTTCGCAATCAGTCAATCAATTCCAGTAAAATTAGCATATAAGATGCAGAATAAAACGGGCTACACGCTGATTTTTAGATTTTTGGATTTTGATATCTATTTCTCGACTTACGTCCAAATTCAATTTTTTTCTGGGACACCCTGTAGTTGCAAGTGCAACTTTCACATGTGGACCTCACTACATTAAATTGACCAGTGTTTTATTGTTTTCTGGGCTATCGTATCAAATGATATGTCAAAATGCGCAGAAATAAATTTTACTTCCAACGCATTTTACGGATTTGTAATGCAACAGCCCGTTTTTGAATAATGGCATTATTTAATGGAAGGGATGTGTAGTAGCTGGTTTTGATTGTACAGCGATGCTACATCGGGACCGCTTTGGCGATATTTAATTACATTCATTACATTGCGAGAACGGGGGTCGAGGTCAGGAGCTTCTTAGCCATAAATAAGATCTGTAACCTTGGATTTGATAACAAACTAATGTATTGGTTAATGCGCACCTGTACAAGATTCCAGTAGTGTGATGCCTCTGCCGTAGGTTCAGTAGCAAGAGAACACGCTCCTCCTATTATCATCATCTTTGTCACACTGTTATTGTATAATTCCTTATACATAGCATCTATGCCCCGCCCACCATTACACTGTTAAAATAATGTGAGAAAAAGTATATTAAAACTTAATAAACTATTATGTTGTGCCAAATTAAAAAAAAACCGTTGTATTATACAATAATACAATTTTCGATCTTACATTTAAGCCCATATATTAAAAGCCAGTTATTATGTACATGAATAAGGGGGAGTTGTGATACAAAAAAAAGAGAATTTTCTCTAACAAATCATTTTGGTACATAGTAACACCAACAATGCACAATATGTGCGTGCACAGCGCCCTCGTCTCAATCTTTAAATGTCAGCCTGTCTGAGCCCTACTTGCAAATGGTAAACTTTGGAGGTGCATAAAATCATTATCCCAACCTGCATTTTGCATTTTTGAAGTACCAAATGGTTACATTACAAAAACCAAGAAAAAAGTTGGGATCTTGGTGGCGCACAAGATCAGCAAATCCAATGATTTGATGAAAAGCGCCCTCGTGCAAACTTCAAAGCATCGTAAGGGGCTGCGCCATCAAGATCCTAAGTCCGAACAAGTTTGAAATTAAAGACCTCAATGGTAAGTTTCATTTTTCAGCAATTGAAGTTTTTGGGATTTCGATGGCGCACATAGTTAATAGAGGTCAAATGTCAAATTTCCTATTTTCGCACATTTTTACAACGTCACCAGACTCTCCGAATAGCATTTCATCAAAGAAGAGGTAATTCTCTGAAAGAACTGACAAAATTTGCTTGTGATCTCTTGATCTTCATATTTTTCTGATTTTTTGAAAATGGACTTCATTGTATAGGTCAATTTGCCCTCTTTTCCGCTGTGGGCTTTTTACTGCATCACAAAAAGGTGCGCCAATAAGATCCCAATGACTGGTTTCGTATGAGAGCGGATACTAAGGACAATGTTAACTGATGAAAATCAAACAACAATCTACACATGCGTAGGTGGGATGATCGATATAACATGCTGGAAATCTATGAAATTTAAGAGGCATTATCTGTAATTTTGGAGAATTTTTTTTAAATGTTTGCCACGGTCAAAAAATGGATTTCCTTTAAACTTTCATATTTGATGCACCTTGACCTGAAACAAACACACATGAAATAAATTTGGGAAAAATATCCCCGTTGCCATGGTAACAGCCAAATTTTCATTTTAGGCCTATTTTCACAATTTTTGCATTTTTCAGCAGTCAATTTGTCAAGTTTTGAAGCCAGTGTTACTAATATACACAATATATATATACTGTTTTCTTTATAAGGTATGAATAGGTCAAACCTTAGATGCCGCATTGAAAGTATAAAATAATCACCAGATGTCAGGGTGGGTTATACCATTTATTTGAAATAGGGTGTTTTTCAATTTTTTCAAAGTATGAAAATATACCAACTTTGTATAGCTCATAAACCATATGGTAGTGCTCCGATTTCAACATCGACCACAGCATGTTGAGATGATACATTGGTCTTATGAAAAAGTTACATTTGAGCTTGGGGAAAACACATCTGTATATACAGTGTTGCCAGACATTTTCCTATTTTTCGAAATTCAACACAAATCTCACCTTAAGTTAAATGATGTGAAAATGAAACATCATCCTTTCAAGGAACATTTATTAGAAAGAGAGTTTTATTCATATCAAATTTGATCAGTTATAATGGTCAGTGTTGTTCTAAACCACATGGGTGTTGCCATAATTGGGGTTTAATTGTGATTTGTGGATATTTTCAACTTTTTACAAGTCATAAAAATACCAAAATGCATTTCTATAATAAAGAAAGAAACATCGACCTCGTCATATTGAGATGATACATTTGCCTTATGAAAAAGTTATTTTGATCGGGGGGTAAAACATCAGTTTATACAGTGTTGCCAGATATTTTCCTATTTTTTCAAAATTCAACACAAGTCTCGCCCTAAGTTAAAAGATATGAAAATGAAACTTCACCTTCATACGGAACATACCTTTTTAGAAAGAAAGTTAATTTCATATTCAATTTGATCATCTGGGATGGTCAGTGTTATTCTAAGCCATATGGGTGTTGCCATAGCTGGCGTTTAATATGACAATTTAGATATTTCCAGCATTTTACAAGTCTTAAAAATAGTACACATCCTTGAAATTATTGTGGAATGAACGCAATATTAAGGTTAAAAATTAACCTAAGAACACTTAGTATGTGAATTTAAATTTTAAATTTGAGTTCGGAAAATATTTCCTTCTATACAGTATTGCCAGATATTATCACATATATTCCAAATTCAACGTATGTTGAGCTTTTTTCAGCTTTTTTTTCAGCTTTTTCAGCTATTTTTCAGTCTTAAAAATGCCAAAATACAATGGCATGCATTCCTAAAATTAAGATGTGAAAATGAAACATCGACCTCATCATGTTGAGATGATACATCGGTCTTATGAAAAATTTACATTTGAGCTTGGGGAAAAACATCTGTTTATACAGTGTTGCCAGATATTTTCCTATTTTTTCGAAATTCAGCACTAGTTTCACCTTAGGTTGAAAATGAAAGTTTATTAGAAAGAAATTTACTTTCATATTAAATTTGATCAGTTGTATAAATGGTCAGTGTTGTTCCAAACCACATGGGTGTTGCCATAATTAGGGTTAAATAGTGAGATGTGGTTATTTTGAACTTTTTACAAGTTTTAAAAATACCAAAATACCATGGTATGCATTCCTTTAAAAATATGTGAAAGTGAAACATCAACTTCACCATGTTGAAATGATACATATTTGGTCATATGAAAAATGTACACTTAAGCTTGGGGAAAACATATGTTTATACAGCGTTGCCAGATATTTTCCTATTTTTTTCGAAATTTAACACAAGTCTCACCTTCAGTTAAATGATGCGAAAATGAAACTTCACCTTCACAAGGAAAGTTAAAAATGAAATTTACTTTTTAATATTAAATTTGATCAGTTGTATAAATGGTCAGTGTTGTTCCAAACCACATGGGTGTTGCTATAATTATAGGGTTTAATAGTGAGATGTGCATATTTTTATAAGTCATAAGGGTTCAAATAGCGACGTTTTCACATATTTTTTGTGGACCTAAGAGCACATCAGACATATATTGAAATTTGCGATATAATCCAAATTTTATGGCAAATGATTAAAAATTGATATTTTTGAAATTTAACAGATCTCAAGAGTAAATTGTATAAATCTAGTGATATGTACTTAAAGTATATGTAGCTGAAATGAAAAGCCGTCCATATGAAAATTTGACCTTTCGTATTGAAGATATAGATTTTTTCACCAAAACACCTAAAAATGTAGGTCTTTTGGGAAAAAATCTATATCTTCACTATGAAAGGTCAAAGTTTTCAATTAACATTAGTTAATTGATTAGTCATGTTAGTGGTCCCAGCTACATACACTTTAAGTACACATCATTAGATTTATTAAGTTAACTTTGAGGACTGTAATATGTCAAAAAATTTAAAAAAATCAATATACATAATTTACCCTAAAAATTTTATTGTATCGCGAATTAAAAAAAAATCAAAATTATTTTATATCAGAAGGACATTCCTCGTATTCAAAATGCAATTTGGTATGTCTGATGTGCTCTCAGGTCCGACAAAATACTGTGCAAAGGTGGGTGACCAACCCCTTAAAATACAACACAGAAAACATCAAACATGTATACTTTAAAATATACATAAAAGCCATAATGTTTTTTACCAATATACACATACTAGCTAGGCTAAAATAAATTAAAATAACATAAGATTGTTACATAATGTAACAATCTTATGTTATTTTGATGCATATAAGAGTAAGATAATGTTTAAATTACGCCTACCCCATATTATTAAAGCACACATCCCAACTATACTTGCAAAAAAGATATGGGGAAGAAATGGGCAAAAAACTATATAGATCCAGCAAATGTCTCGAAAGATATGAGAATAGTCAAAGACAATAATGCACAGAACCTTTTCACAGCCAGACAAATGTCCAGTTACTTTTCCCGAGAGGAGCTCGCAGGAGAGTCGAAAGTATGACATTTAAAGTCATGCTGAAGAAGAAATGACCATTGAAATGTTGCATGATATTGTTGCTAATTCTCTGTCATTCAAGCATCCCCTGCTCATTGATGACATGAATTTGTATGAGCTTGTAAAAAGGAAGCAGCAAACTAAAATCAAGCTTTCAATACTGAAGGAGATTTATATGAACACTTTTGCAGATACTTGCAGGGTTAAAGCAAAATAAAAAATCACCAAATGTTGATAAAAGTTGTCTGAGGAAATATCCGTTTCAAGTAGAAAAAGAGGACTACTGGGCACAGTATACCTATGACATGCCCCCGGAGGGGGTTCTCCCTGGTTAAAGGTATACGGGGATGTGCCACGGTTTTGGGGGTACCTTAGCAATTTAGGTATGTCGATTGGTGGGTTTGCAGTGGAGACAATACGCCAAATTGGCTGCATTAAGGCAAAAGTGCCCATAAAAGCGCCAAATTAGGACAAATTTGTGTGCTTTTTGGATGTTTTTTGTGAAAAATTGGAATACTATAGCTATAACTTTAATAAGGTGTCATTTTAAAATTGAAAATGTATCCACATTTCACTATTAACTCCATTTATAGTGGCATCATCCATGTGGTTTATTTATGGCAGCGATTTAAACAATATAAATCCTAAAGTGAGACATACGTTGAATTTTGAATATATGTGATAATAACTGGCAATACTGTATAGAAGGAAATATTTTCCGGACTCAAATTTAAAATTTAAATTCACATACTAAGTGTTCTTAGGGTAATTTTTAACCTTAATATTGCGTTCATTCCACAATAATTTTAAGGATGTGTACTATTTTTAAGACTTGTAAAAAGCTGGAAATATCTAAATTGTCATATTAAATGCCAGCTATGGCAACACCTATATGGCTTAGAATAACACTGACCATCCCAGATTATCAAATTGAATATGAAATTAACTTTCTTTCTAAAAAGATATGTTCCGTATGAAGGTGAAGTTTCATTTTCATATCTTTTAACTTAGGGCGAGACTTGTGTTGAATTTTGAAAAAATCGGAAAATATCTGGCAACACTGTATAAACTGATGTTTTACCCCCCCCCCCAGATCAAAATAACTTTTTCATAAGGCCAATGTATCATCTCAACATGACGAGGTCGATGTTTCTTTCTTTATTATAGAAATGCATTTTGGTATTTTTATGACTTGTAAAAAGTTGACAATATCCACACCTCACAATTAAACCCCAATTATGGCAACACCCATGTGGTTTATCTGGCAACACTGTATAAACTGATGTCTTACCCCGCCCCCCCGATCAAAATAACTTTTTCATAAGGCCAATATATCATCTCAACATGACGAGGTCGATGTTTCTTTCTTTATTATAGAAATGCATTTTGGTATTTTTATGACTTGTAAAAAGTTGAAAATATCCACAAGTCACAATTAAACCCCAATTATGGCAACACCCATGTGGTTTAGAACAACACTGACCATTATAACTGATCAAATTTGATATGAATAAAAACTCTTTCTCTAATAAATGTTCCTTGAAAGGAAGATGATTCATTTTCACATCATTTAACTTAAGGTGAGATTTGTGTTGAATTTCGAAAAATAGGAAAATGTCTGGCAACACTGTATATACAGATGTGTTTTCCCAAGCTCAAATGTAACTTTTTCATAAGACCAATGTATCATCTCAACATGCTGTGGTCGATGTTGAAATCGGAACACTACCATATGGTTTATGAGCTATACAAAGTTGGTGTATTTTCATACTTTGAAAAAATTGAAAAACACCCCTATTTCAAATAAATGGTATAACCCACCCTGACATCTGGTGATTATTTTATACTTTCATTGCGGCATCTAAGGTTTGACCTATTCATACCTTATAAAGAAAAAAATTATATATATATTGTGTATACTAGTAACACTGGCTTCAAAACTTGACAATTTGACTGCTGAAAATGCAAAAATGGGAAAATAGGCCTAAAATTGAAATTTGCCTGTTACCATGGCAACGGGGATATTTTTTTTTTTTTTATCCCATGTGTGTTAGTTTGAGGCCAAGGTCCATCAAATATGAAAGTATAAAGAAAATCTATTTTTTGACCGTGGCAACTTTATTCTCAAAAATAACAGATAGTTCCTCTTAATACTTTAATTCCTGAGAAAATGTAATAAATACAAGAACACCTCATTCCAGCATCTTATTTGCTTTAATAAATCGACTCTTTTTCAGCCAGTCATTGTAGGTCATTGTTTTTATGCTAATGCTGTGACGTAATCAAGTGCGAAATCATTTTCCATGATTTGTTTGAAAGACAAAGGTACAATGTTTGTGATCATAGAGAAATGCCTTGAAAATAATCCATATATGGGCTCACAAGACAACTAGACTGTCATTACTAACTGACCGCCCCTCGTATCACAAAATAAATTTTAACATCTGAAGTTTGATGCTGCTACAGAAACATCATCATTATGCTCTGATATAAACATATATATGGGTTATTCCATTTGAAATCCACACCCCCCTATGGAAGAATTGACCTTAATCTCCCACACAGAGGTGTAGATTGTAAACGGAGTCACCCATTCTGGTAGCCCCATTTGAAATCCACACTCCCTGTGTGGGAGATGGAGGGGTGTATGGATTTTAGTTGGAATTGTCAATGATTCAATTCACTCACCGCGGAATCAGTAGGAATGATGACCAGCTCATAGTCCCGTAATATCCTCGAGTCTTGATTAACATGTTCAGCAGCCAGTCTTGATGCCGCAAGAATAGTTTCACCACCAGGCCAAGACCCAGTAATAGGATACAAACCCAGTATGTAAATCGGGGTCTTGGCTAATAACACATCACAAAATCCAAGGATTTGGAGTAATATCCACACATTTAGAGCACCATGTTGATTCATTTTGTTGATACGCCTGTTCGTGCTAATGCTGACTATAGTATGAACACCTTGTGCACACTAATTTGAGTGCACAACTATGCTAACCTTTCGTCAAAGAAAATGATGGCGTTTGACCAATACAATGCACTGCTGTTATTTATGGGTTGGTTTTATAATAGGTTTCCAGATTCTAAAGTTGCGCACTTGTTATTAATTATTTATTAATTGTGCTACCATAATTAGCTATTTAAAACATGGTAATTTACGAGCCCCAGTAATTGGTTTCGGATTATTTGATTAATAAAGCCAGGGAAATTGGTGATGAGGGCAAGGAATGTCAGATGATGACAACTGTTTTCCCACTGTATGATCAGCTATGATCATGATGATAAGTGAAATATATAAAGAAATCCGATGCCAATCTTCCTATTATAGTATACGTATTTTGTGGAACGTTTGAGAACATTTTATTTATTTTATGCTGACCTATCATTTTAAATGGTTATAGGTCAAAACATTGTTGCAGGAAAAAATACCACATAAACATGATAAAAAGCTGAGACGAAAATTCCTAAAGGAAAATTGGCAAAATCAATAGAAAACAAAAGCACCCCCCCCCCCATATTACCAAAATTGTGTGACGCGCCTTTTCGCCTACAGTTTAATATTTAATAACCATGTGGTACGGTATCATGCGCGTATTTTGGGGGTGGCTTTGGGGCGCCAGCCCCGGGGTAAAACCAGGGGGCGGCCAAAATGAAGGGGCGGCGGAAGAAGAAGGGGCGGCAAAAAGAATGAGTAAATAAAAAAGGGCGGAAAAAAATGGTACTATACATGGAAATGTGGTGCTTTTAGGGCGCTTGCGCCTGATTTTTTTTTTTTGCTCTTCACTTTTTCAAACGACCGAGAAAAAATTGGGTCAACCTTTTCGGGCTGTTGAGGAAGGGCGGCAAAATTGAATTTTCTTCAGCCCCCGGGGTTGGGGCGGCCACGGTACGCCACTGGGTATCCATTTTAACCACAGGTAAGGGCAATTTCTGCAGAAATGATATTATTTTGCCATGATAAGAACATCGCACCAGATAGAATCAAGTGATTGAATAAATTCATCAGGTCTGTAGATTATCCATAACATAGAATTTCATCTGATCAAGAACAAAACTTTTTTCTGGACGTTTCATCAACCATCGGTTGAGTTCATCAGCAGTGTTGCTGTTTTGACACAGGCGTTGATGCTGCTCCAACTTTTAGAGTTGCCGGTTCAATATTACACAGCACTTCAAAACAGCAACACTGGTTTTAACTGGTCTTGATCCGATGAAATTCTTAATGTTATAGGAACAAGTTATTTTTATAATAATTTTTAAATAAATTTAAAATCGCTTTGGGCTTTTCGTACTGATAGTTATAATTTTTTCGAACTATAGTTTGTTTAATTGCAGTTATGATTAATGTACCCAGTGTTAGAAAGTGGGACAATAATCGATCGGTTATGAATAATTCACACTGAAATCTTACCGAGCAAATAAGTGGTCGGTGGTGGAGCGACTAACTTTGCCTGTTTAAGAGAGTAAAAACGCCCTCTGGGAAGGTCGCGGGCCCAGCAAACACAAAACATTTTCGACATCATTCGCAAAAGGTTAGAAAAGGCTGCCAGAAAACGTTTAAATGTCGGGTTATATAAAGGGTATAAATGGTATAAAACGTTTTCATAACATTCAAAAACGTTTTTTGATAATATTCTACCATAATATTATTTAAGTGTTGACAAAATGTTTGCAAAAAATGTTTGCAAAAAATATTTTACAATAACGTTTTGAAAACATTTAAAAGATATTTTTGTAGTATGTTTTCATGACCTTTATATAACCCGACATTTAATGTTATTAAAACGTTTTAACCAAAACCAAAATTCCAAAATATAACCTGTTAGGGACACCATAAACAGGTCAACTCAGGGAAAACTTTACCATGCGACTGAAATTATGTCATAATTTACGATGATATACGGTATCTTAGGTCTAGAGAATAGGTGTCATATTGCAGGAAGGTTAGAGTTCACATGGGAGACATCAAAGGTTTAGTATTGTTAGGTCACTCAGGCACTCTCTCTAATATTATTTACCTGTTTACTAATACAGGCAGGTAAAGGTTTTAATTTGTTAAACTTGTACTCAATTATAATACTAAATATAACCACAACTTACGAACTACAGGGTGAGTCCATTTTTATGTAAGAACCCAGTTGAACCAGTTGAACCTGGTTTTAAAACATGTTATACATAACATATCCATTAGAGATCGTGTGTGAAAAAATCACGGAATTAGCATTTACAGTTTTGTTTTTATGACACATTTTATAGCGATACCCAATTTTAATGTTTGTCCAAGAGACATCCAGAATTTGAATGTCAGCCCACTCTCTTCTTCTTAGCGTGTCCAAGCACAGGGTCAAATGCGCCCGAGCCAATAGCTGACGCAGTGACGAGCAGAATCGTTGAATTCAGCTAGGTCCTCAAGTGTGCAGTGTTGCCCCATCTGTGGACACACCAACAGGTGTTCCATAGTCTAGCATAAGGCCGAGGCTGTTGATCTGAGAGTGTCTGGTCGAGCTCCCCATCTGGATCCAGTGAGCTTGTTCAAAATGTTGTTTCGTGAACAAACTTTGCTCCTTGTCTTCTCAATGTGGGTCTTGTATGAGAGTGTGCGGTCGAGAGTGACTTCCAGATAAACGGGTGTTTCACAGTGCTCTAGTGTGGTTCCAGACCGGGTCACCTTCAGTTGACGTTTAGCTTCACGGTTGCGGAGGTGGAAAGCACACACCTGTGTCTTGGATGGGTTGGCACGGAGGTAGTTTTCCTCATAGTATGGCGTGAGCTCATCCAGGGCTTTGGAGAGTCTCTGTTCCACAACAGTGAAGTCGGTGTGTTGTGCACTGATGCCAAGATCGTCTGCATATATGAAGCGTTGGGTGTCTTCACTTCTCGGTTGATCATTGGTGTATATATTGAACAGGAGAGGTGCGAGAATACTGCCTTGGGGTAGCCCGTTCCTGAGTCTTCGCCACCAGCTCTTCTTGTCTCCAAGCTGAACAAAGAACATCCTGTTGTCAAGCATGCATTCGATGAGCTCCGTCAGGTGGATATCTTTGGTTAGCTCCAGGATTTTGCTGAAGAGACATCTATGGTTGACGGTATCGTAGGCTGCTGACAGATCGACGAAAACAACTCCGGTTACCAATCCTTCCTCAAATCCATCCTCAATGTGCTGGCTAAGGTTGAGAACTTGGCTTGTTGTTGACTTGCCAGGGCGGAAACCTGCTTGTTCTGGAATGAGTTGTTCGTCTACCACAGGTGCCAGTCTGTTGAGCAGGAGGCGTTCGAATAGCTTGTAGGTATGGCTGAGAAGCGATATTGGTCGATAACTCTTTGGGATGGATGGATATTTCCCTGGCTTCAGCAGACCGATGATATGAGACTTCTTACAGATCTTGGGGAGTCTGTGGCTGGTACGACAGGAGTTGTAGAGCTGTAAGAGCCATTTCTTTGCCTCTGGACCAAAGTTCTTCAGCTGCTCAGTTACGATGTTGCCAAGGCCAATTGCTTTCCCTGGTTGGAGTTTGGCGATTCCTGCTTCCAGCTCCTGCATAGTAAATGGATTGGTGAAGCCGGGATCTCCGCTGTATTTCTTGCGGTCTAATTTGGTCTTCTTATGTTTCTTGCCACTTCTTCCATTCAGGAGAAGTTGGTGGGCAACCTGGTTGGGTGTGACTTTGGGCTGCTGTGGGGCTGTTGTAGGGTCACCTTGGAGTTTGCGGATGGTGGACCATGCCTTCTTGCTGTTGCGGGTCATGTCTGTTGACTCTATGAGGGTATGCCAGGTCTTACTACGCTCATGGGAGATGGATTCCATAACTGCCTCACCCTTTGCTCTTGTTTCCTCGGCGAAAGGGTCAGCTTCAAACATGGTTACATACTCTTGGTATTCTTCTGCACATTCCTGGGAAAGGCCTGGTATGTATTCCTCCCTGCAGCCTCTTGGTATATGTCTACGAGCAGTTTAGAAACTAGCTGGGCGAAGATGTCATAGTTGTCTGGAGTTGGAGTAATTCTCTTCACCTTCTGATCTAGCTCTTTTGAGAATCCGTTCCAGTCTGCTTTCTTGTAATTGAAGCGTCGCTGAAAAGGCACTTTGTTTGGTGAGATTATGGTGTTAACATGGATCCCAATTGGGCGGTGTTGTGTTTGGGGAACTGGATCCAGTACAATCTTCTTGCACATGTCAAAGATGTTGTTGGTGACAATAGCTAGATCAGGGTTGTATCTTCTCTTCCAACGGGCACTATGGAACGAAGGAGGAAGTTTGGAATCATGAATAAGGCTCAGCTGGTGTTTGTCTATCCATTCCTCGACTGCGGCTCCATCGTTGTTGGTTTCTTTGTAACCCCATTGAGTGCTGTGGCTGTTGAAATCGCCGATGAAGATACATGGCTTGGTGTCAGTGTTAGAGGTGAAGAGAGGGAGCTTGAAGTCTTCTGCTGGTGGCTTGTAGACTGATGTTATTGTTACGTTACTGAGCTCAACGGTGAGGACTTCAATGTTGTTGTCGTCAGGCACCATAGTGGCTTCAATCACAGAACCTTCTTTCACAAATATCGCACTCTCGTATTGACGATGTGGTCTCTCAACGGCAAGGACCATACCTGGTATGGTTGGGCGGTGGTTAGTCGCTCCTCTATGGGTTTCCTGTAGGCACAGGACATCACAGTGGAGATTGTTGCACAATCCGCTGATGATATTTTGCTTGGCGGTAGAGAATCCTTCAACATTCAGTGATATAACTGTCAAAGCAGGCCTTAGAAAAGGTCTGCTTGGACTTCCTTTGGCGATTCTGGGCATGATGAAAAGCTTCTTGATGGTAAGTTGCGCTTGGTGGTAGCAGGATTGGTTGGTTATCCAGGGCCGCGTGAACTATTGGTTCGGACGCTCCTACCATGACCCCAAGCCCACTCTGTGCAAGGTAGATTTGGAACAACTGCATTTTCTTAAGCTCATTGCATTGAAATAAAATGGAGCACCCAAAGTGTTATTGTCCTTGGTCTTGTTTAAGGAGAAGAAACATTATTTGTTGTTATTTTCATTTTCCCTTTACTTTAAAGATGTTTATTCTCTATCAAAAACATAAAAATTTGTAGACTGGTTTTTCAAATGTCGACATGAAATGCGCGCAAATTGAAGTGGAGTGAATTACAAAATATCCAGTAAGTTGGACATATTGGGGTTTAAAAAATGGAGTTGGAGTCGAGTGAGGTATGAAGGACTTAAAGTAATGTTAGAAAGTTTGTTTGAACAGAAAAAAATTAAAGTAACGCAAAAATCAACCTTATTTAAGTTATAGTTAGGGGGAAAAAGTTCACTTTGGTGACCACTCTCTGGCTAGTAAGGTTCGCGAAAATCCAAAATGGCCGCCACCACCATTTTGAAAATTTAAGTTTTGAACCAGAGCACCTATAATCATGCACAAAGACACTTTTTCGGATATGTCGAGTACAAGGATTCCGATTCTGACATTAGTTTGACATTACGGCATCATTTTCACCCAGAAATCCAAGATGGTGGCCGGCACCATCTTGAAAAATTTAGTTTTGAACAAGAGGACCTTAAATCGTGTACAAAGACACTTTTTTGGATAAGTCGACCACAAGGATTTCAAATTTGACATTACTTTGACATTACGAACTCATATTTACCCAGAAATCCAAGATGGTGGCCGCCGGCGCCATCTTGAAAAAAATAAGTTTTGAACCAGATTACTTAAAATCGTGTACAAAGACACTTTTTCCAGTTTTTTCGACCCCAAGAAATCCGAATCTGACATTAATTTGACGTTACAAAATAATTTTTGCCCAGAAATCCAAGATGGCCCCCATTTGGTAGAGCGTAAATGTGATTTTTGAATGAGAGCAGAAGCATAAGTGTACACGATTTAAGGTCCTCTTGTTCAAAACTAAATTTTTCAAGATGGTGCCGGCCACCATCTTGGATTTCTGGGTGAAAATGATGCCGTAATGTCAAACTAATGTCAGAATCGGAATCCTTGTACTCGACATATCCGAAAAAGTGTCTTTGTGCATGATTATAGGTGCTCTGGTTCAAAACTTAAATTTTCAAAATGGTGGTGGCGGCCATTTTGGATTTTCGCGAGGGACATGGTGGCTATTTTTTTCTAAATGGTCCATAGAAGTCGAATCAATCGTCAAACCTTACTAGCCAGAGAGTGGTCACCAAAGTGAACTTTTTCCCCTAACTATTATAGTTAGTTTCAGAGCTGGTGCATTTATCGTGAATTGTGTGCTTTCATTCATAATACATGGTGGACAAATAATGAAATTGGGTATCGCATCAAAAGGATCATAAAATTAAACGGTAGTAGCGAGTCACCTCATTTTTTCACAGAAGGTGGATATTGAGTGGGGCAATTATAAAAACTTTCAATAATGGAAAAGTTCAACTTGGTTCTTACATAAATATCGATTCTTTGCTCTATTGCACTTTTATAGTTAAATATAGATCAAAATTACGATGGTGACTTTGAGATATCTGAGCATACCGTAAAACTTCCTGATTTAGCTAGGATTTAGCTAATGAATTTAAATCGCATGATCAAAGGTGCTGTTAGACTAGCCATGGTCTTTTCGATGAAAACGTCAACAAACACAGACAATGCGTTAGTTATAATGATAAAACGATGAATGAATGATGATGTGTCTTTGGTCGAACATCATTTATCACCACTGACCCAATATTGTCGTTATGCACTTTCACACCCTGGTCAACTGCTGTGGCTACATTAGGCGTCAGTGATTTATTTTTTTCTAAGAAAGCATATGGGAATACAACTTAGTCACCTCACTACAATGATCATATGAATCATTCTAGAACTGGTCTTAAAATGATCATATCAATCATTTTAGTGTAGTGACAGCGCCATCTGTTGTTATTAAGTTTATGCCGTATATAAAACGTTTTGAAGCTATATTTAATATTAAGTTTATGCCGTATATAAAATGTTTTGAAGCTATATTTAATATTAAGTTTATGCCGTATATAAAACGTTTTGAAGCTATATTTAATATCATAGAATATAAAAACATGTAATGTGATGAGTACAGTTTGTCCACTCTGTGACAATGCGACAAAGCGCGTATATACAGCGCGTTAACAGTGCGTAGTGCTGCGTCTCTGCTGCAGGTATGCGTGCCTTCAAAGTCGGGACAATTTGTGCGTCCTCGTCTGTACTTTGTACTTCAGAGTAGACTGACTGTAAGGTGGTCGATAACTTAAGGTTACACAAGGTTTTTTTGAATTATAACCCAACATTTGTAAGGTTACGTAAAATATATAAAAAAAACACATCAGTGATAGTTAAGGTTACGCATTCACAAGTTAATGTTAAGGTTAGTGTTAGGGTTAAGGTTACACATTTTAAAGCCCAGTAACAACAAAAAACATCAAGGCCACAAGCCCGGAATTCGGAATGGCTGGGCCTGGAAACTCCCATAGTGAGGACTTGCAACTATTGGTATTCCAAAATGTTATTTTTTGTTATTTTATTATTTTATAGTGTAAATGTGATCGCTATTGTCTTGGAGCAATATTTTTTCTTTGTGACCCTGCGGGGAAACCTTGAACAATATTGTTTTTGAGCCCTTTTGCTTTTTACGGCCGATACCTCCCCAACCTTCCTCATACCTCATTGAGTAATATTACTCTAGCAAGTTAGCTCTCTTCCAGCATGTAAAGGCGCTCCTTGTTTTTGATATATTGCTTGCTACTAAGTTATATTATTTGCTTAAGTTGCTTAATTGTTTATGCTTGCTACCTACATAATATATCTTTGTTGTTTGTCCCTGACGAAGGGCAGTTTATCTGCTCGAAACGTTGGTTGTATTTTTGTTTACTCTTCTCTACTATCCCTGTAATTTTGGACTTTTACCTGTACGGTGTCATTGTACATACTGCATTATTTTTTTTATCTATTCTTGTCTTTGTCTTGTTCCCACATAAATTTGGTATACCTGGCTCAAATCTTTCTGTTTTTCTAAATATCCTCTTGTATCATCCTTTGATCCTTGGTGTGTTTGTACCTCGTCCGTTGGAGACACCATTGCCTACTTTGGCTAATGACATATGTTCTCAAAATTGTATGTAGTTGGGAGGAAAGCCGACAATCATTATGAAAAATTTGACCTTTTGTATTGACGATATACATGTTTCCCAAAACACTTTGAAATTTTGGTCTTATCAGTAAAGGTTTAAACATGTTAAATGTGAGATACATTTGACCTTTTGTATTGACGATATACATGTTTCCCAAAACACTTTGAAATTTTGGTCTTATCAGTAAAGGTTTAAACATGTTAAATGTGAGATACAGCTGAGTATCGTATCATGAAATTACATTTGTGCAGACTGTGGCGAACTGGATAAGTTGTAAATCATTGTGACATCATGCAATTGGTCAACCTAAGTAGAGCCGAGACAAAATATCTTTAAAACCCTGACAATATAAGACTATGTGACCGTACACCACGAATGAGCCATAAATCTTCTAAATTGTATTCTGAGTTACAGTGTGAAATGTGCAAGAAGGTCATATTCATAGGTACCTCAAGCTGGTGCGATATGTATCTCATTTTGAACAAACAACTTTTAAACCAATCAATAATCTTATTGTTGAAGAGGATAATAAGCTTCTACCTTAGATGTCTATAGAATTCGTAATAGCTCTGGTCTGTGCTTTGGCTAAATCATGTTGTATTTTGTCTAGAGATGTATAACCAACAATTAACAATAAGAGGACATTCTTGAACCTCGTTGACTTGGAAATTATATAATATGACCGCCAATTATGACTGTTTGATATTTATTACCAGCAATATGGAAAAAGAGACACATGTACAAACGAAAAAAGGTACCATTGTGTTGAAGGAGCAAATTTCAATAAACTATAACCCCGCTTCTGGATATCGTTTGAAGTCAAATGATATACCATTTTAAAGCGTACGATATATATTTTCTAAACACGAAAAAAATTGACCGGGGGAGGACTAACGACGCATTCGTCGTGTACGATCACATACATTTGGAAAAAATCGAAGAAATCTTATAAAAATCAACGTTTCATCAGTGTGGTTGACTGGTAACCAATTTTCTCTGCCGTAAATGTTTGTCAAGTGAATGCGCTGGCGTAAAAGATAACGACGTATTGACTGCTTTTTCTGCCGTTGACTCCCGAGGAGGATTCTGTTTTGGTTTTTGTAGGTTTTTGTGAATAGATGGCGATTTTGTATCTTCTTCATTTGCATCCGATAAGCCCTTCAATGAAAAGGTAAAAACAATACAAATGATCAACTGCGTTCTTAATTTAATCAGTATTTGAATGCTAAACTTGCACAGAAGTAAAAGAATGATCTGGTAGAATTGAATTTTAAAAGCTAAATCTATGTACAGTAATCAGGTTATTTGGAGACCTGTTTTGTCCGAATTCTTAAACGGAAAAAGATTTCAGGTCCACAATTAACAAAAATGTTATCCTCAGGATTGTCCTTTATTCTGATAATTTTGTTATTCCTTCATATAATTTGACATGAAATTGGGATTAGGGTTAGGTTAGGATTAGGATTAGCTTACATGAAATTATTCCATGAAAGGTCGACCAATAATTCGCACTGGGTTTAAAATTTGTTTTTTTACAATATCATGTGTGATTATTAAGAGTTGACTGCTATTTCTAAGGCTCAATAGGTCGAGAAGGTTCGCTAGTCCGAAAGTTAGGGCTAGGTTTCAGTTTAGGGTTAGGTAGAAATTTAAGGTTATAGTAATGTGTAGGGTTAGGGTACTAGCGAACCTTTGGACTAGCAAACCTTAGGACTCGCTAGTCCGAAAAGGTTCGTTAGTTTGAAAATAATACCCTAGTCCGAAATATGAAAAGGATTCGCTAGTCTGAAAATTAAAGTTAGGGTTAGGTTTAATTTTAGGGTTAGGTTTAAGTGTAGGGTTAAGGTTATGTGTAGTGTTAGGGTGCAAGCGAAATTTCGGATTAGCGAATATGACTGGCAAAATTAAGGACTAGCGGGCGGATGTAGACCGGTTTTTCTCATTACGAAATCGGACTACTAAAAGGTGTAAATTACAAACCAAAACAAAATGACACATTTGACCCTGCTCACTGTCGTTTGAGTTCACTTACTTCATGTTCTTTGTCTTTATTCTGCTCACATTTCTGTATGATTATCCTGTTGTTACTCTTTACAGAATTCTGTGTCTGACTGCTACAATTGTCGGCTTTGACCTCGTGTACTGTGTACTCCTGATTTATATTGCGTTCTGTAAATACCGTTCCTTGAGGGTATACTTCATTTCTCATTCTCACCTTTAACAAAAAATGTTTTGAATAATGATTTGAGTAATGTAGATCATGGTATGACGTGTATACACAATATCGTTAGATTAACCCACTCAAAATTAATTGTACTTCTTCAAATAATAGAATTGCTCTACCGTTTTTACACAGCATTTTTACACCACATAGTCTACACCTTTGTTTTTATATCCCTGTCTTACCTTTGGTACAAACACAATACACATGGTAAACGTTGTTGTGGCGAATATCAACAAGGCAAGAATACAGTAACTGTCATTTGGACTTTGCATCAGAATTGATACTGGAAACCCAACAGCGGATGACGCCATTACGACGTACAGGCTCGTACCTGAAACAACAACAACAAGAACAACAACAAGAACAAGAACAACAACAACAACAACAACAGCAACAATGACAAAAACAGCAATGACAATGACAACGGCAACAGCAAGGACACCAGTAACAAACAATAATAGCACAATGAGTTATACAAGTACTTTATCCACTACATATATTTTTTTATTATCGTTATCACGCGTTATAAATCAGTCGGGTTATGTTGTCTCTTTTATCGCAATGATACAATTTAATACATAGGCCTATAAACAATATGTGACTGTACACGACGAATCATAAGCTTTAAAATGGTATATCATTTGACTTCAAACGATATCCGGGGTTATGGTTTGTTGAACTTTGCTCCTTCAATAGATAGCAGGTAGATAGATAGCTACAAAATAGATAGCTACAAAATAGTAGCTTTTTTCGTTTCTACATCTGTCTCTTTTTCCACATTGCTGGTAATAAATATCAAACAGCCTTAATTGGCGGTCATTTCAAATCATCCCCAAGTCAACGAGGTTCAAGAAAGTTCTGTCATTGTTAATTGTTGGAGATACGTATAAAAATACAATACCTGGTAACCCACTACTTGAACAGGATTTTGCCAAAGCAAACAAAGACCAGAGCTATTAAAAATTCTATAGCCATCTAAGGTAGAAGCTTATTATCCTCTTCAACAATAGGATTATTGATTGGTGTTTCAGATAGATAGATCAAATGAAATATATGTCGCGCCAACTTGAGGTACCGATGAATACGACCTTCATGCACATTTTACACTGTAACTCAGAATACAATTTAGGACATTTACGGCTCATTCGTGCTGTACGGTCACATATTATAATCAATGTAAGGGACTTACAATAAATATGAATAATTTCAAAAGATTTATTTACTATGAATCTCACTACAATATCAGAATATCTTTATCATTCTTCCTGTAAGTGTAAACAAAAATAAAACTGTCTAGAGCCTCTATGATTCCCTAATGACCTATGAATATTTTTTGATGAAAACAACGAATATTAAATGAACAATCAGCGAAAAGAACGATTGTAAACTGTTCACATGAAAGTAAAATCTTACCAATCTGTTTGGAATCATTGAGAACCGGCATGTACACTTTTCTTGTTTCCCATGCCAGAAATGCCCCAAACATAAGCAGTAAACCGTGCTTGGCGTATAGGGCCACCGTCCAATAAATTTTCCATCGTGATATACATCGAGCGTAAATGTAAACAACAATAGAGTCATGAGCTGGATCTTCCTAAGGTAAGTTAAGGTTGGTGAATGAAGACAATAAATATATTGTTAGAATTGTAGCCCAGGACATGTATATGTGCTTATAAATTTATCTACGTTACATTGATAAATGTTACTTGGCATAATTGAAGCGCCATGAAATACTGACATGACATGGGTTGCAATTCTTAATAGGCATATACTATTGGCATATAATATTGCATTGTTATGTTGTGATCCACACACCTGGTAAAGAGATGTAACAGCTCAAAAAATCAAACCGAGTTCGATAGATAAGGTCTAGATCATAATCCCAGTCATGTCATGTATGAAAGCATACACCTGATAGACACACCTGATAAAGTGTGCTAATACCCATTTCAATCGCATAAGTATTTTTAGTCAAAATGAGGTCAAATGTATTGGGAAACTTACCTTTTGGAAATGTTTATATGAACAAACATTGGCGTACGGTATATAATTTATAATTTGCAACATGGGTCAACAAGTTAAATTTAGAAAGAAATTGCGAGCACCATAATGTTTAAACAATAATTTTTTGATGTATTTATAATTATAATGTTTCTTCAACTTTTTTGGTGGCAAGATAATAATGGTGTTACACAAACCTGAGCGGTTTTGCTTTCTCTCACGATATACAGGGGGTCCACTATCTCCCAAACTACAAGAACGCAAACGTCTAACGAAGCCAATGCAGTAACTTGAGTAAATAAGAGAGGGTCTTTTATCTGAAAAAAGAAAGAAGAGTACACATGTAAAACCTTCATTGTGTGATATTTAAAATCAGATTTTATGACTTTTCAGTTTACATTATTCTCTGTCAAGTATGTATTGCATGATATAATAATAGTACGTGCACCTGGTAGAACGTTGTTATGTTTACTTAAGAAATAAAACCAAAGCAATCCTTAGTTTTATACATACCTTTTTGGGCATTAAAGATTTCGAGGTAAATATCCTATGAACTCGCCATGTTTTGCTGAGCATAGACCCAAAGAATATAGAAAATCCAATGGTAAAAGTCCAATAAAATCCCTAAAAGAAATCAAGTGCCTTATTGTTATATTGTTGTTGGTGGTGCTTCTTTTTATTTGCCTCCTTTTTCGTCCTTTCGCAATTTAATATGTACTATAAAACTTTATATTTTTATATTTAACTGATAATTTCAAACTAACCATATTTCAAATAGGCCAAGCCGCATACGTACCTTCCACATTACGAGAAATTTTTCCTCTGAGACGAGCGATAAGTCTAGTCCCATAAATATCAACGACAGGTACACCGATATTCCACCTGATAACATTAGGTTGTTGATTTTTGGACTCGACATTTTAATGAATCTATAGAAAGTTGAACAAGGAAATGTTTTTTTTTAAAGTACGAAATCAAAAATTGTATTTTTTCTCATCATATTGAACTTTTTACACGTGTATTGCCGTTTTCCGTTTTAAACCAATCATTAATCCTATTGATCCTATTGAATCCTTTAGCTGAAGAAGCAAATTTAAACAAACCATAACCCCACTTCTGGATATCATTGGAGTCAAATGATATATCATTTTCAAGCTTATGATATATATTTTCTAAACACGAAATAAAATAAAATTGACTGGAGGCGTCTTTACCACTTATTCGTGGCACTATTAGTAGTGCGTTTGAAGAGAGATACCCAAATTTAAAAGTAGTAGTTTACAGCAATCAATGGTTATTATTCTCCCCGTTTGGCATTACAAATAGCTGTAACTTTTAAATTCGGGTATTTTTCTTTCAAAACAGGACAGGACACTGTTTTAAGATATTGCAGCAAAAATTTGTACGTGCCTATTGTTTCTGTAGACAATGTTGAATGAGAAGAAATATATCGACAGAATGATACCACAAATCGAAAGCATGGTTATAACGATGAATATCGAAGGTGAAATTGTCTGAAGCTCCTTTGTTATCTGAGTGGCATCATATGGTGGACTTCCGCCTGAATTAAATAAAAATGTCTTCGAGATTTTATATTCTGGTAATTAATATCAGGGTAACATCGTTAGTATTGATCGATGACTTGTTTAACAATGTATTTTGGTAATTAAGCATCTGACATATCCGTTGACCAACGTGGCTGAGTGCTATCTAATACTAGGCATATCACATCAAAAATAAGCGCAGCAGAAACATGTTATTTAATGTTTCTACATGAATGAGCTTTATTAAAGCATCAAAAATCGAAAAACGGAATTGAAATCGGTCAATGCATTGTGATGTAGTGTACGTCAATTTAAAGATGCTCGTAAATGGAATAAAAACCTGCCACAAAATGGCTGCAATGACAAACTTGGCACATTCCGAGATTTTGACGGTTTATTTGGACGCTTGCTTGAAAAAGCAGCGTTAATTTAAGTATCACAGGTTAAATGCCTATCTTTCCTGACTTCGTTAAAGAAAACAAAATTAAAAAATTTATCATTGAATAATTATAAGAAATTAACCAAATGTACTATTTTAGCAATTTCGGCCAATCTGCAGACAAATTAAAGCTGAAAAAATGACTATGTTCAGCTAATTAATATGCAAAATTGATGCCAGTGGAAAACCGTACACGATATCAGGGTGCGGGTTTTTTTGCACACATATGTATACGAAGTTCTTTCAATTGATAACAAAAAATACACAAAAAGTAATTAATTATGCAAATTAGCTAATTACAGCTAATTATGTAATCATGATATTATTATGTAAATTAGGCATGAGTAATTTAGGTGTTTTTTAATATTTAATGAAAGTCTATTCATTCACCAAGTATGAACCTGTTATGATGTTGAATAAAGAAACAGCAGTTAATTACTTTAAAATAATACAAAAAATACAAAGTTTGACATTTTGATGGTGTCTGAAGAATAGAATTTTCTTTTTTACTGTCAACATGGTATGTGTCACCATTACTCAAAGCCAAATCCGAAAAGTAAAAATAAAAATTCATTTGCAATGAGACTTAAAATTAACATTTTGTTATCTGGATTAACGTAGGAGGGCAAATGGTAAAAGGAAGCGCCGTTTCACTCTAGCGCGTATACAAAACTAGTATGGCCTTGGACACACACAATGGCTTAAAGCTATTGTGGTTTGGAAAACTACTCCCTATGGAATATCTTTGGTAATATTATGTTTTAACTAGTGTTCCTCAAGTGTTTCATTCAATGTAGACGGAAATAATTTACATGCTAAGAAAGATTAGTATTTTAGCTAAATGGTGGTAGATCAGACTATTTCAATAGGCCTATATTTACTGATTTATGAGCGATCGTCAAAAAATCCATTAAACAGGCAGTAATTCTTGAACAAAGCAAAATTTAATTTTGTCGGATTCAATGGTAGCTTCAGAAAGGTTTCATATACCATATATTAAAATTTCAAACAATTGGGATAAATGGAACATACTAAGGAAATTCATTTTTGACATTTGATGTTTTCCAAAAATCAGCCGACTTTGATGCGCGCGCTTTTTAATTCACTGTTATGCTTGCATGCACAGTGTGGCAGAATTATTGCGCTGCCACTGTGACATACCTACTAATACACTACAACGGATGATTCAATATAAAGGTCATTATTTTAAGAGAATGTGTTTGTCACAATTGATATTTACTCATTTCTTACAGATGAGGTGACACTTGTTTACATTTGGTACGCCCTCTGTTGGTCTAAGTTGGACAACTGCCAGATAAAAAATTATTATTATTTTGCCCTGTAGGAATCAACAGAGGGCGTTCTGAATTTAACCATGTGACGTTACCGGTCTAGTAATCTATACATTTATACCACAGTTTAGTTATTTTAAACACTTGCCATTCCATATGATCTGTGTTTCATTGAGAAATGAAAGCTGATTTCCTTCCGGTTCAGAAAGGTCAAACAAAGCGACCACCTCCTCACTGCCATCTAAATACAACACAGCCAAAAAGAAGAAGAAGTAGAAACCAACAATTAAAGCATAATTCAAGATCACGTGTTTACACAATTTGCCGCGTTACACAAGTCAACACTGACTTGCTTTGAATGCCACTCAACAGTGACGTAAGCCTCACGATGTTGAAAGGGCAACAGCAATAGACGTTTAATTTGTGTTTGTTGGGTACTGAACTGTTTATTGTCTCGGTTTAACAGTACGAAAACTTATGGTTATCTAGACATGCTAGATGTAATGCTGATCGATGCTAAATTGGTTTCATACCTATATGGTATGTCTTGGGCCATAGTGATCAGTGTGTTCATGCAAGGTTTGGTATTTTGCACTAAAAGTACCTCTTTTTAATAAAGAGAAAACACTTTAATCACTCTTATTCACTATTAAAAAGAAAAAATTATCATGAGAAAATAAATGATTAAGCCAAGATACGAGCTTACTGTGGTTTTGGGTAAGTTTGACGATACCACGTCTGTCTCCAGTGTCAAGAAACTGTACTGTTCCCTATAGGGAAAATAAGACAATACATCGCTGAACCTTAATATTGTTAAGTAATCATGTGAACTTTTGCCCCTGTCACACATCTTCTCTGGTACAAGAAATGTAGGATGGTATTTTATTACCGTATATCCGTTGTTGTTCGTCAATGTTACTTTTATGTTCTTTTGTATATCTGCTATTATCCGTCAAACTCATTTCGTGTTTAGGGTGATGTTCGTGAAGTCATTTAAGTTCTTTTATTGATACCGCAAGCAACTGGCGCTGTTTATAGTGAATTAAATTTACTGCTTATAATATTCCCTTAAGTGAATGCACAATGTTATATGTATCACTTCCGGCAATACAGTAAATTTATACTCGATTATTTCGTTATGAATACGGCAGAGTGACGAATCCGCAAAATCGCTGTTCTGAGTAAACGGCGTTTGAAAATATTGGTACCATTCCATCGGCCCTTCTAAAATATGAGAACATTCGTGAGCACTCATTTGAAATGCATATTATAGAAGTGAATGTGCACTAATTATTTGCAATACTTGCATGTTCTGAAACAATCGATATATCCTTCAAAACAGGTATTTACAGCTATTCGGCTTTATGCTAAATCCAAAAAGTGTCAACCGCTGCAAAAAGAGTTACATACGGGGACGAATCCGCATTCAACTATGTGTAAACTATAGCACTCATCCTTGATTTGGGAATTTTATGTAAAAATTGCTGGTTGTCCTAAGGCTATAGATTCTAAACTTGGTATATATCAGTTATAATTAGTCATCCCCGTAATATTTAGTGAAAACTTCGGTTGAAATCAAGGATTTTAGAGTACATATAACAATATTGGCCTATATTTTGTGTATAAATTTCCCAATTTTGCGACGGCGCTCTGACATAATTACGCCATAGCGATATCGTGTTGGGAATGTTTGTACTTATTTTGGCATCACTGGGTAGAAGATACCTAGAGCTATCCATTGGTATCAAAAATAACAGTATATGACATGTAATATAGAAGATTAGGAGTTTTCAGCTATACTATACAATTTATCAACATGATTTGTACAGCAAAGTATACGATTCGTCTTTTGGTCAAATTCATTAATCGCACTTAGGCGCGATTCGTCCAAATCACAATTTCAATATCTACGTCGGGAAGTAAGATTTATCATTAATTTTTGGTGGAAATGAAAGATCGCCTGAAACATAATCACAAGCATACAGTAACTCAATTTGCTCAAAATGCTCGATTCGTCACTCTGCCGAATTCATAACGATTTATAACGCGCCAATATTCAGCTGTTTAGAAGGACATGCGTGGAACATTCCCGGTACTGCTGTTGTTATCATCGCGGAGGAGTTTCCTAATTTCGAACCGCACATAATTTATACACCAAAGTACATTACATCTCTTGCCACTAAAACACGCTTCATGGTATAAACTGCTTTTTCAGTGTAAGGGCAATATATTCAAATTAGTCAAATTAATGACCCCATGTTTAATGGCACTTTTGTAAAGTCATTGGTGATCAACTGAAGTTTTGGTAATTGCATAACATTTTGTGGGAAAGATATTCAGATAGCAACACTACGTTGGCCCAACGTTGGTCCAATGTGGGCGAACTGACCTTACTTACTTGACCATTGCCAACGTTGGGCCAACGTTGTCTTGCTATCTACATTGTCTATTTATGATGTACTTTGGCGTATAAACTCTGTACGATCACAAACTGTCTGGAAACGCTTCACTAAACACCAGCCGCGTTGGGAGTGAACCACGTGAGTGTACCGTATATAATCTCAGTTCTAGTTTGCTTATGCTCCTTTGCCCACATGTTAAGTGAAGAAGAAACACAAGCCGGCTAGGATCGAGACTAATATTACATGTTTATAATAATTATTATTAAACGATATGCTCGAACTCGGCCTATATGGTATTTTTAATATAAACGCTTAGAACAAAATGGTTTACATTATTAGTGCTGGTACAAAAATACTTACTGTAAGACCTTGAAATTTCGTATTGGTTACTTTTTCAAGTAATATATTTCCTATTTCTTCATCTTCATAATTAAAATCTGCAATTGAGCGCAACGGGTCTGAAATGAATCAACAGAGAGAAAATTAAATAAATTAACTAAAATTACAGATAACAAATTGACCACGAAGGTCATGAAATGAGCTATCCACTGAATCCTGCAACTAGCGTGTCGGCGTAGTCATGCTCGTTTGACTCAAAAAGTCAATTTTTATTATCTAGATTAGGAGATTAATGAAACGTTTGAATGGGTACGGAATAAAACACATTCACTTTCAAAAACTGCTTAATGTATTGCGGTTCTTAATGAGACATGTGTTTTATGAAGATGTTTCGTTTCGACACTCTTACATCATTACTCAAGAACCGCAAGATCTACAACGGTGTAACTGTGATATTGGAATTCTTCGTCAAGCCCACTTCAAAATATTTTTTTTTATCTTTATAGAGGGTAGCCCAAATCAGTGAACAAAGCAGTGGTGTCCTAGCTCTTTACATATAAAAAAAATTACACAGAAATAGTAAGTTATAAAAAAAATACAAACATTGAAACTATAAGATTTCCTTTACCTTAAAATTTCCTTAAACTCAAAAGTTACATAGCACTTACAAAATACAGGTACTCAAAATTGCTTATCATATATATATTTATATATAGATTGTAAGAGTTTACTTAAACAATATGTGACCCGGCAGCACAAACGAGCCGTAAATTCCCTAAATTGTATTCTGTGTTACGGTGTAAAATGTGTACGAAGGTCGTATTCATCGATAACTTAAGCTGGCCCGACATCCGACTCATTTTGATAGTCAAAAACTAATCAATAATCCTATTGTTGAAGTGGATAATAAGCTTCTACCTTAGATGGCCGGCTATAGAACTTTTAATAGCTCTGGTCTTTGTTTGCTTTTGCTAAATCCTGTTCAAGTGGTGGGTTACCAGGCATTGTATTTTGTACAGGTATGCATAACCAACAATTAACAATGAGAGAACTTTCTTAAACCTCGTTGACTTGGGGATGATTTGAAATGACCGCCAATTATGACTGTTTGATATATATTGCCAGCAATGTGGAAAAAGAGACACATGTAAAAACGTAAAAAGCTATAATTTTGTTTAAGGAGCAAAGTTTAACAAACCATAACCCCGCTTCTGGATATCGTTTGAAGTCAAATGATATACCATTTTAAGTTTATGATGTTTATTTTTAAACACGAAATAAAACAAAATTGACCGGGGAGGAATTTACGGCTCATTCGCCGTGGACGGTCACATATATCTATTACAAATTATGTGCAGTAGAATCCAATACATTGTATTTTAATATTACAAAATACTTAATGTATCATTTAATTTCCAGGGGAGGCATTGGAGGTTTTTGAAGAAAAAGAAACTTCGCCCACTAGTGAGATGAAAAAAATATCGCCTCACTGATGAGTAGAAAACAATGGTATACATTAAAGACCCATTCAGAGATTCCGGTGAGAGTGTAAACAAATTAAAATTGTAAATTAAAATTAAAATTAAAATTAAAAAAGGATAAGTCATTCAAATTGTCATTTGGTATTTTTAAATGAAAAATTTGGCAAAAAAATAAAGAAAACTGCAGTATTGACAAAGGTGAAGCCCCATTCAAATACATGTAGCTAACTTATATACTACTGTCAGTATATAAATTACAGATTCATGTAAAATGCCTTATTTCATATTAAATACACGGCTTTCGGCTGAACCATTAGCAGGCTATGTTAGCACATCTATGACAATGACAAAAGTACACAAATCTGAATGTTGGTGATTTTTACGATCGGCTGGATGCTCAAATCACTGAACGGGTCTTTAGTAAAGATACTTCGGATCACAATATCGTAAGAGATATTAAAATTTCCATTTTATTGAAAAATGGTATACAAGACCTGCCAAATAGTACAATGTAAAATAAATTTACAATACAATATTGAAGTACAATCGGCAGTACTATTAATGGATTTGAGATAATGAACTATCAGGATTTTCATTTTATTATAGAATCGTTAACGAGGAGAGGTTTGAATTGACTTTTAATTCAATTTTCTGTCCGCAGAATGTGTTAACTACCTAACAATGGAAAAAGATTAGGTAATTTTATATAATTTGTTCGAAAATTGTAAACATGAAAGCGCGCTTAATTTAGCAACTATTTTAAACACGTGCGATTTGGTAGTTCACAGCATCTTGCGAATGGTAGTGAGCTTTGGCAAAAATTGCATTTATCATTTCTTAGCAAGTGTGTAGAAGGATTCAAATATCACAAGTATAATTCCTTATTTTTGTCTTAAATACACGGCTTTCGACTGAACCACAAGCAGGCTATGTTAAAACATTAAAAGACAATGACAAAGGTACCAAAATCTTAATTTCGATGATTTTTACGACCGTCCGGATGAGCAAATCACTGAATGGGCTTTTAAAAGTGATAATTTTTATACTTATGATTATTAGTTTACTTCGAGAACTGTTAAATATAAAAAATAAGCAAAAATAACAATTTTTTAATAATTTGCCATGAAATATGTATTATATCTTGAATTTAAAAAAAAAATCAAAATTATTTGATGTCAAAAGGACATTCCTCATATTCAAAATGCAATTTGATGTGTCTGACGTACTCTCATGTTTCACAACAAATACTGCGTAACGTTCATATCCAACCCCTTAACCATCATAGCGCATTATTTCATATATGCGTATTGATTGCTTTAAGTTTCAATACATCTCGATACTGTTTAGACATATTCACAATCCAGCGGTACAGGGGCATGATATGCTACACCTGACTGAATGATGCTTCCATATTAACTGTTTGTGAAAATAACGTGGATTATTGTACCTTTTGACATTTTCTGCTGCTGCTTCCCAAGTTTCTAAGGCTTCTATTTAATGGCCCAACCAATTAGATGTTATAACAATAGTACAAGCTACAGTAATTTTATGTTCTTCGTGTCTTGGGTAGTTCTTTGATCACTCAAATAAATGTCACATTCTTTCAGACATCTAATTACTATGAAGCATGGGCGTCAATCCTGGGGGTACAGGGGACGTGTCCCCCCTTTTCAACAAAATGAACTAAACTGGCCTCAAAAAGAAACTTATAATTTTTCACAAGGTCATATCTTAAAATCCTCTCCATAAAAATGAACAAAAATTTCACAAGGTCATATCTTAAAATCCTCTCCATAAAAATGAACAAAAATTGCACACAGGATTACTTCAATACTCTACTCTAAACACTGATCCAGTAACCAAACAGTTGTCCAACTGACACAACAGCAAAATACACTGACATGGAACACCTTCCCGGACCAAATTCACAGCCCAACAGAGATACATTGCTGGGTTTCAATTATTCGCATATTCCGAAATATATTTATGGTCAAATCTGTTTTATTTTAGGTCACACATTTTCTTGTAGGCATTAAAAAATTACTCAAAAATGTTTATACACCAGAATAAAGCGGGTTTCTGATTTCGGCTTTTATTCAAAAATATGACCTACATTTTTTGGCATATTTGTAATGTTTACACAAGTCCCAACTTGTACCTTAAATGGACTTGGAATACACCAAATTCGTTGTGTTTGTCAGGTAAACAGAGCAATTTTGACATAAAGTCATATTTTGACTTTAAATACCCCACTTTTACCAATAGTTATGTCTAATATTATTTCAGCATTTTGGGTAAAGAATAACAAAATAAAAATCTGATCGAAATCGTACATTATTAGAAAAAGTTAGAAGACATCTCCTATTCAGCCGTGTGTGGTGAATTGACTACGTAATACTCACACACTTAAGGGAAGGGGTAGGAACGTTTGGACAGTATTTATTGTGGGACATTAGAGTACATCAGACATATCGAATTGCATTCTTAAGGGTATAGGCCAATTGCACGTATCCACTTCTTTCGAAAGCCGTATCTTGATAAACAAATGTATTTAGTCCAAAATATCACAATTAATATTGATTTGAATATGTTATCTTCATATTACATGCAAAAAAAAAGTCGACACAGGTTCCTGATGTAATTTTATACAAGCATTTCACTGTTTCGTAGTGAATATGGGTGTGGATGACGGCGTCCTGCCATTAATACTACAGTTCGTTCATAAAAATATCAAACTCACTCGATAGTATCGACCATAAAGGCATATTCTAGGAAAATGTGGACATCATCCGGCAATATTTATAAATATTGGTCATAATGCCCATAGTTGGCATTGGCAAAATACACAAATATTATACACAAAAATATATACGCTACTGTCTTTCCAATTAACTTAGACACCCGGTTTTAATTATTTATTTCAAAAAGTTTTCACTTTGACAAAAAGTCATGAAAGAAAAGTTGTTAAACACTGTCAGACCTAACAGAAATTTTTAGTAAAGCGATGAAAAAAATATTTTTCCTTGTCTACTTTTATTCAATTTTGAATATCTGGGTCCAGGCGAATATTCCTAATGACTTGAAACTTTTGATGGGATAATCTATTTACAGTAAGGGTTGTTCGAACATTGTAATCATGCATATTGATCAGTGATACCACCCTTTTTTCTTTGTTCCTTATCATGATGCAATATAATAATAGATGCTTTTACTACACAACAATAACTCAAAAGATGTCACAGTTGGTGCATTATAACAAATGATGGGGCAATGTGTCTGGAATGTATTGTGGATTATATACTCCTCACCAATAACATAAGACCTCATAGGGCATACAATTTATATTTATCATAGAATTGGGCCAAGGCCACAAGCATGCACAGAAAAAGATTCAAATACCGCGCCGCATTGTTGTAATTGGCTGAGGGACAGCTGGGATCACTGAGTTACATTGTAATACACTAAGAATAAATATGCCAATAAGAAACACTGTCTGCATTTTATGAACCGAATCATTATTTTGAACAAATGTTTTTGGTGAGGAATATGATTAATTTACTATTCATCCATTCACTATCCAACATCACCATACCTACACATCCGTATAATGAGGTCTCAGCAAATGTTAACACTTTTCTTTCATGACTTTCTTTGAAAGTGGAAATTTTTTTCAAATAAGTAACAAAAACTGGGTGTCTAAGTTAATTGGACAGACAATAGAAATTCACACACACACGGAAAACAGCTAGCTCCTCTTTTGATGTTTACTGAGGTATGGCGAGTGTGGCCTTCAGCACGTAAAATTGGGAAAGCTATTTAGCATAACAAAGACTTAGTTCCCATTACATTGTGGAGCAAGGAAAGTGGTTATTTGCATAGTAAATTAGTACACTATTAAATCACGACGAGATGTAAATTTGGTGGTGATGCCATAGCTCGTTAAAGTTTGTCACTTGGTGTATTGCAACATTTTGTAAGGTTATGGCTTTAACTAAATTTTTTTGAAACAATTTTTACCGGAATAGCCCATTTTTGTAAATTTTTAATGGAAACTGATTGACATTTGGATTTTCGTCAATGTTCCTGGATTCTTAAATATTGGTATTTTGGGCAGATTTCCGATGTGTCTCAGGTTATCATTTAATCGTGATTGGTTTAAACAATACCTATTGCCTTGAGATGCGCTTCAGTTTTGTTCAACGCCAGTGCCATCGTCCATATTGTATCGTAGCCATAAGCAGCTTCTTGAAACCCAAACTGAAACTCCACATCCTCACCCATTTTCTCCTTTAATCCATTGATATAGTCTGACGTAGACTGAGGGTGAAACAGAAAAAAAAATCATATTATCATATTATTGGATGACCAAAAAAAAACCAAAAACTAGCCACAATACAAAGTGAAACTTAGCAATACTAACATTAGTTTGAACAATTTTTTTCGTTAGCCTTGTGTGCCGCGCCCGGGTGCCGCGCTTTACGGATTAGGACCAGGCTTAGCTAAACATTGCATTTCTCGAAAGCAGTGTTATGTAACCGCATTTAGGATATTTGTATCGACCACATTTACTTAATCATGTTGATTGAAAAAAAGACCACATGTTTCTTGCTTTGTATTAACAATTTTTAAACCATTTGTTCATTGAAATAGACCAGGGCTTATGAGGAACCCGCTTATGACATCTTGAAATTAACATTGGTATTTAGGAACAAATATGCTTAGGAAAGTGATACAATTTAGTGTTTACAGAAGTGTTTAAAATCTAAACACTGTTTTAATTTTGTACTTTGAAACAAAAAATGTATAATTCTTTTTGTTACAGCCTGTATATTTGATCGAAAACAGTCAATGTTTCTATCACGGTTGTTTATATGCGTATAATTAACAACCATGAACACCTTTATGCGTATAATTAACAACCATGAACACCTTGACCTATTTTATCGTTATGTAATACATTTCATTCGTGAGCTGAAATAGGACAAAATCAATCAGTAACACATTGTGCATTGGATTAAAAGTAAATTTCATAGCAATTGGGAATTTTGACATTTGCAAGAAATTTAAAAATTGATTAATTAATATTGCAATATTCTTATTATACTAAGTGTTTCGTTGAGCCACACTACGACACATTTGCAATACCTTTAGTCTAATTCCTAAGTTGTTTGGTACTGTCTGACACTAATACCGGGACCGGGACTACTTAAAACACTTAATTAAGGAACATTAGTCTTAGTCTTTATACAAATTCTATCATGTATCATTCTACCTTGCCGCTTAAAGTATCATCTCCACCATTTTCCAAGAAAATAATTTGATAAACTCCCAAATAGCCTTTCGTAGCCTCGTCCATCTGCTCGATAGTACAATCGATGTTTTCTTCAGGATTACGTATCCGCCACCAATATGTTTGAAACCAAGCTGTATACAATATGATTTATTTGGAAAGCAAATACAACGTCAGACTTACATGATTAAAGTCAACATTGCTAAATTTACCAATTCAGTACATTATTGATAAATAGTCAGTTTTATTAATAAAGAAACAGAAAAGGAAGCATTCTTTAGTATACCAATATTGAATGTCTGTGCACACAGTGGTAAAATATAGTCAATCGATTGAAATGGAAAAGTCTATTGACGGAGTGATATATTTATACCAATGCACAATAAAGGCAAGCATATTGATTTATATAACGACACAAAACATTTTTTGAATAGTACACTTTATATCCTTTAATAATTGATTCTTGTTCATTGATTGGTTAAAAGTGTGTCACATGATCAAAAATAAACTCACTATTCTGTGAGGAAGTGCAGAAAGTACTACGTTCGTGAATGGTACTTTCAAGCCGTAAATAGTACTCCTGAATATTGAAAATGCTTGGGTTAGGATTAAAAACATTTAAAATGAAATAGCCTATATGAAAATTCAAATGTATAAAAACAATGTGACCCTTAATTTTTTCTTCAGAAAAAAACCCGGCCCGAAATCATTGTTTACCATGGTATTTTGTGCAACCTACCGTGGCTAGGCTGACTTTGGCACTTTTAGGGCAATACAAATCGCGAATTTCCAAAATACAAATACATTTTTCTAATAGTATATTGATGCAACTTGTCTTCGTTATTTAATTTATTTCCATTATATTTCCAGTTATGTTTATCTTCAGCCAACAAATATTCGTTAGAAGATGAAAATAATACTAATTTGTTATAAACGTTAAATATGTGGAGCATATGTGGCCCTTAAATATTCGACCAAGAATTGATCATGTGACACATCAGATAACTTGACTTTTTAAAACATCTATTTTGAATCTGCATGGCAATCAATAGCTTTGTTTTTCTTTCTGAAAAAGGCCTTCAATTTATACGTTCGAAAGAAAAACGACACTTTAATTCCCATTAAGTTCAATCTCGTGATTTTATCACATTATCGCATTACATTTTCGCATGAATTAAATCAAAGAATGCCCTTGATCAATCACAGCGGAAGAGAAGTAAAGCAAATGAAAAGAAGCAAGTTGCTAATGCACTAATGGTTAGCATATTACCTGGTATGATCCACACATATTTGCGTCCATACAGACCTGCTTTCCATGCAGCACAGAAAACCTTACGGGCTTGTGGCTCGTATGAATTGCATAGGATTATTCTTGCATCTAGTCTCTGAATTAGAATGAAAATATAATATCATGATGAAAGTTATTAAAGTTTTGTTCATATCATTCAAAGAATAAAATATGTTTATAATATCATGATAATAATGTTACGAGTCAGAAAGACTCAAGGCCAAAATCACCTGCTACCGAGTTCGCCCAACACCAAACACGCAAACACACTGTTTATTATATACTCGTAGAACAACTTTCGATTATTTATTAATTAGTGCAGTATGGCGTTCTGATGAGATTCCGTTGACTAAATTTCACAGAGTTCCCTGTGTAACTCTAAACTGCTCCCCCAATCATTTACTATTTGTTCCTCTTATCATCCCTGTATATGGTATATCTACCAAAAAAACGTTGACAACGTAAAGAAATCAGCAAGTTTAAAAAAACCCACCTCGGCTCACTTTTTGAAACTTGGTCTCATTTGTAAAACGTACTGATTTAAACTTTATCATATTTATATAAATTTAAAACATTTCCAGAAGTGTTATGTATCTTTAATGTGCAGATGCGATATTTTTTAAGCTTTCTGGAACGACCTGAAAGGTTATTATCTTGTTCTTGCACGGTAAGCCAATATCCTATTGTGTTTTGTTTTATAATAATCATGATTAATGATTGAATTAAACAAATAACACTACAGGCTTGTAATCTTGTTGGAAACGCTGTGTTCTCTTGAAATAAAATAAAAACACTGATTTGCTGTTGGTGTTTAAAATGGGACCAAGTTTCAAAAAGTGAGCCGAGGTGGGTTTTTTAAACTTGCTGATTTCTTTACGTTGTCAACGTTTTTTTGGTAGATTTCTTTTCTTTTTATGAATGTAGCCAAGCAGCTCCAAGCTTGGAAAGTCATCAGGTTAGGATGTACTGCTCCATAAAACAAATAAAACGAAAAATAGATGTTTGAAGTTGCAATTCTGGATTCATGACAATAAATAATTAAACAAAACTTTATCAGTCGTTTATTTTAAAACTTGCTTGTCACACGTGACTGTAATGTTAAGAGGCGTACACAATGATCAATATACATTTTAATATATTTTAATTATTCAAGGCAACGTAAATATGTAAAGAAAATGTAAATATGAACAACACACACCCAATGTTGACAATGCCAGAGAGACACAGAGAGTAAGTCCGATTTAGGCCTACTTCAAGTCGGAACTGGTAAATGCGCATTATATTTAAGCCTATACTACGGAAGCGTCTAAATGCCCCGAGTAGGCAATATAATCGTGTTTTAATGTTTGTGGTTCTTTGTACCCCTAGTTCAATATTCCTATTAAACGGCGGTTGTCGGCGATCTTTCGTGGTTTGTGGTTTTCATCATGCCCTGCCCTCTATCGGGAGCTAATTTATAGTTTAAGCTTGTTGGATATCCATATTTCGTGGTTTCTGGTTCTTTGTAGCCATGTGGGGCAATCTAGTTGCATATCCAAATTTCGCTGTTTGTGGTTCTATATAGCCCTGCGGGGCAATCTAGTTGGATATCAATATTGAGCTGCAGTTGTTGTTGATCTTTCGCGGTTTGTGGTCTTAATTTGTTGGATATCCATATTTCGCGGTTTGTGGTTCTTTATAATCTGGCTTGCTGGAAATCCATATTTCGTGGCTTGTGGTTCTTTGAAGCCCTGTGGGGCAATAGTTGCATATCGAAATTCCGCGGTTTGTGGTTCTTTATAGGCCTGCGGGCAATCTAGTTGGATATCAATATTGAGCGGCAGTTGTTGTTGATCATTCACGGTTTGTGGTCTTAATTTGTTGGTTATCCATATTTCGCGGTTTGTGGTTCTTTATAATCGATAGGCATGTGGGAAATCTGGTTGGATATCCAAATTGCGCGGTTTGTGGTTCTTTGTAGCCCTGCGGGGCAATCTAGTTGGATATCCCTATTAAGCGGCGGTTGTCGGCGATCTTTCGCGGTTTGTGATTTTAATTTCCTTATCAAGCCCTGCCCTCTATCGGGAGCTAATTTATAGTTTAAGCTTGTTGGATATCCATATTTCGTGGTGTGTGATTCTTTATAGCCCTGCAGGGCAATCTAGTATATATCCAAATTTCGCGGTTTGTGGTTCTTTATAGCCCTGTGGGGAAATCTGTTTGGATAACAATATTCAGCGGCAGTTGTTGGCGATCTTTCGCTATTTGTGATTTTAATTTGTGACAATTTATAATATTTATTCCAAATATAATTTCAGTCTGAGCTGTGAACAGAGCCACTTAATGTGTTTTAAATGACGAAGATATCATGATAGTCAGGCATGGTGAAAGCCCGGGGTGAAAGCATCTGGATGGTGAAAGTAGGCCCTAGGCCTAGGCCTAAATGTGAATAAAAAATCAAACATGTTTGTTTGATGAAAAAAAAAATAATATCACAATAGCAATGGATGTTCGAAATGGTGTTATTCTTGATTTATGACAATAAATTGGTTAATAAAATATTTAAAAAAAGGTGGTGGGAAGTTTCGAACTTGGGCAAAACTTCATAAGTGGATTAGAAGTCCATGGCCTCAACCACTTTGCCACGGGGACGTCCCGATATAACGACTTGTGAAAGTGGAGTATTTATTAATATGAATGTATGCTGTGGTCCGGAAAGCATAAAAGAATTGTGAAAAACTTGATTTTTTTGGCGAATGGGATCCAGAATTTGTATGTAGGGTATCCAGGAAAATGCTAGGGTATATTTTGAAAGTGAATCTCAAAAAGTAGTGCGACAGTGACAGCCATGTATGGCTGTAGCAGTGACGAAAGTTTCTGGATATCAGTATGATTAGCTATGATTTTACACTAATTTTGGCTATGAAATACCGCGTGAAATAATACAAGAATGTTTGTTTATTATCAAACAATCGGATTGACTGTAAGATTGGTGTAACTTTTGAATTAATGAGTTATTAAAATATTACACTTTGGACAGTAAATAAGATTTAGCATGGTTTTAGATATATTTTGTACCCAGCGAAAAATATCACAGAACAATAGCGTTTTGTTTCGTGTAAATATAGTCCGCGGTGCATCTGTTTATTCTTCTTTATCAGTCGTTTTTTTAAAACTTGCTGGTCATGCTACCGCTTGACTCTAATTACATCATTTCTAAAAATAGCTCATTACCGCAACACAAACCAATCAGAATCATTCACCTGTGTACTGCACTGTATCATGATTACTGTAATAGCACCACCACTTATACTATGGTAATCGTGATCATAATACTAGTTTCCATTATGTATGATTGTTTACTAGTATTTTTTAGAATTTCCAGAACATTCCATGTACAAACAAATGGAGATGGAATATCATGGAGATGAACAAGTAAAAAATAACGTCTAATGACAAAATACAAGACTTTTAATAAATACAATGGAATATTTTGTGGGCACATAACAATGATAACAACATAATAATATTAACAATAATAACAATAATAAAAAATAACAATGATAACAATGATGACGATGACAATGATGATGATGATGATTACGACAACGACTACGACGATGACAACGACGATAATGATGACGGTGATGATTTTTGTTCTTTTTCTACTTAGCACATAGCATATTTAACAAAATCTTCGCTTGAGGAAATCAATGACATTGAAAGTCGTCATCAATGTAATTATTGTATTATATGTTTACAAACCTTTACTGATTATGATGATTGTAGTTTTTGATGTGTGTAATGTGTGTAATTTATTAAATGTAATGGCATAATAACATACCTTGATGTTGTTAACTTGTGAAAGTGGGTCATCTGTAAAAGGCTCTGAAGTAATTATTTCCACTCCGACTGCTGCTGCTTGTTTCCGGAAATCGGCATCACCCTTGATATTTAAGTGTCAGAAAATAGATGTGTTAGAAAAGTTAAAAGCTGTTAAACAGCCTGAATTGGAGGCTAGTGTCGTAATTATGGTTCTCTATCCACATTTCCGAAATAAATTGATTTTTATCAATGTTACATAGGCATGATAGGGTAGAAAAACCTTCACAACTTTATAGTGTGTCCCAGCATGATTATAGTGTATCCCAGCATGATAAGTGTGTTCTCCCGATTGAAAAAACAACCACACCAAAATCAACCTGGTTGCGTATAAACAATGCTACACACGTATTCTGTTTCTTTTTCTTGCATTGACATGTTGTTGAGACTCTGCATTTAGTTTTGGGGTAATAAAGGACATCATACCCGTCAATTTTGTACAACACACTTAATCAAATCATATGCATGCTTGTATCATATACAAGGTCACATACAACAAGCAATTCTACATTCCTTAAATATACACAACACATGTAATAATAAAAATAATATCTATAATGTTGAATTCTAAAGCAAAATGAAAGGCAAATTTGATAACGGAGTCAGAAACACACCTACACACACAAAATTACAACTATAATGTTTGAATACAGTAATCACACCAATGCAATAGTGTGTTTTCTACCCTATTGAAGGTGAACACATTCAGTTATTTCAGAGTGATTTTCATTATTTTTCAACTCAATTTTATATCATTTAAACGTTTGAATCTAAAAGCACGTGAATGTTGTACTGTTGATCTTACCAAGGAAAAGAAATCGGCTCTCTGATGTATTGTTGCTACTCTACTCCATCCAAAATGTTTTATAACGGCAATTCTCATTGGATTAAACATGTATTCAGATAGCGACAGGCGGAAAAACCTAGGGTACATATCTCGATACGATAACTCTGGAGAATTGGCAGCGTAGGATATCTGGCAATAAGAATTAAACATGAAATACAAAGATACAGTCTTATTGCCTGAAAAAGGTGAAGTCTCCACTATTTATGGTAAATCAGTATGGAACGTGACCTAGCGGTGTTTGCGCTCTTCAATGGAGACCCAATGGCTAGTTGATATAAGTGTTGTCATTTCTGCCCTATACCCATGAACCCCCAAAACGTTTGTCTTGGTATATTTTCGGCCTTATCCCAGAAACCATAAGACATATTGATATATAAATAAGATTATTGGCTTCCTTGACGATTTACCTATGAGATCAAGTAATTGAAGTACATCGTATTATTTTCTGTCAAATGTCCAAAACTGCGAAAATATAGCTCCTGCCATCCGACAAACTTAACAAAACATACAAGCGTGGCTGACGTGGGATAAGGCCTGTGTGTAAGGTTTGAGGCTGGAACCCATCTTTATAATATAATATAATGGTGGAATAAATGGTGGAATAAATGTAGAATTATGTCACCACTTCGATGCTGACTTGCACACACAATTATTATGTTGAAACGATACTAAACATCTCAAAAGAAGTAATTAGAAGTAAAAATCAATAGAATTAACTGCAACTTTCAAATCTTGGGTTACATTGATTTAAATGTACGCTACTACTCTGTGACGTATTTAGTCAATTGCTACAAATGAGGTGGCAAAATGTGCAGAAATAAATGTTTTACCAACGCATTTGACAGATTTGTAATACAATAGCCCGTTTTTGAATAATGACCATTATTTAAGGGGGGGGGGGGTATGTTTATTACATTACATCAGTACCACGTGTTAAGTAAACCTGCAATGATTGATGCCTTTTTAACATCGATATTGCTGTCCTCGGATATAAAGAATCTTTCTAAAATAAATATTTTTACAATTCGTTATAAAAGAAACCCTTTTAGATTGTGATCATTTATATACAATATGGATTCTTGAGTGCTCCTTCAGAAATCAGATAAGGTGTTTGCAAAACAACATCGTGTGTATATATATAACTTAGAAAAAAATGTTAAATGATCACCTAGTGATCAACAACATCACTGCTCATTCCTGAACTTAATCCAATTTTTTTATACCATCAGAATCCTACAAGTACATGAAAGTACATGTATCTTTTATCATAAGCAACACATCCAATGAAAACTATGTACATTTACACATTTTAGGAAATGGTCACTTAAAACATACATTCTATTCAAATTTTGATTAATTTAATAATGCTAGTACTTTATAGGTTTACAAACATTTTGTTAATTATCAACCATTTAAAACATTTTAGGAAATGGTCACTTAAAACATACAATCTATTCAAATTTTGATTAATTTAATAATTCTAGTACTTTATAGGTTTACAAACATTTGGTTAATTATCAACCATGTAAAAAAAATCTAACATGGCACTACATGTATAATACGGGATTTTCGATTTCGAAATTCAAGGTAAGTGGTTATGGTGGACGAAAACAAATTGCAATTGAAAATCAAATTTGGCGCTTTTCTCAAAATGTGTTCAGAGATTTGCTGTGCTAGCTGGATTCCTTGCATCATATGTACAGGGTGATGAACTGTGCCCAACTTTACCCATTTTTTATATATATTCGCGGAGATTTTACAAAAAACTATCATAGGAAGCAGTGAGAAGTGTTCTGTAGTAGAAATTTTGATAATAAGTGGTTTTAGTCAGAAGATATCGCATTTTCAATTTATCATCCCATTTTTAGACCAACACATGGAACTAAGTTTACCCGTGTTCTCTACCGCCGTAACAAAATTGGTGTGTTTTATAAAAATGTACTTTTCTTCAAAACCATTTGAGGTAAAGACATGATTTTTTCACCAATAATAGGAAACATACTATCCTGTTACAGCTTACAAACACAAATTATTTAAATGTCGATAAGTATTTTCTCTTAATTTTTGAATTTGGGTACAGTTCATTTTAAATCACCCTGTATCATCAAATGTATACTAAATACTTATACTATCATCATTACTTTTGAAGATACAATACAAAATAATGTATAAAATTTTCTATTTAGAGTGACCCTACCTACCCTTAAGCATTTTAATAGAATAAAGCATTCAAATTAAAGTTTACAAATTTTCTTAGGGTTTATTGTAAACCGTGGCCTATGTAAGGCAGATAGTAATTATTTGGCTTGCCATTATATATTTTAATTACTAGGGCGAATTAAAAGTAACGATTTTAATTAATGGTACTTTTTTCAAATTAAACTTGAATTGTTAATATTTAATTTGTATTTTTCGTAATTAAAATAATTAATCACGCTGGAGCGTAAAAGTGATCTAAAATGTATAATTTCTTTTACTATACTATTATATCTTCGCCCTGTCGGGTTAATAAACATCTCAAAAAAGTAACTAACCCCCCTTGGAAGCAGAATATATTTTTGCGCATTGTTACACCTCATTTGATACGATAGCCCATAAAACAACAAAACACCGGTTAATTTAATGTAGTGAGGTCCAGATTTGAAAGTTGCACTTAAAAGAATACAACAACACTCAGATATCATAACACAGAGACAGATTTCCTTCCATACTGAATACAAATCAATATAATTTACTGCAACTTTCAAATCTTGGGCTACATTGATTTAAATGTACACTGTGACGTCAATATTAAGTCAATTGTTACAAATAAGGTGTCAACATGTGTAGAAATAATTTCTGCTTCCAACACATTTTACAGATTTAAGGGGGTAAGTTACTTTTTTTTGAGGTGTTTATTTCACATTTTCTTTGATTGCTTACAATCATCCTTACCTGGATAAGATTCCAGTAGTGCGAGGATTCTGCCGTAGGTTCTGTAGCGACGGAACACCCTGCTCCTATGATCATGATTTTACTCAAGGAACTATTGTAAAGTTCTTTGTACATGGTATCAACGCCACGTCCACCATTACACTGTTAACAGAAACAAGTGATGTGAGAGAAATTACTTTTTAGCGGTCGCGATTCCACAGTTAAATCGATAGTGTTCATATTAAAAGGACATTTCGTGATCCACAGCCTCATCCCTCACTTTTCTCAATAAAAAGTTGAGATTTTATTTTACCACTGGCAACCTTTGGTTACATAACGCTTAGACCTATGTCGTACAAAAATGTCTTGCAAATTAATTCGTTTAGCAAAAATATCGTCAAATTTGCCACAGTCTATTCTCAGCATAGTTTATTTGCTCTTAGAATTCATATAGTCAAGAGTTTGTCTTTTCTCATCTTCTCTGGTCAAACCTATATCACGAATAGTGGCGCTCGTAAGGGGGGGGGGACTAGAATTAAATATAATTTGCTTTATATTTATCGGAAATAATTCCAGTTCACTGCACATCTAACAACACAGGTAACTAAGAAATCAAATGTAAATGTTACTATTGTTACACTACAGATCATAAAACCTTTTATGAAAAGCAAGTACTACAAGAAACGTTTGGAAATTAACTCCAGTTCAACACATTAAATATCAATTTTACTATTGCTACACTACAGATTAAAGCTTTTAGAATTTTATTCCGTCTATATTAAAAGCAAGTACAACAAAAACCGTAAGTTTGACCTTACATTATCTGAAATTCAGTTCAGTTCAGAGCACATCTTACGGCGCTATAAAAAGAATTAAATATAATTTCGCTATTGTTACTTTTTTGGTTACCCTACAGATAAAGCTTACAGAGCTCGGTTCCTTCTTTAGTGAAAAAAAACTTCCTGAATTAAGTGATCGGATAGCAACGTTTGCACAGACTCTTTTGTGGGACATGAGAACATTAGGCTATGGCCGTGTGTCCTGAACTCGCCACCCTTAGCGTTACATGACAAATATTATGAATTTTTACACCAACCGGGTTTCTAATTAGATTATCTCGACAATCATCAACCCTAAACTAGCAAAAGTATACATTTTTGGAAAGCTAAAGGCATAAGCAATTCAAATATATACATTTCAACTCATTATACAGGGTGACCTGCAAGTTATACAGGGTGGAATAAAAAAGATTTTGATAAAAAATGGGTCACTCAATGCATTGCTTATTACCAACTTAAAGTAATAAACTGGAAGTAAACAACATTCATTTGGTTAGAGGATATGGAGAGCCAACTGACTTTGGAAGAAACCAAAATCACAGCTGTTTGGTAATCTAGGAATATAGGGTGTCCCAAAGTATGTTAGATTTTTTACAATTCAACATATTTTGAACCTAAACAGTTTCCCCCTAACCCATACAGAAAAAATATGTCCATATTTAGATTCCTCGTCAAATTTCCTTTCAGAAAATCTATACTTTGACTATGATAGGATAAGTAATTAAAATTTTACACTAACTTTTAGATTTTGAAGACATCTGCATTACTTACTGCAGTGTTTAATATGACAACGGGTAGTTTTGTGTGGAAAAGTTTGTATTTTCTAGACTAAACCAATCATAAATTATTAAAAACAATTAGTAGAATTGTTTAGCTGTAAGGCCATGAGTGTTTTAGATGCTAATAGAGTCCAAATCCAATTTACAGCCTTTACAGAAGCAGATTACGCACTAAAATACCAATCCCATAGAGTTTGTGTGTACCACATCCCCCACCACCACATCCCCCACCACCGCCACCCTGCCCATTCTGAATTCTATGAAGCACAGTGTCAGTATTAAAAAGGTTCAAGTATTTCTTTTTACAGGGTTGAAAGTGCATTTTATTTAGCAATAAAATGAGACCACAAGTATGACAATACCTTCTTGCTTGACAGAGATATCGTCATTTGTTTTGAGTTGACTTTGGCAAAATGTAACGTCGCCACCTTTTTTTGGTGGCGAGCTCAAGACACACGACCCTATATCAGAGTCATGAAAACTTTGAACTATTAGATTTCAGTAAAAAAATGTCGCTGGTTAAAAATGTAAACCGAAGCACAACATTGAAAATAAAAGCATTTTAGTATATTCGTTTTTTGATAGGTGTGGAGCACTAAAAATCACCAAGTTCTTCAAGTCATAAAGGAAATCAGGAACCAATCAATAGTATTTATCTAATGTGTTAGCAACGTGTATCCAAAATCCTTTGATAGTAAGCTTTCCAAAATGAGGCGAAGTTAAAAGCAAGCATGGTGCTTGAATATAGTAAAAAATTCAAACACTAGCAACAAAGGTTTCCCTTTGCTTGGAATAAAATGATTATTAAAATAAGATTAGACCTTCGGATATATAGATTTTTTTCTGATTTAAATATGTGAAAGTCTGTGCTCTATTGATTACAAACTGAAAATTTTAAAAATCGGACATTCGGTTCTCGAAATATGGCCTGTCAAAATGGCGCGAAACCAACAAATTGGCAACAACTTTCTTTTTATTTTCTTTATTTTCGGCATGCAGTGTTGCCAGGTAATTTTCTAAGTATATATGCATGAAGTTGCCAGGTAATTTTCTAAGTATATATGCATGAATTATGCAAAGTAAAGTTTTCAGATACAATTAGTAGAGGTATGGCACTGAAACTTGGTACATGGGTAGTACACATGAAATGCAACAAACCTACGGTCGCGTTTGGCAAATTTCCATTTGCATAATTAATTAGGGCCCTAATCAACTTGTCTAATTAGTGGCCCTATTTAAATATGCAAATTGAAATTTGCCAAACGCAACCGCAATTTTGTAGCACCTTGTGTGTACTACCCATGTACCAAGCCTCAGTACCATAGCTCTTTTAATTGTATCTGAAAACTTTACTTTGCATAATTAATGCATATATAATTCGAAAATTACCTGGCAACTGGACTTGTCAAAAATATAGAAAATAAAAAGAAAGTTGTTGCCAATTTGTTGGTTTTGCGCCATTTTGACAGGCCATATCTCGAGAACAGAATGTCCGATTGAAACAAAATTTTCAGGTTTGTAATCTACAAGGTAAGAGCTTTAACATATTTAAATTAAAATAGAATCTAATTTTTTGCATTAGCCGATAGGGCCACCTTAAAGATGCACCGTGAATATCTTCCTACATTTATTTTATCTTCCTACAATAATTTTGAATGAGTCTACGTACATCAAATTTGAGGACATATTTTGTAAAAACTTAGCGTAGCCTTAAGCATGTTAAAAACTGTTTTAGTTTACTTACCGCGGAATCAGTAGGGATGATGACCAGCTCATAGTCCCGTAATATCCTCGAGTCTTGATTAACATGTTCAGCAGCCAGTCTTGATGCAGCAAGAATAGTTTCACCAGCAGGCCAAGAACCAGTAATAGGATACAAACCCAGTATGTAAATCGGAGTCTTGGCTAATGCCAAATCACAAAATCCAAAGACTAAGACCAAGAGCCTGAAAACTATGTCTTTATATAATATTTTCTGATTGGGTAACATCATTTTCGTGTCTGATAGATATGCTGTCAGTAAATAATTGATTCAAGAAATGTGGATAATTGCTTGTTGTGTTGTGAGCAGTATTGGTTTCAGGTTGGTGGCGTGTATCTTTCCATTTCCATTAAAAGAAAACGTTGTTAGTTAACATTGGATGTACAAAAATCCAGCAACGATAGTGCTGCTAAATATGAAGCCGAGCTCAAAAAAATTGCTTAGATATGGAAAACATTTTTGAACAAATGTTCAATTACATGATGTTTTATGCAATAACATCATATGAATAGATTATTGGTACTGAGAATCAACGATTTTTTTCATTGTCATTGTCACGATGTTGCGCAAGTTTATTCACTTTCACGCACACAATGCTATATTGCAAACACATTTTCTGATTTATGTGAACTCCATTAATTGCAAGTCTTTGCTATGTGTTTTAAGATGTATGGAATTAATATTTTGTTTAATTCCTAGTTAGCACGCTTACTTTTCAGAACGCCGCATTAAAAGCCAATAAGACATGTAACACTGATCTCTCACAAAGTTGTTTCGATTAATCAATATTGTTATACCATGTACACGGTAGAGTGAAGAGATCAGATGGTGTTTAACATGTTTAGATGTTTACAGCATGATTCGATATTTCGGGTATTTCTAGCCAGAATTACCCGAGGGATTTCCAGATAGAAATTCCTTACAAAAATGAGACTCTAAATTGTTCCATAGTTTTGGATATTTCTATGTTTTTCGTATTATATTTTCATCGCCCAATGAGATAGCTTCTGACTGGATTCAGGTTCTGTCCGGGACCTGCCGCAGTTATAACTATGACCTTTCAGACTGCGTGACTTGTTTTGGACCACCCTATACTCGACCTTCACACATGGGCAGTGGGGGCACCATGAATTATTTTTCGGGGACGGGCAAAGCGAATTTCAGGGGGGGGGGGGCAAAATCAACAATTTTGCACAAAATTGCTAAAAAAGTGCAAATTTGTGTGCTTTTGGGGGTTAAGCCTTAAAAGTGTGGAAGGGGGAATGGAGGGGGGAGAGAAAAATATTGGGGGCGCAAATACCCCCTCTTGCAACACCAAAGCACCCCACCCCCTGTAGTGCCGTCACTGAACATGGGTGCACTGAACCCCGGGTGTAACTGGAGTGAAGTAGTATCCATCAGTATCCAAGAATAGTGGCAAGATATAAAGATGACAGCTCACATTCGTATCAACAAATGGGCAGAAGAATCTCACTAGAGAGGAAATACAATAAACCACAATAATTATATCGTTTGATTCAGTGGAGCATTGCTACTTTTTTGTAGCCTTAAAAAGAATATTGATCTTAACGAAGGACAGGAAATATTAATACAAACTCTAAAATCCACATAGATAAGGATGTCTCCAACCCTAGCCACATAAAGAGGGCATACAATATCTCCAAACACATACACAGCTGCCATGTAACAAGTTTTCAAGCAACTAGACTTCAAAGAGAGGTATTAATATAGACGGAGAACTGATCTGATATTTGCAGATAAAGTACCCGTCCCCTTCAGTTAGGGACGAGTTAGTTGAACGAGAGCAAGAAAATTGGACTGAAAATACAGGGAAAACGAAATACGTAACCAACTTTGGCAATAGGCTAAAGAGTCCATTGAAATAATGAACCGAGAGAGAACATGGAGGCAGATTTTTACAGGTATCTGTACAAGACAGTCATGTAAAAAAAAAAACCACACGAGATGAAGTTTACTGAGAATCAAGACTGGCATTGTTTTGTAGGTTACAAAGACACCCTTTGTGATAAAAAGCTACCAGTGACATTGAAGAGGCGTAAGAACAAACAATCATTGTGTGCTACCCACCATGACTTAAGGTGCTAGCACCTGGTCTACAACTAAAGATCTTGGACAAAAGCTCATCACGGCTATAGCAAGAGTGACGTATGCTAAACATAATTCTACAGGATAGAGTCAGGAGCAGTGACATATGAATGAAGCAAAATAGAAGTCAAAGACATCATGGAAAAGATTGGAGAAGCGGTATGACAATTGACATGACACATGGCAAGAAACAAGGACAATTGATAGACAAAAACAAAGACGAAAAACAAAGACGAAAATGTCTTCACACTACTTGGGCAACTTTTGAGGCAAAACAGTTGAAAACACCCAAATCGCATTTGGTTGATTTTGCTCCCACCCAAAAAAAAAATCACTTGATCCCTAATGCACCCGAAAAGAATTCCTGGTGCCGCCTGTGGATGTACAAGGGTTTCATACAACACAGGATGAAACAACCTGAGGTGAGATGAGATGAGATGAATACAATTATAATTCGAAACATACTGCAAAAGTTTGTTCTTCTCAATTTTAATTACCATAATAAAACATAGATATTTTAAAAGATTTGACTCTTTGCAGTTTGCACACATGAATTGTATGTAAACCTGCTTTAGAGCGCAAAAAAAAAATAGATACCGAATTTTTTAAGCAGTAAAAATTTATCAAATTTGAGAGAATCACACACACACACATAATTCAGAACAAATAATTATGCGTTTAGATTCGAGAATATCACAAAAGTACATGAATTGTTCTAACATGTGTTTGACAACACCATGATCCGTCTTCATAATACTGTATTTATTTCGATCAACCAATGTAAAATCGGCATCAATTACATATAAGCTCATTATTAGCCTGAAGTATCTGGGACCAATGATCAAGTAAAAAGACACAGCAATCGTCATCACAGCAAAGACCAATTGGCAAAATAATGAGACAAATCGTTGTGATCAAACGCTGTAATTAATTAGTGATTGTCAATCGTTTATCGTAATTACTGTTCCCGGGTCATTGCTGTTGTGTGACGTATTTAGAAACATATGTGATGCGATCAAGCAAAATCAGTCGGAACTCGGAAATATTGATTTTGAAATATAGCCAGACAAAGGAAATATTTCCTTTTGTTTCCTGTTGTTTTGGAAACTCTTTAATTGCTCATTATCTTTGGAACTGGTTGTTCAATTTCAATGTGGTTTTCTGCAAAATGCAGCTTTGTAAATGCCTTTTACTATCCTATAAGAAACTGAAACTTTAATATTTCCTACATATTTTGCTTGATCGCATCACATATATTGTAGTTTAAAATTGCTTTATCATGTAAAGAAATTTACTACATTTGAAAATTCAGTGTCACACCCTTGTATAATTGTCATTGTTCTTATCCTCTTCTATTTAGGTATATGGCTAGCCTGCTGACTTTGGTCGTCTTGTTGCATCATACTTCCTGAGGGCATCACCTGATTTCTAGTCATTAACTGTGGAATAGAGAACAAGATGATGTGTGAATTTAAAACTAAGACATACCGAATGTTTTTTACCAGTTTCAAGTCTCCACTCTCTCCACTGACTTCCAGGGGAGGGGGAGAGAGAGAGGCGCTATCCCCACCAAGCTGTGTAAGCCTATACAATATTACATGACAATTAAAAAAATCCTGACCAATACCTAGTGGAAAAACAAACAAACAAACAATTTCGTCGCCTTCGCTGAAAAAAATCCGGTCTAGCCCTTCAGTTGCAAAAAACAAAGATTCCACGCAAACCCAACTTCCAGACCCCTGGAAATCAAACGGTATGCGAATATCTCAGGTCAAAGCCAAGACGATCCGCCCTTGTATTTTATGAATGGGCGGTAGTATTATAAAGTAGTATTTACCAGATTAAAAAGATGAATTGAACGAATGAAATGAAATCCATTTTTATTCAGAAGTCAAGATAACTTCCACTTTCATACCACTTAAAGAAAGACGTTTATGCAAAGATGCACACATAATAATTAATTACGTAATCCATAGAACCGTGGCCTCTGAATGTCTGGATATAAGAATTGCACCTTGAAGATCACTTACCTGGGGACAACAAGTATAATACTGTACTACTTTACTAATTTTACATTATTTCCAGGATTATTTGTTTCATATTGAGAAATCTCTTACTTTAATGTTAATATACACTGGTCATAATTATTGAAGATCCCAAATATAGATGTTTTCCGTTTAAAATGTGACAACCCTCATCGGATGCTGTTCTAATAGATGTGAGGCTTCCTATCATAAAACAGTAAACACCAGCCTAGTCACAGGGCGAACAGGGTGTTCAATTTGAATGGTCATTATACCTAGGCTGCGAGAACTTAGCGGAAATGCAAACATTCGTCTAAACGCGGAGAGGGGAGGCGTTTGGTCCAGAGAATATCCAGACGACGTCAATATTAGAGCACAATGGTTTTTATTATGGTGCCGGGAGAAAGTTGGACAGGAGGGAGTGATAAAAACAACAACCACAGTCAAGAAACGCAGAAGTCGAACATACTTTTTGTACCAAATAGGATCCTGGAGAAAATAATAATCATGCCCTAAATTTGATTTAATTTTGTCCCTATACAAATACCAGATCTTAATACCTTTGAATTTATTTATTTATTTATTTATTTATTTATTTATTTATTCGAGGTTTTGTGCGACACATCTTTCAGATATTTTCAACAGGCAGCATCGCTACGCTAAAGGTTGTGATAACACATTACAATAACGATTTATACGATCTAGGCACTTAGCAAGCATAATATACAACAACTAATACAAATATCTCAAATATCAGAGTCGGAAAAATATGATGAGAATAAATAACAGATTTAGAATAAATTACGTGAAATAACAGATCTATCGTGAAGATGGTATGTTATTTAAATTGTACCAGCAAAGTGTAAAAACATACGAATCATGAACATATAATGAAGTAATTTATGTTATTTGTCGTAAAATGGATAGCGTCATTACAATATGAAATGAGACGCATTTATATCGAGTTTTATGTTCTATTGGGTACATAATACGCAATTTGTATCCATATAAGGTTCTTCATTAAGCTCAAAGGTTTTAAAATGAATACGTTATATTAATCATGATTAAATCTAGGAGTATAGAATGTTTTATTATGGACAATTAATCATTCAACATGTTCAATATATTGAGGAAAATAATAATTATTATAGTTTACAAAATTAGACTTATACTTTTAGGGTTTGATTTACTTTCATGATGTTCATTCAAAATAATCTTCAATCAGTCGTCCAGATTTTTTTCCTGAACACTTCTTGTGTTTGTGCCTGCTCTAAGGTAGTGGGTCATAAACGATATCTATATGCATCGAGCCCTATAAAATAAGTTTTTCAGGAAACGGGAGCTGAAGTGTTTATGAAGTGCTGTTTCTATTGGGCGCGATATCCCATGTGTCCGTACCTGCTTTAAAGTAGCGGTTCCTAAACTATTTCCATTGCCATCGGCCCCTATGAAATGAGGTTTTTAAGAAAAAGTGCTGAAGTGCTAATTGCTGAAGTGCTGATTGGGAGGGTGCCCCCTGCGTCCGCGTCTGTGCCTGCTCTAAGATGGTGGTGTCAAAATCGTAAAAATGGATAGGTAAGTTAATTTTTTTTAATCAAACGGACCTCGATGGAGGTAATTTTGATGATTTTGTTTGCAACATTTTCTTTAATCCAAGAGGTAGGCCTACACCTTAGGTGGTATTTGCCGGGGGTATTTGCCCGTACAATCTGGGCATACGAAGCAAGCCTGAAAATGTTTCAAGAATGGCTCCCCTTCAAAAACTTGGATCCGCCCCTATTTATAGGCATGGGCCTACTGAATTAGACCTGCGTGCAATTCAATATGTATCTTCTCCTTTTGCCCCTGTCTCTTCTCTTTTCTCTCCTTTCCCAATTTCTCCTCTTTGTTCTCCTTTTTTCTCCCACTTTTTTTGGGATGGGGTGGTCCCTGAGTCCGTGATTGCTTTAAGGTAGCGGTTCTCAAACTATTTCTATATGCATTGGGCCCTATGAAATGAGGTTGAAAGTGCGGTCAAAAGTGCGAACATTTTGACGGTATTTTTTACCTGAAAGTGATTGCAAGAAAGAAAGACTCTAGCATTTCGTGTATACTCCACATTTAATTGTCACTGCACGGATTTTTAATCTCACTGCACGAACGTCCCAGGAAGCACGTTAAAATAGCCTCTGAGTGATAAGATCACGACTATCCATAGGACCTGGTTGAGCAGCAAACCACGAGTGGGGCGCTGAAGAAGCGACAGAACATCAAAGGGCTTACATCGAGTGACTTGGCGCGAGTGGTTTCTATAGTGTGTGGTACCCTGCTGTCACATTTGAAGTGCCTCGTTCCAAGAAACAAGCTGGCGATCGCGCCTTTTCAACAGTGGGCCGCGCCTTTGGAACGAGTTGCCCACCACTGTCCGAGGTCAAGAAAATATTACCACGTTCAAGAATCTCTTTAAAACCCACCTCTTTCCCACTCATTAGCTCTTTTTCCTTTCTTGTCTTTCTCTCTTTTAGCGCTTTGCCTACTTTTGTAAAAGGCGCTTTATAAATCGCATTGTTTAGGTTTAGGTTTACCCAGCAGTTTATCTCTCCATGGACAATATAGGTACATGGTCTGTAACACAGGTTGCGTTGTCAAGCTGAGCGTTTTCTTGTTTATAACGCACTAAACTTCATTACTGTAAAATGCACGAAATAATAGTGCGCCTCGAGAGTGGGAACGGGAAATATTTTTTCGTAAAAGATGGCGCCGTTATAGCAGCTTTTTCAGAGAGCACACACAATATATAATAATAGACATCTGATTTTGTGCATCGCACATATCTATTTCTTTGGAACTTGACCATGCCGGTCATAATTTTCAATAGGTATGTAGTTGTAGGTTAAACATATTGCTTGATATTAAGTAGGTTTATTATACTGCGCCATAAAAGTATCCTTACACTTGGAAAAATAATCACAATTTCAAAACTGAACCTCAATTTGAGGTAAATTTGTTTTTTTAATAGATGCACATTATGACACTACATTGAATCCAATGTGACCTCAAGAAGTAAAGTGCATCAAGTAAACATTCAAATAAATTTACCAAAATATGGTTTAGTTTTAAAATTAAGTGTAAGGATATTGTTTTGGCGCAGTATATATAGTTGTAGGTTAGACACATCACACAAGCTTGGTATTAAATATATAATATTAAAATAATAAACATTGCCTGGCCATCTTACCTTTGGAATAAACACTAAGCACAATGTAAGCGTCGTCGCAAAAATTAAAAACATGCTGATAATGATGAAATGTGCATCTATGTCGTCAAGAACAAATGATACTGGAACGCCGATGAACGAAAGAATTACAACGTTGTAGATGCTCATTCCTGAGAATAAGAAAATAAAAAAGAAAAGGTATTGGGCGGAAAAAAACTGAAAACATTTTGGCAACGGAAAAACGTATGGGAACACGACAGACTGTTATTAAGAGGAGACTGACTGAGGAGGGCACGGTGGCTCAGTGGATACGGCCTTGGACTCATAATCTGAGAGCTTGCTCGACGTGCGTGGGTTCGAGTCCCCGTCCCGCCACCGTGTTGTACATGTGCCCTTGGGCAAGGCGCTTTGCCTTGCTTGCCTCACCCCACCCAGGTGCAATGGGAAGCTGTTAGGGGTAGTCACAGTCGTTTTTACTGATGAACCCTGCGCCATTTGTAGGCTGCAAACGTGGTTCCGATTATTCTAATGACGGCGGAATAAATGTAAAGCGCTTTGAGGCTGTTTACGGCATAAAGCGCTGTATAAATATCTACATTTAAAAAAAAAAAAAATGTATTATTGGCTTGTAGATTCATTTGATGCAGGATATTATGGGAGATGCTGTATGACTTCCTTTGAGCCTTACCAATGTACTTGGAATCATTAAGTGCTGGTAGCCTTACCGATATACTTGGAATCATTAAGTGCTGGTAGCCTTACCAATATACTTGGAATCATTAAGTGCTGGTAGCCTTACCGATATACTTGGAATCATTAAGTGCTGGTAGCCTTACCAATGTACTTGGAATCATTAAGTGCTGGTAGCCTTACCGATATACTTGGAATCATTAAGTGCTGGTAGCCTTACCAATATACTTGGAATCATTAAGTGCTGGTAGCCTTACCAATGTACTTGGAATCATTAAGTGCTGGTAGCCTTACCGATATACTTGGAATCATTAAGTGCTGGTAGCCTTACCAATATACTTGGAATCATTAAGTGCTGGTAGCCTTACCGATATACTTGGAATCATTAAGTGCTGGTAGCCTTACCAATATACTTGGAATCATTAAGTGCTGGTAGCCTTACTTATATACTTGGAATCGTTAAGTGCTGGTAGCCTTACCAATATACTTGGAATCATTAAGTGCTGGTACTCTCACGTGTCGTGTCTCGTATGCTAGAAATGCACCAAATATCAGCAAAAGGCCATCCACACCAAACAAGGCTCCATTCCAATATGAAAGGTAATTTGACAAGCAATAATGACGAATTGGTACTAATATCACACCTCCCACCTCTTGTACCTGAAAAGAAATGTTTTACCCAATGGAAGGTTTTGTTAAGTCTATTATAAACTAAATAAATCAACGAGTAGAAGCGTTTTGACGGGACAAGAATATTCAAAGAGGCCCGCAGTTCGAAAAGCAAGATAAAACCGAAGATCCTTAAAAAACTTGCGTGACGAGTATGGATCGACAATTAGGCTCGCTTATTGCCACGCGGGGAGTCAAACCGGCGAGCAATAATTAACAATCCATCTGTTACAAAGTCATTATATTTTAACCATCACAATCCAGATGTAATAGCTTCCCAGCCATATTGATATTTTATGAGCGGGCTTCTTTTGGTAGTGGCCATAATATTACACCAACCCGTTTACTATTATTTACTATCTATATATTAAAGAGCATGTAAGACGAGCAGCAATTCAAAAGAGCTGTTTGCAAATTCTGTTTGCTGCCCTCTGTGTACCACATTGCCAAAAGCAATAAGGAAAGTATAAAATCCATCCTAATGCTATCATATTTCGTTCAATGATGTATATGTGATGTGATCAAGCAAAATCAGTCGGAAGTCGAAAATATTAATTTTGAGATATAGCAAAACAAAGGAAATTATTCCCTATTCTTCCTATTGTTTTGGAAACTCTTTAACTGCTCGTATCTTTTGAATTGGTTGTTAAAATTCAATGGTGTTTTTTGTAAATGTAGCTTTGCAAATGTTGTTTACATTAATTCTATAAAAACTGAAAATTGAATATATCCGACTTCAGACTGATTTTGCTTGATCACACCACATAATACGCTAGCCTTTCTACCGCCTTTTTTTTTGCATTGACGATTAAAATTAGCACTTGCAACTGCAACCGGAAGGTCTGGGTACAACTATCTCTAAATTCCGCCCACCACTGATTGCTCTGTCAAACTCTTCCGGGAAACTCTTATACTTCTATCCCGTCTTTACTTAACTCAGGAACATGTTAATGACACATCCGTTCATTTCTATTTACTGATTTGTCTTCTTTAGTTCCTTGTATCCCATTCCATATAACTTTTGATGAGTATTTATGTACCTGAGTTTCTTCTCGTTGTCTTGCTATTCTTAGGGGATCGAGTATCTCCCACAATACTAAAATGATTATAACGATGACTAGCAGAACAGCAACTGAGCCATAAAGTTGCACATCTTTGATAACCTGCAATAAATAATGGTAAGCAATTATTTATCTGGAGTATAATACCTTTTTTTTATAAAGCTTTTATTAACTTCGACGAGTATTATTTGAATTCTGTCTATATTCTAACGTCAGTGTATTACGTTTGTCTGAGAGGATGAGGTGTAGCTGAAAAGACGGTAGGTAATATTCAGACAGGAGCCACCAGAAATAATGCCATAATCGACCAAGCATTTGTTGCAGAAAATTACAAAGATTGAAACAGAAAGATTCAACGACGACTATGATACTTACTATTTTCTTTGCAGTCTTTGAGGTAAAGATTTTATGTACTCTCCATGTTTTACTAAACATAGCACCAAATGCAAGCGCAAAACCAATCGATAAGCACCAAGTGTCAACCTGAAAGTAACATTATATTCTTAAAAATGTCAATAACCGTTGATTAAATCTGAATCGAATAAGATTAATTTAGCCACACTATCATTTCGACTTTATGCCCTCATAGTGAAACTAATCACTACAGTACAGTATACTCAGTAATCTGGAAAAAGTTCCCATTTTGAATAATTTATCTGGTCAACCAGAAAAACTCAATATTTTGGTCAGATAGAATATCTGACATTGTGATCAAAACATTTAGTCTTCACCTAGGGTCTTTCGAGATGAACCGGCGAGGAAGTTGTTTGATGACCCGATCACAACCATTTTACAAGTTAGCTTTAATACCCTAGTTCCCGTGGTTTGAACGGGGAGTCAAAAAGCAGTATGGGCACAAGCCGATCATTAACCATCCTTCAACAGCTAGGAGAATGGGCGTTAGAATCAACGTGTCGTATGGTTGGGATCGGCTCATCAAACAACTTCATCACCGGCTTACCTCGGATGACCCAAAGTCATCCACCTAGCTGAAGACCTAACGTTTTGGTCGCTAAGTCAGTGATTCCATCTGAATCTAAAAAGTGATTTTTTCTGATTGACCAGATTAAATTATTTATAATTTAGTAACTAATAACTAAGCCGTCAATAATATGTAACAACTTCAAAGGAACACATAGAAGCAGTCTGTCTTGTTTAAAGGAATATCTTGTGAAGTAAAGCACAACATCTTTTTGGTCCTATAGCGCTATCAGTGCCCGAAAAGGGAACCGATGGCACTTTTTATCGTACCCTGAACATTTGTACAGTGCGTTCGTTTTTATTTGAAAGGAAAACAATAACACTATGCAATAGTTAATTATTATGCTTGATACAGTCTACTACATCTCCCGGGAATGATGTTAAGAGTCATCGGTATCTAACCGGGCACCGATAGTTCTATAGGACCAAATTGGATGTGATGCCTAAAGCTTTGTAATTTCTTCAGGTCTTCACTTCGTTATGACCATATAGCCATGCATTTCTAATTCTGCATTAAGTTGCCTCATTGTCAAGCTTCTTTGTATTATGCTAAGAACCAGCTATTTTATTTAGCTATATTTAAGGGTCCGTAGCCAGTTTTAAGTGATCTTAAAATACATTAGTTTTGTGACTTTTCCACGCACTGTAGGCAAATATTGTTTTCTTACTCTTATTTCTGTACATTTCTTACTGGGATCTTGATGAAAACAAGAACAAAACCTCTTTGAGATTTCCAGAAGATGTTTGATTTTAGTTTTTAATAAAGTTAATTGAATCAAAATATTTACCTTGCACATTATAAGATACACAGATAGAGACACACGTCCGATGTCTATTCCTCTAATTATAATGGATATGTATGACAGCAAAGCTCCAATAATAATAAGGTTATTAAGATATGGGCTAGATAGCTTGATGGTTCTGTAAACGACAAACGTAATGATTTGTTGATAGAGAGTACCTTATACATGATGTCCCAGAAGGAACTGTATCGTCAGAAACTGTTGTTTTTTTTGGTGTGAATTTTAACGCATAAACCAAACATATATAATCGATAAATAATCGATGTTGTTGATTAATATATCAGCTATCACATTTTTTTTTCTTCAAATTTTAACAATTGGCAGCTCCATATTTGAAATTAAAAAAATGTTACGAAACTACATCATTTTCAATCCGTTCCACGGAGTCAAATATCTAGTAATGACAATAGACGCCTCAAGAGCTGATGATTCGCAGTAATTGGCACTCCGAATACAGATCATCGATTGATATTTGAATCCGTGAAAAGGTTTGACAATGAGGGAGTTTCGCAAAAATTCTTATATTTCAAGAACCGTGAGGTAAAGAGTCAAAATTTAAAAAGCATGTGATAGCTAATTTATTACTCAACAACACCAGTTATTTACTAATATTTAGTTGTGGTATTAAAATGCCCAAACAATTAAGCTTTCAGGAACACCCTGTAGAGATATGTGTTTCTAAACAGTTGGTCAACAATTAAATAGTTTCATGGTTCTATAAAAGAAAAATATAATGATTTGTTGATATAGAGTATATATAGAAATATTTATTTCTAAAGACATTGGTCAACAATAACTCTGACCTGAGACCAGACAAAAATGCGATTATAGTCGGCAATTTTATTTATTTTTATTTTATTTTATTAGTTCTTATTTTGCCTGGGGAAACCCCATCAGTGCAAGCACTGTTTTTCAGGGGTGCCCAGGGGTCAAAACAAAATACATCAAAAAACTTTTTTAAACACATACATTAAAATAAAAATATGAGAAATACAGATAATAATATAGAATTGCACAATACAATATACTTTATAAAAACACTATGTAAAAATACATTTAAATACCCATGCCAGCTGGGATTACATTAGATGCATATAGTGAAGGAGCATTTGTCACAAGTAAATGTCACATTACGTGATACTAAATGAGTAAGTGCTATCCACAGCGAAATAAGTGCTTCATATTATTGAAGAGCAACATTAAAGGCACTTTTAAATAACAAAAATAATGTAGCTGAATTGAAATGAAAGGCATTTATGCTACATCCTTGGTCTATTTCGAGTTGAATGTTACATTTGGAAGCAGTAGTGATTTCAATAATCTCTACAAAATATCTGGGTGCAGTCATTAAGATACACTTTGCATTAATGAGCCCAACGATAAACGGAAATGTTCGGCTTTATGAAATTGCTATATTATAAGGGAAATGTTACATTAGAAACACGTTTTTTGTGATATTGATCAAAATGATATATGATAAATCTAAGTTCCAGCTCTAGATTTGTTTCATTATTTTACCAAGAGTGCGCATGTGAATATTTTATTGACTACACAATTACATCTTTATTTTGACAAAAACAAAAGAAGAAGAAAAGAAAATCGATATATTAAATACCTGCGATTTCTGTAAACAAGGTTAAAGATAAGAAGTATAATAGCCAGCAGAATGCCTGTGGAGCTTAATATTATCATGAAGATGAATGCCTTTGTAGAAATCGCCATGAAAATCTCTTCTTCTCGAACTGAATCAGCCGGAGGCTCTCCGTCTGAAACAAGCAAAACATACACAAAACGGCATGGTGTCGAATGCCACGTAAGAAAACGCAAAACACATGCCGCGGTATAGGCTACATTTGCAAAATTCATATAATCTCACACTTTGGTGAATCTATTACAGAAGCACTGATATCTCTTATCTGACATAAGCAGAGGTATTACTACCTAGTTGCCATCGAAAATAGAATATACCTTTTATTGTGTATACCTTATGATAAAACGTACGAAACTTACTATGCCATGAAATGGGCGTCTCCTTCAACCATGAAAATTTATCTTGCCCAGGCTTGAATGTATCGTAAATTGCTACACGCTTTTCAACACCATCTGGAAATTGGAATGAAGGCGCTGATAAGAAGATCTCTAACTGTAGTGTTCACATAATGCAAGCTTGGATACCAAAAAAACTCTATAGACATGCAGTTAGAGACTTTGCGAATTTGCCTGATGATGTTAAAAGCTAAGAATATTACCGTTAATACGATATATTTATTTTTTTGTACACATAATGGACAATCAGTATAATAGGGGATGCTAGAAATACTTCGGAACATTATATTCACATATTCAAATAACAATCAACAACTCTTTTAATAGTGAGTATTTTGTATTCAGGTATATACAAAATATCAAAAGGGTGCTGGGTCGCAAAAATTATTTTAAAATGTGTAAGTACATTTAAAAATGTCTTTTAACAATTGCGTACGTATTATCGTCGTGGCTATCGCACATACCGACGACCAAAGCTACAAACAGTCCGTAGCATTATGCTGAGTGTAAAGGGGATTCTTAAACACTTGAGAACGTTCCTGCAATCTCATTGGTTCTTTACCCGTGTGATGTGACACGATATCACACGGGTCAGCGCGTGTGCATCAACGCGATACGTTGACGTGATACGTTGACGTTGGCGTAAAACAACTCGGCTTCGCCTCGTTGTTTTACTTAAAATAATGATGTCGCCTGTGTTATATGAGACGATAGATACACTCCAGGGGCTAAAAACAATATCTTTATTCTCTAAGTGTCACATTGAAATCCACCTGACAGGTTATGTAGGGACATGTTTTATTAACCTGTATTCTTCGCTGTGCAGAAATCACGATTTGACTACATATATTGTTGTCCTACGTATAACTGTGTCTGTGTGGTACTCTTAAACTATAATGGACTAGATGTAAATCAGTTTGCTTACTTTGATTCTGCTCAACAACCATGAGGCCAATTCTATCTCCTGTTGATGTGAATTTAACGGGCCCCTGTAAAATGAAGAGAATATAATAATATTTAAAAGCATGAAAAACTAGCATAATCGTTTTATGCAAGCAAAGCGGGTTTCATTATAAAGCGAATTAAAAGTCAAATATTATCATCATTATTATAATTATTATTATCCTGTTTATAATGTAATTATTTACCGAAACTCCACGAAAACTTGTCTCTTCAATTATGTCAAATAACACTTCCATTGTTTCGGAATCATCGTAATTGAAAGACGTTAAATCCTTGTTCTCATCTGCATGGGAAAAATCGAATCGTATACTCAAAATAAGGAAGTATATTGATAATGTGATGTTTAAAAGGAAACGGTTTTTAGTGTTCTGATATATACTCGTTGATGCAAGATAAGTCACGTTCTTGGAATTCAATTGACAAATAATATCATGATATAGGCTACTTGGACCCTCAAGAAGAGCTCAAAGCAGGTGTCAACATGGTTACGGAAGTGGAGTATTAGTTTGCAGTCTTGTGACGTCTCGACTCTAATGATTTGACACTTCTCGATTTGACTCGGACTCGACATTTTAGGGTTCGTACCTCGACTCGAGTTCTAAGTCACAAATGACTCGGATTGGACACTTTAATGACTCAAAATCAACTCAAGACTCCAGTCACTCAGACTCGACCGTTTGACTTGACTTAAATAATTATCTAAATGCACAGAGATGAATATGACTAAAATTGCATTCAGTTTTTGTGATAAATATTGGAAAATCGAATAAATTTCCAGCACATTGTATTTGAAGGTCAAAAAGGATTGATTTGTTTGGTTAATATATTGTTTATTAATTAGGGGTTCATTCATAGGATTGAGGGCATGATCGCTGTTTATGCCCGAGGCGAAAGCCGAGGGCATAAACAGCGATCATGCCTGAAATCCTGAATGAACCCCGTTCATATACCCAACATTCTTAGCAAGGCAATACAGATGATGAAAATAATAAGGGTTTACAAGTTTAAATAACGTTTTCCATACCGTTTTCCTTCATAAATTGGAAGAAAATGAGTAGGCCTACTTGCAGGAAGCAGCTCGGCTCATGAGGTCAATGGCCGGGAGTCAACGCGTGATACGCGTCATCTTTTGCGCTCCGCGTGAGATGGGCGCGGTGACATGCGCGTGTACGCAACACTAGCAAATCGTGGATCGTGTTAATTGGGTTCCAACGCTGCGTGACGCAGCTTGTTTATGCCCTGCGTACTGGTCATAAACGGTATTTATGACCAGCAAAAGAGAGCGAAAATCCAATCAGAAACGTTGTTATATCGTGAGTATGTATGAACAATGGATAATATAAATTGGTTTCATTATCAAATTTACGTAACATGCTTTATAACCGCGCATACCGCTTTTGAAGTGCATATCGCTTTTGTATTGTATCAAGTTTATGACAATGTTATCTAAAACGACTATTATGATAAGCTACAATAATCAAAATGAGGCTGCACCATAGTTTTGTAAAGAATATTTTAATATATCAATATTACCAACCAAATTACTGTTATAGTATTCCAATCTTACTTTCAGTGTTAGTATTTGGCTTTTTATGTGTTTTGTCACTCTGACATTTGTCATGTGCGAGCTATTTGAGTATGTTTTAAATCATCTGAATGATTATTATGTTATGAATGTAGTTGATTTTCTTATATTACCATGTCTTTACAAGAGCAATATGTGATCGGACGCTACGAATCAGCCGTAAAGTCGGCCCGGTCAATTTTGTTTTATTTCGAGTTTAGAAAATATATATCAGATGCTTTACAATGGTATATCTTTCAAATGATATCCAGAAGCTGGGTGCTCCTTCAACAAAATGGTACCTTTTCCGGTTCTACATGTGTCTCTTTTTACACATTGCTGGTAATAAAGTCATAATTGGCGGTCATTTCAAATCATCCCCAAGTCAACGAGGTTCAGGAATGTCCTCTCATAGTTAATTGTTGGTTATACATACCTAAACAAAATACAATGCAATTGTAACCCACTACTTGAGCAGGATTTAGCCAAAGCAAACAAAGACTAGAGCTAATTAATGATTCTATAGAAATAGGTAGAAGATTATTATCCTCTTCAGCAATATAATTATTAATTGGTTTAAACGCTATTAAATGAGAAACATGTTGTGCCTAATTGAGGTACCTATAAATACGACCTTCACACGCACATTTTACACTGCATCTCAGAATACAATTTGCCGACTTTACGGCTCGTTTGAAGTGTACGCTCACAAAATATTTATGTGTAAAAACAAACATAACTTGTACCAAACATCTAAAAGGTATATAATATAAATTACGCAAATGAATATGATTACAAGCCGACGTCAAACGTCGGCTTGTGCTGTCTCTTCTCAATTCTTCTTTCTTCTTTCTTCTTTCTTCTTTCTTCTGGCAACCGCAATCAACTGCATGTAGCTCCGCAAGGGATTGACAGATTTCAACCAAAGTTGACCCAAATGACCATTGGGCTAGGCCAAACCTTCCATTTGACTTTGATCTCGCTGTGACCTTTGACCTAGCTATAATGGTCATCTGACTCCTTCCACAAATTACATGCAATGATCATCTGACTCATGCATATGAATCAACATGTGGCAGTGCTTAAAACTTTCTAAAAAGAATTGAGGTCAAAGGTCATTAAGGGGTCATTTCCGGTCAAAATCTGAAAAATTTGTAAAAAATATTCAAAAAATCACTGTCTTTACAAATTACATAGCAGAGAGTCGCCATTAGCACATGCATTGCTACTAGCCAGGGTCTTTAGGATGCCTACAGTTTTGGGGTCAAAGGTCATTAAGGGGTTACTTCCGGTCAAAAACCAAAATGATCAAAAATCTTTAAAAAATTTTTATCTCAAAATGTAAACAGACCAGAATAATATAACCAACATACATAAATTAGTGTTCCCTGATGTATGCATGGTATTTTTATTTTGGGGGTCAAAGGTCATTAAGGGGTCACTTCCTGTTTTTAGCTGAATAACTTCAAGAATTTTTATCTCAAGAACTGAACATGTTAGAATTTTTTGGAAAATTGGAACAATGCATTTTGTCGGTGTACATAAGGTTTTTTTTCATTGAGGTCAAAGGTCAATAAGGGGGTCAAAAGGTCAATCAAAATTTTCAAAAATCAAAATCCATGTATAAGTTCCGATTAAGCTGAAATTCACCAGGAATATTTCTTATGACATCCTAAGCACAATGCAAGAGCAGTTGACCCCATCCGTAACCCAGGGGTCAAGTTATAGGGGTCAAATTGCGGCTTGTATTCAGCGTCTGTTGACTCTAGTTAAAATTACATTCCGTTTTTGTGATAAATGTTAAAAAATCGAATAAACTTTCATCAAAATGTATTTGATTGTCTTTGTTTATGATTCCTCTAGCTATTGACATGATTGTCTTTGTTTATGATTCCTCTAGCTATTGACATAACTATACATTTAATTCATTTCTAAGGGTAGGTCACAACACAACACGACAATAACGTTCTGCTCATGATGTATCAATGATTTAACGTGAACTTTTTATTGTTGTTGTTACATTATGAAAATAATTGTTTGCAATTTCACATACTAAGCACAACTTGTATTAAATTCATCTGCATGTCGGAATATTTATGCAGTTCAACATTAAGGCCATAGTCCAGATTTGACTTGACTCGTATCGAATGACGCGACTCAATTCGGACTCGACTGGACCCTCAAAGACGCGAATCTCTAATCCCATGTAACTCGACCAGACTCGAGGCTCGACCCCTATATCCCAGAGTGTCATGATAATCACAACTGGTAAGCACCCTGCACCGTTTAAAGCCATAATGTATAATTTGGTCCACAGCGACGCCCTGAATTGTTGAATTTCTACTTTTTGTTGTATTAAAATACCATATGGAAGACTATAAGTATGAAGTGCTTTAATTACAGTAAAATTAAGTTTTTTATAATAAAGTCGGAGATCTTCTGTTTTATTCAGAGTTCGCAGGTCGAGTGGTGGCTAAACACGTTGCGTTTGTGTGTATTATTGAATCATTGAACCAGTGACGTATAAACTGTGTGCCTATCGCTATTCGTCTTACGTCTTGTTTGTTCGTCCTAGCTGTGTAAAGCAACGCCAAAATTCATGATAATAATACGATTGGCGACCTAATACACGCATTGTAGGTGTTGGAATGAAATTTCGCTTTACCTCATTTGTTTGGCTCGAAATTGAAATGGGCAATATGATCAGTGAAAGCTGACATTACATTTAAATAGGAATCTATTCTTTATGCTTTTTTCAATACAAAAGGTAACAAATAACTAGAAACCGCCGTTCCATAGAACGGGTACAAGCCGACTCCCGCACAGGAAATAAGGTTAACGGGTCAATTTGACCTTCGATCCCTAAATCTTTGGGGTTATAAATATTTTTAACACGTTTAGAATTTCGTAAAAATCATTCCTGTTGAATTTGAGCTCGATTGGGCCAATTTTCGAAATTTGACATTTGACCTTATAACTTAAACACTGGGTCACGGATGGGGTCAACTGCGCTTGCATTGTGCTTAGGATGTCATAGGAAATATTCCTGGTGAATTTCAGCTTAATCGGAACTTATACATGGATTTGATTTTTAAAAAATTTTTGATTGACCTTATTACCCCCTTATTGACCTTTGACCTCAATGAAAAAACCCTTATGTACACCAACAAAATGCATCGTTCCAATTTTAATTAAAAAAGTCTACTATGTTCAGTTGTCGAGATAAAAATTATTGAAGTTATTTACCTAAAAACAGGAAGTGACCCTTAATGACCTTTGACCCCAAAATAAAAATACCATGCATACATCAGGTAACACTGATTTATGTATGATGGTTATATTACTCTGGTCTGTTTATATTTTGAGATAAAATATTTTTGAACATTTTTGATAATTTTGGTTTTTGACCGGAAGTAACCCCTTAATGTCATTTGACCCCAAAACTGTAGGCATCTTAAAGACCCTGGCTAGTAGCGATGCATGTGTGCTAATGGCGACTCTCTGCTATGTAATTTGTAAAGACAGTGATTTTTTGATTTTTTTAGACTTTGACCGGAAATGACCCCTTAATGACCTTTGACCCCTTATCTGAGCACCCACTATAGACACCGACTAAAGTCGAGTCACGTGACATAACCATGTCCTCATCGCATGAAATCTGTGGAAGCAGTAGCATTTTTTGTGAAATCACATTTTTGACCAAAGTCAAAGTCAAATGAAAGGTTTGGCCTAGCCCAGTGGTCATTTGGGTCAAGTTTGGTTGAAATCTGTCAATCTCTTGCGGAGCTAGATGCAGTTAATCATGTGTTGCCAGAAGAAAGAAGAAAGAAAGAAAGAATTGGGAAAAGACAGAACAAGCCGACGTTAGACGTCGGCTTGTAAGAATACAGAACAAGCCGACGTTCCGTCGTCGGCTTATAACAAATGCATCTTGATTACTTACATTTACCATAGGCCTTCAAAGGCCTATGCATTTACACATAACTTTTTCAAACATACAGGTATATCATTTATTAGTTCATTACTCAGTGCTCGTTCTTTGAAATATAAAGTATCCGCTCACCACTCAGTTGCACCATTTCACTGTTTTGTTTTAATTTTTTGTAAATAAAATTGACACAAACAGCATTAAACCAATACGAACATTTGATATTAGTAAAATTCTGGGTCATTAAAAATATGTCCATAATATTTCCCTTTGAATCATGTTTTGATTTTTCAGACCTTATTGTTGTACATGGTTCCTCACTGATGACTCGTCAGTGTCAAAACACAATTCTAAGATTCTGCTCTATTTATACCAGTTTCTGATTTTGATGAAGTAAAAATAACGATCTGTTTACATTCTAAGCAAGGGTAAAAGTAATTACTCATAATAAACTCCTCAACGAAAGTTTGGAAAGTTTTTTCAAGCATCTATATCTCAGATTATTTGTGACATTTTCATATCATGTTGCATATCAATGGATAGCTACATTATTTCCCTTTACAATGACAACACATTTGAAACGATCTCTTTTTTCACGGCTGAGTAGACGTCTTGTGAATGTAGTGAGGTCTCAAACAGAATGTGCTCAATAGCGGTTGGTAAAGCCATACGCAGCCAGAACAGCCATCACCTCCTCCTCATGTTGCTCACCAGCCTGCTCACACATTGCTGTGGGATGGCACTCCATTCTTCAACCAGGATTCGTCATAGGTCATTCAATATGGTTGCATTGGCTACTCTGTTACGCACAACACGTCTAAGCTGGTCACACAAGGGTTCAATCGGGTTGAAGTCTGGGCTGATGGCAACCCATTCCATTCTCTCTACTCCCATATTCTGCAGGTAGTCATTGACTACCCTGGCTCTGTGGGGGCAACCTTGTTATCTGGGATGATTGCCTTAGGTCCCAAATTGTGAAGATATGGAATTGCAGCTTGGTGCACAGAATAATGGTCAATTTGGCACATTCGGTTTGAGACCCCACTGCATTCACAAGACGTGTATTCAGCCGTAAAAGAAGTGATTGTTTCAAATTTTAATGTCATTGTAAAGGGGAGCAATGTAGGTATCCATTGATATGCAACATGATATGAACAGGTCACAAATAATCTGAGATATAGATGCTTGAAAAAACTTTCCAAACTTTCGTTGAGGAGTTTATATTGACTTGGCACAGCAAAGGTAATTTGCAGGGTCCGATACCAGAATAGTTTGTGTCAACGAGGCGGATGTCGGCAAATGGAACTTTGAGGTAATTTCTTGATATCCACGTTTTAATGCGGTGACTGATATGTAACATAATGACGATTTGGGGGCTCGAGCAAATTGAGAAAAAAATCCGGACTCAGCGGGCATTGAACTCGGTCTCCGGTCGCTGGATTGCCGATCCAGAGTCTTAATCACTGCACTACCTGAGTTCACAGTCGGTACTCGGGAAATCTCAACCAAAGTCCTCATGATAACTCTCTCACTGTGTCTGAACGGCCAATTATAATATTAAATAATGAAGAACGAGGTGGCATATATGCTTCACCCTAGCAGGGCGTGAGACAATGTGAGACACAATTTATATGCGAGGATCGGAAATAAACGATGCAAGCCCAAGAAATAATGATTTAAATGACGTTTTGGGGGCTCGAGCAAACGGACAAATTAATAATTAGAGAGAAAAAATGAGGACTCAGCGGAAATTGAACCCCGGTCACAAGATTCATAGTCGGTTCTTGTGCAATCTCAACTAAAGTCCCCATGATAACTCTCTCAATATGTCTAAGCGGCCAATAATAATATTACAGACTTGACATTTAATATGGAATATTTTTTCGCAAAATTTCAAGGAAGGGGTCTGCATAAACCGCACGGGGTAAATATTAATTGGGGTGTGTCGGGAGATGCTGTAAAGTAATTGTTTGACAGAAAATGTACTTTCCATTAGTTTACATAATGGAGCTCATAATGTACTGAATTAGCCTAAAATGGCGGGTTTAAGGATACTGAATTTGATTTTTGTGGGGGTAAAATATCTGAATTTGAGGAACATTATTCTGATATTATCAAATTTATTGAGGTTTGAGGTGATATTTACTGAACCTAAATACAATAAGTGTTCGTCAGACCTGAAATGCACTTGTAATCTACCAGTTTTAAAAGTGAGAGGAGCTTTTAAAAATATGGCTCTGAAAAGTGTTACGCACTCAGAAATTTTGAATGGCCACCTGGGGTCAAATGTTATTAACTTACTGTACACAAAGAAACAGCGTGAGTTCACTGGACAACCAAAAATCCACGCAGTTGTTTTGTACTGTAAGTTTATAATATTTGACCTCAGGGGGGCCATTCAAACTTTCTGAGTACGTAAAACTCTTATGAGCCACATTTTAAGCTCCTCCCATGTTCAAATAATTGGTACATTGCAAGTGCATTTCAGCTGTGATGAATGCCAATTGTTAACGAAGTTTACGAAATACCACTTCAAACCCCTATAAATTTGATAATAACAGAACAATGTTGTTTTAAGTCCGAAATTGTGTTCCCCACAAAGCTCAGATTCGGCCTCCCTAAATCCGCCATTTTTGGCAAATTCGCTACACTGTGAGCACCATAATGTAAACTTATGGAAAGCACATTTTCTATCAAACAATTATTTTACATCGTCTCCCGATACACACCAATTAAATTTAGCCCGCGCGGTTTATGCAGACCCCTTACAGTCCAGTCTTGGAATGTTACGAAAAAATATTCCATATTAAATGTCAAGTCTGTAAATATTCATACACTCTTTGATAGCGAGAACCAATCAGAGCAAGCGTTAGAAAAATACAAAAAAATTGTGCAAGCGAAAAGCGCCCTCTTTGGCATTTAGAAAATACCGTTGTAACATAATGCTTACATCAACGTCAAGGGCGTAATCGTAGCTCTCATCCGTTTGTTCTGTTCAATTTGCTTGTTTCAATCTCGAGATATGTTTAGTTAACAACGTAATGGTAAAACAAGTTTTACTAGGGAAGAGGGCTGTACATGTAAATCATTGATAGCATCAAGTTTTTCAAGAGTTCCTTCGTGAAATCAAACGAATGCATCAATTACACAACAATACAAAATAATAAGTTACTGTTTTTACTGTTTTATAATGATACAGTTATAATGATTCTCTTTTCCCACTTAAAACAGATTAAAAGATAAGTAAATATTTCACATTCTGCTGTAAAATTAAATACAATGTGCATGTCACTCCAGACATGTTAAAAGACAAACATAATTATTATTGCACAATTATAGGTTAATGAACGCGTATTACTTGTTGGGAGAGAAATTAGACAAAATAATGCACACGCGCTGATGTTGATGCGTCTAATGCACGAGCCCGAAGGGGGGAGTCCATTAGACTCATCAACCTCAGCTATCATTGATTTACATGTACTATACACACCTCTTCCCTAGTAATTACTTAAAAATGTAATCACTTAGTTAATTACAAAGTCATTACTAAGCTAATAAATACGTTTTAGTAATTACTTAGTTAATTACTTTTAAATTAACTTAGTAACTGAACCTGAATCGCTGAAATTTATATTCATTTATTATTATGAAAGAATAAATAAATAAATAAATAAATAAATTTACTAAATAAATAAATAAATAATAAAGAAAGAAAGATAGTAACGTTTCGACTATAATGGTTTGCGTACGAGAAGCCATATAATGGTGAAAGCATTTCATTGCAATAAAATGTTTCATTATAAAATAAACCATTTTAAATTGCCCATTGTTAACAACAAACATAGTAAGCAAACAAATCAATTCATTTTACATTATTGTGAAATTCAATCTAGTAAAATATATATACAATATCATTTTCCTGCTTGAAGGCTAAAGTGAATAACTGCTATAACTATAGAGGATAGAGCTCATTGAAGACTCAGTATAACCATTAACCATGCATGAAGTTGCGTACTAATGGCATTTTTCTTCTCCAAGTATTATAGAAGGATATGTAGATTCCGAATCTGCCAAAAAAAGGCAATCTTGAGTAAATTGAGTTATTGAGGTCAAAGGTCACGTGAGGGATAAAATTAGAAAATGCTTTGATCATGTTATAAAATATCGCAAGTTGTTCTTCTGGTCCCGGGAAATAAAACAAGGCAATGGTCGTGTCTCTCTGGGATGCATAATCAGGTTTTGGGTCAAAGGGTACAATAACAATGTCATAGGTCAAATTTTCGAAATGCTTCAACCGGAATGAAAAAGGTGTCAAATTATTCGTCTGTACTAAATAATAGAAATACAGAGACTAATATGATTAAAATTACCTTAGGTTTTGTAATAAATGTTAGAAAAATCGAATAAATTATTATTTAATTATGATGAATACAAGAAATTTATAATTTGCTATAATTATGAGAGGTCTTCTTTATTCTAAAATCATGAGCCCAAGTTCAACAACCCAGTAGAGTATAATTTATGCAACATTGACAGGTTATAGGTCCCCGTAGACATATCAAACTATACATTTTTATGTGTTATAGACGGCAGACAGTTGCAATATTTTATACCGAATTTGTTAACATTCGTTTACTATCCTCTACTGTGTTATAGATGACAGACAGTTACAATATAGTAGATACCGAATTCGTTAACATTCACTACTCAAAATATTGGACTTGTACGGTTAAGAATAGTAAAAACAAAACAAAAACAAAATCACATCGTTTATTCTCTAATTCATAACCTTCGCGTATTGCACCATATGTGCGTCCTAATCAAATAAAGAGTTCGCAATTGATGTGTTTTAACAAATCATAGTGTGGGATTTTGAATAATGGGTCTTGAGGGAATATAATTTGGCTTAAAAAGTGTGGATTTTATTGAAATTAACGACTATTTTCAGATATGTCCGGAGAATACCGAGGGCCATAACTTTGGACCCGAACATTATACATAAGTGTAACAAAAGGTAAATTGTATATTATGTAAATTTCTTTCATGTTCTGTAAACAAGCTCTTCAAATACTTACGCGAGTTATTCGTAATTTGTTATAAAATATACATTAGCTATTATGATCAAAATCACTATGCCTGGATCATTTAATGGTAGACTAGTTATTGTTGGTCAAAGCAGCCAAAATTTCATTATCTAAATCAATATATTATTGAAAAATTACACTTTGATGTTTTGCAAAAGTTCATTCTACAAATCATATACTTTGATAACTTGCTTGATTTATTGTTGTTAATGAGTTATGTACGTTTTACAAAAGTGTTGTTGTTTCAAACCTCTTTAAAACATAACTCAAGAACCACGGGACCTACAAAAGTATATCTGTGATGTTTGAATTCTTCTACACACTCGCTATGAAATGATCAATGCAATTTTGCCAAAGCTCACTACAATTCGCAAGATGCTGTGAACTACCAACTCGCAACAGTTTAAAATAGTTGCTAACGCTAATGGAGCAGTAATAAAGATAAACAGTCGTACTCACATTTCGCTGTCATTCGTCTTTGTGCTTCCTTCAATGCTAAAGCAATAGTCCATATACCATCGTAGCCATTGGGTGCTTCCTGATACGCCGTCAATTTCAACATTTTTTCTTGCCCACCGACAAATTCTTGATATTTCTTGAGAAATTCCGATGGCGTCTGAAATGTTTGTATCATCGAATTTATAAATAGCCTATAATAAAGTTGATGTTTTAATGGTAAAATATAAATTTTCTTTCTTCTTAATGGATTTCTGTTTACTTCTTTATCTTCGCCCGACAACAAAAGAAGGTGATACGATTAACCCATGTCATTTGGTTGCTTACCCCTTCAACGAGATGCTAACACAAGACCCTCATGAAAAACACCCATTTATAGACGGATCTAATTTCACGCATTCATATACCTCAATGGCAGCCATAGCTGGGTCCCCCTTAGGTCTATCCCACCTAAAATGTGAAATGATGTGGCCTTGGCGGGGATATTAAACTGCATTCCTTCACCCGTGAAAGTTTACAACACAATACAATTGAATACCCGAGTGGAAGAAGGGCCTCCGTCAAAACTGTTTTTGAGATATTAAGAAAAATCTTAATATTGGGAAAAGTTTTACAGACAGAATGTTTTCATCTTCAGGGGACCTTTAACACATGAACACACAGTATTACATACATTCGAAATTATATATGATGTTTCCATGGCAACGGTATAGGTCTTAATGCGAGCTGGAGTTGGGCCCTTCTTCCACTAATATACTGCAAGTACCCGTTCCGTAAGCAGATGTGTTATAAATAGCTACAGAAATTTATTAATTATCTATTAATTACAGAAGTAGAAGCATGTAATATGTTAGCAAGAAAGTTTATTGCAGTGAAAAGCAGATTTCATGGATGAACAAAATTCCTCTTTCATCCAATATTTGTGGAAGAATAAGGGCCCAACTCCATGGAGTTGGGCCTTTCTTCCATAAAAACTATGATTAAGTGTACGTGGAAGACTATTTAGAGAGTGAATTTTGGCTCATATTTGACACACAAGGAAGAAAAGTATGCTGGCAATAACATGCTGGGTCTAACTCATTTTTGTAAAAAAAATGGAATTGGGCCCTTTTTTCACTCAGGTATTCAATTCAACATCGATTTTAAGGGGATTTAATACACCAAATTGGGCAGTAATAACACCAGTTTGGTGCAGACGGGACCCAGTAATGGCCGACTGAAATCTGACCATCACTTGGCTCGTTGGATTCGTCTATAGTCATTTTTATTGTCATTCCGGGTTAATATGGTAAAAGAGCAGACTTTTCTTTCAGATACTTTTTATTTCACAAAAATTACAATTTGAAGTAAAGCATCTTGCGCTATCAAAATAATGAATTATTTATGTATTTTATTGTTTTTCAAGCAGTGATATTTATCATGTATTTTATTGTTGTTCAAGTGGCGATTGGCCTATACAATATTTTGACAGGACAGTAAAAAATTGTATCTCAAAAAGCAAATAAGCTATTATCATGTTATCTTCAAAACAAATTTCATTCATAAATCAAGTACCTGATTTTTTGAAGTTGCATGTACTAAATTTTGATCTAATTTGCATTAAAAAAAAATTAAAAAGTGTTCTAGATATCAACACATTTGTTCCCAAAATGATGATTTTTAACCTTTAAAATAGTCAGTGGACCCCGTTTTTTTAATGGATTTCTATGAAATTTGTTTAAAATGTACGTTAGGTCATTTGTCAAAAAATATTGGAGTCAGATTTCTTGCTTTCATCTCAAAGTTCCTAGCTCATTTCCATGGGTCCATAGACTGTTTTGAAACTTGACACCTTCAAATCCAAGATGGCCGCCAATTAAAATACACATACCCAGAATGTTAACCCCTTCACCCTCGTACGTAAGCACTTTGTACGTAAGTGAAAAATTATGGACGGCCCCTTACGAACAATGGCGACTTATAAACTGAGTATACTTACTGGATGTACATGTATTAGGTATATACCGTAATACGATAACGTGTGCAACGGGAGAACGGGTGGGAGAAACAATAATACCTTTTGCTATAATGTAAATAATTAGATAAATTAATTTAAATTATGATTGACCCTCAACCTGCATTATCAAATTATCTTACTTATTAGTATAATGAGATAAATATGCTACTATATTACTTGTCCTAGTAAGGTATGTGCTGCAAAATATGAAATAAGTATATTATTTGCCTATTTGTACTTACGATACCGGCAGGTCCTGTGTCAGACCCGATGCCATAAGACAAGACATCTACAGTAAGATACCCTTCTACCGCTGCCTCCATTTCTTCCAATGTACAATCAATGTCTTCATCACGTATCTTCCACCATCCATCTGTGTACCATCCTGTATAAATGGCAAATATGGGTAAATAGCATTGAGGTTTTGACCAGGGTATCGAAAACGGCACTTGACACTTATATAAAAGTCCATTATGCACATTATACATGTATATGTTTTGGACCAGGTGAAATCGTGAAACTGACTCAAAACATAATGTGATTATATCAGCAAATATAATTTAACAAATTTTAAATGAATAATTATCGTAATCATCTTTATGACAACTTTTTTTAAATGTAGTTACAAATATTTTGTTGCGAGAATAGAATATTTATATTTATAATAGTCTTACCGTATATAATCCACACATACTTGTCTCCATACATCCCTTCCTTGTAAGCTTCACAGAAAACCTGACGGGCTTTGGTTTCATAAAAACTACCAAGTATTATTCTCGCTCCTTGTTTCTATCATGTAAAGTTATATTCATAAAAAGTATTTTACAATTAGCTTGTAAACAATACAATAGATAAAACGGAGAGCACTTGACATTTTTGAATTATAAAGTTATGATTGGGTGTCACTTTAAACGTTTTTACGAATATTGCAGGAATTGCCACCCAAGCGTTTTCAGTGATTATAATGCAGAACTACCTCGTAAAATATCACACAAGATCATGTAGATTAATGTTAGGACAGGTCATGAAATTATGAATTCTGCAATTCAGGTTATTTCCTTTGATTGTATTTGCATGCATGTGTAATATTGCGGGATTTTCAACAAATGGGAGATAATCATTTTGATACAGCATTACGTCACTGGGCGGGAAATTCCGCATAATTATGTAATTCCAAAGGTCAAAAGTAAAACTTCATATGTAACAAGTTAGCCCAATTACAAAAACCTAATTATGTGATGATTTTGTCATTTTGGCTGACACATAAAAAAGTGCTCAGAATTAACAGGCTTTACATAGAAAATTGTGTGGTTATTTGCCGGTCATTTACATACACTTGTGTAGTTTACATTTAAAGGTCAAGTTGACATAAAAAATGGGGACCTTTTGTTACATATGACAAGTTTTGCATTCGACATTTAGCATTACATGAGATTTTTCCAGCCCAACGATGATGTAGACCTGTGATTTAAATTACTTTTATATAATTGCTTAACATTATTGTATAGGCTACATGTACATTACCTTGAGATTTGAAACCTGCAATGCTGGATTATCCGCAAAACTTTCTGAGCTTATAATTTCTACCCCATACTTATCGGCATCAGCAACAAAATCGGTAATAGGCTGTATATAGTACATAGAAAAGGAACTTGCTATTTAACTACATATATTGCTATTTAAAAACATTTAACTACATATTTTGAAAGCTTAATAATAATTGTCTTCATCTTACCTGAGCAAAACCGTCTAGAGCGTGATGAAGTGTAGCAACCTTACGCCATCCATAATGTTTAACCAGGGCGTATTTTGCAGGATTCAGTGTGGATAAGGACGGAAACATACGGAACAATCTCGGGAAAAGGGTTCTATCCGACAGTTTTGGGGATGCAGATGAATGAGAAATCTATGGAGTAAATATGTGATTTCATTATAGTGCAATAAAGAAGTGAAGAGATGAAGAAGAATCAAACACATAGTTGTACAAAAACAAAAAAAACTTGTCGTGTCATGATAGTAAGCATGTTGCAATTCCCATTCCCCGTGATTGTACACTCGTCTAATTTATATTCAAAAGCCCACTCCTGTGACTGAGGAATGACGCTTTTTTTAAAAACCAGTATTGAAAATTCTGCACGCACGAAATAAACGTGCGGACAAGGTAGATATGCACAAAATATATCCGTTTTACACTATATTAAAGACAATGATATTTAACCTACGACAGAAAGTCTAACTATTAATAATGATCCATTTTGTTTGAAAGATGTCATTGTAATAAAGCAACATTGAGGTGTGAAAACGTGACTTCATTAATATGTGCAGCTTCTACTGTCTATGATTGAAATGCGTGTGAGATCGGCCGTACTAAACAGAGATTGCGATTTGCATCTTTAGATACAAACTTCCACGTGTAACGCACGGAGGACGTTGAAATTTACAGTTTTGTTCTGCGTTACGTGGATAATGCAACGCGACTACATTTTCCCCACAAAAAAGTACCACTTTGAAAAAAAAAAAAGTGTTATTTAATATTACGGAAATATTTAGTTTTTTGGCAACAATCATTTCCGGGAAGCACTGAAATAAAATAAATTTTATGCCGCATGTTAGCCCTGCTTTAGAGTCAAATCAAAAGTAAATACACAAAAAAAAATCGGAGCCGAGACTAGCGATACAGGGTGTATCAAAATGTTTGGTACCCATCAGTTTTGGTGTTTATTGGCAAGCTTACTTCTTCAATATGCAACATTGGATCCTCTAGAAATGCCCAGGATTTATAGTTTTATGACCTTTCATAACATTCATCTATGAATAAGGTAGCTCCTGGGTTGCATTTCATGTGGTAGCCTTGTCCATAATCACTGAAAACTGATGGGTACCAATCATTTTGATACATTCTGTATGTCCGCATGTATGAACGCACGTACCGCGCCATGCATAGATATTTAAAGCGTCTCCTTCGGAGGCGAAGGAGCGTTGCGATTTCAATGGCGCCATGCGTAAAGAGCGTCGCAATCTCTCTCTGTGTTTAGGCTACTTACTTGAATTAGGTTCCATAAATGTGAAGCTTGGGCAGTAGCATCGGTCACTACAGCACAACCAGCTCCATATATCATCAGTTTGGTGGTAGACATGTTGTAGAGTTCTTCATACATAGCATTCATACCACGACCCGTGTGACACTAGATGGACATAATGGAAGGCAATATTGGATTCTTTGTACACGTGTTTCTGATTGGTATAATGTCAGAAAACAGTTTCTTTCAATGCACATACGTTATTATTCACTTGCTGAAAACATATTAGACAAATATTGAATGTTTTAGTACAAAAAAAATGATAAGTATATTTTCAAGAGGTGAAATATGGACTGTTTATATTTCACCGAATGAAAATATTCTGTCCATTGAACGAATAAAAAATATTTTTGATATAAATTCCTTTTCTTCCACTTAATTAATTTTTATAAATCACCAGGAAAAGTAAATAAATTAAAAATATATAAGGTGTATTTATTTTAGAAGCGATACCCAGACCTCTATTATTGGTAAGTCGAAATGGTCATCACGATCGCTATACGCACGTATGTCGGCGTTGCCAGAGTAGCTGCGAGTGAGTGCAATGGAAAATGGACTTATTGCACCCGCGCGGAATCTTTTTCTACAAATAACAAAAATAATCTAAAATGTAATTGGCCAATCAAATGACAAGATTCTTTGTATGAGTTATATAATTATAATAATATTATGTAAAGGATTTAAAAGACCAACGAAGCTTGAAACCTTTGTCTTATTGCCACATTTTAAACAGATATATGCGAAAAATTGACTTATTTTAATAAAATAATCCTGGATTATTTTAATAATTTGCCAGCAAATATGCAAAAAAAAAAAAGCAGAAAAAAGGGCAAAATATAGATAACGCGGTTCTTGTCGGAACCCATAATATCGAACTAAATAAATCACTTTAAAATGGGCCTCCATTGTAAGTGATTTATATAGTTCTGGAATTCTGGAAGTATATTTTTCAAAAACAAGTTCAACCATATCAAAAGCGAGATTTGTGCTGTCAAATTTCCTCTTAATAAACTGAAAAATTTATCATGTTTAAAATGCGCACATGATATTGACCGTGCGTAATTTGATGATATTCCTCATGGACCTGTCTGTCGTCTATCATAATTAATATCGTTTATTCTCATTCTTAATCAGTTAAATATTATTTTGATAATTAGAACCGCAAAAAGAAACTCGTCAGTTATAGTCATCATGTTAATTAGACTTTGCTTTCTCATTTCACACCCAGTTCGTGAAAATCGAGCAAGAATTGACATGCGCCTCCAAACCCTCAAACCCCAAAATCAAAAGTTGCAATTTTTGACGATACAATATTATTGCCCCCGTTACATTGTGTGCTTTTTTGAGTGGCCCGTGGTGCTTGTGTCCAATACAACGATGCGTTCCCATTGAAAATCGTTAAAATTACAACTTTTGATTTTTGTGTCAAATGAGAAAGCAAAGTCCAATTAAAAAATGTATATTTCAGAAAAATCCAAAATTATCAGATTGTTGAACAGCAAGGATGACTATAACTGACGAGTTTCTTTTTGTGCCAGGTGCAGTATTATTGAACAAAACCTGTGTACAGATTCAATTGCGCGTACTATGTGGCGTAATACTACGCTTACAACGCACTATATACGCGTAGCTAGTGCGTACCTCGACAAGCGTGCTCCACGACGACTCAGACACTGCCGTCTAACGTGTGATACAGCCTCATACAGAACATGCAGGAACCAATGAAATTCAGCGCGCACAAGCTAAAACACGTCCACTGACTAAAAATATCAGATTAAGCACGGTCATTGTCACTGTGCACCTGTTAAATTGATCATTGACAGGACATTTGACAGCAGAAATCACGCTTTTAATATTAATTTTAGTATTGGGAAAATTATATTTCGAAATCTAATGTTTGACATTGTGATAACATTTAAAATGCATCATTGACTGCCCAATATGTCGGCTTTTAAGGGGACTGTTACCCAAGAAAATGACTATAATGAGTATATATGGGTAATTTACATTTTTCAACTTAGTAAATTCAGCAGAGTTTTAGCTTTAAAATATTTTTTACCCCATTAAAATCGGATGTTGCATTGCAAAGTGTGGGCTATTTGAAGTGAACATGTGTCGAGAAATATGGAAACATTCGCTCGTTTCCTATTCTTATACGCAATTGAATTTTAATGTATTTTATTGTTTTTCAAGCGATATGTAAAAGAATTACTAACAAAAAATATTTACCTGACAATTACAATCATAATTTACATTTATTTACTTTATTATTATTTTTACTTTATTACTATTTATATTCTAGTATATTTATAATATATTTCATAGTTTCTCACATGGCTATTATTAGTCATTTTTAGTCATGTTTATTTCAAAATGGTAATTTTATCAGTAATTCCAGGATTTTTCAGCCATTATATGTCCCAATGACTTGAAACTTGGCAGAAAGGTGTATTTAAAGTAGATACAGAGCCCTTTTTAAACAAAACCCCTCCAAATTTGAAATATGGTGATTTTTCCCCCAAAAATTGCAAAATTTTGAACTTTGTCAATAAACACGATCTAAAAACGTCTGAAAAACACAAACGGAGCAAATTTTGTGAAAAAAGGCTATGTATTTCTCTTTGCTTCTAACAGGTAAATATTAGTGGCTTCAGTAAATTGTTGTTGTAAAAAACCGGAATAACAAAGTGTGTAAAAATCCAATATGGCCGCCGTTACCATGGCAATGGTGGATGCGGCGACAAAAAATAGATTTTTGAATTGAGAATTGTTACAGGTATACACCAGTGATGATTGACTATCCAAAAAAATACAAAATAACACAAAATGCCTTCTTGGGTAACAGACCCCTTAATGTACTCTTTTAATATTTGTTATTGTTTCTACCTAATGATAAAGATGGTGAGAAATAATCAAATTCGATGGACGTATTTTATTACATTGACAGTTAATTGGAAGTCTTGCAGGCGCTTTTTGATAATTTGATAACATTGCTCTCACATTATTTTACTTGCAATAACAAAGAATAGTTTACCAGGGACTTTGTTAATTAAATAACCGGACAAAAAAGTTCAAATCCCTTTTAAGAATGTTGACATTTATCTACACCAGGCACAAAATGAAACTCGTCAGTTATAGTCATCCTTGCTGGTCAACAACCTGATAATTTTGGACTATTCTGAAAAAAAACATTTTGTTAATTGGACTTTGCTTTCTCATTTGACATCCTGTTTGTTTAAAGCAAAAAAGAATTGACCAAGATATGCACCTCTAAACCGTCAAATTCCAAAATCAAAGTTGCAACTTCAACGATTTTCAGTGGAACGCATCGTTGTATGGCACACAAGCACCACGGGCCAATTAATAAAGCACACAATGTAACAGGCACAATATTGAATTGTTAAAATTGCAACTTATTATGGAGGGTTTGGAAGCGCACATGATGGTCAATTCTTGCTCGATTTTCACGAACAGGGTGTCAAATGAGAAAGCAAAGTCCAATTACCAAAATATATATTTCAAAGTAATCCAAAAATTATCAGGTTGTTGAACAGCAAAGATGACTATAACTGGCGCGTTTCTTTTTGTGCCTGGTGTATTTTGGGATGTTAGCTATGTAACAAACCATCAAAAGCAATGCAAATCATTCTTATTTTGATTTATTAATTTGCGATAATTTTGATCCACTTGACCGCACTATTAAATTCCACAATTTGATAATTTGAAACAAAGCATACAGCCATGTTGTCCACCACCCAATAAAAATCACCACGCAATGGCGGACTTGCCCGTTCTGGGTGGGGTAAGATAATTCGCTGGGTGGGGTAAGTTCGCCCTAATAAAAAGAAAAGGTTATAATATTGCATAACAATAATATACTTAATGCAAACGTTAAAGGGTATATTGGGTACTTATTCTCCTCCGGGAGCAAAATTTATTGGAGGGGAATAATGTAGGGGTCCAAAATGAGCAAAAGCTTTATTTATTTGTGTTAAAAATCTCATACTTGATTTACAATGAGGATTATGGTTTTAGGACATAAAGGGTGGTATGAGTAATACTGATACCACTTAAGTTAAAAAAATATGTCTGCCTGTAGTTTTACCCTGTTTAAAGGTATTGTTATCAATATTTTGCATAATACGCCGATGGTTTGAATCAGCCCGGGAGTTCGCCTGGGGAAATCACAGGGCGAACTTCCCCCTTCACATATAGGGCGGACCCATATTTGTTGTCAGCTATGAGTTTACAAAAATTATAATTGAGTGAGACATAGTCGAGCCCTACTTTTAAACTCATAGCGAGACCAATAAATATTGGGCATAAAGCATCCAATTTTATCATTATTATGTTTTGGATCCAATATTCTCCCCCACTTGGATTCCTCAAAACATTGTGTTTTTAACAGAAACGTTAAAGTGCATCTGAAAAATCAAGGTCCACACATTATTATTTTGTCATCTGTTTTGGCCCTCATAGGCCCCTCAACATGTGGGAGTGTCTTGGTTTTATCAGTGTCTAACCTCTCTCGCTATTTAGAAAATTAACCGTATTTTGTAATGGTAAAACAAAACAATGTCAATTTTTCAGATATTCTTTATTCATCCTTCCTGTACTTCTTTGCTACACTCTTATTTCAGTTAAGATTGCGCTGTATACAACAAATAGTTTACGATTTTAAGCAATATCTGTTTAAATCAACACATTTTCTTTTGAACAATTTGGTTTAACAGGTTAAAACAAGGATGACTATAATGCAAAATTTTCCTAAAATTTTATATTCATTTTAAGTTCAGATTTCCGGAAGATTTTCCAAACGGGAAATATACGATATTTCCGGAAGGGAAGGTGGTATGAAGGTCAAACAACCACCAAAATATGTATTGTTACCCACACTATAATGTCTTGTCAACATTTTAATTTCAGCCAAAAGTGGATGTAAGGGATTTTGCAACAAAGCTCCATTTTATTGATTGATCTTTCTAGGTGATGTACATGTATGATGTGAAATTATAAGCACTGGAATATAGTACTAAGTTGGGCGTAAGCCTGATGGCTTAGGTAGCCTGACCACTAGCCATGCTTCGATAAATCGGCCCATAAAGATTTCCTGACTTACTCCTAGTACATATACTTGTCAGATCATTACACGTCAATTTTGGTACAACTTTGTTAATATATCGTTATTTATTCAATAAAGTACGTGGGACAAGGTCACCTATATATTATCAGGTTCATAGAGCCCGTAGGAGCCTCGTGTTATAGCAAATTCCTTACAATTGCAATGTATTAATCATGAAATTTAATTTTCCTCCAATATCTCCAATAAAATCGTGTAAAATCTACGCCATATTTGATTAACTCATAACTGCCTGTACATGTGTGTTAGCTTTCGACACGGTAAATCCTAACACAGCCCTACTGCCTTAACCCAAATCCCATTAAAAGCTGTAATAACCTGGTATTTGTTGTTGGTTGGCTTGTATAGTAATTCCTCGCCAAGCTGCAGAAGTGTAACGGTTTTATAACATTAAAGGGGCGTGGTCCGATTTTGTATTAGATCTTGGATTGTGGCCTGCCGGTGCACACCGACATCGCCTGGCTAATAATTACTTGGTACAGCAGGGATGCTAAAATAAATACCCGGGATCGATACACGTGAATTTGCTATGCACGAGTTTAATATGAGAAGAAAATCTTTGGATACCGGTGTAGAAAATGATGACTATCTCCCGTAAATGATTTCGTATAAAGAAACCAGATGTGGTTCCTTGAACATGAATATATATTTTGAACAGATATGATAGTCGTTGGCGTGCGCTTTGAGACAGTAGCTTGCGTCTTGAGTCAAAAACTGACGATAATTCCCCAATAATTCTGATTTATATGTGCCGAATTATATAGCGCAGTGTATAGGCCAATCGTGAAGGTTGTCTAAAAGAATATGACCTATGGCATACCATGCTTGACTGACACACAGCGAGGTTAGTCACCGAGCTTATCAGGGCTATTGTCAGTAGCCTTAGTCAGATGTCCTTCAGCCTATTATGCGACTACTGAACTATTAAACAGGTCGATATGTATAATGGCCATGCGTGGCGGTGGATTCAATCTACCATGGCGATTTCTGCCATGAAGATATCGGGGCGATGACACTGTGCGGTGTGGTAACCACAATTCATTATTTTTTTGTTCAAGCCATCTGTACGAAACACATCTTGGGCGCTAAATTTTACTGGGGTAATGAGAAAAATACGAACTTTCTTCTGATACCAGAATCTCTGTCTTGATGAAGAAAAATGGGGAATGAGGCTGTCGATCAGGTCAAGGACCTTTACCGTAATTAGCATATTAGGAGCGGGAGGGTGATAGGGGCAGAGCGTTAGCTTTCACTGGACAAGCCAGCTTCATCTATCGGGCAGAATCGACCAAAATTGCCCGGTGCATCTTCTTGCGCCGTTTAACATCACAGCCAAAATAGTGTAAATAACATCTCACAAAAATTTTAATTACCTCTGTGATGAGTAATTTAATTTGATTATTTTTCTTTGTTTACAATTAAAATCTATTTCATGAGACATTTGGAGAAATTTCCTCTCATCCATCAAGTTGATCAAAACAAATTGAATCATTTCTAATTTTGGATAAATGGGAATTCCCTTTTCCAGAACGTTCACTATGTATTGCATCATTAGGGGAATTCCTGATAATATAAATTGCATGGATATGACATCATATGGAATACCCACAGGAAGTGATGTAATGTGACAGAATGGTCTAATAACAGATCATGGGTTTTTTTGATAAGTATAAAGGTGAAAGCAACTGAGTTTGCTCTTTGCGGAATATGAAGAGAGTTTGTAAGCTCTAGGTGTTGGTTGTCGCTGTGCTTCAAAAGGAGGTACTTTGGAACCAGTTTGCATAGCAAATGATGTGCTATTTTAATACAGCAACGAAGGAGAATTTTGAATGTATGAAAGACTTGCTAGAGTCTGGTTTCTAAAACAACACATCTGTCAATAAAGTGGAGCAGTGCAGAAAGAAGCCTGTTTCCGGAAAAAAGGAGTTAAGTGTGGAGAACTGCACAAGGAGTTAAGTGATTTGAGAACTACCCGAGGAGTTACGTATTTGGAGAATTGTGAGGAGTTACGTATTTGGAGAACTGCTCAAGGGGTTAAGTGATTGGAGAAAGCAGCGTCATTTCTGTGCGATATTTTATACGAGAATGGTTATAAATGCAAGTGTACAGTGGACTTCGCTGTATAGTGATTTTCGTAGGACAAATGAATAAGGATATACACATCGGCCATCCAGAACATTGCAATAGAAGTCTATGATCACCAAGAAGACTGATGGCTAAGAAGTAATTACTTAAAAGAGTGATTAGATTTTGATTATATTGTCATGTATCTAGCATATTTTACTCTCAATTAAAGACTTAGATTGTGTTAACTTCAAACATTGCATTAGCATGATTAGTGTTGTGCATTCGTGTGAATTTGGGGAAAAGGTGATTTTGGCCTTGAGTCATTGCGGCTCGTAACACCTCAACGTAATTATCATGAAACACTTCAGATTAATTAGTCTTACCGTGGGTTTTTTTAATAAACCTTAGAGTAAAGCCATCGTTGTTTAACCAAATTTCTGGAATATCATGTACAAAATATGCAATGGTATACATTAGCTAGCTGTCTGAATATTTACACCTATTTTAACTTGTCGGTTTAAACAAACAAAGATTTCTGCATAATATATCTATATTATAGTTATCTTCTAGGAGGACACGGCTTAATTACTTCATAGAACCGCTATTTAGATGGAGTCATATATTGTTCTACATTATAGCGTCTTATGTTTATTTGCTTTACATAAAATCGACCCCCTTTTTCTGAATTGTTATTCTTCTTGTGAACAATATTTGTGTTTACATCTTGTGAACAACAATTGTGTTTACATCTTGTGAACAACACTTGTGTTTACATAATGTGTATTATGTTTCATTTCCTGGCTTGTAAATACACAATGTTGTTTATATACATTCAGGAAATGAAATATTGGATATTTTGTTACTTTTTTCTTTGGGAACCGCTACCTTAGACAAGGCGGGGATATAGGGGCTGTCCCCAAGGGGGAAAGAAAAGAAGGAAAAAGCGGAGAAAATGGAGAAGGATAAAAAAGATAAGCGAAAAGCGAGCACAAGATAAGAGAAACATTCAATTGCACGTAAGTCTAAGTGAGTGTTTGCAGGTTGAAGACAGAACTTTTTGAATGACCGTCGTGTCTTAATTATTTTTTTCAAAAGATAATCAGACATAAAATGAAAAACCTTGATCAAAATTTACGCGAATTAAAATGTACGTATTATGTAAACATTGAAGTTATAACTCAATATGAGTGTTTTCATTCTATTCAACATTAAATTATTTCATGATATGCTCACGATTAATTATTTATACTGTACTAGTACTATATATAGATAATCTCGCAACATGCATGATATTGTATATTAATTTCAATCAAGCGATCAGCATGATCAGTATTGATGCATTTTAATCATAAAATGTTTTAATCATCTTGTCGTCTGAAATATTTGTGCATTCTACTTTGTATAAATTACGAAGTGTTTAAATGCTGCATGCACAGGTATTTTGCTCGATTGACATGCTCACTGACTCCACACTATGCAGTAGGAACATACTGCAGTTACTGTCCGTTTTCCTATACACAATACACAGTGCTCTCACCATTGACGCGTGACCTCTACAAACAGTGTATGTTATAGGTATATGGGCATTGCCTAGTTAACATCACTGTGTGAAAAATAACCGGCCAATATTTTAACTATTCTCCAAACTTCTAGCAAATATATTTCTCTAACATGACCTAAAATTACAGCTAGGTTAGATGTTCAGAAGGGGTCGCACTTTCGTAGAATATGAGTGAGGGCAAAGCATAGCTAGCTCATAGCTAGCCAACTCCCCGTGTTAATTGAATGGAGATTTGACCGAAAATATTGAGCTATATTGGTAACGGACCGCTCCGTTCTGAAGGATGCCACAAAAAAACGGTACAAGCTACATTTAAACTATTCTAAATAGGTTCTAGAAAATATAGTTTTGTAACATGTCCTAAATTTTTAGCTAATTTAGATGTTTGGAGAGGGTCGCACTTTTGTGTTTTAGGAAGGATATGTAAACGACAGATAACACCAAAAATATGAAGAAATCGTTTCCAAACCGTGTTAAGTCAACAATCATTATGTTGCTCATTTTGAAGAATGCTGGTTAACAAAAAGCAGGTCATTGTCTCATTTCGTGAACAAAGGTACACATACCATTGTTTCCTTTCGTTTCCTTTATAATCGGTTACCCAACTGAAGCTAAATAATACCAGCTTTATTGCGATGTCGCACATGTAAAACAGACACTTGTGCACAACCAGAGAAGATCTGAGGCTGGCATACCTCAGAATCACGGCAACATTGGGATTTTCCTGCAGTATGATCTCCAAGCTAAAAGTCAAGTTTCGTCAGACCGGAGATGTCAAAGACAGACCCAGAAGTGGCCATCCAAGAAAAACAACGGCTGCAGAAGACCGGTACGTGAGACTGACAGTACAAAAACCGTTCTTAATGAAACAGTGTGGTATTCCTTATTCATGTTTACTGATGCAAATGTCGCAGACAATGGCAGATTTGGCACATTTTGTTTGAGACCTCCTTGTCTTTCAAAGACAGTTACTCAACAATAAAATAAGTTATGGTCACAAATTTGGTGTCATTTTGACAGGAAAGAACAACGCTTGTATTGATATGAAATATTAATATGGAAATAGATTTCAAATTGTTCTGATATAAAGCCGTTTTGGTAAGTTTCCAAACTTTTTTTGAGGAGTTTATAATACCAGCTTTATTGCGATGTCGCACATGTAAAACAGACACTTGTGCACAACCAGAGAAGATCTGATTTAATCAGTTGAGCTGCTTCAATGAGTGTTATCTTGGTTTAATAGCTTTTAATGGGGTTTAAGTCCTGCAAAGGTCGAGATGAATTCTACTGTAGACATGACTGCATCATGAGAGATCGGTAATCATTATTTCTGTTACCTATTTAAAATAATGGTTGAGATCCAATGATTTTTTACCCTTTCACAACGTCTAATGTGATATCAAATCTGTTATAACTTACCACTTCAAGTAATCTACGAAAAATAACAATCAAACACCTATCATCTTAGACAATCTTCAAGAAACAATCAACCCGTAACAATTATAGAGCGACCGTTACCACTAAACCAGCGAGGAATGCTGTATTCTAACATTCTAACCAGGAACCGTTTGGTCACTCATGGACCGATCGGTTCATGAGTGACCAAACGGTTCCTGGTAAGCCGTATACTTCTATTACAGTATTATGCAGTCTACATGTTCTCTCTTGACAAGGGGCAGTCTTCAGTGAACAGCTCTTTTTTCAGAGCCAACAAACCTTACAATTTAGCAGATAGGCGAAGTCTGCTTGTTTTTCTGTTGACATGGGGCAGTTTTCAGTGAACGGCTCTTTTCAGAGCCACCAAACCTTTAAATTTAGCAGATAGGCGAGATCTGCTTGTTCTATGTTGACTTGTTGACAAGGGGCAGTCTTCAGTGAACTGCTCTTTTCAGAGCCATCAGTAGGCAAGGTCTATTGCCATTTGGTCTAATACCATTTGGTCTAATTCCCGTTTCGTCTATATTCAATTGGTCTATTACCAGAAAGGCTAATTGCCATTTAGTCTAATAATCATATAGTCTAATGTCCATTTGGTCTAATATTATTTGGTCTAATATCCAGTATGTCTACTAACCATATAGTCTAATGACCATTTGGTCTAATATTTTGTCAATACCCATTTGGTCTAATAACCATTTGGTCTAATAACCGTTAGGTCCAATACTCTTGTGGTCTAATAACCAGTTAGTCTAATACCATTTCGTCTATTTGCCAATTCGTCTAAAAAAATTGCCATTTCGTCTACTACTGGTTAGTGGTTACGGACTGAAAATACATGTAATGATACGAGCATGTGTTATGAGATAAGCACATGTAAACAAAGGTACTACATGTATCAAATCGTATGCATTCTTAGTAGAATAATTGTTATTGTTTATTGATATATCCAAAAATGAAGACTAATACACGTAGCCTGTATGTATTGCCTACTCGAGTGAAAGTGACATTTTACCGGACTATTTATCCTTCTTTCCTCGGTCTTTTAAGGTTAATATGATCATATAGGCTCAATACGCATCACTGGGGTACCACGGGTGCAGGGCATTTGCCGGTATTGCCATTCCAACATTAAAACAAATTAGGTTTTATGTTTTTGTCATTTGCATATGGAGTTATGTGTAGATAATACATGTAGGCATATAGACCTGTTTACACTGTTTATGAAACGCGCTCCTTTAAGACCACGGTGACCCAGCAAACACAAAAAACGTTTTTAAAACGTTTAAATAAGTTATATTTTGGGTTTTGGTTAGGGCAAAACGTTTTAATAACATTAAAATGTCGGGTTATATAAAGGTCATGAAATCGTTTTAAAACGTTTTGTATGAAAACACACTACAACAATATTTTTAAAATGTTTTTGAAATGTCATTGTAAACTATTTTTACAAAAATTTTTGGCCAAATATTTCATCAACACTTAAATAACATTATGATAAAATATTTGCACCCAGCAAACACATAAATGTTCTTAAAATGTTTTTTTACAAAATATTTTTCAACCCCAAAATAACATTCTGTTTAGAATGATTTTTACCAAGTTTTCAAAAATGTTTTTGGAATGTTATTAAAATGTTTTTATACCTTTTATATAACCCGACATTTAAATGTTTTCTGTAAATCATTTGTGTTTGCTGTGCAGTAAATTACCAACAAATGTTATTTAATGTTATGAAAACGTTTAAACCATTAATGAACCCTTTATATAACCCGACATTTAAACGTTTTCTGACAACCTTTTCTAACCTTTTGCGAATGATGTCGAAAACGTTTTGTGTTTGCTGGGGACCCTGAACTATGACCTCACAGTATGTGTAATAGCGTTATTGCGCCTATGCAGCCTCACACGTGCTATTAGACCAATCGGTTAGTAGACCAATTGGCTAGTAGACTAAATGGCTTGTTAGACCAAATGATTTGTAGACCAAATGGTTATTAGACCAAATGGATATTAGACTTATTGGCTATAGACCAAATGGGTATTAGACTAAATGGTTGTTAGACTAAATGGTTTTAGACTTATTGGTTATTAGACCAAATGGTTATCGGACCAAATGGTAATCGGACCAAATGGTTATAGGACTAAATGATTATTGGACGTACTGGATATAGACCTAATGGGTTTAGATTAAATGGATACAGACGAAATGGGTATTAGACGAAATGGTATTAGACCAAATGGCAAATCCCCGTAGGCAAGGGGCGGTCTACATGTCTCATTAGGTACTTTGTCCTGAAGAAGTCAGAGCTACTCCTGACGAAAGCTTGACAGTTCTAAACTTGTCCGACGGCCAACCCGCTAAAAACTCACTAATTGTTATGAATTCCCGTCGTAAAAGCCTATCCCACAATTTAAAATGGTAAAACTGTTAACAAATGTATGTTTCCAAAACTGGTGAATATACACCATGTACAGGGTGAGTCAAAAAAAAAAAGTGCAATAGAGAAAAGAATCCATTTTTATTTAAGAACCGATTTGAACCTTTTAGGTTTTAAAACATTTTATAAATGATATATCCATTAGTGACCTTGTGTGAAAAAAACAAGGAATTAGCATTTACCGTTTTGTTTTTATGACACATTTTATAGCGATACCCAATTTGTCCAAGAAACATCTAAAATTTGAATGTCATCCCACTCTGTGTAAGGTAGATTTGGAACAACTGCTATTTTCTTAACCTCATTGGCATTGAAATAAAATGGAGCACCCAAATTTTTATTTTCCTTGGTCTTGTTTAAGGAAAAGAAACATTATTTGTTGTTATTTTCATTTTACCTTTACTTTAAAGATGTTTATTCTCTATCAAAAACATGCACATTTGTAGGCGGATTGTTTTTCAAATGTCGAAATGAAATGAGCGCAAATTGAAGTGGTGTGAATTATAAAATATCCAGTAAGTTGGACATATTGGGATTTAAAAAAACTGGCGTTGAAGTCGAGTGAGGTATGAAGGACTTAATGTAATGTTAGAAAGTTTGTTTGAACAGAAAAAAGAAATTGAAATAACGCAAAAATCAACTTTATTTAAGTTAATGTCAGTTTTAGAGCTGGTGCCTTTATCGTGCATTGTGTGCTCTCATTCAAAATACATGGTACCTCGTGGACAGATAATGAAATTGGTTATCGTAACAAAAGGACTCATAAAAATTAAACGGTAGATGTGATTGACTTCATTTTTTCACAACGGGTGTGTATTGAGTGTGGCATTTATAGAAACTTTCAATAATTGGAAAGTTCAACGTGGTTCTTACATAAATATCGATTCTGTGCTCTATTGCACTTTTTTTGACTCACCCTGTATATACATTGTAGGAGCCAAATTCCCTGATTTAATTCCACATAAACTTTATGGAATACATCGATAATACTATTATGATCGTGAAGCAAACGATAAGGTGACATGAGGTGTTATATTATATTTTTGTTTTAATTGCACTTTGTTAAGCCTCGTACAGCAATATGTGAAAATAGAATAGAAATTATGACAACTCACCTGTGTATCTCGATCTAAAAGCACAAGTTCATAATCTGGCAATACACTTGTATTTGCATTGATATGTTGAATGGCAAGTTGTGAAGCTGGGAGATACGCTTGTCCACCGGGCCAATTACCAGACATAGGGTATAATCCCAACAGATATATAGGTGTTCGGCAAAATATCCTAGGCACTTGACCAAACCAAAATAGCCCAGAAATAATGAAGTACATATTGCACGAAAAAGTACGCATTTTCAAAGAACGGCTCGTTCAATTTTTGCGTGTGTGTCGTTGAGCCACTAAGTTAAAATAATGAAGCGATGAGATGCGACAGCATTGCAGAAAGGGACAATATTAAATTAATAATAGTTGCAACTCACTGTGATGACAATACGCAATGAATGACCTTCAGGTGCTGGTAAACTGACACTAATTACGAGATATTCTATTATGATAGTTAAATCTGTTGATGTTTTTTAATTGATTTGAGATGGTAATTGTAAACCAAAATGAACAAGAACAGATACGAGATATTTGGGATTAAGAATTATACAATGTGTCTCGAGAAAGACGCTTTAAAGGAGAATGATGTCGTATTTATGTTTCAAGTAAATTCAAGTCTTAAAAAAGATTTCAAAACAGGTGTTTTGTCAAAATGGTTTTAGGTACATTTTTCCTGAGTTCTTAAACCAATGACTTACTTTAATACAGGGTGTCCCAATAAAAACAGAACCCTCATTGTGCCCTCTTTTTCTCCTACTTCTGAAAAGTTATCAAAATTTATTTTGCTATGTAAAGAAACCTTTCTTTATTAGCTTTAATAAACCAAAATAAATATTTCAATCGGCTAATACCTTTGAAGATTATGCTCTTGTAAAGAAATGTACCCGTTTTTCGCTCTGTCCACGGAAGAGGTTTGGCTACTTCAAAGATTGGAAAGGAGTACACGTACCATGCATGAATATCAAGAATTCCTCAATGATAATTTTATAAAATAACGAACTTTGTTTTGGGAATGTGCTTTACCGGTGGTCCTATGGGCTATGGATTGTGTTAAGTGTCATTAACTTGTCGGCAAAATGAATGTGGGATGGGACTTCTCTTGCTATACTTGCAATTAAACATATTTTTTCTTGGTTATTTTTTTGGCCTTTTTATTTTATTATGTTTGTTACTTTCTTTGTTTTCTTGATTTCTTTTTATTTACAACATGTCATTTTCTCTTTTTGAGATAAAAGGTAGCCTGAAAGGGGCTGTTTGGTATGTCCTTGGTTCTTCTGAAGTGATTTTACTGTGCTGCTCTGCCCTCTTATGATCACCCTTGGGCAGGAAAAATTCTTAATATAGATTGTTGGATTGTTGCGAAACTCGGTGGATGGGATTTCCATTGATCCCTTTGTTACAAGTATGAATTAAATGTAGCCTTATTTAGCACGTAATTTTTTCAATTTAGCTTTTGACATGAAAAATCTTGAGAATTACCTAGTATGTGATTAGTGTGCATGTGCCACGCACCAAAAATTACTAGTATTCCAATTCAATGTAAAATTATGAAACATGAATTTCTGTCTGTCAACAGACAAAAAGGAATGAAACAGATATAGACAATTAGGGTGGGAGACACCTAGTTACGTAAAGTAAAGAGAGTGGCAGAGAATTTAACATAGTCCTATATGCTTTTAGATATCACCAAGTGAAGCGTCTCTTGAGGGATTATATACAGTGGCAAGTCTCGTAAGCGGGGAGAGAATGAAGTATATCTTGCTTTATATTTATCTCAAATGAATTCCAGCTCAGAGCATATCTCACAACAACGCTAAGAAAGCAAATATAATGTACTATTGCTACATTACAGATCATAGTTACTTTATATTATTGGAAATTAAGTCCAGTTCAGAGAACATTTTGTCCGACGCAATGTAATTAACTTATGGTATTTTTACACTACAGATAAAAGCTTTTCGAATTTTGACTCCTTCGATAATGAAAAGCAAGTAATTTGGCCTTATATTGTCTGAAATAATTAAGTCCAGTTTAGAGCAAATCTTTACCCAGCAAACACAAAATGTTTTCAAAATCATTCATGTCCGGTTTATAAAAGGTATACAACGTTATCATAACATTCAAAAACATTTTGTTTGATAACTTACTGCAAATATTCTAATATAATATCGACAAAATATTTAGCAAAAAAATGTTTACAGAAAATATTTTACAATAACATTTTGAAAACATTTAGAAGATTAGTGGTATACAATCAAAATGTTTTAAAACGTTTTCATGACCTTTATATAACCCGACATTCCAACCACAGTAATACTTGATATTTTTCCAGATTGATTTATACCTGGCTCTTAAAGCACTTATAGTGTAAAAATGGTGCACCAAGTGGTTTTAATTGGGCCTTCATTTTCAAATCTTTTACCAACATTTTTTTAATTATTTACACATTAGGTTACCCTTATGTAGTCCCCTATGACTGTATAGTTTTGCTAACAACATCGACAAATAGGTCCGGAAACTTTCTCTCCTTAAAATATCCCTTGATGGCCATCATGTTTGCTTTTGCAGTGTGGTCTTTGATGTCTTGAATGTCTTGACCATAGGTCTAGACCATATATTTGCCATGAAGCGTGTGTCCCGTACGGACCAATCCAGGTAAACAAACAAATAAATGAATATATGAATACAAAACCCACCCAAGTCCATACGTTGGTCAAATTGAGTTAAGCATGGGAAATTGTTGCTATACATAGGGCGGTCATATGTATGAAAGAACAACTCAAATTCATCATCTGTGTCTATTGAGCATGTGAGAAATAGCATGTATGAAAGAACCACCCAATTCCGTGATTTGAGTCTTGTATTACATTAATTGAAATCCAGTATGTATAAAAGTCCACTTGTAACACATTCATTGCTGTTTGAAAAAAAAATGGGTTTAATAAAGGAACGTGTGTGGTTTATATTACATGGCAGAATGCTTATCAACATTATACATACCTGTGTGCTTTATTTTGTATTATCTTACTAGTGGTAATCTCATTCCAACGTTGTTGTCTTTGTATATGATTCAAAAACCACCCAAGTCCAAAATTTAAAATGAACCCTACTAAGTCCCTGAAATGCTAATCGTCATACTTTATACAGTTTAATCCACTCATTTGCACGTAAAACTTACCATATTGACCAAGTAAATCTAACTTAAGGAATTAAAATAATACACAGGTTTTTCTCTCAAAATCACTTCCCATGGACTTGGGTGGGTTTTGTATTCATGTGTTCAAATAATACAATATAGAGGCACACATTGCATGAATGACGTTGAATAGTGTTTTTTAGTCACATCAACGTCACATTAGAAAAAGTTGGAGGCCATCTCCCATTCACCTGTGTGTGGTGAATTGACTACGTAATAATCACACACTCAAGGGCATAGGCCAACTGCACGTATCCACTCCTTTTGAAAGCCGTATCTTGTTAAACCAATGTATTTAGGCCAAAATATCACAATTAATATTGATTTGAAACGCAAAATGTTTTTTAAAAACTTGCAAAAATATCAAACTCACTCGATAGTATCGACCATAAGGTATATTCGAGCCAAATTTGGACACCATCCGGGTATTTTGCCTATATCAAGTACCATGCAATATTTATAAATATACCACTATATGCCCATATTTGGCAAACCACACAAATATTATATACAAGTGCGCTAGAAATTTGGTGTAATTTTTTACACGGGAAACAGCTAGCTTCTCTTTGATGTTTACTGAGGTATGGAGAGTGTTGCCTTCAACACGTAAAATTGGGAATGTTATTTAGCATAACTAAGGTTAGTTCCCGATACATTGTTGAGAAAGGAAAGTGGTTATTTGTATAGTAAATAAACTACTATGGTGTGAGAGGTTGCGGGTTGGAACCCTGGCGGTGCCTAGTATGCTCTCGTGGAAAATTTGCGAAAAGTTAGCTTGAAATTCCCCTGGACAAGGAACTTACTGCTAATTGACTCATTGTAAAAAGGAACTTACTGCTAATTGACTCATTGTATTAAACCCGTACGAAACTCGGGGAGCTGATTCTGCTTGCGATGGTTATTTGTAGAATGTCTAGGGTGTGCGCTCTTGCAGCAGCAAAGTCCCTGATTTGTTGTTTAATGGTTTATGGAATGATGTGGGCCGTAGTGGTCAGCGACAACCTGTAAAGTGTGCTGAGGCCTGTGGATCAACGTCTAGGCGTTGTGCCTGTGCGTAGCTTACTATAAATCACTGCGCTTTAAAAAAAAATTATTATTGGGTGATGATGTCTTAGCTCATTAGAGTTTGTCACTCGGTCTGTTGCAACTTGTTGTAATAATATTATGGCGCCGTAATGGATTTAGATGTTATTGAGATTTTCATATTTTCCAGACATTTGGGATATACTTTGAAACTGTATCTGTCACTTCTAGAGATATTATGCATTTCATGACTATATAAATTATTTGTATTTATTTACACATGTTGAGCTATTATGCACATTTGATATGATTTTTTTTTGCGTACAACAAACAACGTAGTAAATGTAGTATAAAAGTTGTAAGTGAACCCACAATGGTCTAAATAATTATAGTACGCACCAATTTGGGATGGGATGAATGGGATGTTTAACCCTGATCATCAAAATAAAACTCTTCTTTGTCGAGTGTGATCATTTGACATTAAATTTATGGAATATAAGGTTTTTAAATGATTGAATATCAGATGGAATAAAGTGACACATGAAGTGCTATTAACGTCATACCGTCCGTGATCCAAACACCCGCAATTCTAATTACATGCGTCAATCATATTACTACAAATTGGCTCAAACATGGATTGGACACCATGCACCATTGCATAATTATTTTACTACTCATACATAAATTCTAATCTAGACGGTTAATTACCATCAATAGTTTTGCCATCAGGTTCCGAACATTTTTCTTAAGCGTTCGACATTTTGACCATCACACTTTACAGGTTGTCGCTGTCCACTTCGTCCCCACATCATGCCGTAAACCATTTAACAACAAATCAGGGACTTTGCTGCTTCAAGACAATCCAGAAATACCCATCGCAACCAGGATCAGCTCCCCGAGTTTCGTACGGGTTACAACGAGAAAATCAGCAGTAAGTTCCTTGTCCAAGGGAATTTAAGCTAACTCAATTTTCCACGAGAGCATACTAGGTACCGCCAGGGTTCGAACCAGCAACCTCTCGCATCATAGTCGAACGCCTTAACGATTGAGCTAACTTAACGCGCGATATGTTAAGGCGACGTTCAGAGAGACGTTATTTCTTAACCAAATTTTTATTGTTGTTGTATGTTTTAGAATGTTTACAAATGTACTAACTGGTCCTTTGTAATTCATTCGAAAAGTTTGTTTTCGTATCAAGAGTGACAAAATCGGAAACTATACCTTGTAGTACATACTGTAGGATGTACGCCCTATGATAGACTGAAAAGAAAGAGTGGCTGACTTGACCTTATTTGTAAAACATCAAGAGTCGTTATCATCAAATCGATAAGTAGCTAGACTCTGATATGTGATTAACGGTACAGTGTCAATATTCTGCTCTCATGGAACAATGTAAATTCCCCTGTATAAGGAACTTACTGCTAATTGTTCCGGTCCAGGTTGGGGGAGCGAATTCCGGTTGCGATGGTTATTCAGGCTGATTAGGGTTCTGCGAATGTATAGTTAAGTGAACACACCAAACCAAAAGGTGTAGTAACGAGGATACTATTTTGAACATGAAAGCTAACGTTCAACTACGTGGTGAATAGCTGATAACTCCTTTTTAAACAAAGGGATCGCATAAACTGTTGGCGTCAGTTTCACGTCTCCAGGAGATGATTAGCACAAGCTCAAAAGTATGCGTGGACGTAAAGGGATTAGCGCTTCTTACCGCGACGTATTCTTTTAATGCTATGATTCCAGTGAGACTTCTCATCCTTAGGGTACACGAATCTCCAGGGGCTATTTTAACGTTCCTCCTGGCACGTTCGTGCAATGAGATTAAAAATCCGTGCAGTGTCAATCAAAAATCCGTGCTTAAAATGTGGAGTAAACAAGAGATGCTGGAGCCTTTCTTTATTGTAATCACTTTCAAGGAAAAAATTCAAAATGTTTGGACTCTTGACCACACTCAACACTTCAGCATACCTTTTCATGAAAACCTCATTTCATAGGACCCGATGCATATAGACACGCTACCGGAAAGCAGGCACGGACTCAAGGGGCGTCCCCTCCCCCAAAAAAGTAGAAAGTGAGAGAAGAAAGGAGAACATAGAGGAGATAAGAGAAGAGAAAGGGGACAAAATCATCATCGAGGTGTCAAAATCACATCCACCGAGGACGGTTTGATAAAAAAAACTTACATATCCATTTTTACGATTTTGACAACACCATAAGGCACGGACGGACGCGGACGCAGGGGGCACCCTCCCAATCAAAACTTCAGCATTTTTTTCTTGAAAATCTCATTTCATAAAGCCAGATGCCAATAGAAATAGTTTGAGAACCGCGTTTTTCGAGGTTTTGTCCACTCTGACGTGCCATAAATATCGCTCCCAATAAAAACAGCACTTCATCAACACTTCAGCTCCCTTTTCTTGAAAACCTTATTTTTATAGGGCCCGATTCATATAGAAATCGTTTATGAACCGCTATCTTAGAGCAGGCACAAACACAAGAGGTGTCGCCCCTCCCCACCCCTCAATAAAAGGAAAAAGGGGGAAAAGGAAAACATTAACGAAGAGGAGAAATTGGGAAAGAAGAGAAAAGATACGTGAAGAGACATTATTAATATTATCTGACTTGACGGCTGATTGAAGATTATTTCGAATGAACATCACGAAAGTGATCAAACCCTAAAGTATAAGCCTAATTTTATAGATACATTTATAAAGAACATGTATTCCTCAATACATGTTGAATGATTAAACAGTTTATTAGAATTATGAATGAAAGTGAACATAATCATGATCTTGAAATGTCGTGTCAACAGAGAAAATGGATCTATCTATTATCCATAATAAAAATTCTATACTCCTAGATATAGTCATGATTTATATAACGTGTTCATTTAAAAGACTTTGAGCTTAATGAAGAACCTTGCATACAAATTGCGTATTATAGCTAAAAGCTAAAACACGATATGAATGTGTCTTATTTCATATCATAACATAAATTACTTCATGATAATGTTCATGATTCATCTGTTTTTATACTTTGCTTGCTGCTACAATATAAGTAACATGACTAAAAACCATCTTCACGATAGATCTGTTATTTCACGTAATTTCTTCTAGATCTGTTATTAGCTCTCATCATATTTTCACGACTCTGATATTTGTATTAGTTGTATTTGCAAGATTGTTGTGTATTTTGCTTGCTAAGTGCCTAGCTCGTATAAATCGGTATTGTAATGTGTTATGTTATTACAATCTTTAGCTTTTGACAATATCTGAGATATATTTCACACAATCCTCGAAAAAAAGAGAATAACGTTTCCATCTGAAACTGTCACAAAAAACATGAATTAGTAACTACGTGGCAACTCTGTATTACAACAACTTGTATCTACTTAAAAGATAATTTATTACATAGCCTCCTGCATGGATTTTGATTTTGATATTTTGCCAATTCTTTTATTAAAGTATTATACAGCCTGTCTCAAAAAAAATTGTGCAAGTAAAAAGCGCCCTCTCTGGCAATTAGACAATACCGTTATGACATAATGCTTACATCAACGTCAAGGGCGTAGTCTTAGCTCTCAAATGCCGTTTGTTCTGTTCAATTTGCTTGTTTTAATCTCGAGATATGTTTAGTTAAAGACGAAAGGGTAAAATCACAATTGTGCCACTTTTACTAGGGAAGATGGCTTTACATGTAACAGTGTTAGCATCAAGTTTATCAAGAGTTCCTTCGTAAAATCAAAAGAATGCATCAATTACACAATACAAAATGTTTTTGACTGTTTTTACTGTTTTATCATGATGCAGGAATGATGATTCTCTTTTTTCATTTAAAAGAGATTAAAAGATAAATAGATATTTCACATTCTGCTGTAAAATTAAATACATGTGCATGCCAATGATTTTATCATGGTAAATACTGTTCTCTTAGTCACTTAAGACATGTTAAAAGACAAACAAATATTGTGCACTTATACATGTTATAGGTTAATGAACGCGTATTACTTGTTGGGAGAGATATTAGACAAACTAATGCACGCGTGCTGATGTTGATGCGTCTAATGCATGCGCCCCGAAAGGGAGAGTACATTAGACGCATCAACATCTGCTATCATTGATTCACATGTACAGCTCTCTTCCCTGGTAAAAGTGGCACAATTCTGATTTTACCCTTTTGTTGTTAAATAACATATCTCAAAATTGGAACAAGCAAATTGAACAGAACAAACGGCATTCGAGAGCCAAGACTGCGCCCGTGACGTTGATGTAAGCATTATGTCACAACGGTATTTTCTAATTGACAAAGAGGGCGCTTTTTACTTGCACAATTTTTTTTGAGACAGGCTGTATATGAAGTTGCGCAAAAAATGTATTTTTCAAACATTAAAAGTGTAGATTCATACTATTTATTGCATGCTCAAAGACTTGAAATCAGCATATTATAATTATTTGCATTTTTTAAAACCATGTTTCAAATCTATTAAAACACACCTCATTCAAGATTGCAAATTTAAGTTGTTGGTCCAAGGACTACTGGTCCAAGTAGTGGAACAGTGCCGAATTTGCATAAATCCAAAATGGCTGCTTATAGTAACGCGCGAAAAAGTATAGTTTGACCAGTCTCCGAGATACAGTTCTTGAGTTATAGGCAAAAAGGGCAAATTTTGGGGTCCATAGTCGTTTACAATGGAAATATGCTCCAATTTTAATCAAACTCGTCTCAAATTGTTCCTTTGGTAAATATAAATCAAAATGAGAAAAGTTGCAAACATGCAGCACACATTCATTTGGAAAAGGTTATGAAGGTATTTTTGCTGTGTCCTTTTCTGACGTGCACTAAAAAGTCAATGAAAGTAAGAAAAAAATAATTAGATGCACTGTTAATTTTTGATTATTAATATTTGTTTTTCAAACACAGTATAGATAATACTGGGATACCCCGTATTTTATGCAATTTTTACCATAAAATGCATCAATACTGATCGCATGATTGAAATTTCATTATGCTGTTTCCCATACCCCAACTTCTGACTGGTCTAGATTCACAACTGCCCTTCCCACCTCCCCCAACGGTTTGCTGACAAGCTTTTATAATGTTCATCCGGAAATTTCTAAGTTGGCGGCGTGCAGTGACTTTTCACCCATAAGATAGCAAATGCCGTCTCTCAACAGTAGATATACATGTTATTATTTGATTTAGATATTATTTTGCTTCTGGACCCTCTTTCTGATCCATAGAGCCTCTCGTATAATTCAACTCATTTATTTGTTTGAATCTGTCCTTTTCCAGTATCTTTGTCTCCTCCCAGTATATGACGTGACTCGCCTATGCCACGTGGTCTGATTTTTTTGGTGTCTTTCTTGTGTTCATTAATTCTTGTTTGAACCTTTCCTGCTATTCCGTCGATATACTTTTTTCTTGCAGGGATTATAGACAGTTGGGGTTCGGGAAGAGTCGATCCCAAGTTGTTTTGGATGAGTCCCCGATCTCTTCAAAGTCTTGAGTGGCTTCATTTCTGTATTGATTCCATATTAAAAAGACCGTTGCAAAATTGCAGATACCCCTTGCAAATAGGAAATGACAACCAGTCCTTTGCTCTGTACTGTCTTTATTGTTTTTGCTTGTCTTGCTTGTTTTGCATTTATTGCTTTAACTTGTCAGTCAATAGACCGTTTCGGGTAGCCACACTGCGCCAGTGCTAATTTTATTTTACATGGGGATGAAATCAAAACTCAATGGCGGTTGACCGCCGATTCCGTCTGGTTCTATTGTTCTAAACAATGGAAACTGGACGGAACCGGCGGTCAACCGTCGTCGCACTGCGTCATCATCCCTATATCTTCGTGTCAAAAATTGCCGTGATAGTACGGCGAATCCTCTCGTTTTTCAAAAGCCAAGCATGGCGATTTTGTTCGAGATAGGCCGAGCGACCCAGGCTAAGCATACCATTTACATGATATGAGATACCATAGCCCTGCCATAGAGCCTGCCGCCGAGTTTCTATTCTACGATTTGCGCATGATAAGTACCACAAATGGTGTTAATATTATAGAAAATTCGATTTGTTTTCAGGTAAAACGCAGGTTTTGTTTCCAGTACACAAACTAAAAAAGCAATACACTAATTAGCGGGGCCTTGCTGTTTGCTGTGGATATCTTTAACTGCATTTTATAAGTAAAGATTTTGAAATCCAAAGTAGAAATTGTGATATTTTCAACTGTTTGAGAAATGAGTTATACAAAGGAACCCGTGTAAAACCCAGGTGCTGTATCTATAATACAATGTACATTTATCGACTTTCTTTATCTGCGTCAATAATAGAATATCGATTCAATCGAATTGAATACATGTCTCCATTTTGAGTTTGTACTACACCTCTGAGCGACAAAGCGATCGATTCTAGCCAATTAGATACGGTAGGCCTCCTTTTCTTGCGTGCGGTGAAATACCAATCGCCCGTCGCTCACCAACGGAGTATTAAGTTTATATTTATAACACTGGCTGTTGGCACTGTGCGTCGGTCTAGGTTTGATTTCACCCCTCGTAGATCAACAGGTTCACAGATCCATAATGTTTCCTTATTTTTTCAGAAAGATGGATCATGTGACGTTAAATGATGACATATTGCCTAATGTCTCATAATCCACTGAGCCCCTAAGGATGAGAAATCCTACGGGAAAACCGGCAGATTATCGCATTACTGAGCAGGTGATGAAACTGTCTAACAGTGAGTGGATGTTTAAAGTCATGTAATACTAGGAATATAATTACGGGCTGAAAAATGTATTGTCAATGCATCCTTCACCTTGCGATTATTATACATATTTGTCTATTACACTCGTACCTATAATATTGATGTAGAATGGGCTTCTGCCACCAACAAAATTAGCAATGTATTTTTATTCATATACTTTATTTATTATTAATACCGAAGATAGGAAAAGACATATAGGAAGTACAACCATACCACCACACCAAAAATGACTATAATCCATGAATGAGGTAGCTGTTAACGAATACAACTTCAAATCTTCGAATCTGATGGAATCGCTTGATTTGAAACCCTTTGTATTTTATACCTTTCAGTTGTTAAATATTTAGGTTTTTTTTTATAATTTTGTTTCTAAGTATTACACATATTTGACGTTATTTTCTCCTTTTTTTTATTTTTCATGTTGAGCCTCCTGCTGTGCGACTGTTCCTACGGTGCTCTGTGTTCTATTGTTCGTGTTGAGGCTCTTCCCAGCAAACACAAAAACGTTTTAAAAATGTTTTAAATAAGTTATATTTTGGCTTTTGGTTTAGGTAAAAACGTTTTAATAACATTAAAATGTCGGGTTATATAAAGGTAATGATAACGTTTTAAAACGTTTTGTATGAAAACACACTACAACAATATTTTTAAATGTTTTCACAAAATGTTATTGTAAACTATTTTTACAAACATTTTTGCCAAATATTGTGTCAATACTTAAATAACATTATGTTAAAATGTTTGAACCCAGCAAACACAGAAATGTTCTTAAAATGTTTTTTCAAAACCTTTTAATAACATTTAAATGTCGGGTTATACAAAGGTCATGAAAACGTTTTTAAAACGTTATTGAAAATATTTTGGGCAAACGTTTTTCGCAAAATATTTTTTCAACCCCAAAATAACATTCTGTTTAGAATGTTCTGTATCAAGTTTTCAAGAATGTTTTTGGAATGTTATTAAAACGTGTTTATACCCTTTATATAACCCGACATTTAAACGTTTTCTGTAAAACATTTTTGTTTGCTGAGCAGTAGATTATCAAAAATGTTTTTTAAGGTTATGAAAACGTTTTATACTCTTAATATACCCTTTATATAACCCGACATTTAAACGTTTTCTGACAACCTTTTATAACCTTTTGCGAATGATGTCGAAAACGTTTTGTGTTTGCTGGGTTGCTGTACGACTGTTACTACAATGCTCTTTGTTCTATTCTTCGTGTTAAGGCCCCTGGTGTGCAACTGTTCCTACGGTACTCTATGTTCTATTGTTCGTGTTGAGGCTCCTGCTGTGCGACTGTTCCTACGGTACTCTATGTTCTATTGTTCGTGTTGAGGCTCTTGCTGTACGACTGTTACTACAATGCTCTTTGTTCTATTCTTCGTGTTAAGGCTCCTGGTGTGCAACTGTTCCTACGGTACTCTATGTTCTATTGTTCGTGTTGAGGCTCCTGCTGTGCGACTGTTCCTACGGTACGCTATGTTCTATTGTTCGTGTTGAGGCTCCTGCTGTGCGACTGTTCCTGCGGTACTATGTGTTCTATTGTTCGTGTTGAGATGTTCCTACGGTGCTCTGTTTTCTATTGTTCGTGTTGTGGATTCTGCTGTGCTACTGATCCTACAATGCTCTGTGTTCTATTGTTCACGTTGAGGCTCCTGCTGTGCGAATGTTCCTACGGTGCTCTGTTTTCTATTGTTCGTGTTGAGGATCCTGGTGTGCGAATGTTCCTACGGTGCTCTGTTTTCTATTGTTCGTGTTGTGGCTCCTGCTGTGCTACTAATCCTATAATGCTCTGTTTTCTATTGTTCATGTTGAGGCTCCTGCTGTGCGACTGTTCCTACGGTGCTCTGTGTTGATGGATCTCTTTTGCTTTCAACATTCTGAAAGATAACATACATAAAACATAATTAAGTACGGGCAAATTAAGCAATTGAAAAGAAACACTTCACCCAGCCGTTGTACATACCAACTTGAGAAGTTTTAATCGTATTCATAATATTTTATCGTAGAAAGAAATATGGTTAATTTACGCATACATTTTTGGTAAATCTCATAATTCACTGTGGTTAAACCTGAGATATTCAGATGTCGTCATTTGACGTTACATCGATGCGTATATCCTTTAGCGAACATCGTTACTGCGCATTGCAAATTGGCGTGATGTCAAATGACGACATCTGAGGTCTAACGGCAATGAATTATGGGAAAAAAAAAAAAAGTCAATAGGAGAGATGAAAATATTGTGTCTGTAAATGTCGGTCCTATAGATTCGCACAATCTTTAGGTATAAAACGATAATTATTGTGAGATCCGGTACTGAAACAGATCACTAAAATCAACTGAACACGCAAATGCATAGCAATAAACAATTTTCGACGCGGGTAAAAAATAAGAATAAAGCTCACATAAAAAATATGTTTTTCTCCATTGCGCAGACCATTGTGTAGTTTCCATTCATTTTAGAACATTTAAAGTTAACAGTATAAATCATGCAAGTGTAAATTAAAATTCACTTTCACTCCTGGAAATTGAAAAATTAACAACTTACGTATTTCAAAGTGAGAAAATCTTCGCAACAAAGTAATTGTCAAATTAAGTCCAAATGGAATTTTTCATGCATATTGTGAATGTGCAACAAAATTTAATAAGAAGGAACCGGAAACACATAATGAACAGGTATCGACATGACAGAAAGCTGAATCTTGGTCAGCGATCCAGTTACCCCGATAGGAATTGCTTTATTCCGTGTGGAAGTAACTTGTGTTTTGACCAAGATTCTGTATCGACATAAAATCGTTTTATCTCATCTGATTAGATCATGCAATGTTGTACCAATAATATTTACCACATTTAGTCTTTGTCGTAATTCTTTGACATTCTTTTCTAACTCTCTAATCTTCTTGTCTTTATCACCTTCATCTGAGGTTGTAGGCATGGTTATCATTGTTCCTGTAGGATGCACTTCGTTTCGTGACCGGACCTGAAAATATTTTGACGTTCACTAGTGGTTTTATTGTGAAATGTGACAAGTTGTTGACAAAGAGGAAACATGCAGGTACCAAGTTATACCTTTGCCTTTTTAAATAGAGACAAAATATACCTTTTATACATGTTAAAAACTCTTGAAAATAGATCACGGTCTATATTAAAACCAGCACATTAGTGTCAATTAAGATCAATAATACTGGTCATATATTGTTTGGATATGTCCACAATATCTTACCACTGCTTCTGGTAGATGACGTTTATGGAGACAATGGTAGCCAGATCAAGACATTTACTGCCAGAATTAGTTACCCTTATTGTCTTAAGGATACAACTGCTTTCATTTTTCTAGACTTTGACAACTTTTTATGAACGTTAGAGCTCGGTAGATTTCCTTGTCGGTTTGCTTGTGCAAGATAAAGGTTTATCTCCCTGGAGGACAATAAACTAATCACTGATGTACCTAATACTTAGGTCGGTAACGGATGTCAGAATACGTTACCCTTTGGGTATCAGTGGTAACATACCTTGGGTAAGAAAATGAGGCATAATGTCCCTGTAGCAGAGACAAAAATAAATACTCCTGTAATGACGTAATGTGCATCAACATCATCCAATATTATACTAACTGGTACGCCCACAAAAGACAATATGACTATGTTATAAATGCTAATACCTGAAAACAATATAGAACAAACAGTGTTAATGTTTGGGGAACATGTACTGCTGTGAGCAATGTATGTTGTTTTGCTGATTATGGCAAAAGGAGACAGAAGAATTAGGCAAACTGTATGTTGAACATTCATTCAATATCCTATCGGCTTTACATTACATACTATATGTAAGTTAGGGGTATTACCAACACTCGGTAGTAAGCAGGCATGTTGACAGCAGATTATTATGGTTACATGTTCAACTTTAATATCTTAGACATAAAAGATCATTATCAAGACGGAGTCCATGTTTCTAGGCAATGTGTTGATCCCATCATGCAAAGCACTTATCTCATAAAGTGATGGCGCTATTTCACATCACGTTACACTATATAGATGGGAATGTTCTTTGCATGATAAAGATTAGATTAATGCGCGTATTCCAGTGCTTACAATGGCATAAGTAATAGAAATGTGTTTAACCACAACAGAAACGAAGACACCTTAGTCCAAAAAATGTCCAAATACCTTAATTTAAAATGGTCTTCAATGAATTAATTATTTTCTGCAAGGTATCAGGATAATGGACAGGAATGTTGCAGAAAGTTTAACTTGTGCAATAATAAGGTTATAAAGGACACTCAAGACAATGTTTTTGGTGTAATTCAAGATGAGCCGGTACCCTATTGGGTAGTCACATGACCTTTTTTTCTTCTAAGTACTCAATACCTTGAAGGAACTTTCTCTTCTACGGCTGACAATTCATCCACCGACACTTGCATGAATCATTCCCCACCGCCATTTGCCTGCTAACAAGCAAACCATTTGGCGACCATTGTAAAGGCATCTGGAAATTTTGTGGGGTAAAGTTTCTTCGTCTTTGCATTCAAACGGATTCCAGACTTTCCACCATTGCAAGCACTGGAACACGCACGTGTGTTACACACGTGATACCACCACAGGTAATATCTTCCATCCCATTGATTAGGCTTATCTTACTTATTTCATGCAAAGAACATTGCCATCCAGTACGTAGTGGATAAATGACCAACTTACAATTTACCGAATTCTTCTTTATTTAGCAATGTTGTAATATCGTTAAATGAATTCGGCAGAGTGACGAATCGAGCATTTTGAGCAAAATGAGTTACTGTATGCTTGTGATTATGTATCAGGCGATCTTTCATTTCCACCAAAAATTAATGATAAATCTTACTTCCCGACGTACATATTGAAATTGTGATTTGGACGAATCGCGCCTAAGTGCGATTAATGAATTTGACCAAAAGACGAATCGTATACTTAGCTGTTCAAAACAGGCTGATAAATTGTATAGTATAGCTGGAAATTTATAGGTATCTTCTATCCAGTGATAGCAAAATAACTACAAACATTCCCCACATGATATCGCTACATGGCTTAAATATGTCAGAGCGCCGTCGCAAAATTGGGAAATCACAGAAAATTATACACAAAATATAGGCCAATATTGTTATATCTACTCTAAAATTCTTGATTTCAAGTGGAGTTTTCACTAAATATTACGGGGCTGACTAATTATAACTTATATACCAAGTTTAGGAGATATAGCCTTAGGACAACCAGCAATTTTAGCATAAAATCCCCAAATCAAGGATGAGTGCTATAGTTTACACATAGTTGAACGCGGATTCGTCCCCGTATACAACTCTTTGCGCAGCAGTTGACACTTTTGGATTTAGCATAAAGCCGAATAGCTGTAAATACCTGTTTTGAGGAAATATCGATTGTTTCAGAACTTGCGAATATTGCAAATAATTAGGGTACATTCACTTCTATAATATACATTTCAAATGAGTGCTCACGAATGTTCTCATATTTTAGAAGGCCCGATGGAATGGTACCAATATTTTCAAACGCCGTTTACTCAGAACAGCGATTTTACGGATTCGTCACTCTGCCGTATTCATAACGATATGTACGAAGGCGGGGTGAAATAGGTACGCATTTGAATGCTTTGCGCAATTGTGCCAACTGTTTTGATTTCGTTGTTGTAGGTATGAGTGGTGCTGAATTCTAGATTACCCTAATTTGGGTCGAAGTGCTTGCATTCAGCAATATTTGTGGTATAATGTGCCTGCATACGCAAGTAACGCCGGACGGCCAGAGGAAGAGGTGGATCACACCGATTTTGACTGCCATTATTTGTGATTGAATTTAGGTGCAAAACAGTACGTGATGAACAAAAAACAACTCATAAATTAATGTGAACAGCATTAATGTGAATTAATTCTAAGTAATGCTCATTGGTCCCACGAAGAGGATACTTACCAATATATTTAGAATCATTTAGAGCAGGTACTGTAACCTTTCTGGTCTCATACGACAAGAAAGCTCCAAAAATGAGTAAAAGACCTTTGATACCTAAGAGGGTGCCCTCAAAATAGATTTGGTTGACTGATTCGCAGCTTATATGTATAGGTATTATAACGACATCTTCCTTGTCTGGATGTTGCTGAAGAAATAAATCGGTAACATAATTTTTATTTTGTGAATAACATCATTTTTGTGCTAGTAAAAGTTACTTACCGTCTTAGTGTTTTAAATATAATATAAAGTTTTGGACTATTAGTTATAAGGTGAACCGGAGGCATGGTACGGGTAACTATCGTGCCTGAAGTGTCATAATCTCATATTGAGCGAATAAAGTTTTTAAGGGTGGGTATGAACGTTTGGACAGTATTTATTGTGGGACATTAGAGCACATCAGACATATCGAATTGCATTCTGAATACGAAGAATGTCCTTCTGATATCAAATAATTTTCATTTTTGAAATTCTCAATGTAATACACATTTTATGGCAAATGATTAAAAATTGATATTTTTGATATCTAACAGTACTCGAAGTAAACTTTATAAATCTGATGATTTATACTTAAAGTGTATGTAGGTGGGATGAAAAGCCGACGATCAATTGAAAATTTTGACATTTCGTATTGAAGATATGGATTTTTTTTCCCAAAAAAACCAAAAAAAAATAGGTCTTTTTTGGAAAAAAATCCATATCTTCAATATGAAAGGTCAAAATTTTCAATTGATCGTCGGCTTTTCCTCCCAGCTACATACACTTCAAGAATATGTCATTAGATTTATAAAATTTACTTCGAGGACTGTTATGTATCAAAAATGTGAAAAAATATCAAATTTAAATAATTTGTCATAAAATTTGTATTATATCGTGAATTTCAAAAAATGAAAATTATTTGATATCAGAAAGACATTCTTCGTATTCAGAATGTAATTCGCTATGTCTGATGTGCTCTCATGTCCCACAAAAAATACTGTCGAAACGCTCAAAACGCTCATTCCAGATCCCTTAAGCATTTAAATTTTAATTGTTGCAAAAAAGAAATATATATATATATATTACAAAAATTGGATGACTGTTCCGTGTATTACGTCTTGCGTGCATTTTACGCGCCTGGTATACTTGAATCGCCTTTATACGCACTCACTGACTTGATACGAAAACATATCCGGTTAGTGGGGTTCTTTGACGTTTCCCTTAGTCTTGTGATAATTACCGGGGATAATTAATATTCATAGGGATGGTTTACAGGCATCTGGTATTCGCCACGATATGGGAATCAATATGACAATAAATGAGTGAATGTTAGAAATATCAAGGCGGTATTCTATTACAATGTATAAAGGTGGTTTCATCAGACTGGCAAATCATCACATCTGACTGTTTGCTTACAATAATATCTCAAGGCCTGATTGTACTTGACGCACTCATCACGCCCTCTTATGGCGGTTCCTGTTGCGTTTAAAACCAAGCAGTCAGATGTGATGTTGTTAGTCTGATAAAACCACTGGTGTAGGGGTGAACGTGTGAATCTAACACATTCATTTTCTTGGACAAAAAAAAAGAATCATATCCTTAACACCGTTGGCGGCGCATATTTACACACTTACCAATTCGTTTCCTCGTCGCTCTACTAACGTGACAGGATCTACTATTTCCCATAACGTCAACACGAAAACATCAATTAGTATCAAAATAGCCACAAGTCCTGCTAATTGGTAATCTTTAATGGACTAGAAAAAAAAAGAAAAAATCAGTTGCATTACTATAATAATTGTAATATATCAAATATTCGGAAAAAGACTGATATATTAAAATGCTGTGTTAATGGAGAAAAACAAAGTGGCCTGTCATTCGGTGATATCGTGATTATCGTCAGTCCATATTATTATGCTTACTCGATAAAGGCTACCATGAGAAAGCTATATGAATTACTTCAAACCATAGTGTAATTTATAACACACTTGAAAGTCGGTTATTTACTTCTACATTGAGAAGGTGTGTTGTGATTATTATGAAAGTGCATTATTAGTTGATGACCTTAGTTATTGGTTCAATTTCGACCCAAGAATCATCATAATGTTTAATTCATTTTATAAATTGGTTTTTGGAATATACATATTTTTCGCGGACTAGTGTCACCAGCTAGTCAGACTATCACAATTAATTAACATAATAATCAATTATCTTCTTATTGCGTAATAACCCAATTTCAAGTGTTGTATGGTTTGAAGTCATTCATACAGTAATACTTACCACCTTTTTCACGGTCTTTGAAGTAAAAATCTTGTGCACACGCCACGTTTTACTAAACATTGATCCAAATGCCAGCGAGAAACCCACACTTATAAACCATGTTGTTGTCTAAGAAACAAAAAACAAAAATATATATCAACATTATGTGACTATTATTCAGGTTTGAAGAAAAGTAGTGCTGACTACTGATTAGATGAACCTAGCGCAAGGTAGACTATGCCATAGTCGATTTTTGATAAATAAAAATACGTTATTAATCATGATGAACGCATTCAGTTGAACTCGAAATTATACTGATATTTATTAATTACATCAAAATACCAGTATAAAATGGTTATGAAAAAGTTTATATAATTATATTTGTGACAGTAAAAGTAAAGTATACGTAGGCTTATATTATTGAATGCAACATATCATAATGGCTTCAATACTGAACAATTCTAATTTTAGAATCTGCCAGTTTATTACGAGTTAAAAATCTGAAGCTAACATACAGAGGGAGTACGGTGACTGAAAAGATGATCAGTTGTGAAAATCTATCAATTGTGCACAAATTAATTAAATCGGAGTTTTAAGCTTAAATGCAATAAATGATCCATTTTTGTTCTTTTCCCATCTTTTGATAATGCGGGCCGATCGTTCTCGCCCACACACATTTTTACGACGGATTGGCGGTAATGACCTTGCGTGGTGGTCGATAAAGGAAAACGCAGATAGCGACTCATGATATTTTATATTCCGTCACATTGATATACTTTAATACTGTCAGTGTGTAAGAACGTCTTACCTTACACATCGCCAGTAAACCACTCAAGCTGTCAACGGTAGCCGTATCAAACCCAGCGAATATAATTGTCATATATGCCAATATGCCACCAAATATTAGGATATTATTCAGATTGGGACTCGACATCTTGATATTTCTGTGACAAATGAAAAGCCTTTATTATACTTTAAAATTGAAAAAAAAAAACCACAGTCATTAAAACAAAGTATTATTTGAAATCATACATCATAGTGACAAATAAAGGTACGTAGTCATATTTGTTGACATAGTGCATTCTACCTTATACATGGAGACCGACGTCAAAACAATCTGATTTTGAGATTTAAGTTTTGAATTACAATCTTGGGGTTTGGACAAAACAAATCTCAATGTTCGATAGAATACATGTGTCACATCCATGAGGGAAAGGCTACTACTGGATTGATAAGGCTGTCAATCAGGTCACACCCACTTTCTTGTGGAACCCTTTAGAGTTGTTTTTGAAATTAGCTCAACCTAGTATTTTCAACTAAAAATCGCAGGACTGAGGAATCCATAGGCGTAGATCGGGGGGTGTGGATGGGTGTGGGATAAATATTTTACCAGGGGGATGGTCCATACAATCATTCCCCAAGTCAAACTTATATTTGGCAATTTTAGCCCAAAGTCTTTGCGCGTTTCGCTCGCATCTATTCCACTTTTGCACCATATTTCAACAGTTTAGCTCCAATATGGTATAAATATTTGGCATGCTTCGCGCGCATTTGTACCATAAAATTCATTCTGTCGTCAAAAGATGCTGCATTCACTATACTTCCAGAAATTGTTTCCATCTCCACCCTTCACCCACACCCCAATGTCAAAAAAGAAATATACACCACTGGAGGAACCGAAAATCCATCGTTTTTCGTAACAGAGTTTAAAACTTTCTCTTTGTGTAAAATAATCGTTTGATTATTTAAAAAAAATTTTAACATTATTTGTGCCAATGTTTAGTAATGCATGTAATAAACATGATTAATGCAAGTTTTTGCAAGTAAATGAAACATCTTATAATAGCTTCGGATATTAAAGCTTTGGTAACAAACTAATCGGCATCCACGCGAAATTTCAACCACAAGCTAATTAAGATCACATCAGTTCAACTACAAATTGTGTTCTTATTCTCTGGTTAGGAATGACGACGTGAAAGATGCCTGACATTACTAAGTTTATACATGTAAGACAATCAAATGAATCCTTTACCGTTTATTCCTGTATGCGATATTAAACGCAAGAAACGCTGTAGCCAATATTATTCCTAGAACTGAGATCACTAACATTGCTGCAAAAACTGATGTAGATATAGTGATGTAATTTTCACGAACTTTGACAGAATCAGCTGGTGGGTTTCCTCCTAGAACACAATGGCATTAAGATAAACATCATGTTTAGCATGCACCTGGCTCTATATACATTCTAAATTTACTTGCAATCAAAATACTATCCATTAAACCCACTAAACCTTCCAACATATCTTGTAATAAATCAATGTGTTTTGATGCGAGTTTTAACCAAAATAAAATTGCATATGGAAAACACCGGTTCAAGCATTTTGATGTGCGTTTCTGGGCAATTGTAACAAACAAATAGTTTGCATGGGGAGAAAAGATACCCGTTCAAACATATGGCAAAATATCTCAAGATAATATTGATCACTTGATTTGCTTAACTTACGGATTGGGAGTGACTAGTTCCCTTTTATATTTAGTTTTTGAATTTGTTAACAAAAACTTTACCAAGTTCAGTTTATTAGGGCTAAAACAGAAAATATGTGTACAATACCTTCCCAATATACTGGTGGGTTATTGGTCCAGACCAATTCATGCCCTGCTTTATTTGAGGGGTTATAACGACCAACTTGGATTTCAGAACCATCTAAAAAAACCAAAGAGCCATACATTCAACAAAAGGTGACAGTTTTGAATCATCTAAAAAAATCAAGGTGACTATAATGACCGCAAGGTGTTCACCCAACGCAATGCATGCACTAATTGTATTCGCTGTCGAAGTGACGTAATAAGCGGATTAACTACCATAGCAATGGATGAATACATTATTTTTGACTATATCGCCTTTCACTACAACGTTCACGCGTGACCTATGCATTGAACGATATAATTCTGATCACTCGCACCTGTAAGATAAGTGTCTTTGAAAAGAGCGGTATTGTATTCATTCTATGATTGCAGACATACACAGGTGATGAGTGCAACCTGCTTGTAGTGCAGGGCGATATAGTCAAAATTGTATTCGTCCATTGCCATGGTAGTTAATCCGATTAATTACGTCACTTCGACAGCGAATAGAAAGCTATAGAAATCAATAGTATCGCTGTCCAAATACGACAAATCCCTTGGTCCAAGCATGAAGCCTTCATGGTAGGACCAAGCATCCTTCATGGTAGGACCAAGCATCCTTCATGGTAGGAGCAAGGAGTGCTTAGCCAATCACAGCCAAGATTTACTTCAGCCAAGCCCAAACAGCCAATCACACGCTTCAGCGTAATGCTTGACGCTACCATGAAGGATGTGCCTTCACACTTGGACCAAGCAGTCTTCTTTTAAATCTGTATTAAACTTCTATCGCTTGGTATTTCATAACTTCGCTGTTTTCTCCATCATTTGCCGTCATTGTCATCTCAAATTAAAGAGAACATCTTTAAGCACATTATGGTCACATTGATTTTGTGAAAATATACCCTCATTTTTGCTGGAAGGTATGATTCACAGACTGCTACCTTCTGGTGCTCACTGTGCATTGTAATTACAATTTATTGCAAGTAAACATTGTATCAATAAAAGGTTGGCAACAAAAGGGTGCATTGTTCCCATATTTTATGCAAAAAATATCGATTCATTGGTTCTGAGTTGCAGACAATGTGAGAACATTCCTGCATTTGAACTTGAAAAATCATAGCACGCACTAACATTCGATACGGTATTACACATCTTAATTCAATTGAACATAAATGAATTGATTTAGAGAAATAATAGATGACGTGGCTTTAATACATATCACTTGAGCAACTATCTTCTTAACAATTGAGCAACTATCTTCTAAATAAATAATACTGTCGGTCTTGCAAGGCACTTCCCAGGGACACTTCGTGCCGACACTCAGTTACGATTTGAGAGTGTAAATAACGTACTTTGATTTTGTTCAATCTCCATCAATCCGCGTCGATCACCCGATGATGTAAATTGCACTGGCCCCTGAAATGACAACAGAATGGATATGCATAAAAGAGTATATTTATCGGAACAATGTTAGCTGCTCTAAGTCAAAGTATTTATTCTCACAGCAAGGGTTTCTTGATATAGTGTACAGGGCAGCAATTGTCTTCTGTCTTTATGGATACGCCCTTCTTCTTCTTCTTCTTCTTCCTATATACGTACGTGCATACCTTGTTGGATTCAAGCGACGAATTTATATATAGACATTTCTAATTGACCAGATTTAATGTTGCGTGCACAAAGGCTCGAACACATTAACAATTAACCGGCAATTAAGCGTTGGTATACGTGTAGATACTTGCTTCAGTGCGTTATATCGATGGTTTCATCACGTCTTACAATTGACCGAATTTTTATCATCCTTGGATTTCATGATTTATTACAATATTCAAGATCATTGTATAAGTCTTTACAAATCAAATCAGGCATACATTCCGGTAATTACAAACATTAACGATTTTAAGTTGTACAATATATTAAAAAAATAACATGTTATTCATTTATTTCATTGTTTGCCCAAGCTTTGGAATGTTATTGTGATGTTCCACTGTGATGTTCTACTTAGAAAGATACATTGGCATACAGTCAGCAAGAAGGTCGTGCATACTGCTGCATTCCAATACACTTGCATTATCTCGACTATGTATCAAAGGTACGAAAGGCTGGCTAATGCATTGCTGTTTAATGCCAATAAGTAAATTGAAATTAATTTATGTCATTAAAATACCATCACATCCGTTGTACAAATTGGCATTCTGTTCTATTCTACTTACCGAAACTCCTTCAAATCGGATATTCTCTATAATACTGAAGAATAAATCCGTTATATTGCTTTGGTCGTAAGTAAAATTAGCAACAGTCAATGAAGGGTCTATAATGTAAGGAAATAAAGGACACGGATAATAAGGATTGAACAATTGTCCAAGTATATTCTTGCTCGTTGCTCGTTTAAATACTATTTATAAACATCATCTATGTATTTATAGTTGGACTGCCCTTTAGACATCCCTGTATTATTTACTGTTTTATATAGATTTTAGTTAGTTATTCATTCACCATATAGATAATGTAGCTAAGCCAGTTTCAATGAGAAAATAAAATTTTAATGCTCTTTGATTATGGTATTACAATGTTAAACCCATATAAATACAAATATATTGACAATGCTGTTCAGAAAGGTTTTATGGAGAAGATTATCAGGATGTGTGGAACCTGACTAGATTTGCAAAATGCATATGGCACTGTACCACACAATCTTATACAATTTGCATGGAATGGTACCATGTGCCAGAACACATTAGAAAGATCATCTTCTATTATTACGATGAGCTTTTCATCAGAGTGAAAACTGAAGATTGGACCACAGAATGGATTAAATGTTGTACTGGTGTTTTCCAAGGTACCCATGTCTTGCATCTTATTCCTAGCAGTCCTCAACCGGTGTCTGGATCTTCTTGACCAATCCAGCCACCTTGGATACCGCATGAGTAGCTCAGACCTTACATCGTTAGCCAAGGCATATGCAGATGATCTGACCCTTGTAGTAAAAAGCCCAGGAAGTTAACATTGTCAACAACTTCCTCAGCTGGACAACAACTATGAAAGCCAAACCATCCAAATGCAGATCTCATGCGATGAAGAAAGTAATTCCAAACGTAGAACAGAAGTTGAATGGCCACAAGACCCAATATGTAGCTTACAATCCTCAGCTACAAATACAGATGATCACCTATATTAACAACCAGCCCATCAGAAACTGTCAGTCATGCTGAAAACTTTTGATAAAAGTCAACTGAATGGAATCATGAAAATGTGGATATACAATCATATGATTATCCCAAAAATGACATGGGAGTTCACTATATACAATCTCCCAAAAACCTACATCGAGAACCTGGAGGCAACCTCTACGAAGAAAACCAATCCTAGACACTGCCTCCAAAACAGCTCTGAGAGCCAGCTACATCATCTGGATATGCAGAAATACAAAGGCATTCCGACAGATAAAGTTTATACCAACACCATCGATATGCACTGGGGGAATGGGGAAGGTTGAGCTCATAAACCGGTTAACCCGCCAAAGTCTGGTCCTAAGTCCAGAGACCCCAGTGCACATTATACTATGAAAATAGACTTCGATGGTGACAATGTTGATGTTTTACCAACGACTATTCCTCAACGACAATTTTCATAGCTATACACTAGTCCTGCCTGCTGCTTTGCACCCCGGGTGGACCGTTGCAACGGTGTGGCACTTGCTAGTATAACTTAAGCCCTGTTATTCATAGGCTTAAGTACAAGCTGATTTTACAAAGTGATTTTTCCAATTTTGTCATCTTCCAAGAGAGAACTACACCAGGAGTGCTCATCTTAAGAAGGGTGAAATTTAGACTCCGAAGATCACCGCGCTGGTGATCTACCAATAAACGACCCTTCAAGTTCTGTACTAATGATACGGTACAAGCTTCAAAATGTTCCAACAAGTGCGTCAAGAGATAAGAGAGAGCAGAAGTACACCAAGAAAGCGTACACATGATATAATGACACATTCCTAAATATATATTTTTAATATTATGCAAAGTATTAATGTGGGCTTACCAAGTTCTTGTAACATCTGGTTAGCCTTTTGAAGCGTTAATGCAATAGTCCAGGCACCATCATATCCTAGTGAAGACTGTCTCCATCCTGTGAGAGATTCTAAATCATCAACTCCGTAAGTGTCATTCACAAAGTCACCGAGCTGTTCTAAGAATTCGGCAGCAGTCTTGATAAAAAGTATAAAATTATAAATAAATATATAATGTAAACCACATACTTAGAACAATGTCTTACAACAATGTACAAGGAAATGATGATCTTAATATTTTTTAGTTCTCGTATCAAAAAGGGTTGAAATGCCCGACTTGAAACTCGATAGGTGGTGAGGTAAGGGGGAGGGGGGACAAGATCATTCGACAAAGTTCAAACAGTCTGTGATCAAATCGGGAATCGGAAGCGTTAATGAAATAGTCCGTAATAGCAGACATCTAACAGGATTAATTACCATATGTGTCACCTGTGTAATGATAGATTGACTAGGATACCGCTCTTTTCAAAGACACTAATCTTACACATAGGCTTAGGAACCGGGGGCTTGTGCGGGCTCTACCCTCTCAATTAATTTTGGTGTGGGGGATCAGCCACCCCCCCAATAATTCTTGATGAAGTAAAAAAATTGTGACCAGATATCGGGAAAATGGGTGTTTTTGACCTATTTTTCGCACAATTTCCTGACACCAAGGGGGCAAACCCACGATGGGGTACCATTTTTGGGGGTCAGCCCCCGCCCTCTCCATGTTGAAAAACTTCCTAAGCCAATGTTACAGGTGACATACTCATCATGATGTGAAAAACTATAGAATTACGATCTCAGTCTTGATAATCTATTCTAACTGCAATACATTAAAAAAGTAGTGTAAATCCATTGTTATGGTAATTAATCCTGTGGCTTCACTACTTCTCCAAAGAAGAATGCATGGATTTCTTTATTGTTCAACTTACTATTCCAGTGATCCCTGGTTCTTCACTGACGCTATATGATAGTGCATCGTTGGCCAAGTATCCCTCTACAGCTTGTTCCATTTCTTGAACCGTGCAACCCTCTGGATTGGATTCATCTATTTGCTTCCACCAATCAGCGCCATACCAACCTGAATGGAAGTAAAGAACGGATCGTTTCACAATTGAGTGTTTCATTAGTCATATAAAATGTATCAACCTCTAGCCAAAAGTGGGTTGCAATCCATTTTTGGCAAGCCGAGAAGGGGGGCGAGTGATTTTTGGTACACATTCATGGATCACCTTTTAAATAAAACGCTATAAAAAGGCATAGAAAAACAGTATGAAAACACTTTAATATGCGCTGGCAATACATACCTGCAAATTGGGATCCCAAAATTAATGATAGCCAGTGTGCAATTATGACACGCATAAGTCGCTTTGGTACATACGATTCTACTGGCTACACACCTGATGCTGCTAAATTTTTCCATCCAATACTTTTGACAAAGGTTTACAAAAACGTGTCTTTTGTTTTCAGACTTCCCTTCAGAATATTTACATTCTAATTTGATTAGTTCTTGCTTAAATGAAACTGGTATTATCAAATTTATTTAAAATCTCATAGGATTTCCCATTGATTTCTACTTTATGAAGTACCGGTTTAACAGGAATTCCATTTAAAAATATCAATTGAAAAACAAGCCTTGATCGCTTATAAGTTAAGGCCACTAAATATTATGATTTGCTGTTTTAAAACTTATGATTCAATTACAATTTTTAATCATTCATAACCACAGGGGAACTTGTCAGTATTCGTACACTTTACAAATACTATTTTGTCACACGCTTGTGTTCAATGAATTCAATGAAAAAACACTTGACTTGGCCAGTCACAAGGTCTTTCACTCCCATTGTCCCGCATTTCGATTTGGATTTGGAAGATACCTTCTCTTAAATAACAGTATTGCGAACCACCAGCATCCATAGTTCGATGTAGAGAGTCTTTCCTATTCAGAGGAAATATTGCAATTACACACCTTATTGCCTTTTAACAATAACCAATGACGTTAGCACATTTCAGAGAAAATGTAAGAAAAGGAGGGAGAACAGAATTATATCCTTGAGATAATCCCGTTGGTAATCCTGTCGCACCTATTCATAGTCCTTTATTCTCAAGTGGTGGGTTAACCCACAATTAACAATGAGAGGACATTCCTGAACCTCGTTCAGTTGGGGATGATTTGAAGTGACCGCCAATTATGACCATTAATACCAGCAATGTGAAAAAGGAAATAATGTGTTGCCAAAATAATGTACCCTTTTACGGAAGGAGCAAAGTTCAACAAGTTATAACTCCGCTTCTGCAGTAGGCCCCTACGAATGTCAGCGGCGAATGTCAGGTTATTATTTCCCAGTCTTTAAAACAAAATTGCAGGCAGAGGTGGGAATCGATCTTGGTACCTCCCGGTTAAACAGCACTGTGCAAGACCACTAAGCCAACTAAATATCTGTTGTGAGATGTGTGACATTAGTCTTTGATATTGCTTAAGGGGGCACTACACCCCTGGCCAATTTTGTGCTTATTTTTGCATTTTTTCAAAAATTATAGCGCATTGGTGACAAGTAAGATATGTATATTATAGGGGCAATGACTACAACTACTACACTGAAATTTTTATTTCAGCACAGACAACAGTTGTGGAGTTACAGTCAAAAATGAGAAAAAACCAATATTTGATCAATAAATCCATAATTACTTGTCTTGAGTCACTGAAATCCCAGTGTAGTAACTGGATTTCTTGCCCCTATAATATACATAACTTTTGTCACCAGTGTTATATTATTTTTTGAGAAAAATGCAAAAATAGTCACAAATTTATCAAGGGGTGTAGTACCACGTTAATGGAACAAATCGCGGAATTAAATCAAATAAAAGAAGTAGATTCTTATATAGCGGTCAAATTTGATAAAAGGGGAAATATTTGTTCCTGCTCTGAAGAAAATATAGGTTAGAAAATTATCAAATAAATTTAAATTAAAAATTGAGATTTTATATTTCTTTCTTTCACGAGGCGGCATTATCACATACAAACACTGTATAAGCTAAAAACTCGATCCTCATCACTAGATCCTGTCATAGCTCAATGGTAGAGCATCAGACTGCTGATATCAATATCGTTGGTTCGAGTCCTCCTGCCAGCAATGGTTATATTTATGATTTAATGCTACGCTAAAATTTGTTCAATTTTTTTCGTTTATTTATTTATTTATTTATTTATTTATTTATTTATTTATATATATATTTATTTATTTAATTATTTATTTGTTTTTGTTTATTTATGTAAATAATTTGATATATTTGAAAAAGGTATTTAAGCAATTTGAAATTTTGATTTTATAATCATATGGGGTCATTTTGAACCCCCACCCCTCCCAAATTGCCAAACGCACAACACCTTGTTTGCAGTAATGATCAGTACGTCCATGTCATCATCATAAAAAAAACATTCTATGTATACCTGACGCCGGCAACTAGACTATAAAAAAAATAGTATCACATCGTTCCTGCTCAATCAAAATAATACTTGCAAATAGATCAAAGTTTAATCATCTAATCCAATAATATAGACCTGTAATATCACCTGTAATATAGGTGATCATTGTTTACGGTAATGGTTGGGATTAGTGTCCGATCTCTGTAATGTAATGTAAATGAAGCATATTGATATGCAGGAAGAATCGATCAGGGCGCTTGCTTTATTGTCCTGGGATGTAGGGCCTAGTGCGAACTGCCCAAGCTGATTGTTCATTTAGTATCATAATCTATTAGGGAAAGATAAACACTATTCAAAATATCAATATATAAGAAGAAAGGGATTTAGAGATTTGTAATTGAGTCATGCATGATTTAACAGTTCTTTCCAAACAGTTCTTTCCAAAACCCAATCGTAATGCGGGAAAACTCACGTAGCTCACAGATATATGCGTCACTCGACATGCATTAGGGAATTACCTCCCATAAACCGTCCAAAGAAACCTTTTGAAATGTAATTTTATCAACTAAATAACTGAAATATATTCAAATGAAAAGAAATTAAATAAAATGAATTGAAATGCAACTGTTGAAATGAAATGAAATGAAATGAAATGAAATGAAATGAAATGAAATGAAATGAAATGAAATACAATGCAATGAAATGCAATGAAATGAAATGAAATGAAATGAAAGCAATACAATGCTGCGCAATGCAATGAAATGAAAATAGATATAATTGAGACAAAAATACGTCAAAATTACCATTGATAATCCACAGATATTTGGCACCAAACATCCTTTGCTTGTATGCAGCGCAGAAGACGAGCCTCGCCTTGTCTTCGTAAAAATTTCCAATGATAATTCTTGCTCCTTGTCTCTGTAGGGCATAAGCATTTTATAAAATAAAATTCCCAATAGAAATGGTAAACCTTGACAGGACAGGGGAACACTAAAGAAACAAAAGTATGAAAGGTGTGTTTCTGGTTCTTATTGTTGCTTATTTTATCATTAGTGAATAACCGATAGGAATTTTTTTTACTATCCTCTACCATGTGATAGACGACAGGCATGTCCAATATGTTGAGTAGGTTATTTCTAGTCAGTTAAATATTATCGTAAGAACTATAAACTCTTTTATTGCGCAAAAATGAAGTTACCGTCTTAAAAACTCCCCTGATATTCTAAGTGAACGAAACTTGTTTAAAACTTCACACACGGCTTCAATTGTGAGTACTGTACGCGCGTGTAAGTATTATGCACTATACAGTCTGTCTCAATAACAATATTGTGCACGTAAAAAGCGCCTCTTTGGCAACCAGAAAATACCGTTGTGACATAATGCTTACATAAACGTCAATGGCGTAGTCTTAGCTCTCAAATGCCGTATGTTTTTTCAATTTGCTTGTTTTAATCTCATATGCTTAGTTAACAACAAAGGGTAAAACATGTAAAAAGAGGGCTGTACATGTAAATCAATGATAGCATCAAGTTTATCAAGAGTTCCATCGTGAAATCAAAAGAATGCATCAATTACACGACAACAGAAATTGTTTTTACTGTTTTTACTGTTTTTACTGTTTTATCATGATACATGTCTCATATGATTCTCCTTTTCCACTTAAAACAGATTAAAAGATAAATAGACATTTCACATGCTGCTGTAAAATTAAATACATGTGCTTGTCAATGATTTTATCATGGTAGCTACAAATATTGCACACTAATATAGATTAATGAACGCGTATTACTTGTTGGGAGAGATATTAGTCAAAATAATGCACGCGCGCTGATGTTGATGCGTCTAATGCATGAGCCCCGAAGGGGAGTGCATTAGACGCATCAACATCAGCTATCATTGATTTACATGTACACTGTACATGTATATCAGTGATAGCTGATGTGAGGAAAAGTGGCACAATTGTGATTTTACCCTTTCGTTGTTAACTAAACATAGATTGAGATTGGCTCGAGATTAAAACAAGCAAATTGAGCAGAACAAAGGGCATTTGAGAGCTAAGACTGCGTCCTTGACGTTTATGTAAGCATTATGTCACAACGGTATTGTCTAATTGCCATAGAGGGCGATTTTTACTTGCACAATTTCTTTTTGAGGCAGGCCGTATACGCATATAACGCGCTACACCTCAGAGTATTTCGCGTTACCAATATTCGTGATGACGTGTAGACGTCTACGACCTGATAGACGACACTCAAAATCATGCGAGTGTCCAATCAGATTATGTGTCTATAAACTATACCACTCCCACTGAATAGGAATCTGCATTTAAAGCCGTATTATAACATTTCTGTAAAAATAGATTAGTATTTATTTTCCATAAAATGTTAGCTTTTACTGTCAGATATGTCCCTTTTAATTTTGAGCCGAACAAGGGAGGTAAAGCATAGAAAATTGGAATTTACTACTAGCGCCCATCCATGTTACTCCCGCAGTTGTAATACGGTACGATCAGAGTATATTTATTGACTAAAGTGCATTACAATCGTGTAAAACCAGGGTGTTCTCCTCAGCAAATGTTATAACATTATGGCTTTAATTATATTCACATAATGGTGATATGGGACCTGTTTCGCCTTCACCTTCTCTATCGCCCCTCTCTCACTCACTCTCATCTTTTTACTAGTGATCCGTGAATAAACAACGATAAGATCGAGTGCGTTTTATTTGCTTGATTGTTATTACTGATAAATTGATATTGAAGATTGTCAACTTAAAATGTTATTAATAGACCAAACAAAGATGATAAGAAGGGCAAATATGACAATTTTCGTTCACTAAATAAAAAAACGCTTGATAGTGCGATATTAATTTCTTTTAGCAGAAATTGCACGGGTGGATTGATTTGCCTAAGAAAGTAAATCATCATGTCATGTCAACAACAAAATATGGCTTGATTGGCACTAACTTCTGAGTACTGTCAACACTCCAGATGGTGTGGCTTTGAGTATTCACGCCGTCAGGCACGGCGAGGATAGCTTTGAACACAGATAACTACAAGAGATTAATATGAACGTATGGATCATTTTAGCTGCAGTATGACACTGCACTATAGTATGAAATGAAATCGGAAGGGGCGCGAAAAAAGATTGAATAACATTTTGGTTCGATTCGGAAAGATGGGACGAAAAAGACCGCGATCGATAGATCGATCAATGACACACGTTGACCACCGGTCACTTCCACACATCATCATTCCTATATCTTCGTGTCAGAAATTGCCATGATAGTAGGGTGAATTCACCAGCTCTTCAACAGATACCCGCTTCTTCCTGCTTACGAATGCAGCATTGCCATTTATCAGCTGAAAGTACACATTTTTACGATTTGCGCATCCTCATTATCCTCTTTAACGTTGCCAGCTCAATAAAATTCTATATTTCGTCAGATTTTGTTTTCAAGACGCACGTTGTTTGTTCAATACGCACATTAACGCTTATCACATTCTTTCAACACATATATTCAACTGCAAGTCTTACAAAAGTTTTGTACAAAAAGCAAAAATAGCGGTTTATATATTAAAGGGTTTGAGAATATAATCACATTAAAAGAATCTACAGCATATTATCACAACATGTAGTCTATTTTCATTAATCCATCCCAATATGCAACGGAGAAATGTGATCTTATTGTTCCCGAGTTTGCAATTCTATACAGACCTTTGAAAGACTCGACCTTCAACAATTCAACGACAATAGATTTAGCCTATTTATTTGATAGATAAAACTCATAGCTGAATCTAAATACATCATATCGCTGAGCATTAGCGATTGATTTTTACCCAATGATTAGTTTTAACTAATTGCTCATCGAGTACAATTATAAACTCATTTTGTAATAGAAGCTACTCTCAGCAGCCGGCAGGCAGTTTATAAAGACATGCGCTTTGATGACTATACAAAATAATTCTTTACCTAGCGTGGACGATGTGTTTCATTGAGAGGAACATGTTAGGCCTTGCAATTTGACATCACTTAATCTGTTTGACTTTGCAGATACAACTTGACTTTTGACAAATTATGTTTAATCGATCAATTTATCGATCATTCCTATCCATTTCGATTAATTCTCCACGCGTGCAGCATTTGTGGGGATCAACTTATTATTATCAAAGTAATATATTTCCCTGATGAAAGATTTTTCCCAATTTCTAAAGCATATCATACGGGGCTATATACAGGCCTCAAAATAAGAAGACAAATTCAAGGGTCCTCTGGTCCCTTGCCTTTGAAATTTCAAGGGTCCGCACGGGGGGGTAGTGCCCCCCTGACAAAAAAAATGAAAGAAAACGTGCCCCTCTGACAAAAAATGAAAGAGAAAATCAGGAGGGAAAAGGAAAAGAAAAAGAGCAAGGAGCAATATTCAGGGCCAAAATAGTGTAAAATACAAAAAATTTCGCGCTACGCGCGCACATTGTAGCAATAAAGCTTTTTTTAAGCCGGATAATGGGCAAAAATAGTGTAAAATACCATTTTTTCGCGCTACGCGCGCACATCATCCCAATAAGGCCCTTTTCGGCAAGCTCGCAGACATACAGTCTCTATGTATTGTATGATGCAACTGCAATTTTTTCCGTCTGTGCCCCAAAAATTTTATTATGCCCCCCCTGATCAAAAAAGCTGGCTACGCCCCTGATTTCATGCCTAATTTTAACACCGGAATTTAAAAAAAATAGGTATATCCAAGCACTATGGTTTTATCTGCAATTACTGAAAAAATATATCTGTTTCTCATTAGACCTAGAAAATTAATTTCAAAGCAAAAACAAAAAGTGTATCTCAGAATTGTGTTAATTTTAACATGTGTCGATCGACTTTCAGCTCGACTATGCATAAAAATGTAAGTGTGGTCATTAGTGTTCTGAGTGATTTGTCGTGATTTGTCGTTTTCCACCACGGTGTTCCTTTTTATCAAATATGTTCTACATGTATCAGGACAATTCTAACCTTGTGTTAGTAATAGTCAACGTGGTCAAATACAAAATCAATTATAACTTGTGTGTTTGTTCCAGTCACAAGAAGGTCAAATTATATTAGGGGGAGACGAATTAAATTTTATTTCGCAAATGAAAAACCTATACTGAAACACTGCTGAAAATAAGCCAATACACGCAGAACGCGAGTCAGTCGATAGCTATTGTCGATGGCTAATAAGGCGCTTAATTAAGGTCAGGTCTATTGCAAAAACAAGTTTATCTCTATTCGAAGAGAATAATTATTACATGTTGACACTCATTGCAATTTTTTATGCGTATTTCTCCTGAAAAAAGAGAAATTGTGTGGGTAAAGTTTGGGCTCGTACGTGTTCTTCCCCGGTTTGAAGCGAAATTAATTTTCAAGGCAGCGGGCTATGACGTAAGTAAATGAAGCGGACACTATATCATGCTCTCATTTACTTGTGTGACAAGTGTGACATTAGCAACAATGAGTTGTACTATTATTTACCGTAACAATGCTGCATAACAATATGCAGACTATTGTTCTCATTTCGGAAACAAAGCCTACACAGTATTGTTACCATGCGTTTGCTTTGTAATATTTCATCCAACTGAAACTATAATAACTATAGCATTGCAATATCGCACAGGGAAATCAGATACATGAGTTTGTGGACTTAACACGGTTTATATGCTGGTCTCAGATTGATCACGATGAAATTCTAAGCTCAAACTATTTATTTATTTTTAGTCCTAATATTTCTCATGATAATGATATACATATGAATTGTAATATCACAAATTTCTATGCATTGAGAATGTTTATAATCCCTTCTCGCAAAGCAGGCACAGTCATTCCATGACGTCGCCTTTATTTAGGCCAAATATGTCGCGTTCGAAGGAACTCATCGCTTAAGTTGGTTTTTCCGGAATATCAATTTTAAACGTCTTATTTTCTCAAAAAAGGAGTCATTTTCATTGTCCTCATAATATTAGCTTGCCAATGATATGATGTTGTTTTTGCAATAGACCTGCCCTTTAAAACGATCGAATTCGGTGTTGAAATTAGCAACAAAAAAAAATTCTCGGTCAAATGAAAAGCAATGATTTTCATTTCTTCGGTAAATGTCAGGAAGAACTTGCAGGCGCACACTAGCACATTTAAAATGATATTATAACGGGCAGATACAGAGAAAAATCGTAATTAAAACTAAGTATATTATACGCCGGGATTATACGCAACTCATCAATCCTGTCTTCCAGATGCACTGCTTTCACCCTGTGATATTTAAAACCAGCAGCCCACGTAGACATTCTGAAGAAAAGGTCCTGTACTCTTAAAGAGCAAGTTGACCAGATAGAGGACAGCGATAGCAATGTAATAACATATGAAGACCTGAGCGCAAGAAGACCGTAAGTCTATATTTGGCATTTTGAGATATGATCGTTTAAGGGGTACTACACCCTGTGGTAAATTTGTGACTATTTTGCATTTTTCTCAAAAATAATAACACACTGGTAACAAAAAGTTATGTATATTATTGGGGCAAGGAATCTAATTACTACACTGAAATTTCAGTGACTCAAGACAAGCGTTTCAGTATATGATAGGAAATCTAGCGGTACCTTATTACTTATCATAAATAACGAACTGCTTGTCTTGGGTTACTGAAATTCCAGTGTGGTAATTGGATTCCTTGCCCCTATAATATACATAACTTTTGTTACCACTGTGTTATTAGTTTTGAGAAAAATGCAAAAATATACTCTACACATTTATCGAGGGTGTAGTACCCCCTTAAACTTTTTAAAATAAGACAATTTAGAAACCAAATTATATTGATACTTCTCAGGTACACGGTTATAGGCAAGAAGAATCAAGTAAATATCTGTAATATTGATCGATATTGACCGATTTATCATTTTGGATTTACGGTCTTCATGCGCTCGGATTAAAACAAAAGCGTATAAGTCAAAACTGAATGCAGATGTTGGAAATATTCAACCATATTGGTAATCAATGTGCAAAGACGAGCAATTTGACACCTTGTTTGTTGAATTTGAAGGTTGTTTTAAAATTTGACCTCAGTTGACCTTTAACTGGAAGTATTTTCGTAATCGTTGTGATGAGACGAGTAATTTGACATGTCTCTTGACGACATTGGGCAATTTTTCATTTTTGACCCCTCTTGACCCCTCACGTGATCCCTATGGGGAGGGGGAGAAATGTCAAAAAATTGTTAAATTTTTTGTCTTCATCCAATAACTTCAAAACCAGCTGTAACTCAATTTCGCATATACGTCAAAAGTGGACTTAGAGTCTTCTTGGGCTCAGGTCTTCATATGAAATCCAGTAAACACAATAATGTTCTTAAAGGTTATATAAGGATCATGAAAACGATTATTATAAAATATTTTGGTCAAACAGTTTTGAAAAATATTTTGTCAACAGTTAAATAACATTTTGTTAAATTTTGCATCACGTTTTCCAAAATGTTTGATTAATGTTATTAAAATGTTTTTATAAACCCTTTAGGCTATATAACCCGACATTTAAAACCTTTCTGTAAAACGTTTTGTTCTTGTTGGGAAGCATCTTGATATTTAAAACCACCAGTGTCTTAAGATGGTATCACTTTATTATGTCTTTGCATTTATATATATTAAAAGTTGAAAGCTATCGAGCACTTTATTTGTATGGTAGTTGTTCTGATATGGATCATTTACATAATGTATGGAATAGCAAAAAGAACTGGGAATGGCAAGGGCTTTTAGACAAATATCATTATAAGATTTGATTTAGATAAGGGTTGTTGAAAGCGTATCGAGAAAGTGAGGGGTCGTTAAGCAAACAAAACAATATAAACATTATTACCTTGAGATTAGCAACTTGTATCGATGGATCGTCGGCAAAACTTTCTGACGTAATAACGTCTATTCCATTATCATCAGCTTGGTTGAGGAAATCGGATGTCGGCTAGAGTAGAAAAGACAACGATGACAGGCTAAGTGATTTTACCAAGTGTAGCGAGTGCGTGGGGTGTTTGTTTCTTTCCATGCATTTATGGTGGGTGTTGGTTGGGTGTGGGACGTATTTCTAAATGTATACCATGTATACTCTGAGCTAATGGAGTAGTGTGTGTAGGTGTTTGGTGTTATTCATGTATAGGCATCCCTTCAATTTAATGTTGGTCAATGTTATGTTTTGAGCGATAAACTACACTTTTGCCATTGTTGTTAGTACTTCGTGAATTTTGTGTGTGGGGGTACATACATACATACATACATATACAATTTATACCGCGCATATTATCTAATTAAAGGTCAAAGCGCCATTACAAACTACAGCCAAGGCTGGAATAGAAACAAACAAAAAATACATAAGGAAATAATTACAAATTACAATTACATAAAAAGATGTGTTTTTAAAAGTTTTTTGAAAACAATAAGTGAAACAGCTTCTCTGATGGAGAGAGGAAGCATGTTCCATAGCCGGGGTCCAATAACAGAAAAGGCTCTGTCACCTGTTGAACGATGGGTTTTGGGAATGTGGAGCCTAGTATGATCAACGGATGAACGGAGGTAATGATGTGAAATGCTTTGACTGTTGTATAAAGTAATATCGGAGGAGAGGTATGTTGGTAGTGAGCCATTCAAAGATTGATACATATACACAAGCAACTTAAAATTAACACGTTGGCGGACAGGTAGCCAATGAAGCCTCGCCAGGTAGGGAGATATGTGCTCACGTCTCTTAACACCGCAAATCAGGCGCACAGCTTTGTTTTGAATACGCTGAAGTTTGTCAAATTGCGCATTGGTGATGCCTGCAAGCAATGAATTTCCGTAGTCAAGGTGAGATAGAACAAGAGCCCTGATAATATGATGGCAAGTGTCCTCATCTAAATATTTCCTGATTCGGCCAATGTTTCTTAGCTGGTAGTTAAGAGTGCGGCACAATCCCCCCACCTGGCTGGTCATTGACCCATCCGAATCCATGATAACACCCAGATTGCGGACGGAATTTGTAGGTTTAATCTCAGCAGTACCAACATTAAGGGTGAGATCAGGATGAGATCTTAAATTGTGAGGGATGTCACTAGAGCATTGGCCATCAATAGAGACCCGACTGTATCTATTTAACATGTATGACCGGAACCAAGCAAGAGGTGGACCTGTAACTCCAAGAGCTGTTTCTAGTCTGTGAAAAAGAGTGTTGTGATCGATCGTATCAAATGCTGCTGTGAGATCCAGCATAACTAAAGAGCACCATTTTGTTGTCATCAAGCTCACGCAGGACATCACCATGAACTTTCAGCAGTGCTGTCTCGGTGCTATGCCCTTTGCGATAGGCAGACTGCATAGATTCATTCAGTCCATGGCAACTCAAATAGTCTTTAAACTTGGATGCCACAACACTCTCGATCACTTTGGCAATAAACGGTATATTGGAAACAGGCCTATAGTTCTTAAATATGTTTTGGTCCAGAGTAGGCTTCTTTAATATAGGAGTAACCATTGCACTTTTAAGTAAATCAGGGAAATTACCAGATTCAAGAGACATATTTACAATGCGGGTTATTGTAGGCACAACAACAGGCAGATTTTGTTTCAGTAGCCATGTTGGTAGCTGATCAAGAGCACAAGTTTTATTTGTGAGGCGTTTAATCACCGTTTCGATCTCATCCATAGAAATAGGCTCAAAAACGTGCAATCTATGAGTTGTTGTGTCTAAAAAGCTACTATCTAATTCAGTGGGAGCACCAACTTCCTCCAACTCATCCTGGATTTTGTCAATTTTTTCCTTGAAGAAAAATGCAAACTTGTTACACAATGCTTCAGTAGAATCATGAACAGGGAGGGGTTTGGTTGATCCATTGAGAAGATTGCTAATGGTACGAAAAAGATCTTTGGCATTCGCGTCCACCACCTTGGTCTTGAAGAAAGATGTTTTTGCTTGAGCAATCATGGTGTTAACAATATGCAGCTGGTTACGGTAGTTAGCACGATCTTCCTCGTGCATTGATTTTCTCCATTTTCTTTCAAGCTGTCTTCGCAGACGCCTTTCACTAAAAATGTCTTCATTAAACCAAGGTGGTGTACCACGAGTGGATCTACTTTTAGTTTTAAATGGAGCATGTTGATCAAGAGTCACTGCACACGATTTAGAGAAATAACAAACCAAGTCATTAAGGTTACACGAAGAAACGTATAAAAAACGTATAAAAGACGTATAAAGTTGTTCTCTAAAACCGCGTTTTCTCAGCAATCAAATATCGCAGTGAGTCAAATGTTGGTGCATGGATGTATCTTTACATTATTTTTGTGTATTTGTACAAATTTTTAGAATCCGTTTGAAAATCCTTCGTTTAAATCATTTTTACGCACTATGTTCACAAGATCAAAAACACGTTCCATGCAGTTTTTTTCAAATATTCGCTCCGTATAAAACCACGCCGAGTGATTGTTTTCTCCTTTTTTGTATTGTACTACAAATCGACCAAAGAAATAATGTTGCCATGGGGAAGAACCAAATACAGTACCGATTAAATTTTATTAGCCCGTTTTTGGGAACAATTTTCGAGAATCTTGTACCACAAAACACTGTTATGTTACATTATCGATATCTGGATTGTGGAACGTTAATTTTGATTTCTAACTGCCTACATTATTTCTCAAAAGTATGTCGATTCCTTTACCATTTGAATTTCACTCCAAATTTAAGCTACTTTTGCAAAAATCGAGGTTTTTCGCCATCGATACCTCCGACATTTACAGCGGTGATGAGATTGTTTATCATAAGAGCCTGGTATGCACTATTCCATATAAATAGTCAGTTTGAGATCAATCGATTTCACAGGTCACTCAGTAGCTCAATCGGTTAGCGCGCTGGAGTCACGTTCGACTATATAATACTATAGTTTTGAGCTGGAAAACTTTGGTACGTGTTCGCGTCCCTATGTGGTCCATTCTATCTATTTTGTTTTATTTTTCTCTCACTTTTTTCTTTTTTCTTGTTCGTTTCTTTCTTTCTGACTGCAGCGATTGATTGTTTTTGCCCTTTTTTTCATTATATAATTCAGGAATTTTTAGGCTATACTAGTCTAATAGGCGCGGCCTATGAATATATTTTTACAAATTAGATTAACAAAATATTGGTTGTTGGTTTTGTTACTGTTGTTGTAGTTATTGTTGTAGGCCTATATATTGCATATTAATCAAAAACGGCTGCCCACAATCACCCCCCCATCAGCCCATATGGTCCTATCATGGTCGCCCCTTCCCTATCCCTGCAACATATAGGATGACTCACGAGCCGCGGTTTGTCCGTGGCCCTAGTTCAGATTGATACACTATTGTACGCGTGAGTTCATTCTTTTCTGCATGGCTGTTTCCATTATTAACTTACGCCCCTCTGGAATCAAGCCTTGAAAATCAATTGTATTTAACCTTAACATGATCAACAGAATCAGGAATATCATTTAAAGCTTGGTCAAGATCTTGTCTAAAAGCCTGATCATCAAGTGTGCGGAAATCTCTTCGAGTACTGGTCACCTTTTTGGGAGATGGTTTTTTATATCTCAGGGTACATTTAACAAAATGATGTTTAGATAGAAGAGATTCTTATATAGTTTACAACAATATTATCATCAGCCCTTGATATTAGGAGATCAAGAGTATTACCTGACTCATGGGTAGGACAAGATATATGTTGCTGAAACCCAGCAGTAGACAGAGAATTTTGAAAATTTCGAACTTCAGACTTAGTAGGAATATTAACATGAATGTTAAAATCACCCAAAATCAACAACTTGTTTGGCATAGTGGTGACATCATTAATAAAGTTGTCAAATTCATTGATGAAATCAGATGTACGATATTTGTTTACAACTGAAGGAGGTGGTCTATAAATACATATAAACCGAAGTCCAGACTGTAAGTCTGTTACACAACAATGTTCAAATAATTTAGTATCCCACTCAGTTACTGTAATAGTAAGATTGAGAGTCGATTTATACAAAATGCCTATTCCTCCACCCCTTGTCTTACTTCCTCTTGAAAAGTTCAGAAATGAGTATCCCATTGGTTTAAGTTCTTGAATTATAGCGTATTCTTCACTGAAAAGCCAGGTTTCTACCAGAAAGAGAATGTCAACATCCCCTTCCAGGGCATAGTCACAAATATAGTTAGTCTTGTTTCCTACGGAGGTTGCATTCCATACTCGAACATCAAGAAAGCTACCAGATGGTTGCACATCCCGTAGATTTGATTTTTCAACAGATCTAGGTTTGGAAGTTTTTTCTCGTCTAGCAGACAGCAAAACTGGAATTTGTTGCTCATGTCTATATTTGGAGCATTATCCAAGGATTCATCATTGTTCAGGGGCACCATGAATGGTCTGGATACTGGGCGTGTATGTTTGCGCACCCTCCCCGAACACCCCTATGAGTAGAAGAGGGTCGGCTGTTAATACCTAAATTAACAATATGGGACCAGGCATTTGGAGCCAATGCGGTAGTTTTGTAAGAGTTTCCAATTTCAAAAAGTTGATCACGTGTGTAAGTACGATTTATGTGGTCTTTAGGTGAGACTATTTGATGATCATGGTTAACTGGCCCTGGGTTTGTGTCTACATCACCAGCTCTCAGTATTTGGTCATGAAACGTAGCAGATGAGTTTGAGTAGTAGCTGATTCTAGTTTTGAGATAGGCACATTGTTTTACCATACGTATGACAGGCAGTTTAATGCAGTAGGCCTTGTCTATGGTACAACATGCAGGCAAGTTATCATGCTGGTTGATCACATATAGGCCCAAAAGGATTATAACAAGTAATGCTTGCTTGAGAACCATTATGAGGAGTTCAGTGATTAGGCTGCAATACAGTAAAAGTCTGAAATCCACTCAAGAAGATCAGATCAATATGAAATCTATTATAAAGTGAGTTTGCTGAAAGATCACTTTACAAGTAGCTACAAGTGATTTAAACTGATCAATGTAATTGCTCTCCTTGACCACTCATGCAAGGGCCTAGGATACTGAACAAATGGTTGTTTAGTCTGCAGAATTTGGCTACATTAAGAGTCATTTCCAGGTATCAGAAATCGGCGTCAAATTGCAGAAAATATATCAAACGAACCAAAATAACAATCCAACTAGGTTGTTACTTAGCTTTCAGATGTACTTCAGTCACAATATGAGTTCAGTTCACAGAGTAGGTGAGCATAAAATCAAGGTGTGTGTAAGAGTGCAAGTTGGAGAATGTTCGGGTATCATATCTATCCGGGGCACAGTGACATCGCCCTAGTCCATACAGGACCAACGCAATATTTAGTACTATAATCAACGCCGTCAGGCGTTGGTCCTTATAGATCCGACATATCCTCCCTTGGAAAGTCAAGGGAAATGTCAAACTGACTAACCACGCCTACTGACAGCTACTGACGATATTTAGCCAATCAGATTAGACTTGCCTTCCACCTGCCAATTACTAGCTTCCAGCTTTGGATCTAACACCACTATTGCGTAACGATATCGATAATCATGTCCATTCATTCATTCATTCAATTTATCTATAGCCTTGTTCACACAGTCGGACTTAAACCACTTAATACCGGACTTAAATTACGTCGGTAATAGTATCGGGTATAAGTGGCAGTGTGAATGAGCGTCGGATATAACTATATCCGACGTAATGTGGTTTAAATCCAACAATTTAAATCCGAAGATGACCAGGGTTAAGAGCTGTTAAGACCGATCGAAACGTTACGATCGGTAATAGTAATTACGTGTGAACACTGAACCGCGCTTTTGGGCTGTCGGATATAACTGTGACCTTTCACCTTTCTGCGTGATTCAGCGTGAAGAACACTTCCGGGTTAAATTAAATCACCCGCGCAACTGATTTGAAGCAGAGTATAAATAGTGTGACCAATGAGAGATAAAACAAAATCATCATGGATGCAGGTGCGAATATCAAACGCAATAGAGGAATGAACTGGCAAGAGAAGGAGACATTAGCTCTGCTGACCATTTCCGGTTAGTTATGACCGGTAATAGCTCGGATATAAACACGTCGGACATAGAGCTATTGCCGACTCGTCGTGTTCACACAGTCGGACTATTACCGGACTTAAATTACGTCGGTAATAGTATCGGATATAAGTGGCAGTGTGAATGAGCGTCGGATATAAAAAAAATTACTATATCCGACGTAATGTGCTTTAAATCCGACAATTTAAGGCTGAAGATGACCAGAGTTAAGTGCTGTTAAGACCGATCGAAACGTTACGTCCGGTAATAGTAATTACGTGTGGACACGCAGCACTATTGGGCTGTCGGATATAATTGTGAGTAGGCCTATATCACTCGCGGAAAATTTTAAGCAGAGTAATTTATGGCTGCAGCTGCAAATATTAATATAAACTAACGGGATGCAGGCCTTGCCGTTTAGATTTTAAAGGCGAGTGGTTAATCACTCGCTAGCATGATTGTAGGCGAGTGGTCGAATTTTCACAAATATCACTTATTTCATGATTTAGGAAATAATCAAGTAGAGTTTCTGTCTTGACACGGTATTTATGTACATTTATGTTGAAATGCGCTAACATTTTCACTTTCTACGCTTGGAGGGAGTACAGCATCGATTAAATACTGAAATGGCTGATTCAGTGGCTGATTTTGGGAGATTCGCAGCGAGTGATATTTAGTGTCTATGGCGAGTGGAAAATCGCTCACTAAAAATCGAGTTTGGGCGAGCGGCGGCGAGCGAGAGCGATCGCTCGCCTCAAACGGCAAGACCTGGGGATGCGATTATTTTTTTCGGACATCACCGTTAGATGAGTAAATGGGAGCGTTCACTATAACAGGAAGAATTACTGAACAGGTAGAATCATTGAAAATGAACATTAAAATCTGTTCTTTCTTACATTTCCATTTTAGCTTCTTTTTTTATTTGCTCATTGTGATTTCCCGTTTCCATAGAGGGGTCAATTGGAATGACAAGGAAACATTGGCTATACTCAAAATTTGGAGAGACACGGAAAGTATTTCTGGGATAAAAAAAGCTTTGGGAGGAGATAGCCACGCTATTACATGACAAGGGGGGGGTCCCGATACGGTCGGGGAGCAGATACCTGTAGTGATAAAGGCACTGAAAACTCTCCATCGCACCCTCCATGATCGGGTGAAAAATTCAGGCGCAGGAGCAATTGACCATCCTTATTGGGATAACCTACACGAGTTTCGGGGGGGTAGCAAAAGTTAACCCCAGAGGGTTCAGTGGGGGGGGGCAGTATGGCCCTGGATGTAGATGGAGATGAAATTTATTAAGCCATAAGCATGATAACAGAAAGGCATGCAATTGCATTTTATAAGATGATTAGGGGGTCCCAAATATATACGGATAGAAAAACAGGGGGTGTCATAAAATATTTTTGATGACCAAAATGTAGGGAGTCACAACACAGCATGACTACAGATAGTGTGTTTATTTTATTCAAAAGACTGATGCCTGGTTTTTTTTGGGGGGTGTAAACGGTGGGGGGGTCATAAAATATTTGCTGCCGAAATAGGGAGATCGCAATTTTATTAAAGCCGACTTTTTGTAAATTTGGGACCCCCCCAAGAAAAAAAAAAATAGCATGATGATGGGAGTCAGTGTAATTTTTTTTATTTTGTCATTTTTCAAAGATGTCCACCATAGTAGGGCCTACATGTATAAAATGCGATATAGAGCTAAGTCTACTGTAAAATGGGACTACTTTGTCAAACTAAAATAATAATAATAATAATAATAATAATAATAGAACCTACATAAATACAAAATTGTTCTTAATTTTGGAACTTTTGAATTTGCATTTTTCTTACATGACATACCTACCGCATTGTCTGTAATTTGTTCTAAAGAGGGGCGTTTATTGCAAGTGAATTTTCAGTGAAAACATTTAAAATCGGGTTAAATTTTCTGATGACGCTCATGTAGAAAGAAGGGATTTATGACCGGTAATAGGCTTTAACGGACATAACACGTCGGGCATACGCTGGCGAAGTTACGTCATTTATCGGATTAATTACCATAGCAATAGGTGAAAACAATTTTGAACATTTCGCGCTGTACTACAAGCAGGTTGCACTCATCACCTGTATGTCTGCAATCATAGATTGAATACAATACCGGTCTTTTCAAAGATACTAATCTTACAGGTGCAACTAATCAGCATGATTCACCTATTGCTATGGTAGTTAATCCGATTATTACGTAACTTCGCCAGCGTATAGCGCTATTGCCGACAAATGTGGACGCACTAAGGGATTAGCGGAAATATTTAATTCGATCGGACATAAGCCTAGATAAAATATTACCGGTAATAAGTGCATGTAGTCGTGTTCACACAGTCGGATATAAGTGAGTTATTACCGGTAATAAGCGACTTACAACCGGTATTAGTGACTTATTACCGGTATTAAGCGACTTAAATCCGACTGTGTGAACAAGACTTTTGTGAACACAGCTTATGTCCTCTTCAATCGCGATCAATGTTCATCATCCACGTGAATGAACATTGATCTGATTTTACTTCTTCACAGGGTTACTAAACCCGCGAGGTGGTAGGCAATTGGGCAACTGTTGAAGATTTTCCCCGGGACTTTTGATAATAGAGGTTATCCACTTCACTCATGGGTGACTTCTAACAAAAGGCACTGGTTCCCGTAGTATTCCCCATTCAAACTAATTCAATGCACGACCTCGGAGTTACCTGATGACGTTGGAGGGCTATTTTGAAACAGTCATGGTTGCACATGCAGGTACTTCTTTAGAATGTCATAAACAAGGTATAGCAGTCGTTGATAGGACATGCAGCTTATAGAACATGGATAACCTCTATTCTTGTCCCATATAAATCAATAGTTAAGAAGATACTTGGCGATTATTTGACCCGTGATTCGGGCTGAAATGTTCTTTTTCAAGTTCTTCACTTTGTAGGTTGCGCACATTATACAGGTTTTTTTTTGGGGGGGGTGGCCATCGTTTCATTTTCTCATTAGGCCTCAGTTATTATTATTTGTTTTACAATAATTTAAAAATGGATGACGCCGCTATTTTGCATGCTTCGAATAAACTAGGAATTCAAGAAGTTACCTGCCAACAGACGAAGGGAGTTACAAGTTTTTTTACATGGACATGGTTTTCCGACAGGATATGGGAAGAGCTTTATTTTCCAGTCAGCGCCAATTTTAAAATGTCGACATCGCCATAAAATGTAGTAATTTACTTGATTTGTAGTTTAGTCCAATTCCTATTAAAGTGAAGTAGGCCAATTCACTTTGTTTACTAACACAATATTTCAAGAGTTTGTTTCCAAAAGGCATTAGTTCAATAGCTGCCTTGTGTAACATTTTGCTGGAATATTTTTACATTCTAAAGTTTAAGTGACATTTGCACATCTGGCTTATTCTCTTTCAATAATAGATTTGTCCCATAAAATTGTCAAATCCAAGGTTTTAAAATGGCTGCACTTGATGCCTTTTTCTTCTTCGCACGTGGGAAGTTACAGGGATTTGCAATTATTTGCCAAAATTGTTATAACTATTATATTCTACTACGCCAATGTTATTAGAGTGGCAAGGTTACTGCTACTCAATATTTTCAAATAAAAAATCCCACAAAACAGTCTGTCACAAAAGAACAAATTTTTATATGGGAAATTTTTTGAAAATTGACATATACATCTTGAAAAGTGTATCAGTTTACTAAGATGGATGTTTGGATCAAAAACGCCAATCATAACATTTTTCTGCGACCTATGGTTTTTGACCTATGACCCCTTGGAATTCATAAGTAGGCCTAAAACGGGTGTTTTTAGTGATTTTGGTGTGGGGGTACAAAATATTTTGGTGTATACACAAAAAGGATCCAAAAAGTTTTGAATCTATAAAAAAGAAAAAGTGGTTCTAAAAGTTTAACATATGTAGGGGGGTCAAAAAAGTTTTGACATACCGAAATCAAAATTTTCCAGCCCCCGAGTATTTATGAACGTTCCCTTAGCTCTGTAAGTACTGTATCTCTACCAAATGGCAAATTAGGCCTATATAAACATTTAGATTTTGTAGTGTTCATACAAACTCTGTTATTTCCAGTTAGGTGATAAAGGCTTAATGTACGATTTCTTCAAATTTTAAATTTGTCATTAAATATTCAAAATGCTGAAATAATACAGCAATAGGCCCTAATTATCGGGAATGGCTTCTGTCCATTTTGAACTGAAATAACGAGGTAAACACTGCTTGTTATTTTGGCCACTTAACACGCAGTTCTACAGGAGGACATAAAGTCATAATTCTTGAATTATGACCTTATATCGAACTTTACTCTGTTTACCTACAAACACAACAAATTTGGCTGATTCCATTTAGATGCAAGTTGTGACATGTGTATACATTACAAATATGCCATAAAATCAGGTTTGAAAAAAATTAACCAAATTCATATTATAAGATCGTATATTATGACTTTAATAAATAAAAGTTCAGCTCCAAATAAACGGTGTGTAGAATTGATGTTCTTTTAGCTTTTTTAATGGTATCACGGTTAGGCCTATCGACAAATGTGACAATATTAAATAAAAAAAGAAAACAAACCTAGAATCATACAAATGACTTTTTGTTAACACTGATTAGGCCTACATTATCTCTGCACTGATATAGCAACAAAAAACTTTCATTTAATTCATAACAGCCCGATTTACACTGGTCATAGAAATAGTAGATATCTACTATTGCATGCACTGGTAAGCGACCTCAAAAGTTTGTATTGCTTTGATTGCATTATCAAAATCAATCGATTGGGATACCAAGTACTTGAGATGACTTGAGAGTCCCAGTTATGTAATAGATGCGGTTGAATGATGGCCCGAATGATGGGCGGGGCTATTTTCCATATTTGGATTCATGACGTAACTTATCGACTGGTTTGGTTTTGGTCACTGTTTATTATAATGAGGGTGCACTGCTGAGGGTAGCGAACGGATTTGTAAGGACCAACGCCTGACGGCGTTGATTATGGTGCTAAATATTGCGTTGGTCGTGTATGGACTACATCGCCCCGATATCTTCATGGTATAAATCGCCATGGTAGGTTGAATCCACAGCCAACCATGGCCATTTTATTCGGACCTTATGAGATGTATAATTAGCGAAGTGACCTGACTAAGGCTATATAATAGACGGTGTAATTGATTTCTCGCTGTGTGAGTAAGCTTGTATACGACATCATTGCGGTCAATGGTTACTACTCTCCACTTGAGTGAGTGCCGCTATAGCCTGCTGCGCGCTGTAGTCCATATGCATGATACAGGACCAACGCAATATAAAATTAGAGTTTTGGTCAAATTTTGAGTTCAAAGCGCACGGCCAATTTTCAAAGCGCACGCTAACGACTATCATATCTGTTCAACACGTATTTTCAAGTGTATGAGACCACATCTGGTTTCTTGAGAAAATTCATTTACGGGAGATATTCATCATTTTATAACCCAGTATCCGAAGAATTTCGTCTGATATCAAAATCGTGCATAGCAATTCACGTGTATCGATCCCGTGTATTCATTTTAATGTCACTGCTGCACCAAATAATTATTAGCCAGGCGATGTCGGTGTGCGGGGGTAGGCTATCTGGTGTGTATAGTGTAGGGTGTGCATGGGGTGTGCTTATCAAAGGTGTGCGTACGGTTGTGTATTTGAACTTAAATAAAACTGAACTGAACTGAACTTATATTATGCATATGTAACTATCAAGAGATAATGTGCTTTAATAATAATAAATTACTTGCCAGTGAGAATAAGTCGAGTGTCTGGTGCAGCGTCGCAACTTTAGTCCAGCCGTAGTATTTAAGTATAGCAAAGATGACGTCATTAAACACGGTTAGAGGTGGATACATTCTGAAGAAACGAGGAAACAGATTGCGATCCGAAAGCTTTGGTGATGAGGAGGAGTGGGAAAGCTGTAAAAATAGAAACATAAAGTGAAGGTTATATTTTATATTTTATATTGTCTATTGTTATACCGTATTCACTCGATAGTTAGCACATGTGCTTACTATCGAGGGCTTTTGAAAACGTGCAAAAACGAAAAAAAAATGAACAGCGCCATCCACAAAAGTGACAAAAGTGTAAAAGGTTTTGAGCAAATCATCGATACACATAGCTATATACGAACAATTAAACCTACGAATTTGTGTGTTAACTACATTAGCTCAGTTGGTAAAGCGACGGACTTTGAATCATCTCAAGAAGAGCGAACTGAGCAGGAGTTCGAGGCTCGTTATAAACTTTTCTGTTGCTTTATTTTTATTTTGGGGTTTGAGCTTATCTTGATAAATTCAATCTTTGTTTTTCATTTTGTTTCTTTATTGTTTTTTATTTGCTTTTTTTTTTTTCTTCTTTTCTTTTTCTCCTTTCTTTCTTTTTTTTCTATTCATACTGGGGTCATGGGTTATTTATTCAAAACATACCTTTATACGAACAATTCAACCTGCAAATGTATGTCTGAACCCCATTAGCTCAGTTTGGAAAACGTCGGACTTCGAGACTCGATGAAGTTCAAATCTGTTCAGTATTTCACTATTTAGATTTTTTTTCTCTGCCATGTTTGTTTTACAGGTCTTTTTTTTAAACTACGAATATAGGCCTACATTTGACCATTCTTGAAGGTTTTTTTGTGGGCTTTTTATTTATTTATTTATTTATTTTTACCAAAGGAACAATTAGAGATCAGTTGGATTAAAAGTGGAGTGGTTACATAACTCCTTGGTAACTGGATCACGCACCTTTTTGAAGGCAAATAAATACGCTCATTTCGTTCTAATAGACAAAGTGATAATCGGATTACACGTAACACTTCGCTGGCGAATAATTGGATCAACTTTAAAATTTCACCCCTACATCCAATTTCATGCGTTTCTACACCCATGCATGCTACACCTTAATGGCAGACATAGCTGCTGGGACACAATAGAACAATAAATGGCGTTGAATGCCATAGACTTTGTGTTGCGATCATATCGATCGTGGTGCAGAACTCAAAAGCGTGATCCAGCTGACAGTGATAATCGGATTACACGTAACATTTCCCTTGCGAATTGTTACGCATAGTCGTGCTAAAAGTCGGTCGATACATATTGAACTCAGCACAATTCAGAAATACGCGTTTTTGCTTTGAAAATTCTCGGTCAAATAAAAAATTAAAAAAATGTCAGTAATGTTGAATAAAAACAGTTCTTGGATATACATTTGAAAAAAATCCCGGTGTTAAAATTAGGCACGAAATTGTTTCCTGTTTGATTTTGATAGGACTCAGCTTCACCTAGACTGCGGAACTTAGTCCTCAATGATAGTCAGTCATTTATCTTTTGGTTGTTATGACTATCATGATACATCTCCGAGGAGCAATTTCAGACAATTGCTTGGGATTACTGGGGCAGAGGTTAATTGAATCCTTTCATGACCACTGATGCATAGTCAAGTCTGACAAGGACACTCGGCACGAATTGAAAGACCATGTCACTCTCGACAAAAGAATGCATGCATGTCAAAGGTCATACGACACCAATTGGTGTTTGTTATGCTCATCGAAATATGTACAGTAGGTCTGGTTCCCTTCATTGTAATGTCCTTCCATACTTCTCCAACCCACTTGGTGAACAGAATTCGTCTTTGGCTTGCTGTTATGTCATTGTTGGCGTATTTTTGGCCATTTAATCAGGGACTGGAAACAGATTATTGTCAAGCTATTGTTATCAGATTATCTTTTCGACCTTCGATTGTATGCGAGTTGCACCGAGTGCGCTATGTTTGAATTTTATTATTTACTCATGTTGCCCTACTAAATATAAAAAAACCATCAAAATATTCCAATATCTTTTTTAAGTTATGTAAAATTGTGTAAAATGTCTATCCTTTGTGGAACACAATTTCTGTGTAGCATGGAAAATCATTTACATAGGATGTGATAATTTTGTGGAGATACAGAATGCTAGAACAAACAAAATGATATTTTTTTTTGAATGTGTACACCGTACGCTTGGTATTCCTACTGATTTCGATACTGAAATAATTCTTAAGATGATGTTCTTTGAAGATTTATGTTGGCATTTCTAGAGTCTGTCATTATAGGCAAACATGTAGGTTCATTTCGCAATGTACAAGACAAGCCACGCGCTGTGTTGTAACTGTGCTTGGATTCGTACCAGGGTCTATTGATCAACGTATTATTCATGCTTGCTCAACTGAGGCTAATTTGTAAACCAGCAACTCGCATGGTACAATGGGTGGAAGCCGTTTACAGTCCCTCCATATAGAGGCCTTGCATGTGACGTATCATCCCGTAAATATGGCGGACTACTCAAATGCATTCAATAAAAGCATGATTGCAATCTACCGTGACAGTTCGTCTCACACACATAACCCTGCACTACGATCAAATAGGTTGATGACAACATTTGATTGAATGGACTGCACTCCGCTATAACTACGGTGAAGGACACCGGTTCAAATCCTTTGTCTGGAGCCAATCGATAATTTCATGCAGGGCCTCTATACAAGGTCCCTGATTCAATAAAGCACACAATGTAACAGGCACAATTGAATCGGAGCGGATTTTACATATTACACAATGAGCGTGTTTATAGTGAGACAATCTTTCCGTTATTTAGCTAAACTACCGCGCAGTCTAGATTTGCAATGGTTAGTAAAACATAAACAAATATAGACTGCGTGGCAGTCCAACTAAAATACCTCAGGTCTAAGGTATTTTTCCTGCTATAATCCTTGGCACACTGCAATGATTTTGCATAAAGAGGAAAGAAGTAGTGATGTAAAAGGATTAAACACAATAGCAGGGCACACAGTGACATCGCCCCGATATCTTCAAAGTAGAAATCGCCATGGTAGGTTGAATCCACAGCCACCCATGGTCATTTTATTCGAACCTTATGAGATGCATATTATTAGCGAAGTGACCTGACTAAGGCTACTGACAATAGACGGGGTAATTGATTTCTCGCTGTGTGAGCAAGCTTGTATACGACATTGGGGTCAATGGTTATACTGTCTCCACTTGAGTGAGTGCCGCTATAGCCTGCTGCGCGCTGTAGTCCATACAGGACCAACGCAATATAAAATTGAGAGTTTTGGTCAAATTTTGAGTTCAAAGCGCACGGCCAATTTTCAAAGCGCACGCTAACGACTATAATATCTGTTCAACACGTATTTTCAAGTGTATGAGACCACATCTGGTTTCTTGAGAAAATTCATTTACGGGAGATATTCATCATTTTCTAACCCAGTATCCGAAGATTTTCGTCTGATATCAAAATCGTGCATAGCAATTCACGTGTATCGATCCCGTGTATTCATTTTAATGTCTCTGCTGCACCAAATAATTATTAGCCAGGCGATGTCGGTGTGGGGCACATTAAAAAATAGTGTAAACCCATTGCTATGGTAACTAATCCTGTTACATCACTACTTCTACGGCGAATATAGAGCGACGTAATAAGTTGTTAGTTAGCCCTTAAAATATTATTTACATGTACGGTCTCAAACGGTCACGTTCACAATAAGATAATAGAGAGTTTGCGGAAAGAAGTTACTTTAACTGGAACGGCAACTTCAGAAATATCGATTGGATTTCTTGCTCAAATTTACTCCAACGCGAACGTATGGTTGGTTACTGCAACAACAGCGTCTTGTCGCTTAAACTCGGGACATATGTATCAATGTGCGTTCAAAAGAAGGGCATGTGTAAGAGCTTGTAACCGAATACATCCAAATGTCTCTCTTTTGTTTAGTCAAGTGGTTATTAGTCCCACTTCAAGACAAAAGACTCTACATTAAGAGCTTCGTTTGAGTAAACATGAATGAACTCGCGATACCACTCAACATGGATTATGTCGGGACCCAGCGTTAATCTCCTTATCATATTATTTTGAAACTAGCTAGGCCCTATACGTTTCAATTAATATTCTTACGATAGTTATAGGCCTATATATATATAATATTATTTAATAAAGGCTCGTCAGCTTTGTCAATTTCATATTCCAATTTACTTCGCAAAGCCTAATGAAATACATATTCTTTATTTCTTTCCCCTCCTTCTGAATCTCTCTCCCTTCCCTCCTGCTTCCCCTTCCCTACATTCTCCTTATTTTCCCTCCTTCTCCCCTCTATCTGTACTCGCTCTCTCAAACTTGACCCCCTATAATTACCCACTCGCACTCCTGTTTCCCCCTCCACAGTGATTTTGTCAGGGTTTTTCTGTTAGGAGGGCGTGGGCCGATTCTCAAAGGGAAACGCTTTTACAAAAATGGGCTTAAAATGGCAGAAAAGGACCTAAAAGCGTAAAATATCACGGCGGTCAGCATCCAAAAGGGAAGGGTCAAGAAGGAAGACAAGATGTCCCACGGGGGAGCCCCCCCCCCCTTGGCTACCAGCAAAGCACTTCCCTGTCCACTTCCAATGCCCTCACTCTCCTCCTCCCTACCCCCTCTTTACCAGGCACAACCTATGACATGTTATATATAAAATGTTATGCACCTGCTTTACTCTTCCAGAAGTATCGTATACTGCTGGCTCAAGTAAAACCAGACCATTTTACGGGAACTTAATCCCTTGGCGTTGAAGTCAAGCTAAAAACTTGGTTCCGCAAGCTGATTTGGTGTACGCCATGAGCACACACAAAATTATATATCAAGTGTGAAGTTTGGAACAAAAATTATTTTGATCTAATTCAATCAATAATTTTCAGCAACATGTCGCATGTTTTTTACCCAACCAAATTAGATTTCCAATAATTGGTCTATTAACTGGATAATACATAAGTGGTAATTATGTAGTCTATGGGGAAATAGACAAACTATTGTTCTAAATTATGACGTATTTCATCATAATTTACGGCACACTATTGATTCTCGCGTTAACTTTAACTTCAAGCGGCTTTAATGGCAGAGTGGTTTTGAATACATAATCCTCTATAATCCTCTAGACGTTAAAGTTAAAGTTAAAGTAACTTCATTCCGCAAGCTCTCTAATACGCCTAACCATAGACGTCCAAGATTAAATCTTATATGTCTAGTAGATCTAAATCGACGAATCAGAGAGACAGAAATTACAAACAGTGTTACGAGTCGCACTGTCTCAAGGCCAAAATCACCTCTTACCCAAATTCACACGAATGCACAACACAAATACACTGTTTGATTAAGCTAACAAAATCTGAGTCTTTAAGGGATCTAAAACGAGCGTTTATTGCGTTTCGACAGTATTTTTTGTGGGACATGAGAGCACACTCAGACCTATCGAATTGCATTCTGAATACGAAGCATGTCTTTCTGATATCAAATAATTTTCATTTTTGAAAATCACAATATAATACAAATTTTATGACAAATGATAAAATTTGATATTTTTCAAATTTTTGATATATAACAGTCCTCGAAGTAAAATATATAAATCTAATGATATATTCTTAAAGTGTATGTAGCAGGAGGAAAAGCCGACGTAATTGAAAATTTTGACCTTTCATATTGAAGATATGGATTTTTTCCCAAAAAGACCAAATTTTTTTTGGTGTTTTGGGGAAAAAAATCCATATCTTCAATACGAAAGGTCAAAATTTTCAATTGATCGTCGGCTTTTCATCCCACCTACATACACTTTAAGTATAAATCATCAGATTTACAAAGTTTACTTCAAGTACTGTTAAATATCAAAAATATCAATTTTTAATGATTTGCCATAAAATGTGTATTAAATTGCGAATTTCAAAAAATCAAAATTATTTGATATCAGAATGACATTCTTCGTATTTAGAATGCAATTCGATATGTCTGATGTGCTCTAATGTCCCAAAATAAATACTGTCCAAACGTTCATACCCCAGCCCTTAACTGAAAGCAAAATATGATTGGTACAATATATGACAACAAATGCTTATACAAAAATAATCACACAATCACAATAATTAATTTAACTACTCAGTACTTAACCAACAGTCTTCTTGTAGGCGATCATAGAGTTCTAGCAATGTTCTGGACGGCTGATGTATATAAATGTCCTTATTCATTTGTCCTGTGAGAATCAGCGAAGTCCATTGTACACCTGCATTTATATATCCTTGCGTATAAAATCCTTACACGGAAATGATGCGGCTTTCTCCAAACATCTATCTCTTTGCGCAGTTCTCCAACACTTAACTCCTTGCGCCGTTTTCCAAACGCTTAACCCCTTGCGCCGTTATCCTAACACTTAACTCTTTGTGCAGATCTCCAAACACTTAACTCCTTGCGCCGTCATCCCAACAAACTCCTTGCGCAGATCTCAAAATACTTTTAAACTCCTCAAAATACTTTTAAACTCCTCCAGGAAACAAGCTTCTTTAACACTGCTTCACTTGACAGATGTGTTGTTTAATATAAACCAGACTCCAGCAAGTCTTTCAAACTCTCCTTCGTTGCTGTCAAACTCTCCTTCATAGCTCTTTATTGGCTATGCAAACCTCTTTTTGAAGCACACTTTACTTACAACACGTAGAGAGTTTATAATCTCTCATGACATTCTGCAATCAGCAAACTCAAGCTCTCACATTTTTATACTCCCAATCTATTAATAGACCATTCTGTCACATTTACTTCCTGGGGGAATTTCCAAAATGATCTCAATTTCACAATCCAAGGGATTTTCCCAAGATTATTAATAAAGAGAATCTTCTAGAGATGAAGAGAGGTTTCCCCCCAGCAATCTAAAATTAGATATGATTCAATTTGTTTTGATCACTTGATGAATGAAAAGGAATTCCCCTAAATCATGCCATTAACACACAAACTCTTGCATGCTTACTTCCACGGGTTTTCCCCTTATCTTACATTTCTCATGACATACTTTCAGCCTGCAAACAAAGTTAAATAATTAAATTAAATTACTCAGGGCACATCACAACAGCCAATTATCTTTAGCGTCCTCAATTACTGGACGCATAAGATTTTATACAACTAAGATTTCTTGGACGTCTAAGGTTGACCATTAACCGTGACCTATAGTGGTGGACGCTATTGTGAATCGCCCAAAATGTACAACGGACGCTTATAAACTTGCTGTATTATTTGGAGGTACACCACCAAATAACATCGCATTGAAGTACATGTAGTAAAATGACAAGAAAATAAGTTTTGACTGGAATTCCTTAAAGTATAAGGGAACAACCCAAAAGTTCGATGAAGCCCTATAAACGAAAGTCCTTTCGTTAGTGGGGGAGGGGGTCAGAAAGTCTGATTACGTTTGTAAAAAAGTAGTTAAAACATCGGTCTCAAAGTTGATCTTTTTTTAAGGATTTAATATATCATTTTCAAATTTTAGTATTTTCCATAGTACGATATTGGCATTTGACACTTGAGTGGTTTCTTCAAAATGATTTTTAAAACGATTTAAACATGTTGTATTTTGGGGTTTTGGTAAATACGTTTCAATAACATTAAAATGTTGGGTTATATCAGGAAACTTCGATATCTGGGAATTGCGACTGAAAAAGGTCACGATTCACACACGTGGTATATCATCTTTACGAACTGAATTGACATAGGTCAGTTTATTTCCCGGCATTTGGTCACAATTTAATCAATATGATAAAATATTTTAAATATATTTTATGGTAAGAACATTCTATAGTAAATCAGTTATACCAAGTAACTGATCCTTTAGTTAGTCCTAATTGGCAATGAAAGTGAAATTTTAACATTTGGTAAATTTTTGGAAATAAGGTCCAAAAACGTGCATTTTAAGGCGTTTTTCGACCTTCTTCGTATTCTGTGACAATCAAGCCCAAAGACTTGAACAAAGACTAATTTCAAGTTATGATTCTAATTTTTGGAAAACACATTTTCCAATCTTTTTCATAACCAATTAGCAAAAATAACATAATATTAAAAGTATGCGCTAACTCTTACCCTATACTCAAGATTTTGAATGCTTAGACTTTTGCCAAGTCTTACAATTTTGTGACTACAATAATGTAAAAAGTTTTTGGACCATTTTCCCTCGGAATTGCAAAAATATTAAAATTTTACTTTTATTGCCAGTTAGGACTAACTAAAGGATTAGGATTTAGTTATGTTTTTATTTGACAAAACAGGATAATATTTTTTTAATCCAAAAAAATTTTGTGCTGTATTTTTCTGGAGTGGGGAGTAGGTCCCGACATTTAACCTGACTCGAGCAGTCTCATCCCCTGGTTATATAGGCCTAAAGGTCATGAAAACGTTTTAAAACGTTATGTATGAAAACACACTGCAAAACTATATTTCTAAAATGTTTTCAAAATGTTTTTGTAAAAGTTGTTAGAATATTTGCAGGAAATTATCAAAAAAAATGTTTTTAAATGTTTAATATGAAAACGTTTTTTACTCTTTATATACCCTTTATATAACCCGACATTTAAACGTTTTCTGGCAACCTTTTCTAACCTTTGGTGAATTATGTCGAAAACGTTTTGTGTTTGATACCACATTATTTTTTATTTGAAAATCCAGCAAGTCCTTTTTTCCGTGCCAAAAAAGAAATGAAGGAAAATATTTTAAAATAGAATGCAATATTCGTTTCTTCTATAAACGTGATGAATATCCTAGCATTGTCACTTCCCCTCCACAACCCCATGCACCATAGCCACGGCCTCTGTATCCTATATGAATACGGGTTGGAATTTTCGATATTTGTCACTTACACCAACAGTGTAAGCTTTAAAATGGTATATCATTTGACTTAAAACGATATCCAGAAGCGGGGTTATGGTTTGTTGAACTCTGTTCCTTCAACAAAATTGTACCTTTTTTCGGTTCTACATGTTTCTCTTTTTCCACATTTCTGGTAATGAATATCAAACAGTCATAATGGCGGTCATTTCAAATCATCCCCAAATTAACGAGGTTCAGGAATGTCCTGTCATTGTTAATTGTTGGTTATACATACCTAGACAAAATACAATGCTTTGTTATCCACCACTTGAACAGGATTTAGCCAAAGCAATCAAAGACAAGCACTATTTAAGGATTCTATAGAAATGGGTAGAGGCTTATTACCTTCTTCAGCAATAGGATTATTGATGGGTTTAAACAGTGTTTGATGAGATACTTGTCGCACCAAATAGAGGTACCTATGAACACGACCTTTTACACTGTAACTCAGAATACAATTTGCCGACTTTACGGCTCATTCGTAGTGTCCAGTCACATATTTGCGTAAATGTATTTGTTTAATTATGACACCCCATTGAATCCAATGTGACTTCCAGAAGCAACGCTACAAGCATTTGATTAGACGAAGGTCCCGTTTTAAAAGTGACTAACTGGCCTATTCAGAATCCACGGACTAGACATCAGGTTTGAGAGTGGCGAATGGCTATATTTAAGCGTGCAATTTTAAAACAAAAGGAACACAAGAAAACTGAAACAAAAGAAGTGACAAATAAAATGAAACTTAAAAGTTAACCTATTAGGACATTTCAAAAATTGCGAAATTCAATTTCTGATCCGCTTCACCGCTCCTGTCACTGATTAACTCATTTTCCAATAATGTGATAGGAACATTAATGTGATCTATATCAGAATGTTTACAAGGCTTAACATCAAGCAGAGAAAATGAGCAGCACGATCTAATAGATTCGTTAAAAGCTTTTAGTGTCCCCGGGGTGCGTCTGTATGTAATTTTACAATTAATGCATGACTTGGGTTTAGAAAATGACTTCACTCGGGAATACACTACTTTTGAATGATATTAATTAAATTCGATTTTCATTATCTGAATCAATATTTTATTGAAAAATAACACTTTGGTGTTTTGCAAAAGTTCATTCTACAAATCATATATTTTGAAATTGATTTATTGTTGTTAATGAGCCGGTTCAAAGTGTATATTCGAAGGCGAATATTCGGCTTCGAATACTTTTTGGTCGTCAAAATATATGCGGCTTCGAATATAAAACTATGAACCGGAGAAAGATATATTTCTACAATTCACAGCGTTGCCCGACTGTTAGCAAGTATTGCCCGTTGACCTAGGTAAGCAAAATTTAGAGAATTTCTTTAACGTAGTCAATACAATAATAGGTAAACTCAATATTGAACTACTGTCATGATTTAATGTCTGTAAAATAAAAAATGAATAAATAAATTAATAAGTTAATAAAGAAATAAATAAGTCAATAAATAAGTCAATAAGTGGCCATGCGTTTTAAGTGGAAATGTAACATTTTGGGGTTCATAATAATAGGCCTACCCGGGGAGGCCTACAGCCTATGTAGTTAAATTCGGTGTCAAACTAAAGCTTGTGATGAGACCAATACAGTAAGCATAATAAATGTTGTAAAAAATTATTAACATTTGAATAATTGGTATATAATTAGCATAATTTGCGGGGTGGAGGATGATCAGGAGGAGCAAATTGAATATAAGTGACCCCCAGTGGTCATATAATGCAAGAGGTCATTTTGTTTACAATTCACTTTAAACTGCATACTTTAACACCATACAATCATATTCCAGGTAATTTAATTTGCTTTGAGAAGCAATTTTGCATATTTTATTTTCTGTAATTATCAAACACATGGCTAATTGTTATCTAATCAAGTATAACATTATAATTATAATTATAGGCCTATTAATACGCGTTGAGTTTTAAAAAAGTATGATCCGCCTTTTTTTCTTTCTTTTTGAAATTACATACTCGTTACAAAAACAAATCAGCATGGGAAACATTTTTTTTCGTAAGAGGCAGATATTTGGTCTATTCAGTGTCATAAAGCTACAAATAGACGATCTTTTAAATTCATTTTTAAATGGCTTTTTCTTTTTCAACCTTATTGTTTGTATTTGTAATGTTCACACAATCTGACAATGTCCCAACTTATATGCCCGTTGACCTAGGTAAGCAAAATTTAGAGAATTTCTTTAACGTAGTCAATACAATAATAGGTAAACTCAATATTGAACTACTGTCATGATTTAATGTCTGTAAAATAAAAAATGAATAAATAAATTAATAAGTTAATAAAGAAATTAATAAGTTAATAAAGAAATAAATAAGTCAATAAATAAGTCAATAAGTGGCCATGCGTTTTAAGTGGAAATGTAACATTTTGGGGTTCATAATAATAGGCCTACCCGGGGAGGCCTACAGCCTATGTAGTTAAATTTGGTGTCAAACTAAAGCTTGTGATGAGACCAATACAGTAAGCATAATAAATGTTGTAAAAAATTATTAACATTTGAATAATTGGTATATAATTAGCATAATTTGCGGGGTGGAGGATGATCAGGAGGAGCACATTGAATATAAGTGACCCCCAGTGGTCATATAATGCAAGAGGTCCATTTCTTTTTTAACATTTTGTTTACAATTCACTTTAAACTGCATACTTTAACACCATACAATCATATTCCAGGTAATTTAATTTGCTTTGAGAAGCAATTTTGCATATTTTATTTTCTGTAATTATCAAACGCATGGCTAATTGTTATCTAATCAAGTATAACATTATAATTATAATTATAGGCCTATTAATACGCGTTGAGTTTTTAAAAAGTATGATCCGCCTGTTTTTCTTTCTTTTTGAAATGACATACTCGTTACAAAAACAAATCAGCATGGAAAACATTTTTTTTCGTAAGAGGCAGATATTTGGTCTATTCAGTGTCATAAAGCTACAAATAGACGATCTTTTAAATCCCATTTTTAAATGGCTTTTTCTTTTTCAACCTTATTGTTTGTATTTGTAATGTTCACACAATCTGACAATGTCCCAACTTATACCTAATGTGAATCGAGCCATTTAACATGTGCTTGTAGGACAACGATTTTGAATGTGATATTTTAATTCCTCTAGAACACCACAGTTAAGCGTCAAGTCCAAAATTGTAAGTGGGTTTTCTTTTATGTTACCTCATTATTTCGTTAAAGTTTCTCGAAAACCCTCCTAAGAGTTGTTACTGATATACATTTCATAATTTTAGGCAAAGAATAGCCAAATAGTTGACCGAAATCGTATATTTGCACCAATATTTGACTGAAATCGTATATTAGCATTACCGCCCCTTCGTGGCTTTATTGCAAGCCAAAGTGCTGCTAAATGTGAAATACTTGAAATATATATTTCAGAGTTGAACAAGTTTCAACTCTACGAATATATTTCTGAAATATGTCTATCTGATTGGTTGATGGTCAAGAGGATAACGGCATCCTCAAAGTCTCTTGCTGTAATTCTCTAATCGATATCTATTATAGGACCGATCTTTTGAAACCGTGTCAAATGAAATAGTCTCGGATCATAATTTGTGCACGATACAACGTTGATACTTCAGATTTCAGAATTTTATTTAAAATAGGCATAAATCACCTTGAACAGGTTGAATGCTGGCAAAAGTAGATAAAATAACTATGGGTCGAATTTACATTAATCAGTGTCCTGGGCCAGGATAACATGTAGGACTCCTTCGCATTCTAAAACAATACATCACCAAATGTCCTTGCTTTCATTTTTTCATTTAATTTATTTTTATTTTTATTAATTTCTTTATTCACTGCCTATGTGGTAAATCCGGTATTGCCAAATATTTCTCGTCCATTACCTGTGTTAATCTAATTATTTATTAAAATGCACCATCTATTAAATTCCTGTAATACAATGTATAGTCCTAGTGTATTTGATAACAAAGTTGTTTTTATTTTTGATTGGTATTTGGGGTTCCATAGATTTACAAGGGGTCAGTTTAAAAAATATATATATATATATAAAAAAGCATGGCGGAATTAGTATATTATTAAAAATAGACATGCTCTTAGGCCCCCTTTGTTAATGTTTGTACATTATTAATATTAATGTACAAAATGCAAATGAATGTATATATATATATTATTGTTTTGTAAACATTAATTTTGATGTTTACTCATAATTATGTCTGGAAAGTCAGGGAAAAAAACTAAGGAGTATCGATATTTCCTGGGAAAGTGGATCAGATGAGCAGTGAGTAAAAACATTCGCTCTAAATGTATATTTGATTTTTATAATTTTTAATGAATTTATTAGGCCTACTGGTAAAGTGCAGAAAAAAACTACAAACGCACTCTAGGATTTTTCATCAGCAGCAGTAGAAATTTCTCTTGCATAGATATTCGGGTGATCTCGCTTGGATTTAGCAAACAATGAACCGTTCACTTGTACATTTGTAGGTTATGTTTGTAAGCCTAAATATCATATTATTTGCATAAAACATAACTTACCATCAATACAGCATTGGAATGCTATTGCCTGCCAGGCCGTTTCCTTTTTCTGGACGTCTTTATATAGTCCCTTACTTTTATGTCATATAAAATGGGTACGCTTGTACCGCACTAATAACATTTTCTTTCGGTTCGTTATCAGCCATTTTGGAACTATCCAGGCGTATTTTGTACAACTGTGCAGGTTAATTTTCATTGGGGATTTTTGAAATCATCGTTCGTCGAACGATATTCGAACGATATTCGAACGATATTCGAACGACCTCGAGCCTTTCATATAAATCAATAGTATCTCGCTATCAGTTGCGCGATATTTAATCCGATTCAACTCGGCGTGTCATCATATTTTATTCGTTGCCGTATATATTTTGACGTCACAAAAAGGATTCGACAACGAATATTCGCCTTCGAATATTCACTATGAACCGACCCTTATGTACGTTTTACAAAAGTGTTGTTGTTTTAGCCCTCTTTACAACATAACTCAAGAACCACAGGACCTACAAAAGTATAGCTGTGATAATTGAATTCTTCTACAAGCTCGCTATGAGCAATGCCATTTTGCTAAAGCTCACTACACTACATTTTTGTGTTGCTGCTTCGACCAACCATACATCGTATACCATTAATTTAACCAGTTAAGGGGGCACACAGGATCACAAAAGTCGGAAATTTTAAACATTATTTTGTATTGTATCTTTAAAAGTAATGATGATAAGTACATAAAAGTGTACATTTTCAGAAAGGAAATGACACAAGGAATCCAACACCAAGCACTACAAAAATGAGCAGTTTTTGAGAAAAGCGTTGTTATGGCGGACCGAAAAAAATTGGCATGGAAAATCAATGTTGGCGCTTTTCTCAAAAAGTGCATAAATCTACCATGCTAGTTGGATTCCTTGTATTATTTCCTTTCTGAAAATGTACACTTTTATGTACTTATCATCATTACTTTTAAAGATGCAATACAAAACAATGTCTACAATTTCCCAATTTGAGTGATCCTGCGTGCCACCCTAAATGAGGTTAATCGTTATTCGTTTGGTGTATTAAATAAAAGCAATAATACAACAATTCAAGAGATTCAACTATGCTAATTGTTTATACATTTCTTATACGAGTGCTCAAGAGAGAAATTATTATAGCCTATGCTTCAGGAATTCAGTAATCAGAATAGTTACAAGTAATTAATTAATTAATTAATTAATTAATTAAAGGTTAGCAGCTATTTTAAACTGTTGCGATTTGGTAGTTCACAGCATCTTGCGAATGGTAGTGGCAAATATTTCATTCATCATTTTAAAGAATTCAAATATCACAGATATACTTTTGTAGGTCTTGTGACGCTATAGTTAAGTTGTAAAGAGGGCTGGAACAACAACACTTTAGTAAAATGTATATAACTTATTGACAACAATATCAAGCACGTTTTCAAAGTATATGATTTGTAGCATGAACTTTTGCAAAAGTATTATTTTTCAATAATATATTGGTTTGAATAATGAAAATCGAATTTTAGCTGCTTCGACCAACAATACCTCATCTACCCTTACAATGAATTACGTTTACTGTTCATACATCTAAAACTTGGGCATGCCGCTCTGTCTCGATATTAATAATGTTCATAACAAATACTTCAAAGTGATCTACAAATCTGGGTTAACGAACAATACAGATCACATAATCACACGTACGGTACAATGTGCACGGTCTTATTATTGCAAATAGTCTAGACTCCGGTGCAACATAATATATCCTGTTTTGTAGGTAAAATACATCGAATGCCCTAATTTTCAATTTAAAATCGTAGCCATTTGTTCATAAAAAGACAGGCAGATAGTGGGTCAAGGTGAAGACAATTATTATCCAATATGCATGCTATAACTTCTGACCAAGAATATGCCACAAGGGCAGTGATAAAGTGCTACAATTATATCGTAACAAGCACTATCATTGATCTTAAAATAAAATAAAATATGAAATTCATTTATTTTGGTTAAGAGTAGATGACCGTTGTGCTCACGTACTCTTCAAGTGCAGTGATAAGACTAAAAGAGACCCAATAAGTGTCAATTATTTGAAATATGACTCAATGTTGGAGGGGTTGGCCGTACGGAGACTTACAGCTACACGCAGTTGAATGGAACTTCGCATTGTCTGCTTCTTTTTCCTTTTTATCATTTTTATATGAAAAATCCTAATCAGAATGTTATAGATTTACACAATGTGTGTCCTTTTAACAACAATTCTTACAAATCAAGCTTTCACGAGGACTATTGAAATTGTGTTCCAGAACAAAACACTTGAAAACCAAAATGATTCTGGTTATATTTTACGAGATTATCCTTACCTAAGTGTTCTTTTAGACTTTTACATTCACACTTCTTCCCATATTTATATTTGGTCGACTGTAATTCGAAAAAAAATTCAATTTGAAGATTTTTTTCAGATTGGCTTCCTTGACTAATTTCCTAATATCAATCGGTTGTTTCAAGTATTGAGTTTCGGTATTGGATTTGGCTTTGGTCACGTGGTTTCCTATTATCCTGCCTAAGCTCTTGACTGACTCAATTATCGATATATTTGTTTGTACCCTTTGTTAGAAACTTGTAGCAAGCAGTTTGGTTTTCATTTCAGTTTATTCCATAAGCGTGTGAACGCATAATCGCTTGATTTGAAGTTTCCTGATCTAAGTATACAAAGGAAATGTTTAAATTTCGCAGTGCAATATTCACACCCTTTGGAATCTGATTTTGTACTATCCATACAACAATATTCTACAAAACCAAAACACTTTAACTGGCAAAACCAGCCTACTTCGTCTGCCACCGGACTATGGCGAGATTATGAATCAACTGACATTTGGTCTCAATGGTACATTCTGTTTCAAAAAGTTACAAACCAACCATCAGGAAAATTCCTCGGCGACTCCAGTGTGATATCACTTCTACCACCGCGGTGCACCGTCACGTCACAGGTCTTTATACAGAGCCAATTCACTAGGCCTGATGATGCTTCATGGATATGACGTGATACTGTAGCCAGCAAAATCAGTAAGTCCAGTTGGACAGATTTATAATTTAGTCCAACTATTTTTATCTACTTGGATGATTGAGAATATTCATAAATACTTTATACCCTTTCATAACCAGACATTTAATGTTTTCTGTAAACCGTTTTGTATTTTTACTGAGCAGGATAAATTTGCTACAAGTCAGTCGGACTGCTGGAAGAAAATTTAGTTCCGCCCCGACCAACCGTAATTTCTAAAATTGCAGAATATTTGCAATTCAAATCCTATAATAGAATTGTATAATTCCTTGTAATTGTCAGAATTGGCCGGCTTCAAAGCGGTTGTTAGCATTCTATTAATTACTAGTCAAACGTGAATGTGATTGAGTTCTATATTTTTGAATTAAAAATCAGTTTTATTTACCCAGCAAACATAAAACGTTTTCGACATCATTCGGAAAAGGATATAAAATGTTGACAGAAAACGTTTAAATGTCGGGTTATATAAAGGGTATATTAAGGGTATAAAACGTTTTCATAACATTGAAAAACATTTTTTGATAATCTGCTGCCCAATAAACACAAAATGTCGGGTTATATAAAGGGTATAAAAACGTTTTAATAACATTCCAAAAACATTTTTGAAAACATGTTACAAAATATTCTAAACAGAATGTTATTTTGGGGTTGAAAAAATATTTTGCGAAAAATGTTTTTTTAAAAAGGTTTTTATGACCTTTATATAACCCGACATTTAAATGTTATTAAAAGGTTTTGAAGAAAACATTTTAAGAACATTTCTGTGTTTGCTGGGGGCAAATATTTTAACATAATATTATTTACGTGTTGGCAAAATATTTGGCAAAAATGTTTGCAAAAATAGTTTACAATAACATTTTTGAAAACATTTTAGAAATATTGCTGTAATGTGTTTTCATACAAAACGTTTTAAAACGTTTTCATGACCTTTATATAACCCGACATTTTAATGTTATTAAAAGGATTTTACCTAAACCAAAAGCCAAAATATAACTTATTTAAAACGTTTTAAAAACGTTTTTGTGTTTGCTGGGTATATGGACAAAAATATTGCGAATTTATAATGATATATGCAATACATTTATCTACTTGTCCTCATTAGGTCAGTAGTATACCATTATAATTATGGCACCATCATACATACAGGTACATGACGATAACAATAATTATTCTGTGACTGCCAATATCTCCCGAAATATCTAGCATGCAGCAAGTACACGAATCACGATATATAGTTTTAGTCATTCTTTTAGTTTCTTGCTTTCGACAATATTTGACGAGATCGTGTAGCATGATAGCATCCCTACCTACAAATTGTTGCTTTAGACTTTTACTTTCACGTAAGTTTCTTCAACACCTTCCTATATATGGTCGTCTTTTGGAATTATTTTGTATACTTTTTCGCCCTGATGTGGCAGTGACACGCATTTATTCGGCATCTTAAAGCGAGTGTGTGTATACGCCAGCGATTTGAGCGAACGTTTCTGATTTGAAGTTGGGCCCGATGAAATGGGCACTGACGTCACTGCCAAATGAAAAAAGGTAAAGCTTATCTATGTTTTAATCAATTTCTTTGAACAACGGCATCTGCCTACTCGCATTAATAAATTCTAACTATTATTTAAAAAACCACACATACAGGGTGTAGCAAAATGATCGGCACCGTGATATGTCGCATTTTCAAAAATATATAAAAAATATAAAATTGCTAAGTAATATAGTTTTTGTACTATAAATAGAAATGGACATATGTTAACTTATTGATCTAATAATCTGAAGATAATAGGTTGTTGCATCTGGGAGCAATTGTCATTTAAACGAAGATCGACGTAAGCATGGTTTTACTTACACAACACAAGATGAATAGGTTAACTGCTTGAACTATTCGGCCCTGATTTGGTAAAATGATCTAACTTGAAATTAAAATCGCTGTTTCGAGAAAAAGAGCTTTTAAGTTTGAACACTTGACGTTTTTCTTTTTGAATAAAATAAATTATTAAACAGATCTAATGTCTTAGAAAATATAAAAATCTCATTATTTGGTGGCATGGTGGTGATTTGAGGATGTCACCAATGGAAAGAGCGCCCTCACATTACCCAAGATATGGATTTATCTTAAAATGTCCAAATTTCAAGTTAGATCGTTTTACCAAATCAGGGCCGTATTTATTGCATACATGCTCTTAATCAATATCTCATTTCAGTCTACATAACATAAAATTGCTTTACACATACTTTTTTATGTAATTCCTGAAGTCTCTGCCTTACTACTCTGACAGTGTGAGGTGAAGCCCTATCTTGAAAGAACTTAACACATGGGATGGGTCCATTCTGTAACTGCCCATATCAAATTTTGAAACATTGTTAGTTATAGCATGTTTGCATGGGACATACTGCAGTTACTGTCCGTTTTCCTATACACAATACACAGTGCTCTTTCCCATTGACGCGTGACCTCTACAAATAGCCCTACGTTAAAAGTATGGGGATATGACTAGTTAACGTCGCTGTGTGAAAAATAACCGGCCAATATTAAAAGTACTCTTCTAAAGTTCTAGAAAATATATTTTTTAACATGTCCTAAATTTTTAGCTAATTTAGATGTTTGGAAATATTCGTACTTTGGTGTTTTAGTTAATGTTATAGGTAATAGTACATTGCCTAGTTAACGTCGCTGTGTGAAAAATAACCGGCCAATATTAAAAGTACTCTTCTAAAATTCTAGACAATATAGTTTTGTAACATGTCCTAAATTTTTAGCTAATTTAGGTGTTTGGAGAGGGTCGTACTTTTGTGTTTTAGGAAGGACATGTAAACGACAGATAACACCAAAAATATGAAGAAATTATTTCCAAACCGTGTTAAGTCAACAATCATTATCTTGCTCATTTTCAAGAATGCTGGTTTACAAAAAGCACGCCATTGTCTCATTTCGTGAACAAAGGTACACATACCATTGTTTCCTTTCGTTTCCTTTATAATCGGTTACCCAACTGAAGCTATGAATACCAGCTTTATTGCGATATCGCACATGAAAACAGACACTTGTGCACAACCAGAGAAGATCCGATTTAATCAGTTGAGCTGTTTCAATGAGTGTTATCTTGGTTTAATAGCTTTTAATGGGGTTAAGTCCTGCAAAGGTCGAGATGAATTCTACTGTAGACATGACTGCATCATGATCGTCCTTGCTCTTGGAAACTGTCTTCTAAATCTTCACTGCACTTTGCCAAGGCTTCGTGAATGCACGCTGAAGTGTCGAATACTGTGGAGCCATTCCAATAACTCTTACCAGGTTTAACCTAACAGACACTGTCTACAGTCTATAACCATTCTACCACACCATCTACTTACCCAGCAAACACAAAAACGTTTTAAAAACGTTTTAAATAAGTTATATTTTGGCTTTTGGTTTAGGTAAAACGGTTTAATAACATTAAAATGTCGGGTTATATAAAGGTCATGATAACGTTTTAAAACGTTTTGTATGAAAACACACTACAACAATATTTTGAAATGTTTTCAAAAAATGTTATTGTAAACTATTATTGCAAACATTTTTGCCAAATATTGTGTCAATACTTAAATAACATTATGTTGAAATATTTGAACCCAGCAAACACAGAAATGTTCTTAAAATGTTTTTTTCAAAACCTGTTAATAACATTTAAATGTCGGGTTATATAAAGGTCATGAAAACGTTTATAAAACATTATTGAAAATATTTTGGGCAAATATTTTTCGCAATATATTTTTTCAACCCCAAAATAACATTCTGTTTAGAATGTTTTGTATCAAGTTTTCAAGAATGTTTTTGGAATGTTATTAAAACGTTTTTAAAATTACCTGCTATTGTTTATGTCAAATAGTCCCCAGATTTCCAGATCCTGAGGGATAAACTTATTTTAAAGGAGTATTTCCTGATCCTAGCATCCTCTTTTTATGACATTTTTCGGTAGATATCCACGAAAAAAGCTTATTCCCAAAATTTCAGTGGATTCTGATTTTGCGTTTGCGAGTTATGCATGATTATGTGTATTCACTGCTCCATAGACAATGTGTTGTAATTTCGTTCTGATAGCCAGAGGTATCCAGTGGTGTAAAAATCTCAACTTTTTTTGGGAAAAGTGGGGGGATGAGGCTGTGGATCACGAAATGCCCCTTTAAGTGTTCATTTAATTTTCAAAATGGCAGAATATTTGCAATGATATAATGTATCTGGTAAATGCCATAATTGTTCTGCTGCAAAATGGTTGTTTGAGAATACTGCCAATTACCGGTCAAACGTGAATTTCAATAAGCCTCATTTTATTATTTGATTTACTTGATGGCCAGCAAAAATGAATTTCTCAAGAATGTAAAAAATCAGAGGTGTTTCTTTTCACTATAGCGACCCATGCACTGAATAGCAAATCAGCCATCATCATCATCATCATCATCATCATCATCATCATCATCATCATCATCATCATCATCATCATCATCATCATCATCATCATCATCATTATCTTTGTAGTAAATTTCGTAAGCTTGTAAATGCATACAACTAGGACTATGCTAAAGCTTTGACCAATCACTACAGATCTGGCTAAATTCACTACAAATCCTGTAGTATTTTGATAAATCCCAGGAAACTTCTAAACAATATACTAAAATCTGCTAAATCTCGTGACAGCAAATTTGTATTGAGAAATATAGTGAGTCCATTCATGCTTATTCAAACGAAGCGTCTAGACTAGTGTCTTTTATCTTGAAGTGTGGCTAATAACCCACTTGACCAAACAAAAGGGAGACATTTTGATATAGCCGCTTACAAGCTCTTACGCGTGTCATTCTTTTGATCCCCATTGATAGTGATACACATGTCCCGAGTTTAAGCAACAAGACGCTGTTGGTGCAGTAACTGATCAGACGTTCGCGTTGAAGTAAATTTGAGCATGAAATCCAATCGATATTTCTGAAGTTGCCGTTGCAGTTGAAGTAAATTTTCAAACTTCATTTCGCAAACTCTCAAATGTCTTTGGATTGATACCGATACACATAATACATGTAATATAGCCTCATGCCTACGACGCTTTCTGGGTTTAATGCATTTGTTTATAGTGTATTTATGTGCCATTGGTGTAAGGAGGTTCTATTTAGCGGACTGACGCATGCACAAATTACTTCCAAATGTATGCATTGTGAGATATTTGTGGTCAATTATGGAATGTGGCTAATTGCTCTCATGTTGACAAGTTTAGCTCTATTATGTACGACATGTAATCGTTATGCGAAATGTGGTTAGTGTAAATCAAATATAACCAATTTTCAATTATATAATTTAGTTCACGTTTACCCGGAAATAATTGACAGAATGCTCTAACAACCACTTCGAAGCAGAACAATTCTAGCATTTGCAAGGTCACATAATTCTATTTTAGGATTTGAATTGCAAATATTCTGCCAGTTTGGAAAATTCAATCGACACTTCTGAACAAATCTATCGCTTAAAGGTCCGTAACCCGATCGACAGCATCATCCCCCGATTTTTTTCATTGTTGATGAGGTTTTGGTATCACATAATAGATACTATTTTTCTCATTACTATCCTGAAATTTGACGCTCCAAGTCGATGTATTTCCGTAGAAATCATGAAACACAGCGGCTTTTACAGGCTACCGGTTTGTAAACAATGGTAAATACTTTGGATTTCTGGGCCGGGAATTATGAACGAAATAGCTCGAAATATCAGTCTCCTCAACAGCTACTTTGGTTTCGCGTCATACACATTCTGTGAAAAAAGCGAACCACACTAACTGCTGAGGAGACGCGTCTAGACGGTGTGCCGTATTTAATTATAAAATTTCCACGGTGGAGGCATCGGGCCGATTAGCTCAGTCGGTTAGCGCGCGCTTCATGTTTCTACCCGAGAGGTACCCGGTTCAAAATACGGTACAGAATGGTCTTTTTTCCTCTCCATTTTAACCCAAACTTTTTTATATTCATTTGAAATGTACATATTGCAAGGGGAAATATATTTTGTTTCCTTTTTTTCTGAAACGGTACGAAAAAAACAAATATTTTTTTTTCAATACGGGCCGGGCATTGATTGTACAGCATGTCAGCATTAAATTCGTCATACGAACGGAAATGGTTGTTGTTGCTTGCCTACCCAGAATGCAATTCACGTATACCAAGGTATTGGATTGCAAATTTGGCTATTTATTCACATTTACGCTGAAAATGCTCTCGTTTTTTCACAAAGCAGCATAAAGGGGCGATATTTGATATTATTATGTAATTTTAAAGACAATCCATATCCAAAACCAATAGGGTTACCCCCTTTAACATCTGAACATCTGTGGAATATGTGACATAAACAATAGTAACTTTCAGGTGGTGAACGCCGTGCATTCTCTAAATTCAGTAAATTTCCTTTGTCCATGTTGTCAGCCGTGTAATTGAATGGGATTATTTTGAAATTTAAAAACGCTTGAAATATCACAGGTAGGCCTATGTTAATAAATAATATTAATACAAGCTAAAACCGTTGGGGTTCGATAATGAACAGTAAAATTTGATTATTACTGGGTGAGAGTCACTGTGACGGTTTTAAATTCGCCGTGTTGGTTAGGCTCCGATCACTCAATGTGCAAATTGAATGGCGCGTACCAGTGATCACGGCAGCTGCGAAATTCAGTCCCAATTTACTTCCGTGTTTCGATTGTGAGGGAAGTGCCATACGGCTGAGCAGTTTTGCCGTCTCTCTCTATCATGTCACCTTGTCCTTCACCTTGTGATGTCAAGTTCTTGGTCATCTTAAATCTATTAAAATCTATTTTTTGATGGTCAATGTAGTTGTGTTTTTTAAAGTTTCTTCGTGCAAAACATTCTGATAACTATGTTATTTAAGAGTTGCCAACAATATTTTACCATAACATTTTGATAACATTTTAAAACTTTAAAATGTTGTTTTCATATAAAACTTTTTCAAATTGTTTTCATGACCTTTATATTCTTCTTATCATTTTATTCATACACTCCCAGATAGTGAGAACCACTCTGAGCAATTGGTTAGTAAAGTCAATGCCGTGCATAAATTAGAGAATAAAGGTATTAGTTTTAGCCCCTGGAGTGCATCTATCATCTCATATAACACGGGCGACATCATGATTTTAAGTAAAACAACGAGGCGAAGCCGAGTTGTTTTACGCCAAAAATAATGATGTCGCCCGTGTTATATAAGACGATAGATGCACGACAGCGGCTAAAAACAATACCTTTATTCTTATTCTTAAACACTTCAATTCAAATAGAAATATCATAAGTATATTACACATTTTAATCAAATCAAATCCTACATTTTATAAGGAACTACCTAATGGGCTTAAAATCGATCAATCCCGTTGTTGCTATGCGCCTCCAGATTGGTTCAAATAGCGAGCACGCGTATCGCATTGATGCACACGCGCTGACCCGTATGATATCGTGTCATATCACACGGGTAAGAACCAATGAGATTGCAGGAACGTTCTCAAGTGTTTAAGAATATTGTATAACTGAAAGGGCGCATACTCCGCGTAGTACTCGCAGTGCTTTCGGACGCGTTCACTTTTCTTGCGAGTTGACGCATTTATATTTGTTTGCATTTTCCAACATTTTAGTGACAATTTTGATTTTTTTTTCTCGTGTATAAAATAGGTTAATGCGTATCACTTGTTGCTGGAGAAATTGTACATAAAATAATGCACTTGCACTTGTACTGCGTCTAATGCACTCCCCCTGCGGGGCTTGTACATCAACGCATCTATTATTGTTTACAATAATTTCTCTCGCAACAAGTGATACGCATTTAGTGACCTATAATTAAAAGTTTTAAATAAAACCAAAATATGTTTATAACACGTTTATAAAAACCAAAATATGTTTATAACACGTTTATAACGTTCAAAGAACATTTTGGCGTTCGCTGGGTAATGCTGTCTGAATAACGCCGTTGTCAAAGAATATTATGTAAACAGAAAGATAAACTAGAAATATTTTTTAAAGACAAAGTAAGGAAGAAACTGATGTTAATGTAAACAAAACTTTGCAGATATAATCTAGAAAAAGAAATTTCAGATATGTTGTTCTTAATATCAATTTTGTTGGTAAATCTATCCGATTCACCTTGTAGCATTTATATAATCTTGTACACCTCAGTATTTAAAAATTTGATATTGGATGATTGTCTTGACCTACTGCTCGTCTTGTTTTGTATAAAATACATGACTACACTGTTGATTTATAAAATTATGGCAAACGATGCGTTTTAAGTTTTCAGTTGGTGATTAAATAAATACATACAAAAAGAACCACAATTACCCCCCAAGACTCCTATACAAGAAACATCTTGTTTTGCCCAGATGTATAAATAGGTCGACCTGAAGAATTTTGATGCCAAACTATTTCAAATATGACTATAATATTAATTTGTGCATTTTATATTTGATTTTTATATGCTTTTATTTTGTGATCGGGACTTATGACCGGGAATATGTATAATGATAAATTAAAGACGCACTATTATTGACTTACCTGTATCAAGTTCCATAATGGTGTCATCTGTGCGGTAGGCTCCGTTACTGTTGAACAACCAGCACCAAATACCATTATCTTCACCTTGGAAGTATCATATAATTCCTCGTACATTGCATCGGTTCCTTTGCCTGTGTGACACTGCAAAACAAACACTTTGTTAATGGGTTGATCTATCAATAGAGTGAGTGCAAATAGGGATTTCTGGACTTGAAAAACATACAGTACCACTGCGTTTGCTTTGAATTTGAATGTGATCTGACCACACTCTCCCTCTTACCTTCTCTCTTCCCTCCCGTATCTCCCTCTCCCTCCGTAACCTCTTTTTGTATGTACTTCTTCCTTCTTCTCCATTAAATTCTCTCTCATTACATCTTTCTTTCCCCCTTCCTCTCTCTCCTTCTCGCTATCTTACTTCATCTTTCTCCGGTCCATGGTTTTCCATGGATTAGCATGTGTTCCTCACGGACCAACCTGGGTAAACAAACAAACAAACAAACATATCGCCAATCTCTCTTTCTGTTCTTTTCCTATGCAGATACTGGTCAAATGTAACATTATGTAGTAGATTTCCAGCTTCCTTCCGGAACAGAAGTATTGTAAGATGTGAAAATGTTTGAATTATACCATAATTACATACCACGAATGCGCAAGCATTATATGAGTAACGCGAGAGCAATCTGATTGAACAAAATTTGATATCTAACATATTGTAGCGGGGGTTCGAAATTGTCACAAATGTCATAAAAAAGGGAGAAGACAAATCCTGTCTGACACCCGTCTAAAGTCACCACGATGGCGCACTTTACAGTAATCGCATATGTTGACGATTGCGCAGTTGGCTAATAATCGAGATTTGTTATGGTGTGGAATTTTGAAGGGTTGCGAAACAATATTTTTGCGTGTATTTACAGACAGAAATCGAGGTAGAAACGGGAGGTTTCCAGGTAATAGTAAATTTTGATTGTGAATCTTAAAAATATAATATGTATGGAATCCAGTGGGACCTGAGGCGAGTGTTTTGGATAGCGTTTTGGCGGTGTAAAATAGGATTTTATGCGAGCAATTTTGGTATTCAGATTTACATGTAAAAAGGCGATAGTCATTCTTTGTTGTGAAATTTAACAGGCGGAGCCAGAAATCTTCCCAAAATTTCCCTTTTTGTGTCACGTAGGGGTGCTGCTTATGGATAAGGGATGTCAGTAATATGTATTGAGTTGGTAATGACCTTGTTTGGATGAAACACGAGCGTATTGACCGTGCATTGGTCATTTTCTAATCAGGTTTCAATGTGAGATTTAACATTTTATAAATTGTGCATGTACAAGTATAGTTGCCGTATAAAGCATAAGGCCATTGTAAATAATGTCTAAAAATAGACCAAGATGTTGTTGACCTGGATTATTTGGATGTTTATAATTAATTAGTTAATTACTTTTCTGTATGTTGTTATGTCAATTCAAGTGACCAAAATTGCCAAAAGAAGTGTATGTCTTACCAATATTAATTTCGGATTAAAAGAAATTAATCAGTTTCATGTCAATGATGTTTACATTTCAATCATGTGAAGTTCTAGTAAATAGGTGGTAGCGCTGTGTTTCATATTATGCATTTATCATGTTACATGAACTTATGTGCAGGCGTATAAATGTCAGTTATGCGAAATGGTATCATGTTTGAGCAGAAATGCCATTATTTATTATAGCTCATGATGCGATGCAAGCGAACTGTAGTCATAATCCAGATTTAAATGTGTGCATCAAGGGATGAGTATTATTGTTTCATTAGGTTGTAGGTTGGTGTGAATGAGACAGTATTTAAATCATAACATTTTGGATTACCGTATTCCATTTGCAATTGTTTGAATATGAACATGGTGGTGGACGTGGTGAAGGAACAACATTTGTCTATTTTTGTAGTGTAAAGACGAGCGAGTTAAGGATGAATGTGAACCAAAGAGTTGCAAAGGAAATATTGGTGCTTTTTCTGAAAGTAAGGCCTAGTTGACATGTACGTATAGGCCTATAGTCATGTGGTGCTACAGTGATGTGCTAGAAATTAAGGTGGTACCTTACTCGAGTGTCATATATTTATATGGTGCTGATTATGCAAATTTGATTGTGTATCATAATTATGTGTGTCTGGTTACATAAAGTTACCAGCTTTTTCTATATATAATCATGTGTACAACAACTGATCACATAAAGTGAGTCAGATATAAAATATGTGTTCTTAATAATGTGTGCTACCAATCTGTGTACCTAATTCAGGACCAAATACATAGGTACATTTTTATATTGGGATTTCTTGTTTTATCAAAGATATCATTCCAAAATGTGAGTTTGTGAAGTCGAGGTATAAGTCGAGTTCAGACGAGTTATCATTTATTCCCCTTTATTTTCAACCAAATATGTAGGTCCTCTATTTGGAAGTTATCAAAGTGTTATTTATTTTGTGAGCCCAGTAGGCCTTCACTAGTTAGTATCAATATTTTCCAAAAGAAGGTAACTCGTCCATAATGTTTTGATATATTATACATGTAGCACAAAATACTTTTGCATGCTTTGTTAAAATTGTATGTTATAAGAATGAATCCCTGCTATGAATATTATGTGCACTTTTCTGTCAATTGCTGCAAATTGCCGCATCTAAAGTTCGCACATGCCAAGAGAGTTATGTGTTGGCGAGTTTTGATTTTCTTTGAGGAGTTATGGGGCGAGTTGGTCATAAACTGTCATGTTGTGGGGAAATACACACATGAACCCAAAATTTGCTCATTTGTATTATTTTTATGTGATGTGATAAATGATAGCCTAGAATTAGATATCATTATCATTTTCACTCAGTGCACCAGCAGCAAGTATTCGTAATAATTGATTATCTCATGTCTTTTAATATATTATGTGTGATCTTGCAACAAATAATGTATAATGCTCGATAATGACCATGAGTGTGCTTATGCCGAATGGTTTTGTCAGTTGGGAGTTATTATTGGCGAGTATACGGATTAAGGAGTTCCTCGATATACTTTGTCAGTTGGCGTCGTGATGATCTTATTACCAATTTGACCTTTATGAGTTCTTTCATGGGGAGTTGGCGAGATGTTTTATAAAAAAGGGTCACCTGTCAGATTATTCAGTGAGTCACTCCGGTCATGTATATTGCAATGTCATGTTATATTTTATGTGCAGAAACTAAGCAAACATTTATTTATTTTTGTCTTTATACAGTTTCTTTCAATGCAAGTTTCGCAATTCACCTGTGTACAGTTTCAATTCTCTCAAGAGCTCACAAGTTTCAGAGTTTCGATCTTGTGGTTTCAAGGTTCAAATTCAATTCAAGTTAGCTTCGAAATTCACCTTTATACAGTTTCAAATGCAACTTCAAATTCAAGTTTCGAATATAGCTCAAGTTGGACTATATTGTGAGCATGAGCATTCCTTGGTTGACTGAGTTGTAGTCAAACTTCAAGTCCAGTTCATCCAGATTCCATTATGGGCTAGTGTAGTGTAGCCGTGTATTCCAAAATGAAGTAAATTGGGATTAACTGTGATGTGGTGATTGTTGTAAGATTATGTAAGGAGCAAGACAAAGTAAGGAGTACAGATTATCACTAAGTGTGATCTATGTTAACTGAGTAAAGTATGGTGGAGAAATAAAGCAGTAATCATAAAAGGAACCTCTGAGAGTTGTCACCGTGTCCCCTTTCCAATTGGTCCATCACAACGCCTCAGTGCGCCGCCAGATTCCGGCTCTGGCCGACCCACCCCTAAAACCAGTTGATAACCACGTATAACATCAGCACCAGCCGCTCGGTCCCGTTACAATATTTAATAAGTTTATTATGGATAAATTGTTATATTTATGAGTGATTCGGTGGAGTATTTAGACCAACGTTTTGTGTATATGATCTCTTATTTTATGTCTTGTAACATTTTATAAATCTTTATAATGTAAAAGAGTAAAAAAATGACAAAAGAGTGACCACTCACCAATTCTATCTTGGAAAGTGATATTTTAGTATAAGTTATCATTTTGTAAATCATGTTGAGTAAAATTTGCAATATTTTCATCCTCTGTTAGAGGTGAAATTTCACACTAATCACTCAAAAAAGGTAGATTTTTCGAATAGAATGCTGATACCAAAAGCTCTTTCCGACATGCATTAATTCTGCTTGATCGGCTATAAACACGTAAATCAGGGGACTCACTCATGCAGTTTTAGATTAAATTGATGTTTACGTGACCAGAAAGCTAAATATTGATTGTTGCAAGTTATGTAAACTCTGTGTACAAATTAACTTGTTTGGTTTTGATTAATTTGAAAATTTTTCTTGGATTTTTTAAGTTACGAAACTATGTCTACAGCAACTCTTTTGTCAAAACGCTGTTTTATTTTATTCAAAATTACTGTATAACTTATTCTTTGTTTACGATAATAAAATGACGTACAGAATCAACAAAGTAAACAAAAATAAACGATCGAATGTTAATTCCACAATCCATTTGCAATACATCCGTTACGGCCATTTCCCTCTTTCATGACCGTAAAGCTTATAATTGATCGAAAGTCCATTTCATTATTATAATTCCGATATTAACGATTAAGAATTTTTAAAGGAATTTAAATTTACGCGTAAAATTAGAATTAAATAAAAAAGACTTAAAGCAATTTTCACATTTAATTTTAGATTTAAATTCAAAATCAAATTAAAAGTTACATTCAAAATAAATTCGGAATTCCAACTTTATACGGCAATCGATTATTTAGGTCCTATTCTTTTTATTGAAATGTTACAGATCTTCTCATCTTGCGAATGGTAGTGGGCTTTGGCAAATATTGCATTTATCATTTCATAGCGAGTGTGTAGAAGAATTCAAATATCACAGATGTACTTTTGTAGGTCCTGTGGTTCTAGAGTTATGTTATAAAGAGGACTGGAACGACAACACTTTTGTAAAATCTGCATAACTCATTAACAAAAATAAATCAAGCAAGTTTTCAAAGTGTATGGTTTGTAGAATGAACTTTTGCAAAACACCAAAGTGTTATTTTTCAATATATTGATTTAGATGTTGAAAATTGATATTTTGGCTGCTTCGACCAACGCATCTACCCTTAATTTTAGATATCCTGATGTGGGCCCAGTCAAGGCATTGGGAATGATTACGTCTATTGCCATGATTACCGGCAACAAATCAATAAGTCACAAGAATTGTCGCAATATAAATCAATATCGGAAACCTGTAGGAAAACATGCTTAAAGGTCAGTTCGGACACTTCACCAGTGACAAGTCTTCAAAATTAAATTGTGAATCATAGCTACCAAGATGCGAATCATAGGTTAGGGAGGTAGCACCACTACTGGCTTTGCACACCCTGCCTAATGTAACCCAAACCCAACTTTTTAGTCTCCTTTATGATACATTCAAGATGTTCCCAGAGTATAAAGTTGCCCTATGAGCGTAGGGGTTAATCAGAAATTTTTTAATTTGCTTTCCCAGATCTTGGTTCTCATCTACGCTTAGTTGTTTAGTTAATATATTTTAGAATGGAATATTAAGCTATTACTATTCGCGAAGGACACACTAATGACTTAATATGATATATACTGCCTTAACAAGAACAAGAACATACAACTTAATTATAGACAACAACATGAAATAAAAAGCACTGCGGGATTTAATCTGATGTATTAAAATGTAATAACATATATTAGACTGCTCCTATTTTGGAAAAATCGCGTTCCTAGCGGCAAGTTTGTGTAAAACAAAGTATTCTAGCCACTAGAATACTTTGTGTAAAAGTTGGCAGCCAGCTTATTTTTGTTTATTTGGGAATGCTGGATTTGAATCTGCTGTCTGCCAGCAATATTTTGAGATCATGACCCTCACAAATATCCCCAAATTACGCCATAGGATCGTATTGAAGGCACAAATTAATTTTATTCCAATAACACTGTCAAACATGTCAAAGAAATGCATCTGGCCTCACGGATCCTAGACATGTAATGTCTGTGCATGTACGACCTATCATTAAGAGGTTATGAGGCGCAAAAGGTCACAGGTCGATTTGCTTTTTGTGTATGGGTCAAAAGTCAAAGTTTCTCCAATTTTCGTAAAAGTTGAGGCAAATTGTTCGCCTAACTTAGAGGTTTCAGGTTAGCATGCTACTCTGCATAGAGTCAAAAGATATGAAGGATCGCATAGGATTCAATGGAATTTGTAATAATTTGTCATCTATCTTGACATCGCAGACTTTTCCTGAGTCCCTTGAAGTTGAGGAACAGTTTGCATCCATTTTACGAAAATCGGAGCAACTTTAATTTTTCATCCCTGTATAATATACAAATTGACCTTGGACCTGTTGGCCCTCTTAACTTGGTAACTATACTGCGCCAATAAAGTATCCTTACACTTGGAAAAATTATCACAATTTCAAAACTGAACCATATTGGAATAAATTTGTTTTTTAATAGATGCACTATCTAGTGCGATTTAATCCAGTTTGTCACTCTTAAAACTGGACCTTCGTCTATTCAATTGCTTGTAACTTTACTACTTGAGGTCACATTGGATTCAATGTGGTGTGTGATGTGCCCTGAGTAATTTAATTTGATGATTTATCTTTGTTTACAAAGTTACATGAGTGATGACATTTTGGGGGAATTCCCCTCTCAAATTGAGCAAAACAAGTTGAATCATATCTAATTTGGAATATTTGGAAACCCCCTGAGGTTGTAAAGTGAAGATGACATCACGGGATTCCCCTCAGGAAATGATGTCATGTGAAAGGTTAATGTTATAATTAAGGCTTGGGAATTTCCAAGATCACATTTGGCTATTAATATTTGGGATTTCCCACTGCTTGATATATAAGAAAATGTAAACACAATTATTCAGTTTGTAGTGTTGATCTGGGCTAGCTAGCTAATATGCTTACAGTCCAATTCCTTCAAAGAAAGGAAATTGCGAACCAGAATTAATTTAAGTAGTCAATGCACTACTACCTGCCAGTGTTGTCGGAGAAGATCTAGAATACGTCAAAGAACGTACTTCATCCAAGAAAGGAATATAAATTCTTCTGTCGACTCGCTGAAGTCTGGTTCATGCATAGATTATCCAAATATGATGATCTATGGTTTTTGATACAACACAGCTGTCAAAATAAGTTTTTTTTTACTAAAATCAAGTGTACATTGGACTTCGCTGATTTTCGCAGGACAAGTGAATAAGGATATATTACATCAGTCGTCCAGAACATTGCAAGAACTTTATGATCACCAAGAAGAAGATTGCTGGCTAAGTACTAAATAGTTAAAGAGTGATTATATTTGATTATTGTATATGTGCATTTGTTGTCATATATTGTACCAAACAAAACTTGCTTTCAATTAAAGACTTAGATTTTGTTAGCTTAATCAAACAGTGTATTTGTGTACGACTCGTAAAAGGTGTCATAATGTACAGGATTAGATAGTGCATCTATTAAAAACAAACAAATTTATTCCAATATGGTTCGGTTTTGCAATTGTGGTTATTTTTCCAAGTGTAAGGATACTATTTTGGCGCAGTATATATGTCCGTTGTCCAATGCGAAATATGTTAAATTTTTGTGATCCTTAGAACCAGACAAGTAAATTTGTTAATGAATTTGTAGCATGTATAATTTTTGCCCCCTGTATGAGCATGTAGGGATTAAACATACTCGAATTAACCAAAATAATTTGGTTGCCAACTTTTGCCCAGAAGTGGGCGCCAAACACCATGAACTGTCAGGTCAGTAAATAACTTTTGGTTTTGACAAGATGAAATGTATTATTAGGAGTTTAATTAGTTGAAACTATTGTGAAATGAGCACATACACAGAAATGTATTGTATGTGTTTCGAGTTACAAGAATTTATTGTTTTAACATAAATCGGTGGTCCAAAGGTGGCTTGCACTTTTAACACATATTATTTCTGTCTTAACAACATATTAACTTTGACAATGAAATGAATAATGATTATGTTGCCGGCATGTCTGTTATGTGTGATGAATTCTCGCTATTCGCAATAAGGGCGCCGCCAGCGGTTTGCGATGTAATCGTGATGTATCATGATGTATCATGGGAAAAGGTCGACATCAAGTCCGCGCAATACGAATATTACCATGCTATTACATAGGAACACGTGACAATATTTTTTAGTTTGTCAAAATAAAGGTGTTACACGCGAATCGATACTCAATAATACTTAATAATGTGATTTGAAATGTGCACAATTAATTTTTTCTTTATCGATTTGCGTGTAATACCGTTATATTGACAAACTAAAAAACATTGTCACGTGTTCCTATGTAATAGCATGGTAATATTCGTATTGCGCGGACTTGGATGTCGACCTTTTCCCATGATACATCATGATACATCACGATTACATCGCAAACCGCTGGCGGCGCCCTTATTGCGAATAGCGAGAATTAGTACAGTATATTAGTCATGTTAAAGTTAAGTAAGCACACTGGTTTAAAAAAATGTTTGGCATTCGACGTTCTGTAAGTAAAATTATGCTAAAATATAAATCACGTTAATTAAAAAGCGACTTGCTACTGCATGGCCAGCCATTTATTCGATAAAAATTGAAGTATAGTTTGCTTCAATTAGCATGACCATTATGATGTAATTTCACTTTAATTGTACACTAATGTGATGACTATTAAATTCAGAATTCTGTCTACTTAAATTTTAAGTGGACAGGAAAATGATTGAGTTTCATTTCATTGCATTTTATCTGAAAAACAAAAAGCCTTGGGAAAAAGCGGATGCTAAAGCTTCCGATTGGACAACTTTGACTTTTAAGGTCATGACATTAATACTGCCTCGTGAGAGATATAACTCCTGAAGATTTGAGTCAATGTTCAAAAAGGAAGAGTGTTCTACAGGATATGATAGCGAACCTTATTTCAAATTAGTGATATCGAACCTTAGAATTAGCGAACCTTATTCTAAATTAGCGATATCGAACCTTAGAAGTAGCGGACCTTTTTTAGGTATAGGCACATTCTCCGATAAAGTGTCCAAAAAGCCAAATCTGTGTCGCCCATAGTGTCAAGTCGTATTCAGACTTGTTTCGTCAGAAATAAATGACTTTTATTAATATAACTAATACTTAGGAGTTGCTTTCTAAAATGTGTGGGGCTGGAGGTTGTAACATGCCTAGAAAGTATAAAACAATAAAGCTGATTATGCATGTCCATTGTTTTCCTCCATGTCGCCAGCCAAGGTACGTTCCGTATAATGTGTCCCTGTTCGTTAAACATGCGCGCATAATAATGGATTATAGGTACTTTTCATTAGTGGTATCATGCCCTAATTATAAAGTATAAAACATCACAACGCAAGTTATTAAATTTTTCCAACAGGTCTTTGAGACTATGTCGCCAAATTGTTCACAGATACGTTACCATATTTCTAATGAATAACAATCTGTCAAAATAACTGGCTATATGAATGTTCCCATATGTTATGGATCAAGCAGGCTCTATAGTTATATTATATATGTGGTACATAACACAATGGTTTCAAAGTAAAAAATCAGGTCTATTAATGGCAAAAATCCTGACGTTACGTTCATGCGTTCACAGATACGTTACCTAAATTATACTCCCCTCGGAAAAAACGCTGTGATAAATGAAGCCAAATACCATACCAGACTTTAGTACATTGGGTGATGACTGATCAAGTATGGGTATTAAGTCGGTAAGTTTTTACACTTGCACGATTAAGACAAAAGTGGGAAAGGGCTTCACAGATACGTTACCACTGATACGTTACCCCCAATGCGTACAAGTAATATTGCTCAAAAATGAAGTATTGTTGAAAAATCACCCATGCATTGTTTTGTGTTCTGAATCTATTAAAGTTTACGATTCTGAATGATTTTCACGAATTCTTCGTGGTTGGCATTTTGCAATTCCTGAGCCCAAACTTGGACGCTTTATCTGAGAATGGGCCTATAGCGAACCCTTTTCTCTATTAGAGATAGCGGGATTCTGATCTCCATAGACTTTACACGTTAGTGATAGCGAACCTTAGAGATAGCGAACCTTAGAGATAGCGGTCCTTAGAGATAGCGGGATGTCACTGGTCCTGAATAGAATCCAAAAGGCATACAGGGTGTCCCTGAAAGAGCTGTATCGTCGGAAACAGAATTTTTGGGGTATTTTAACACATAAACCAAGCATAACAAAATAACTGATGTGGTTGAGGAATATAATTAAAGTCTTATTCAGATTTCATTTGACAGCTTAACCATCGCGTATACGCGGGCGACGTCAAGCGTGTGCATTGGACCTTGTGCAAATAATACGCGCTGGACGGCTAGCAGTACGCTTAATTTGTAAAAGGGAATCTCAATAAGACTTTATCAGCTATTTGAATTTTTGAATTTTGACAATTGACCGCTCCATTTTTTAAATTTGTTTGTTTGTTTGTTTATTTCTTCTTTATACTGGGTCCATATTCAGGGGAAATTTAAGTATTCCCCTGTTCTTCCATATGGCCCTATTCTTTTAAATAAAAGAATTGTACGGAACTACCTCATTTTCAGCCCGTTCCACGGAGTCAAATATCTATCACTGACAACAGACGGCTCAAGGGGGTATATGGAAAGATTTCTATACAAAAACGATTCTCTTATAAACCATCATGCTCACAGTTTCCACCTCGATACACCTGAGCACACATTTTCGTCCAAGAGCTCCCAAGCAAGCAGTGATTGTCTCCAACCAGTCGTTGATTACACTACACGGTTGAGTGCATAGCATCGAATTGCTGTTGAGCTTCTAGCTGATAAATGGGCATCTTTGATTGGTTTTTGTCGAAACCTCGAGTGTTCCCTTCATCCAATCAGAGGTTCAAAGGTCATTAAGGGGTCACTTCCGGTCTGAGACGAAAAACCTTCAAAATGCCCCTTCTGCCACAAGTAACATAGCAAAGTGGTGCCACTTGCAACCATGCATTGACATTAGCCAATGTCTATGGGCGTTTTCATATATTTTGCGTTCAAAGGTCATTAGGGGTCACAACACGGCTGTGTTCGTGGGTTAGACCACAGCTAAGTCTAGTTGTTATTGTTTTCTACTGTAGTAACATTTTAAGCGACACAGATATGTGTAGACCCCCAACCATTGTACATTTATTTAATGAAGAAATTGGTTAAATTACAAAATTGTTACTGTATTACTCTGAAATGTATGCCGATTAAATGCAGTAATTAAACAAGTCTTTAATATTACCGCCTTGGTTTTGTCAATATTGATGTTGGTTACGTTAGCAGCAATGAACATCGAATAATTATGCAACGTTGATGAGAAACAAAACCATGATTCGGAAAACGTTGTACAGCCAAACGTAAGTGAACCGCTAATAAAGCGACATTAATTGTTTGGCATTCATTCAATTAAGCTTCCATAATGAAGAGATGGAAGTGCTCAATTATATAAGTGACCCAGATTCATGTATTGCTTTGAAAATGAATGAAATATCAAATGGATACTGGGTTAAGAAATATGTACCTATATACAGTTTAGGAATTATGTCAATTTATTATTCTTGTCTAAAAAAAGTACAAGTGCTTGAACGTTTTTTTTTATAAATAAGATACAATTAAATGATTTTCATTTATAATTTGCCTGCATCAACTTTTTCTAGATTATCCTTTCATGGATATGTATTCTATTCTGGTTCAGATATGAACAAGGGTAGAGGGTCACGTCTTTTATGCCAATTGTTTTAGGCCGTTTCTGAGACGCACGCCGCCGAGTCTAGCGGTGAACTTTGTTTTTGTGACCAATCACAGTACCGCTACTATTGGCATCTTCATGAGGATTGTCATGAATGAGGCAAAGCTAGAAACACCATTTTAAGCAACCCCTCAATATAATTCTCTAATCAACTCTAATAACGTAATCAACATATTGTCCTCCTTGTACTGGCGTGTGACCATTAATAAGGATTTGGTGGCTACTTTTGTGAACCGAGTACAAAAGGCAGTTGCGCAATGTCAATTGGGGTTCAATGCCCGGTACTTGTTATAAGGAGGCCAAGGATTGGAGGCCCTAAATGTGTTTAGAAACTGTACAGGGTGTATCAAAATAAAGCATACAGTTTGAAAAATGCCGCTAGATTAAAAAGTAAGAGGTCTTTGGTCAAAATTTTCTAGTTGATAACTTAATCAACATCTTGTCCTCCCACAGCTGAAAAATCACTGGCGTGTGACCATTGATAAGGATGGTACTCTGGCGTGTACTGTGGAGTATCCATTTTAATGTTTCTATTCTCTTTTAAGTAAAACCTAGCATATGTAAGGAGATGGTTAACCAGATTTACCAAAAGTCACGTGTTATGTAAATCACACATGTACGGGATTGGACACCTAACAATGAGGACAAATGATCTGTACACCTGCATGTTTCTCTTGGTTGCACAACAATAGCAAGTACCGGGCATTGAAACCCAATTGACTTTGCGCAACTGCTTTTTGTACTCGGTTTACAAAAGTAGCCACAAAGTTATCAACTAGAGAATTGTGACCAAAGACCTCATACTTTTTAATCTAGTTGCATTTTTCAAACTGCATACTTTATTTTGATACACCCTGTATGATTCCTTTTTCCCTGACATTTTTATGGATTAAAAAAATCTCAGTTTGACCATAAATGTGTATATTGGATTCAAACCAACCAATTTTATATCAAAGATAGCTATACCTATATGCAGTGCATTAGTCAAGATAATCTGACTAGCTGTTTGTGGACTTGCAATAAAAATACACGGTTTGTTGCAATATGAGTAATTTGTTGTCTCCCATTTAACATGTTTAATATTGGAATACGAGGAATCATGCTGATGCTACACTGGTTCATTGAACAGGTACAAACATTTGAATATATGAATACAAAAGCCACCTAAGTCCATACTTTGGCCAAATTGAGTTAAGCATGGGAAATTGTTGCTATACATAAGCCTGTCATATGCATGAAAGAACAACTCAAATTCATTCTCTGTGTCTATTGGGCATGTGAAAAATAGCATGTATGAAAGAATCACCCAATTCCATGATTTGAGTCTTGTAACACATTGATTGAAATCCAGTATGTATAAAAGTCCACTTGTAACACATTCATTGCTAGAGAATGACTTTTGAACAAAAAATGGGTTTAATAAAGGAAAGTGTGTGGTTTATATTACATGGCAGAATGCTTATCAACATTATACATACCTGTGTGCTTTATTTTGTATTATCTTACTAGTGGTAATCTCATTCTAACATTGTTGTCTTTGTATATGATTCAAAAAACCACCTAAGTCCAAAATTTAAAATGATCCCCACGAAGTCCCTGAAATGCTAATCGTCATACCTAATACAGGTTAATCCACTCATTTGCACGTAAAACTTACCATATTGACCAGGTAAATCTAACTGAAGGAATTAAAATGATACACAGGTTTTTCTCTCAAAATAACTTCGCATGGACTTAGGTGGCTTTTGTATTCATGTATTCATTTGTTAAATAGACCACAATGAAGACATTTACTTAGCAATATGATGAAGGATTGGAGATTAAATAATTAAAACATTTTGCCTGACAAATCGTATGTAGCGAGTATTCACGACTTCAGCTTTTGCCGTAATTCAAGCCATTTTAAAATACGTTATATATCAGTCAATACTGGTTTATTTTAAAAACACCAATTTCTTATAAATGTTTCTTTCAAAATGAGTTGAAAGCAATACATAAATATTGCTCGCATTGATTGTGATTTGATTGTGTGCTGAATGCCGAATAATTAATATTTGCACCGAGATAAATATATAAAATATAATCAATCAATCAATCAATCTTTATTTCATTCAAAATACAACAATACAATAACAGCAAAACAACACATTTGAATGAGGAGATGCTCAGAAGGCCAAAAAGGCCTGAACAAGCACCCCCTTAACCTTAGCCTAAGTTTCTTAATTTGTCTAATAAAATACAATTACATACATACAAACACCCCCACCCTCTTTCATACATTCATGTAGAACGAACTAAGCAGGAAAAAAATGATGAATAAAGAACATGCAGAATATAAATTAGGATTTCATAACATTTGCTCACGTACGTATATCGCACAAGAAAGCTGACATTTTGTGAATATAGTATAAATGCTAAGAGTTCAGTTAATTTTAATCGATTTTTTGTTTTAAATGGGAGAAAAATAAAAATAAGTAAATCCAAACTAAGAGGTATTAAGTGTACATTTCTATAAGGTTTGTTTTAATTTGGGATCTAAAGAGTTTTACTGATGTAGCCGTTTTGGCGCATCTGTCAATCGAATGCCATTTTCTTGGCCCGGCGGTTCTTATTGTTTTGTTAGCAAACTCTGTTTTTGTAAGACAGATCTTGTAATCTTCAGCGTTTCTTGTGTGATACCTGAGGTGATTCCTCTGCTCAACGAAATAACTATTGAAGGCCTTTGGTAAGTGATTGGTATTATACTTGTACATAAAAGTGCTTAGTTCGAGATCATAACTATCATAAACATTAAGCAAATTGTAATTCTTGAAAATAGGGGCTGAGTGACTTAAAAAGTGACTATTCGATATCATTCTAAGGGCTTTTTTTGAAGTTTGAAAATCTTTTCCAAATATTTTGACAAGTATTTCCCCATGCTAAGATACCATAGTTTATGTAAGGAAGTATTAAAGTACAATATAGTGAATACATTATTCGCTCGGGGACAAAATGTTTCAGTTGGTTTATTACACCAACACCTCTAGATATATTCTTTGAGATGTTGGTAATATGAAATTTCCAAGTTAAATTCTCATCAATTGTCACTCCAAGAAATTTGGTCTTATTCAACCTTTCCAGGATTACATTATCTAATATAATATTTTTAGTAACATTGTACAATACGTGTGATGTTTTGTGATGTGTACCAAGCACCATATAATTAGTCTTGCTTGCATTCACTGATAGCTTATTAGCCTTAAACCAATTATTTACTTTTTTTAATTCATTGTTGATAAGATCGTATTTGGACACAATGTCCTTATGTGAATAAGTTATAGTAGTATCATCGGCAAACAAGACAAATTTTAGAATGGTGGAAGTATTTATGATATCATTAACATACAAAATGAACAATAATGGGCCTAGGATGGAGCCTTGAGGTACTCCACATATTATATCTTTATGTTCAGATTTACAAGAATTGTAATACACATACTGTTTTCTATTATGTAAGTAATCTTTAAACCATTTTAAAACGTTTCCTCTAAAACCATAATGTTCCAGTTTATGTAATAAAATACTATGGTCGATAGTGTCAAAGGCTTTTGACAAATCTAAGAAAATCCCAACAGTTGTCTCATTGTTTTCGACAGCATTACTAATTTTGTCAATAAATTCCAAGATAGCCATATAGGTAGAATGTTTAGATCTAAAGCCAAATTGCTTATCATTTAGAATTTCATATTTATCAATGTAATGTATGCATCTGTTGAACACAAGCCTTTCAAGTATTTTTGAAAAGCATGGCAGAACAGAAACTGGACGATAGTTTGAGAAAACTTCTGGATTTTCTTTCTTATAAATGGGAATTACCTTTGCGATCTTTAACTCATTTGGTACTACACCAGCAGTAATAGACAGGTTGAATATAATAGTTAATGGAATCGATATTTCCTTTGCAATCCTTTTTACCACGTAATTACCAATAGTATCGTGACCAGCACTCTTGTTTTGATTAAATTTATGTATTATTTTTATAACGTCTTCATCAACAATTGGTTTCATGTACATGCTACTGCTTAATGGGCTCTTTAAATAATCATAGTACTTCTTGCCATTTGTTGTAATCTTGGAAGCTAATTTAGGTCCGATGTTAACAAAATATTTATTAAATTCATTTGAAATTTTCTGGGGATCTGACACCGTTTCGCCTTCATCATTTTTGAATTTAGCTTGCATATTTCTTTTGTTGTTACGTCCAATAATACTATTTATTGTTTTCCATGTTTTTTGTAGATTGTGTTTAACAGATTCAAATTTCTTTTTATAATACTCTCTTTTTGATTTTCGTATTAACGTGTTTAACTTATTTCTATATGTTTTGAATGACTCAAGCGTTTCATCACATGGCTTTTGTATATACCTCTTATACATCTTATTTTTAGTTTTTATACTTTTGAGAAGACCTCTACTTATCCAAGGAAATTTTGGTTCTTTTTTATTATTACTCTTGTGTTTTGTCAAAGGCACACATTCATTATATACATTATTGAAAATACGTATAAACTTATTGTAACTATCATTTACATCTTCATTATCCAGTTCAGCATGCCAATTCACATTGGAAAGTTTTTGCTTCAAATTATTTATATTACAAGTATTATGATTCCTCTTATAAAAATAATTTCTTGCATCAGGCGATGTTTTTCTTACTGCCCGATTTTTGAGTACTATAGTTAATAAATGATCACTGACATCAGTAACTATTATTTCTGAGTTTACATCGTTGTGATTATTTGTAAGTATATTATCAATAATGGTTGCACTATGTTCAGTTATTCTAGTTGGTTTGTAAATTGTTGGCATGAACGAATATGAATAAACAAGATTAAGATACTCATGAGTTTGTTTGTGACAGTCATCCTTTAACAAGTCTATATTAAAATCCCCCATTAGATAGCATTCCTTATTTTCTTTAGTTATTTGATCAAAAATAGGACCAATATCTTTGATGAAATGCTCAATTTTCGTATGTGCACGATAAATAGCACCTACTAACATATTTCGTGTATTTTCTCTTTCTATTTCTACAAAACAAGATTCAAAATTAGAGTTTGAAATACAAAGATCAGATCTCAGTTTATATTTGATTGAAGTGGAAATATATAAACAAACACCCCTTTTTCTCTTTCTGTTCTGTTTGTATATTCCATATTATAACCATTTAAGTTGAAGTATTCGGATGGCGATTCTTTTAAGTGGGTTTCAGATAGGCCAATGATGTTAAATTCGTGATTTAAGGTCTCAATGTTTTCTTTCAATTTTTCAAAATTTTTCTTGATACTTCTAATGTTAACATTCAGTATGGAGAGTTCACTATTGGTATCAATATATTTTTGGCTGAATTCTTCCGGTGTTAAATAATTGCATTCTGGTATTTTGTTCATTTCAATAAATTCGTAATTTTTGTTATTATTTTGAAATCTAATTGGATTAAACATCAAAGTAATCGTATTGTGTTCAGAAAATGATTGGCATTCCGTCTAAGTAACTTATGCAAAATCCTCATAACTGTAATAAAATTTTGTCTGCAAAACAACAAAGCTTTGGGGGAAAAGTGATTGCTGAAACTTTTACAGCAGGCCCACTTTTGATGAAAACTGAAACTGATAAGACCACTTTTAATGAAGATCATAAATGCAAACTGTTCAAAAGGTAAAGATTGGAGTAAAGGTCTCATCACACAAGTTTTCAAGAAGGGAAATTGTTCTGCAGGATGACCTAGCCATATGCGCGATATACACAACATAAGTTACAGGGGTTTGGATCCGATTATGAATAAACCTTACGTATTATAAAAAATGTACGACGTTAGCTTTTGCCGTAATTCAAGTTATTTTAGAAGTCATTTATAATATTTCAATCAATACTGGTTTATCAAACACCAGTTTCTTCTGTATGTTTCTTTTAGAAATGAATTGAAAGCCATACATAAATATTGCTAGCGTGGATTGTGTTTTGATTGTGTGTTGAATGTCAAATAATAATTAATATCTACACAGAGATAAATATTTACACAATCGTTTGTAAAAGCAAACTCTCTAATAACCATGTAAAACATTTACACAACATTTTGCGCAAATGCACAAATGGTGTCAAATGTACTTGTACATTTTATAAAGAATTTACCTAACATTATGAATTTCTAATTTTTACGGATGCTGTGTAACTTTTTAATTGTTATTTTTCGCTGTATATTTCAAATATGGACAACTTACCCCAGTATCTCTGGAAATCAGGATTAACTCAAAATCGCCAAGTAAACTCTGGTTTGCATTGATATGTTCCAACGCTAATTGGGTAGCTGGTAGAAATGATGTACCACCATCCCATGCTCCTGTCATGGGATACAATCCCAAGATATACAGGGGAGTTTTGGCCAATGTTAGCGATAGCAAACTGATTGCCCACACCACTGCAAAGTATACTCCTTGTCGTACCATCTTGATGGTATGAAATGTGATCTGCTTTGCGTGTGTATCCACTGTAATACTACAACGCTTGTGTGCTGAAATGAAAATCGCCACGCCTGTGACGTCACTCTGTATTTGGTTAGATTGAAACCAAAACGACATGCGATATTATAACCTTTACATAAAAGAAATGAACCAATGGGAATATGAAATTAAATCTATTACAGAAAGAATCAATTAATTTCAAATTATATATTGATAGAGTGTAACTGTTGCCTTATGACAATGGGTTGTTGCGTTAGCAATCCTAATGCTCGCATGTTAAATGAACTATATTTGTTATCAGTGATTTTTCCTCTTTTAGTCTTGTACTGACAGACACCACTTGCTATATTACGATGAGAATAGAAATTGCTTCATCAAAACTATAGTTATATGATCTGGAGCGCAAACGCAAATATCATTATGTTCATCGAACCAATGCAATCATAAAACGATGTATCATTGCGTGAAGTGATTTGGTCTTTCATCACCATTTATGTGCTTTAATAATTTGTCTCTTCCGCAATACGATCAAAGTTCAATTTATGTCTACATTTGTATGAAATATAATTTGTATGAAATATAATTTCATTCAGAATCCACACTATAATAAATTCATGTATATTGATCTCGAGGTGAAATGTAGTGTTAAATTGCTCATTTATAATGCCTGTTTTATTGATACCGTCATTTAGAACGATTACAAGTTAGGATTAATTTGCGCATGAGTATCACGGGTAACAACCATCTGCAGTTACCGAGTCGATTAGGTGCTCAGCAAAATGTGCTTAACAAACACACATTTATTGCCTCTATTACAGGTACCTTAAACTAAATTATATTTCTCCCAGGGTACATAATTGAATTGTGCGTTGTCACTTCAGCGATGTCAACTTCAATTATTTGGACACACACTTCTATTTTCTCGAAATCAAATCAATCTATTTGAGTGTAATGGAATAGAAAGTATCGCATCATCCTTCAGGGATGATAATGTACCCTCGGTCGTCAAGAACAAATCTTCACCTTGTAATATTGCCAATGCTCTTTCACCTACATTGGCTTCATAATCACACATACTTTTCATACAAAATGCAATAAGAACACCATAACATCAGAAGCATGTTTTCACAATTGCGTTTTTTACACTACAGAAACAAATGACGTACACACATGGCATATTCCAATACTACGGTGTTAGGAGAATTGCTCTCGAACAGTAAACATTTTACCTGTTTTAATTCATTAAAATAAATGTTTAGATGGTGTAAACAAAAATGTGGTGAATTGTGGTAACTACACCGAAAGTGTAGGCATATGTACTATCCTATGGGGCATTTTTATACACATTGTTTAAAACTCAAAATTTAACGGAAGGCCTCAATATAAGTTGGAAATCAGAACGTGAATGGTGTATTTTTACTTCAATGTATTTTGTAATGAATGCGGAAATGAACAATACTTCTTTTTAGCCTGCATAAACAGAACAGATGCTTTTGTGACCACGGTGACCTGTATTATATTTATTTATGAAACAACAATTTGTATGATCAATAACAAATGGGTTAAAGCCACATTTCATGGCAAAGAGAGAGAAGTCAGTAATTTACAGACTAAATCAGCGCATAGTGGATAATCGATATCATACTATTTGACGTTTCAGCCAATGCAGATGAATGAATAAAAAATGTCATCTGGATCAAAATAATGTGCTTAACAGGCTTCCTTATGCTCGTAGCATGATCCGGTGCTGCACATTATTCCAAATGCGCCGAATAAATTTCGTTGTCAAGTTCGTTCTTACGAAGGCTGTTTTTCAAAGGATCGATATTCCGATAGTAAAATAAAGTCCATGTGTCAGAAATGGTTATATAATGCAAATTGAGCAGACTGTTCGATGGTTCGGAGTTTATTTTGCATTGAAAATATACTTCCCCCCAACACCTAAAAATTTGCATTAGTTTTTATGGGTATTTTTAAGTTTTTAAATGAATGGTACTTCAATTATATATCACGGTGTCTTAAAGAAGTACCCAAATTAGTAAAAATTTAGAGACTGTGAATCTGTGCTTCAATAAAAAAATTACCAATGAATGTTACCCAAATATAAAGCTTATCAGACAATCTCCACCTTGTGCTCAAAATACTGCCATTGCCTCATTTCAAATGTTTAGTTTTAGGTTTGGTTTTGGTTTTGGTCACGTGGTTTCCTATTGTCCTGCCTAACCACTTGAATCACAAGATATCGAACTCATTGTTTCCATCTTTTGTTAAAAACTGAACATTTGTGTCAGTCAGTTTCGGTTTTGGTTTCAGTTTCTTATAAGTGGTGTGAATCGTAAAATTATTTGATTTGAAGTTACCTACTCTAAGTATACAAAAGAAATGTTTAAATTTCGCAGTGCAATATTCACGAGCAGAGAAGTCGAACAAAGCAGTCTACATTTGAAAGCATTGATTTAGTTTGAAAGCATTGACTTGAGACTACGAAATAGCCTTAGCTTATTTCACTGTGAAAATATATAGACCATCGAAATATTTCCACAGACATGACAATAGACACTTGAAAGATTATACACTTGAGTGATATAATAAACACTATTATACACAACTCTATTTATGTGCATGTCGCATGACGGAAGATCAATATCATAGAAAGCTGGTTTAAATTGACTTTTATTTAATGTATTTATTGGAGAAGAGAGAGAGAGAGAGAGATCGTAAGGGAAAGAGGGTGTGTGTGTGGGGGGGGGGTAAGGGTAAGGGAGAAAGAGAAACAGAGGGGGGAGAGCATTGGAAGTGGGAAGGGAAGGAGGGGGAAAGGGGAGCTCAAGAGTGGAGTGGAATAATAGGGAAGAGTTGATATCGAGTGTGGGGAGGGGGAGGAGGAGGTTATATATAGGTGGCGGAGGAACATAGGTAAGAGATATGGGTTGTGCTTTCCGGGGAATAATCTAATTCATAATCAAATCATCTACATCATCATGCATCGTTTATATTTCAGACAAATAAACAAAACACCCCCCCCTCAATATATGCACATGATTTCTACATGTAGGCCTCGTATATAGAACTCGGGTGTAATTATAAGGTGTCATGAAAGTGTGCCACCTACGGAAGAGAGCAACTGTCGCCCGCGTTGATAGATATCCGATAATGAAAATGTTAACACAATAGGCTATTATATACGTATGGTTATAGGCCATTATACTTTTGGTTATATATACCCTCTTGTGTCCTCCCAGCACAATAGTGTTATGATTGCAGACCAGTTCATCTCCACTTTTTAATCCCTTGATTTTTGGTTTCTGAACAAAGAGAAACCAAAACTAATGATTTGAAATGAGTGATTGTCATATCATTCCACCTGATGATTGCTACATGCTTGTAGCATGAAACTCGGAGTAGTGGCCATGATGTGTTAATTAAACTTAATTAATTATTTTATAATTAGCTCTACTGACAGTACTGTTAGTATTGAGCACTCTTGTATAAGGCCTATGATAACTTTTTTTCATTGGTTTAATTTTTTACATGCATATTAAGCCATTTCGTGCCATATGGCACGAAATTGATGGGGGTAATAGAATAGGGTCATTTGTCGATACAGTCATGATATTAACCGTGAACAGATTGGTTTTTATCGGGCATTACTACTTCCCATTCATCATAAAAACGCATAATGCTGTCATTTTAGAGCTCTAATATCTAAATATTTAATAAACACGGATACACGGAGCGTGATGAGCTGGTTATTTAAGCTTGATGAGATAAACAAACTGCTCATCAGAGCCGTAATATGACAAAAGTTGACTGAATTGTTATGATGAATTCGAAACACAAAACATGTAACTAAAATTGTTCATAAAAAACAGCCTACCATGAACTACCATTACTTTGCTGGGAAGCGGACTGAGAAGAGTTAGAATAAATAGTGAGGTAAGTCAAGAACGACATCACACTCTGTCTGAGATATTAAAGAAGACACTTGGATACACAGATTCTCTAGAACCATATACAGGTAAGATGCTAATTCTCAATACTGTCACTGCATAATGTTTGGTATATACAACACGGATATACCGTACTCTAAAAAAAAATTGGTAGACATTTTGTAAAATAATTATAATACATGTAACACCTCGTATGCATGAAATGCTACAAAATTATAATGTTGACCAAAATAGAGGTGATCTTTTTGCTATTTTGTTTTTGTTAATTTGTGTTTGTTGTCGTTGTTGTTGTTGCTGCTGTTGTTGTTTTTCACATTATCCGTGATCTTTGCTTCGTTTTCTTTGTATTCTGGAAAAGAAATGTCATTTGATATTTTGAAATTATGATATTTCGCATTACAACTATGCAAGTTAAAGCATACTGAATAGCCAGAAACAAGAATCTATCACCCAAAGACCTATCATCACATTTCTTTAGTCCAAGTGAATCACATAATTGTTCCTGTAATCGTCAGCCTTTTAACGTAAAAGGCTAACGTAAGTGTAAAAGTGATTTACACCAGGCACAAAAAGAAACTCGTCAGTTATAGTCATCCTTGCTGTTCAACAACTTGATAATTTTGAATTATTCTGAAATATTTGTTTTGTTAATTGGACTTTGCTTTCTCGTTAGACACCCTGTTCGTGAAATTCGAGCAAGAATTGATCCAGATATGCACCTCCAAACCCTCAAACCCCAAAATGAAAACTTGGACTAGTATATGAAAAAATATACAGTGAAAAGTTGCAATTTTAACGAGTAAAGTGTGCCTGTTACATTATGTGCTTTTATTGAATGACCTGTTTATTTGATTGATTTTGGGGTTTGAGGCTTTGGAGGCGCATATTGTTCAATATTCTTGAACAGGGTGTTAAATGAGAAAGCAAAGTCCAATTAACAAAATGTATATCTCAGAATAATCCAAAATTATCAGGTTGTTGAACAGCAAAGCTGACTACAGGGTGCCCCCCCCCAAAAAAGAGGCCCCTCATTGCGCCCTCTTTTTCTCCTATTTCAGAAAAGATGATTAAGTATATGTTGGTATGTAAAGAAGTCTTTACCCGTTAGCTTTAATAAACCGAAACAATTATTTCAATCGGCTCATAACTTTTGAAGATATGCCCTTTTAAAGAAATGTATCCGTTTTTCACTCTGTCCACGGAGGAGGTTTGGTTACTTCAAAGATTGAAAAGTACATACAGGGTGTCCAAGAAAAAATTACCGAGTGAATATAATTGAACGTAAGTCGAGAACTAGACACCTGAATCAAAACATTTAAAATGCAGCGCATAGTCTATTTTATTGTGCATCACATATGAAATTTTTAGTTGATTTGGTTGAATGGTTGCGAAGAAATTAATAATTACATAATGCGTGCATCAATGCAGATCATTCCAACTTTGATCAACAGGCGTTCTTTTCATACTCGCTCACCGCTTCCTAAAGTTTTCACTAAATTTAGTCCACATTAGGGTCAGTCCATGCCAAAAGAGACTGAGTGTACACCCACCCTCTTGGATTTTGCTCTCCTTTGACTCAGAGGTACCTTTCATGGATCCCTAGGTGAGGTCATAAAAAAAAATTCCAAATTTCATTTCGTTTGCGAATGGCAGGCCGTCAACGTTTGGCGATTTTGACCAAAATTGGGAATTTAAGTGGTCTAAATGACAAAGTGCTCTCTTTGATGGGCATTTTCTTCTTAATTGAATCAGTTGTGACCCTCTTGTTGAATGTGGTCACTCACTGGCTGTGTCTGAAATGCCTAATGCCAGAAAAGATTGATTTTTGAATTTCGTTGGGATTTCAGGGGGTCAAAACGGCACTTCATGCTGTTCAATCAAATTATATTTGATTTTGAAGGACCCATGATAATGTCACAGTGCACTTATAGGTCCTAATTATGTTCAGAATGGATTAATCATGTGCCAATGTCTATGAGAAATTCAAAAAGAGAAATTTCTAGACCCCTACAGAGTTGTAGGGCCCCTAGAGTGGTTCAGCCACAAATGGTGCTTAAAATCGGCAAATTTTGACCCCTAATAACTTAAGGTGTACACCAGATATGAATTTCTAGTTTTTTGCATCTGAAAGAATACAGTCTAACGTTACTGGGAACATAAGATTTGTTTTGTATTTTTTGTGTTTTGATACTAAGTTGACGCTTTCAAAAATGCCAATTTTTTACTAACATACAGGTTACGGGGACAAAATGCCAATTTTAATATGCCATTTTTTCTATTTTTGATCACTAATTATATTCAGAATGGATTAACCATGTGCCAGTGTCTATGATCAGTACAAAAAAAGAGAAATTTCTAGACCCCCTACAGAATTTTAGGCCCCCCTAAAGTGGTTCAGCCACAAATGGTGCTTAAAATCGGCAAATTTTGACCACTAGTAACTTTAAGTGTACACCAGATATGAATTTCTAGTTTTTTGCATCTGAAAGAATGCAGTCTAACGTTACTGGGAACATAAGATTTGTTTTGTATTTTTTGTGTTTTCATACTAAGTTGACGCTTTCAAAAATGCCAATTTTTGACCAACGTACAGTTTACGGGTACAAAATGCCAATTTTAAATGCCTTTTTCCCCTATTTTTGATCATTCTATAGCAAATTGTTTTATTTGCAATGTTATTTCAAGTTACTCTTGAGTCAAATAATAAGAAAAAACTAATTTCTAATTCAGTCTCTATATGGATTTCAAGGGGGTTAAAATGGTGCTTCCTGGCAACGATGCACTTGCAAATTACAGGTAATGGTACACAGTACCCATTTCACTGTGCTATTGTTTCTAGGTTTTTAGTTTTATCATGTTTATTGCAGTGGGGGACCGGGGGCCGGTGCCCCCCCCCCCCTCGTCATGGCCGTCGGTTCATGTAAGGCCGTTGGTGAAAAAAAATTGGGTTAACAATAGACAATTTTTTACCCAGGAGACAGAAAAAAGGGGAGAATTGTAAGAAAATGATGAAAAATTGTGAATTGTACATAAAAATTGTTGTGTTTTTATGTTGGTCAGTTGGTACTGCCTATTATCCCCCCCCTTTTTTTTTTTTTTTTTTCTTCACTTTTTCAAACCATGCAAAAAAATTTGGGTCAATAAATCACAACTTCCGTCGGCAAAAAATATTTCCGTCGGTACATTTACAAGTTGTGCCCCTCCGGTTCCAAAATCCTGGCTACACCACTGCTGACTTTCCAAGTTACCCTTAAATTAATTAACAAGAGAAAAGAAGATTGCAACCCTGTGCATTGTTTTCCAAGGGGTCAAAATGGCCTGTATGATCCATGGTTTGCATGCAAAATCATTGTGGCTGGATGTGTCATTTTGACCCCCTTGAAAAGCCATACAGCGGTGCTAAAGCTTGATTTTTGTTATATTTTAACTTGACAGTAACATGGAATGTCTAATTAAATAGAAACACTTACCAAACACAGAAAAAAGGCATCCTGAGATGGGTATGAAGTGTCATTATATTTAGCAAAGTTAATGTACATCATCATGATCATTGAAAATCCATACACATGATTCAAAATTAGTTCAGTTTTTTCTCATTATTTGACTCAAGAGCAGCTTGAAATGTCAGAATAAATAAGAAAATTGCAATAAAACTGTAAAACAGAGAAAAAAGAGCAAACTGATATCATGGATATGGGTACTTCGTATCATAACCTGTACCTTGCATGTGCATCGTTTCCAGGAGGTGCCTTTTTGACCCCCTTAAAAATCCATACAGAGGATTAAAGTAGATATTTCTTATTATTTGACTCAAGAGCAACTTGAAATATCAGGATAAAGACAATTTGCTATATAATGATCAAAAATATTTTAAAAAGTCACAGTAAAATTGGAATTTTGTACCCGTATCCTGTACGTTAGGCAAAAATGACTATTTTTAAAAGCATTAAACTTAATGTCAAAACACAAAAAATACAAAACAAATCTTATGTTCCTAGTAACGTTAGACTGCATTCTTTGAGATGCAAAAGACTAGAAATTCATATCTGGTGTACACCTAAAGTTATTAGGGGTCAAAATTTGCCGATTTTAAGCGCCATTTGTGGCTGAACCACTTTAGGGGCCTAAAATTCTGTAGGGGGTCTAGAAATTTCACTTCTTTTGTATTGCTCATAGACATTGGCACATGGTTAATCCATTCTGAATATAATTAGTGATCAAAAATAGAAAAAGGGCATATTAAAATTGGCATTTTGTCCCCGTAACCTGTACGTTAGTCAAAAATTGGCATTTTTGAAAGCATCAACTTAGTATCAAAACTCAAAAAATACAAAACAAATCGTATGTTCCTAGTAACATTAGACTGCATTCTTTCAGATGCAAAAGACTAGAAATTCATATCTGGTGTACACCTAAAGTTATTAGGGGTCAAAACTTGCTGATTTTAAGCTTTATTTGTGGCTGAACCACTTTAGGGGGGCCTAAAATTTTGTAGGGGGTCAAGAAATTTATCTTCTTTTGTATTGCTCATAGACATTGGCATATGGTTAATCCATTCTGAACATAATTAGTACCTATAAGTGCACTGTGACATTATCATGGGTCCTTCAAAATCAAAAATAATTTGATTGAACAGTACAAAGTGCTGATTTTGACCCCCCCCTGAAATCCTAACGAAATTCAGAAATCTATCTTTTTTGGCATTAGGCATTTCAGACACAACCAGTGAGTGACAACGTTCACCTAGAGGGTCACAACTGATTCAATTAAGAAGAAAATGTCCCTCAAAGAGAGCACTTTGTCATTTGTACCCCTGAAATTCCCAATTTTGGTCAAGGTCGCCAAACTTTGACAGCCTGTCATTCGCAAACGAAATGGAATTTTAATTTTTTCTTGTGACCTCACCTAGGGATCCATGAAAGGTACCTTTGAGCTAAATGAGAGCAAAATCCAAGAGGGTGGGTGTACACTCAGTCTGTTTTGGTATGGACTGACTCATTATCTTATAATCCGACGGTGTTATGTTATTTATGCTTTCACTGAATAACAGTTTGTCCGCGAAAATTCTTTAGGTTGTGCAAATATGTTATTATATTTTAACTTTCCAAAGAACATTTGAGCCAAGAATGACAATGAACAAGTGCTTACAGCTTTACGTGTGATTTTTGATACCATGCAACATTAATGTTGAAGTTTTAAAAGATTTAAACTTTGCATTACAATTTCTTGGAAATTATCCAAAAACATTAATGAGTGTGAGATTTTTTTAAAGCCCGATGGAATTCTTTATGCAACATTTATATATCAACATTAACGAAAAACGATATTTACAAGTACCGAGCACCATCTTACATGCAAGCTTTCATTTTCAATATCGTGCAGGTTCTCAAATTTGAACAAAACCTAATTATATGTTTGACAAGAAACAGATTATTTGAAAAGAACGAAAAAGGATTTCACGGTACAAAATATGAAGCCCATTGACAGTTAACCATCATAGTGCGCATTTTGTTGAATGATCTTTCTTTTTTCAAACTTGGAATGAAGTGAATTGACGCATGCGTTATGTAATCGCTCACTTCTTCGCAATCAGTCAAACGATTCCAGTAAAATTAGCGTATAAGATGCAGAATAAGATGGGCTACACGCTGATGTTTAGATTTTTGGATTCTGATGTCTATTTCTCGACTTGCGTCAACATTTATTCGCCCGGTAATTTTTTCTGGGACACCCTGTATACCATGCATGAATATAAAACATTCCTCGATGATAACTTTATAAAATAACAACTTGATTTTAGGGAATGGGCTTTACCGGTGGGCTTATGGGTTATGGATTTTGTTAAGTGTCATTAATTTGGGCGAAATTGATGTGGGATGGGACTTCTTTTGCTATACTTGCAATTACTTATGTTTTTCTCGGTTATTTCATGCCTTTTTGTTTTATTATGTTTCTTACTTTCTTACTTTATTGTTTCTTGCTTTCTTTTTATTGACAACATAAGTCATTTCTCTTTTGGAATAAAAGGTAGCCCTGAAAAGGGCTGTTTAGTTTGTCTTTGGTTCTTTTAAAGTGAGTTTACTGTGCTGCTCTGCCCTCTACCTGGTTGCCTTCTTGAGGAATACAGGTTTCAGCCCTAGTCCTCATTGCATCAATTGCGTCGCGTACCATCCTTGTGCGCCGGATACTTGCGAATGCAGCAGTAATATGGGGTTGCAAAGATGTTTGAAGCCAGCTGGTGATCCTCGCTAATAGTGAATGCTTTCCTAAGCCTATTATCTATCCATGTCATTAACCGTGTTTTTCGTTTAAATCTTTGATGTAGCCAAACCTCATCCGTGGACAGAGTGAAAAACGGGTACATTTCTTAAAGAGGTCATATGAGGTTTCTTTACATACCAAAATACATTTGATCAACTTTTCAGAAATAGGAGAAAAAGAGGGCGCAATGAGGGGCCTCTTATTTTTTGGACACCCTGTATAACTGACGAGTTTCTTTTGTGCCTGGTGTATACCTACCTAGCAAACACAAAAACGTTTTTAAAACTTTTTAAGCAGGTTATATTGCAGATTTTGGTTTAGATAAAAACGTTTTAATAACATTAAATGTCGGGTTATAGAAAGGTGAAGAAAACATTGTAAAATATTTTTTGCAAACATTTGTTACCAAATATTTTATCAGCACTTGATGTTAGAATATATTATGTTAGAATATTTGCAGTAGGTTATCAACAAATGTTTTTGAATGTTGTGAAAACATTTATGCCCTTTATATAACCCGACATTTAAACGTTTTCTGGCAACCTTTTCTAACCTTTTGCGAATGATGTCCAAACGTTAAGTGTTTGCTGGCTAGGTACTTCAATCATTTTGATACAGAATATTATTTGTACAGAATAGCATAAGCCGGATAATTCGCTGTCGTAGTGCACGTTAGCAGGAACGTCTATCATTATCGGGAATTGCCTGTTACACATGATCGCACACAAGGTCGTAGGCAATTGGTCGGACCTCATCTGCCCAGAACATATTGACCCAGGTCAGCATACCGCCATATCCTTCCCGACATGCTTAGTAGCCAAGTCCGTAGAAGAGTGGATCCACACACTATGTACACAAATATACATTTGGCCACATTTTATTATACGATTAATACGAATTTATTAAACATGGTAACAAATATTCTCTAGCAAATCGGTTTTAGATGGAACTGGTAGGCATATTATAAATTCGGGGTATTAAATGTCTTCCTGACCAGCCAGATCTGCGCATGGTCAAAGACGAGTATCAGACCGACGCAAACTGGCTTAGTCTCCACATCAGCCAGTTTGGTTCCGCCCTCCACAGGGAGCGTAACCTGTGTAGGAGACTCGGTCGGACCTGGTCGGACCTCATCTCTCCCCATCAATTGTGTCCTATAATCCCCGACATTGCCCTTATGAAGTCACATCGCCCTGACGTTAGAATATGACCGTTGCTAGGTCAACTGGCTCACGCTTTCTTTGTTACAAACCACTGATCGAAATGATCACAACACAAAGCCTATGGTATATCAAAATTCGGAACAGGTGTATGAGCCCAGGCTTGAACCAGCAACCAATGGTTACTAACATGCACTACGACAGCGAATAGACATGATAAAGTAAATCAAGTTTCTTCTACCCCATCTTCTCCACTTTTTCGACACCGTTGGAGGGTGGGCGGGGTGTGTGGAGGTGGCTGTAGGTGTGTGTATATGCGTGGTGGTTTTGATATGTATTATTACTCTCTGGGAAATGTTGAAACAGATTGAAAAACACACAGTGATATAGTCAGATAGCCAGATCGGGAGGTGAAGGCTCAAAGTTGTGAATGTCTACCGACAAAGATTTCCCAGTGTTTTGATACAGACTCTATAGTAGACTGCTTTGCATTCCTTTTCTTAAACATTTATTCATACCATTCCATGCATAAAACACATATCTTAACACATAGACTCAACCTCTTTCATCTCCAATCTGAGATGAATGTTAATGAAGTAAAAATCAATGCGGGTGGTAATCTTAACCAATAACAGATAGGCAAGCATACATGTTTATGCGTGTCCCTATTAACCCAACCCACTACCTACGTGGTCCAGGTGGGAAGCTCTATATCTGGGTCAGGTAACATAAACCACAGGATCTGTGCATAAACAACCAAGGTTGCATTTTTAACGAGATAGCGTCATACCCAGCTAGGGGGGGACAGTATTTTACAAACTTACACATTTTATTTTTTTACCCTCCTCAAAATATGTACCAACCCTAATAGATAATTAATCAAGAAAAAAGAAAAAAATTAAACTGCTAACCCCCCTGTACATACCCTCTGAAAGTTTCAAATTAAGGTTGCCGAATTCGGCAGACTTGCATTGCTTTTAACACAGGGAATTTCTGATTTAAAGACATGTATTGCTATAACATAGGTTATCACTGATAAAATTTTAGTGTCCACAATAATGTCAGTTCACATTTTAAGCAGTTTAGGTAATACAATATGTAGTGGGTGGGGGTGGCAATGTTTGGGGGGGGGGGGGGCATAATAGGTCTACGTGTATTCAAGTTCCCCGGGAAATACGTAAATGCAACAATATATTGTTTTTCATGCAATCCAACCTATTTGTCGAGTAAGATATCTGCTGCTACATTGAAATCATCAATGCTTACATGATGTAATGTTGTTCAAATAATGTTTCATGAAAAATATCACTTGTTTTTAGCATAATGCGGTATTAATGCAGTAGCATACCTTGGGTGTCATCTTCAATTTCAATGTTTTTAGGTACACTTGTACAGGGTCCACCTATAGTTTTGAGTGCCAATTGTAAATCCCTGATCCTCCTAATATCAACAGCAATGTTTGAGATCTCTTCGGCTTCCATGCCATCCTTTTAAAGTCCTCGATCCTGTTTCATGTTCCAACTCCATTTTGTGGAATATCATGTTGTGCAATTATGCTAATTATATTAAGTCTGCTGACATTTTGTACATTTTAAACATGAGCATGAAGCAGATTTGAGTTGATTAGCCCCTCTACACCCTAGTTCATAGTTTTAAATGATCCCAGCCCCTTTGCTGCTATATTTTATGGACTGGTGCACTAGGCCTATTCACACTTGGAGCGCATGATGATCACTGTCTTCTCCTCCCCCGAATCCAACTATTTTCCTTTTTACTTGGTAAGCAAGTAGCATTGGGATCTCCGATTTGTAGACCCCACACATGACCATCTGAACAAAAACTAAATATTCTCATCAAATCAAGTATATAAGTACATGGGGTACAAATGTGCTGAATCAGCAGACCCAAAGAGAACAGCGAATTGCATAATGTAATAGGCCTATAAGATTTGGAACATGAAACAGCTAGGAGGACAAGGCATTTAGGAGAATTAAGGACTTGCAATCACTCAAAACTATGAATATACCCTTTACAAGTGTATGTGGTGTAGACAAGTATCAAGAGAATAGAGAACAGTTAAATTGAAGATACTGAAAACAAGTGATATTTTTCCCTGGACTGATGCAGCATTAAAAAAAAACTGTCAGCAATCACTAATTCACCTTGAAACTTTATTTGAACAATGTCACATCAAAGGCTGATGATGAAACATGATGATTTCAATGCTGCTGTACATGTAGATCCTACTCGCCAAATAGGTTACACTGTAAAAAATAACAGTGAAATTTACAGTAAAATACTGTAAAAAAGGCTAATTATTTACAGTATTTGGCTGTAATTGATAAAAACAGGCAAATACTGTATTTTTTAGTTTAAATTATCTAGGCCTATCAAAGCTGAAATTAAAATTGGAGTTATAATTCAACGTTTAAGCAATATCAATATCATCACTACACTGTAAGAATGGTCACTTATACTATTAAGTACTAAATATCACGTGACTAAATTTTACAGTAAAAGTGTGTGCAGCCAATCTGCCAACCAAAACCTGTAAAATTTACAGTATCCTGTAAAAAGATGAATTTTACAGGTTTCAACTGTATTTACTTGACAGGAAACTGTAAATTTTACAGTTAGGCGATGTAAAAAACTGTTCTATGGGAAGGGTGGACTTTTGAAGTCAGTCAGCATTTTTTATCCTAAACACATTCTCAAGCTCTAAAATAACTCGCCAAATAAACCTATTTTACAACATTTTGAGTGTGTTCATTTTTACAGGATACTGTAAATTTTACAGGGTTTTGTTGGCAGATTGGCTGCACACACTTTTACTGTAAAATTTACAAGATTTTTTTTACAGTGTAGTTTAGGCCCACATTTGAAACAAATTATTTTGCTGACAAAAATGTTTCAAGCCCCACTGCCCCCCCCCCAAGATTGACACCTCCCTATGCCACTGCTAAGTACATATTTTATTACCCATGAACTGCTCAAATATGTGAACTAACAATTGTGGACACTAAAATTATCATTTCTTCAGAGATAACCTATGTTATAGCAATACAAGTCTGTAGGTCATAAGTTTCCTGTGTTAAAAGCAGTGCAAGTCTGCCGAATTCGGCAACCTTAATTTCAAACTTTCAGAGGGTATGTACAGGGGGGTTAGAACTTTAAAAAAAAATTTTGATTGTTGTTTTCATGTTTAGATAGGTCATCTACATATTTTAAGATGGGTAATAAAAAAAGTTGGTGCTAATGTCCCCCCCCTCCTAGTATTAGAGTGCATAGTTCATTGTATATTTTAAATACAGTAGACCATTTTTCTCATGAATAGATAGCTGTTGGGTCAGAACCCCGGGTCAGAACAGGATTGGTGAATTGTACACCACATTTCGCCATAATATATTCTAGAAACGCTTGCTGTTAGAATAAGAAAAATTTTAATTGTAATTATTGCACAGGTCACGGCGACCCTGTGACCTTTCCGGAAAAAAGCCGAGTGGCAGGTTTTTCAAATAAATATTTTCTGTGTAAAAACTGTACCATCAGATAGGTAATGGAATATATGAATATTAACTGTACATCTATCACAACAATTTTGATAACAACTTGCGTCACAATTGATCTAGTATAGAAGGTAGATAATTTATTTCAATCTTATATACGCCATTTTTTTTTTGGAATTAAGTGAAAATTAATTCTGTAAAAACTGTATTTTTTAATGTAATTTTCACATTAGACCCGACAAAAGATTACCGTTTTGTTGTTATGATAATCTAATCTTTTGATTTTGTAAATAAAATTAGGGGTCTAATGTGGATTTAGGATGCAAACTGGAACAATCCAATGCCTTGTCAAAATCATTTGCTTCAAAATGGAGTTCGGATGCACTTCGTAATACAACTTCCGCCACTGCGGGAAACCACATGCACAGCAGAGCACATGGCCGATATCAAAATCGATTTTATGTATTGTGTATGTAGGCCTATTCATAGGACCCTCGTATTAATTGTCTCTATGCGCTTGAGAATTCAACAATATAAATAATGGTAGCTTTATTATAACACACATTAATGTTTTAAGCAGATAAAATTCCAAAATATGATGCAGTAATGAAGTTGCGATTTATTAATATTATATGTATAAATTTTCACGATGACACTATCAAGTTCTTCGTGGTCGAGCGGTCTAAGGCGCTGGACGTATGGTATACGTGATACTAGCCAAAGCGGTGAGCCGTGAGTTCGAACCCCGCCTCTGCCAAACTTTAAAAGAATTAAAATTAAAATTTTACTTTTTAAAAATTTCATATTGGGGAAATGTGACTGGGAGAATTTATGTATGGCGTGGAGTGGTGTGGGTGAATTGTCCATGGTGGGATTAGAGGGATGATAAATTTAAATGGTCTACTACAGTAGACTAACTCTATAGCCGCTATTGAAGTATAAAGATGGAAATATCCTGGTTTAATCATGTTATTTGACGTAAATTTAGTTTGAGAGCATCTAAATTTGGCATTCACTTTTGTTCGTTTTCGTTTGACTTCTTATTTCTAAAATGGTTTCATTCAGATACTATACCAGGAAAATGGCGTCTAAGCTTCTCTTCACACTCATTGTGGTTTGCCTTTTCGTTGCCGTTATTGTGGCTATGCCGCCGTGGCATGGTGGTGGTGATGATGGTGATGAAGAATTCAACGTGGTAGAATTTATGGCAAACCAACTTGAAGCAGACAATGCGTACGAACAAATATTGGAAAAAAGGCGAAAACCGCGACCGTACCCCCTAGAAAGGGGGTAAACTGATAATGCTGGTAAGCGTACTTTCCAAATGAGAGCAGTAATAATCTTCCTGTTAGTATTTCTAATATTTTTGATAACATGAGCACATTACAACTTATATTAAGGATGTCACTTTTGTTAACCATGCCTTGTAATAATCCTTATAATCATAATTATGTTATGTATTTTTTATGTTGAGCATATATAGGCATTAAAATTCAGAACATTCGTGAGGTCTCATTTGAAATGTATATTATAGAGGTGAATGTGCACAAATTATTTGCAATACTTCGGTCTGAAACAATCGATATATCCCTCATTTACAGCTACCCGGCTTGCGATATTTTTTTACCGATAAACATTTGCATAGGAACCGCATAGTTGGAGGCAAGGTTCATTATTGATCGGAGATTATACGTATTTATAAGTAATAGACAAGTAATATTATGTCGTGTGTATGCGCTTTATTCCGTAATCAATAAGTATGATGAACAGGCCCGTACGCAGGGGGGGGTTGGGTGCGGGGGTGCGACCGCACCTCCCAAATTTGCAAAAGTATACAAAAGTCCCAAAATTAAAGAATTTGCGAGCGTAGCGAGCAAAAAATCAGGTTTTTTACGTTTTTTTGGTCAAAAAAGGTCCAAATTTTGGGGAAAGTCCACTTTCCACAAAATCGCCCCCCTTTGGAAAAAAGTCCACTTTTTCAAAATCAGCACCCCCCAAAAAAAAATCCTGCGTACGGGCCTGGCCATAACACTAACCGTAATTCTAATCCTAACCCTAATCCTAACCCTAATCCCAACCCTAATCCCAACCTTAACCCTAACATACCCTTAACAGGCAAACCCTAATCCTATATCAATTCCTAACCTTAGTCCAAATCCTAATCACATAGCCTTGGAAGGGGTGCTCCTTTTGAATGGATAATAAATTGGACATTCAAAAATCATACTTGATACACAAAGTGAATTTAATTTCAAGTTTAAAATAAATCTGGACTTAGTAAAGTCCAAAATGAAAATCTTCTCTGTTAATATGTAATCTGGCAAGCAAAATGGATAGTAATTATCCATGCTGGTCAGCACTGGGATGGATAAGAGCTTTCCATTATTTTCCCATTTCACTTGTATGCATGGATAACTGCTATCCAAACCTTGAGCCATACACCTTGCAACAGAGAAGATTTTCATTTTGGACTTTACTAAGTCCAGATTTATTTTAAACTTGAAATTAAATTCACTTTGTGTATCAAGTATGATTTTGAATGTCCAATTTATTATCCAAATAAATAAATTGTTTTAGGAGAGACTTGTTGCAGTCTAAAAAGTTTTTTTTTATTGAATTATCAGTATCGTAACATGGTAGACTTGGAACAAATCTTAATTAATTTTTATTCTAAGAAAAAAACATAGATAATAAAAGTAAGCATTAAAATGAGCAGAAATTTGCATAAATTTGGATTGGTAATGATTAGTAATATTAAATCCTACAAGTGTATCACAGATGGCAGATATCAAAAATTGTTTAAATGATTTTAAACAGCATTTTCATAGAGAAAACTGGCATCACTTTTCAGTGATGTGCGCCCTTATGTTAATTTGCTTTTTTATGCGATATGCACGATGGTGGAATTCAGCACCTTTGTCAAGAACTAGCGTTTGAACTTGAAAATCAGTGTACTATGAAAGCCGAATAGATTTCATGATGGAATTTGAATGTCTGTGATACTAGTGATGTGAGTAATTATGATTGTGCGTATGGGGGGGGTACATAGACCTGTATGTTCAGTAAGCTTATAGATTTCATGCACGTGAAAATGCAATGCTGTTGATAATGCACTTGTCAATAGAAACCCTGACCCTGTGATACTAGTGATGTGAGTAATTATGATTGTGTGTATGGGGGGGGGGTACATAGACCTGTATGTTCAGTAAGCTTATAGATTTCATGCACGTGAAAATGCAATGCTGTTGATAATGCACTTGTCAATAGAAACCCTGACCCTGTGATACTAGTGAGGTGAGTAATTATGATTGTAGGGGGGGGGGTGTGCATAGGCCCGTATATTCAGTAGTTAAGCTTATAGATTTCATGCACGTGAAAATGAAGACTGTTGATAATGCACTTGTCAATTGAAACCCTGAGTCCCTGACCCACTCCAACCCCTGCCTGCAGTGCAGAGTACCCGGAAAAAATAGCCGGGCAGTTTATAACAGACGGGCATTGACACAAAATTTGTCCCTGTAGGGCCGGCCATGTGTTGTTTCCCGTCGGTCCGGGACTTGGCCGGGAGTTTTAACATTTTTGAAATTTAGCCCTGGTATAAGTCCCAGCCACCCCTCCCCCTGGTACCCTGGCTATAAGGGGGGGGGGGCTGGAAATTCACAGCTGCATATAGCCATATCTTTGATAACATGGACAAGTATAGTGATGATGTACATTATACAAATGATGAGATATCCTCTATTAAAATAGGCACAATTTCACGGCTTTACCAGACGCGTAATGTTGCGAGTAAATTAAACGCCATTTTGTGCGTAGGACGTTGCAATTTAAAAAACTGCGATAATTTAAAATGCCATAATTGATGAACAAACGCATTTCTGGCAGAATGACTCGTAGCGTAGTTGTATAGGCTCTCGACTGTTAATCCAATGCAGTGGCTTAAGGGTTGGTAGCGCCCGGGGCAAGAAACAAGTTGGTGCCCCTACACCCCCCCCGAGAATATCTTAGACACGGGCAATTCTAGAAACAAAATTTTGGACTTTCATTGCTTGGAGGGGCGCAGAATTGATGCTGAATTGGTCAATTTGGCGCCCCCCTAAGTGTTGCGCCCGGGCACGTTTCCCCTCTGCCCCCCCCGTAGTTACGCCACTGATCCAATGGTTGTGGGTTCGAACCCTATTAGAAATTTAATGGTAAGCCTAGGCCTAGGCAGGGGCGTAGCCAGCTTTCTTGGTCAGGGGGAGCAAAATAAAATTCCAGGGGCACAGCTGAAAAAAATTGCAGTTGCAACATGCAAATTGTATCTTTTGAAAGAGACTGTACATGTCTTCGAGCTTCCAAAAAAGGCTTTAATGTGACGATGTGCGCGTGTAGCGCGCAAATATTTTGAATTTTATACTATTTTTGCCCATGTTCGAGATAAAAATTGCTTTATTGTGACATTGTGCGCGCACAGCGTGAAAAAAAAATAGTATTTTACACTATTTTGGCCCACGATCGGGGTGAATTTTGACGGAAAAGGGACTCCTTGCCCTTTTTCTTTTCCTTTGCCCTTTGGTCAGAGAGGCACTTTTTTCTTTCATTTTTTGTCGGGGCAGTCTGCCCCCCCCGATACGATCTGAATTGACATAGGTCAGTTTATTTCGTACATAGACCCTGGAAGATCCCTCTCCATGCGGGTGTTGACTGCAGATGACAAGTTTAAATTGTTTCAAAAATTAAAAAAGGCAGAATTATACATATTCATGGCCATGATATAAATACATGTGCACATGTACCAAAGCGTTTTACATTTATTCCGCTGTTGTTAGAATATGTCAGTTGCCATACAATGCCCAAGGCATACTTATACATTTGGCGAAAAATAATTTGGGTCAACATTATAGACAACAATGTGTGAACTCCATGTGAAGGTGCATGTGCACGTGAAGAAACAAAGTAGGCCTACATGTTGCCCCAGTCTAATTTGCCTGTTTACATTACGTTGCTACATAAAGTATAAACGTGCCCCGGGAAACGTGCGTTTAAAAAAACATTCTCGTATTTGCTGCAGAATCACCAGTAATTTGTTGTTTTTTTAATTAATTTTTATTGCCCTTTCATTTCATTGCAGATTTCCTGATTGACTTACTGCGCCTTTTGCTGTTGTCCGATGCTACATTTCAACCCTCTGACGCATCTAATTATCTACTCAAGACTGGTTTCGAATGGCCTTCAATATATAAACTGTTTCATGTAAAATTACCCATATTTTGTTTTCATCTTTGCCGGTACCTGGTAATAGACCTTCTTCCCTCTTTCCCATCATGCACTATTCCAGGGGGTATGAGTGTCGCCAAATACATCATCTCCCCGGCGTCCGTTTCACTTTTTTTAGGAGATGGAAATAAAACGTAAACAAAATCTCTTACACAGATGTTCTGCATCGCTCCGTAACTGCATCACTCGTGTATTCAATAATTGCATAATTAGTAACATCGATGGCCTTTACGATAATCCGCATTAATGGAATCAGTATGCCCATATTAAGACAAAATAATTGCAAAGGCCTGGCAAAGACCATCGGATGCACACGATCTATGAGGTTGATGAACTACGTCATACCCCCCTGGAATAGTGCATTGTGGGATAGAGGGGAAAAGGTCAATACAACAACACGACCGGGCAACAACAACGATCAACGCAGCTTTTATAGTGCCATAACATGAGCGCCAAAAATATCTTAAACTACAGATCTTAGAATTATTAGTAAATAACAAATACAGACATTCACATTTCCAATATGCGACTGATTGAGGTTAAATACCACTAATTATGTATTACACGTGTTTCAATGAGAAAATGCCTAATTTCGGGTGGAATTTTCTCATATTCAAAACTCTCACAGTTCAATGCCACCAATATCAGGTGAAACTATATGATTTAGATGCCAAATGATCAAAAATTCAACATATGTTGACCTGAGACTTTTCTTGTTTTAACGCACTGAACCGTAAACACGGAATGAGCTGAAAGTTACAATATGATAGGGCGACTATTTACTAAAAACCGAAGCCGTGCGTATGAATTTTGGTACTATTACATCAAAAATGTCATATAATGAGAGAAAATGTACCATTTTGAAGCATCAAACTCTAAAAAGTACTTTTTGGCTATATAACTTGATCAATTTCAGCGATTTTAATGCAGTCTTTTCGAATGCCATGAAAACAAATAGTTACTAATCGTATTTCAATGTATCGCCCAGGCCTATTAGTGGTATTTAACCTATACTGACTGTACATTTTGTTGTTGACCGATGCTACATTTGAACCCTCCGACACATCTAATAACCTACTCAAGACTGGCCTCGAATGAACTTCTATAGACTATGCATGTAAAAGTATCCATATTTTGTTTTATCAGAGAAAATGTACATCTTTTCTGGTTTTATTTATGGTGATTGGACAATATCATAAGAACAGTTAAATATAAAATAGCAAAATACATTCGGAAACGATTACAATAATATACATGATAATAATTGATATCAGGGCTAGTGCCTTCAAACTTCCCCCTCTATTGTTATTTTATATTTTTTAAACTTCGAAATTAGATTCAAATTTTGAGTTTTACAAAAATTTGCCGTTGCCAATGTTATATGACTTGAGTTATTATACGAGTTTATGCGTTAAAATGTATACAAGTGTCATGATACAGGGTTCAAAAGATGCAAACCTGTAAAAAGGTATGAGTAGCCGTATTTGTTTTACACATATGGACCAAATTATAGCGTCACACGTCATTATGCATTGCGTTCAGTCACAATGGTTCATTATGTAAATAAAAAACCCTTTAAAAAGGGATGTACCGGGACAGGAATGATTTCATGTGAAGATTATATCACAAAAAGTAGATCACAGTGATTCCTTTACAATGTACTCATTGCCAATAACTCATCCAAGTTTGTGCCATCAATTCACCTACACCTTTTATAACATTCCAGAAATATTTGTTTTATTGTATGCAATTGCTAGAGTTCCAAATACTTTCCAATAGTGATCTACATTTGTTACTTATATTTTTTTATAATTAAAGTATGTCTTTCTATACTCAAAACATATACACACAACAACAGCTAATTGTGCTGTGGCAGTAATATAACAAACACATTTGAAAATTTAAACACACAGAATGTTAAACACTATATCAAGAATAATTATTTTTGGAATATATAAACAACAAATATATTATAGGCCTACACATACTGAAACCCAATGCTATTGTATTAATTTTGTTTATAGCATGGTTAAAGACTAGTGATATATACGTAAGAACATAATTCATAAAGCATCTGCACCAAAGCTACATTTTACTGATTTCTGATTTTTCTGTATATCATCATAATATTATAGACAAAATATATGAAGTTAATCAACTTATCCAAAAGAAGGTAATTGTTTATCATGTGTGCAAATAGCTTTTGATACCAGACTTTTGATTAAGGGCATAACATACACCCTCTTCTATCCTAACATATTATTATTATCATGTGAAACTCCTAAATGTAGAACCAATTGTCCTGCCAATTATTCTCTATCTCCCACCAACTGCCAATTAATTTTCATGTGTAAGTTTTCTGATGTGTAATGACATCAAAACATTTTCATTAACCTATAGCAAGATCGCTGCTAGATAACCTTGACCCTGCTTGAAAAGCACTATGACATGATGACCACACACTGACACATTTACTGAGTATTTTATTGTCCCCTGCACTTTATACTCTAATAAGGTCAATGTGCATGGTAAGAGGACCAGCGAATTTGCCCAATTTTCAATTTAGAAAGAAAGTTCCTAAAATATATACTGATTTTACCTTAGTCATGCAAAATCAACACAAAACTTCTGCTTTCTTCACACACCAATTTTGGTATTTCTATTTGCTATGACAACTTGATCATTTTTGACAATATTTTCTGTTTTATTCATAAACTATCAAATAGAAAGTTAGAAACAACAACAAACTTGAACCAATTAATAAGTACCGTGGCCAGCTTTGCTGGCCCCGGTACAAAAAGAGACCGTTTTAAACAGTGTTAAAAGTTGCATCTGAGTTCATAGGAGTCAGCTCTCAAACAATACAGTAGGCCAGGTCTGTGCATGTGTTTGTTAAAGAAAACCAGACTGCTATGGACTCAGGTGCAACTTTTAAAACGGTCTCTTTTCTTATACAATTAACCATTGTGACTGAACGCAATGACGTGTGACGCTATAAATTGGTCCATATGTGTAAAACAAATGGGGCTATACAGATCTTTTTACACTTTTACATTTCGTAAAATGTTTTCTGAATTATTTTAAAAAGTATTAGGGGGAAGTTATGGACCGTATATTTGCTCAAAATCCAAATAATATTTTGTGGAGGGTGTCTGGTTTCATCTCTTTCGTCTAAAACCTTAAATTAAAGGATTATGGCTGGTATGAGAGATTATAGTCAAGACAATAGAAAATGTTGCAATAAAAATAGAAATATGCGCATGCGATGATAGTATGTATGATTAAAAGTACCAAAAAAAAAAAAAAAAAAGATAATTTCTTCATAAATTGGCTAAAAATGTAATTAAATACAATGTTAGCGGAACAATAACAGTGTGGGTGATTTGCTATGCTAAGCCTCATGCTAAAACTAAACAAACATTTTGTAATTCAAATTTCTTATTCAATCCAGAGCATGTCTAGAGATGCTACTTTGATTACATATTAAACATTACATAAACATGGCCTTTTGAGAACAAAGGGTTCAGTAAGAAATAAATGTTTGTGATTTCACCACTGGGACCTCCTTTTTGTTAAATCTTGTCGTTGAATAATCTTGCTATCTCTAAAACAATGGACGATAAAGTCGACTCAAAATTGGAGTCTAAAAAGAATATAGCAACAACCCGCCAAATTCCATACTTTCATTCTTGAGAAATTTGTAACAGTACCTCAATTTGGCCTGTAATTTTCTCCACTACTTTTCACCGCAAATCAGACAGTGTCCATGTGCTATTGTGTTTATTCTAATTGCATTACGTAATTAAGACTTGGGGTCTGTTACCGTCAAGCAAAATTTTAAATATGTGGACAAACTCAAAAAAATAGAAATCCTTGATTCTTTTAGCATGGAAAGGGTTTAGGGGGACATTTTAAAAATGACATTTAAAAAGTTGCATTTAACCTGTTGGCATGGTAACGGACAAATCAAATTTTAGTCGAAAATGACCAAAAAATACAATTTTCATTTTTGAAAAAAGGCAAAGTTTGGTCGAATGCCACAAATAAATAAGATGTGATATTATTTTTAATTTTTTTCGTCAGATTGGGTCATGCTTTGGTAGTCCTTGCAAATGAAGAAAGAGCTTGTCACTCTTTTAAAAGATCCTTTAATTTTAAGTAGAAAAAACACATTTTTGGGCAAAAATCGTAAGTGCCATTTTACCCCAACATTGAAGGGGTGTAAATGTAAAGAAGAGATTGATATTTTGTAAGTGTATGGTGTCATAGCTAGAGTGAACCCTTGTTGACAGATATATAGTTTCAAAAAATTGGGATCTCAAATTCTAAAGAAATTATGGCTTTATAAAAGTACCAAGTTTTTGAAAAAATAAGTATTTTTTAAGGGGAATTTATGGCAAATAAGGTCATATTTCGATTAAAAGTATTGTATTTAAATATCCGTAATGAAATAATTATTGAATATATTTCTATTGATGAAAAGATTAAGTGACTTCTTAAATTTGAGTCTCAGTTTTAAATGGTGCAAACAAGCTATATTTATACATACAGGCCTTTTAAGCATGTTAAGTGCTATTCAAATACAGATGGAGGGCAGTGCTTGGAAGACATGTTGCTTTTAGCATCAGACAGCTAGAAACCCGGTACAAACAACAGAGTTCACCAAGTCTACGAGAACACCAATCAGGGGCTGTGCAATAAAATAAGCCCTGCAGGAAGGGTAAATATGGGGGGGTTGGTGTCCAAACATTTTGGCAAGCGAAAAAAAGGGGGGGGCAATTTTGGCAGGTCATATACCATGAGTCATAGCCGTCGCAGAGGAGTATAGGGTAGTGTCAATATTTGCCCGGGTTTTTGTAAGTTTGCCACTGCAAGCTAGGTGGTGGCAATGGACACTAGAGCATATTTACTGGGCAGACTATACTATAGACACGCTCTAATAAGGGCTTAGAAAAACAGTGCAGAAATGTTCAAATATGCAAAATTCCTTGCTCACTACACTTGTACATCTAGACCATTATTATAAGGTTTGCAAATTGGGAACTCAAACATTTGGCATGTGCGGGGGGGGCAAAGATTGGTTGGCAGGCCGAAAGGGGCAAGAAATTCTTTTTGGCACGCCGTTTTAAGCCTAGCCCCTCAACATCAGGAAGCATGTAAAGTTTCATCTCCAGCAGATCGGATCTTGTGGGAATTCAACATCAGAAAATGTTAACCAAGAAACACTTGAAAATCATCAACATCATGAACTATGTGCTGCTTTTAACATCAGGCAGCTAGCTACCAGGTACAAGCAACAGTGTTCACCGTTTTCTACGAGAACACCAATCAGCATTAGGAAGTATGTAAAGCTTTATTTTCAGTAGATGAATCTACTATGGTGGATTCAAGAGGTCTATTGAAAACGCTATTCAGTTGCCCAAGGAAACATGCACAACGACATACACAAAGTGTTGACGCTATAGTAGCTCACATTCATTCAGGAAAATATGACAAAATTACAAACACCAAAATTTAAAAAGCCTTCTAGCCAAGATAAGAGGAATTACAAGCGGACAGCAATGCATTCTTTCTGAATCAGAGATATGATTAGGTCATGAATTGGCCCTAAAGTCAGCAACAAGAGGGCATTTAGTACGCCTACATCTGAGACGAGTATCTGACCCCACAACAAATAAGTAGTTTTTTTCCGAGAGATCAATGATGAACTTGCAGATCCTGCAGATACAATGGTACGGTATATCAAGAGCCTAAAGCAACCAGTGCAAAAGCCAGAGCTTTATCATCCCATTACTCCTATTACTTTGGGGACAAATAGATTATTTAGAGTACAAGATGAAAAACAAAACTCTCACAGACATCTGTTAGCCACTGTTCATGATCTCATTAGAAAATCCCACACATGAGCGACTCCGTTTATAATTCTAATATTCTACACAAAGTAAAGACTTGATGGGTTGGCAATGGCTTCACCATGTCCACATTTAACTTTTAAGAAAAAACCCAAAACACTATGACATTGCATTTTAAAAACAATAATTCAAGTGCATTGTCCAGTCCTCCATGTTTTATAAACATTTTTATATTGTTTTGTACAATGTTTGATTTTTCTTACATTTGAGATTTGTTTTCAGTATCATGCAGTCTTAGAACTAAATTTATAGATAACATTGTATAAAACAGAGAAAAATGTTACTTGGTACTGTCAGTTGCAGTTGGTTGCTATAAACTCCAGATAAGGTAGAAACAACTGGTAAAAAAGACATAAATTCACAATTTCAGATAAAGTCAACTAATGAGTCCAGTAGTGAATATAGGCCTAAATAAGAAGTAGAAATGATTATTATATACACGTACATGGAAACCCCTAGCCTATATGTAGGTTTTAATGACCAATTGACCAACTGAAATATAATGTGTTTTATTTGGTTTCAATAGTTATAATCGATGTATCCATCGTTTAGGAATAGTAGAGATTGTAAATGACAGATAACCACCACCAAAAAAAAGTAATGCCCATATGGTAACCATTTTGGAGCGAACTTTGCGCATTTTTCATGATCATGCATATTAACCGTATAGCTGGGGGTAGGGGTCACTGGCAATTTACTTAGTGAAAATGTTTATATATACTTAAATAAATGATAACCCATGGTTATGATGGGTTAATGAGCTATTCTGAGCATGTTGTTTGCAAATCACAAAAAAATAAAGGATTTTTATACTGTGAAAGTGCTATGTAATTAGCTCATTTTTATCGAAAATAGCGAACTTTCTTTAAAGTAAAACTTCGTTATGGGGCCCAATTTTTTTTATTGGTTGGTTGATCAGCCCCATTCATGGTTATTCTCATCCAACCCCTGACTTTAATCAGCAATCAGAGTTATTGAATTTTAAAGTTATACAACTTTTACTAATGAAAAGAAAAAATTGCAAAAAGAGGGATTTTGCATTGCATATTACACAATATTCTAGGTGGGTGAGAAAACTGGCAATACTATTTTTGTAATGTCTAATACATAGACATTTATTGCAATTTTGTTAGTGTTAGCTAGAAAAATGTGTCTTTTTCGTATTGAAAAATTGAAAAAATGTACTATCCCTGTGGCAATCTTCAAAGAACCGTTACCATGGCAACAAGGGATTTTCGAATTTTTGATCAAGTTACAAAATCATTAGACCCAAATACCTTTCCTATCACAAGATTTTGGCAAATTCCATGAACCTTTATTTTTGGCTTTGTCCACCCATTGCTGAATTGATACAGACCCCCAGTCTTAAGTACACGGCTTTCGGCTCAACCACTGGTCGGCTATGTTAGGACATCTATGACAATAATAAAGGTATACAAATCTGAATTTTGATGGTTTTTATGATCGTCCGGATGAGCAAAGCACAATGATTTTCAGGATTTCATACAAAATACAAAAAGAACACCATAACATCAGAAGCATGTTTTCACAATTACGTTGTTTACACTACAGAAACAAATGATGTACACACATTGAATATTCCAATACTACGGTGTTAGGAGAATTGCTCTCGAACAGTAAAACATTATACCTGCTTTAATTCTTGAAAATAAATTGTTGAAGATATTTGATGCGAAGCTCGCCAAGGATCAATTCTAGTCCTTTTAATGTTGATTTTATAAGACAATGACATTGCACAATGCTTCCAATGCGTGGGAATACTGAAGTGTGTTTTTCTTGGTCATGCTGATAGCACAACAATAACATATTCACCCAAATGTACTGTCAATCAATCTGATTACAAATAACAAACTCCAAAGCGCCAATATGTTGTGAAGGAATACCTTGATATAGAACTATTGTTTTAGAAGTATGCCTATGAAGGTATATCGATTAGAATATTGTGTGTGACCAATGTTGTCCTACATTTCATTTGTTATAACTGATAGAGATATTCAATGGGTGTTTTGAAGGTTATGTGAAAGTTAACATCCGCGAATAAACCCCAGGCTATTGTTTGGAGTGGGTCTTTTACAAATTGTTGATTAGATTAGTAAATCGACATCAAGACTGTTGACATTGTGTAGAACTGTCTTCCAAATGCTTTGTAATTCTGAGTAGGACAAACAAAAAGCCTTGCGTAAGATGCAAAGCATATTCAATGGAATTACAAATTTAAAAAAAACCAAAGCAGACATTATTTTAAACGCTGGAATCAAACTATTGTGTATATCTCAAAACTATATTACAATTCAAAGAAACACATATAAAACAAAGACTCCCTTTGTTCGCTCAACTCATATGTCAATCAAAAGCATAAACTACTCAGCACAATGTCTTTTATCTCATCCCATTTAAGCATCTATATAATGGGGTTATTTACATAAAATAGAGAGAATCCTCGTTGGACCAATTTTCCTTATACTTGTGGTGTGATCAATACGTTCTGAATTCCCATTGTGGCTCAATGTATTAAATTGGACAATTGCAATATTGGCATCACTCAGTAAATTTGACCTTGACTAGAGAACAAAAACACTAAATTACACAGAAAACAAAACCACCTTGGCTGACATCATGCTTTCGCACCACCAATGAAAAAATGATATTCATTTTCTTCTCGTGGGAAAAAATGTTTAAATGTAACATTTGAGATACAACCTGTATTTTCAAATTGTACTAATGTTACTTAAACTATTTTTAATCATAGAAAGTTTGACAGATTGATATACTTTTAGTATTTCTTATTTAACATAATGAGCTGAGATCATTTTTGTGCATAGCGTTAACATATTAAAGCATTGTTCTGAAAGACGCGTGGCGCGTGGGAGAGGGTGGCGCAACTGTTAGGGTACTTGCCTTTAGTGCATGAGGTCCCGGGTTCAATTCCCGGCGGTGGCGATTTGCTGGGATATTGACTTGGCAATTAATTTGCAACATCTGTAGATTAAATTCAGACTTCCGCTCTTCCCATGGTTTATTTAGAATTGGGTAAATGAACCATGAAAGTACCCCGTCCTTCGGAGGGGACGTTCACGTTAAGAGTCATTACTGTACATGTATCTCGCAGCCAGTTTCGAAAAGAGTAGGGTGTTAACCCCTGACTGTTCCCAACCCGTCCCGGTGTTCAAATGGACCCCAATGGAAATAACTTCAAATAAGCTTCAATAGAGGCTTTCTTGGGTTATCCAGGGTTATCAAAACCTCGAACAAATCAAATCAAAACGCGTCATAATCGTGGTTTCTACATTCATGAATACAAGCTTACTATTAACCGCCATACGTAACCTATGAACCGCAATTATAACATTGCCTGTGCCATGTCACTATTATATAAAGTGTGGGTTTAAAAACTAAGGTTCGTCAGTAATGTGTACACTACTCCATGTACATAAACTTAAAACTTTTAATAATTGACACCAAAAAAGTTATTGGTGGGCCCAAACAGTATTCTGGTGTGCGGCCTGCCGTAAAATTCATGTAAAAATGCAATGAATAAGTTTGAAATTCAGGGGCGTAACCAGACCGGACCTTCTGGGGGAGGGGGTTGGAGGGTTTGGTTTCTAGATTTAAAAACTTCCCAATTTCTGATCAAAAGTGATAGTATTTATGTGCGAGCGAAGCAATAAACAGGTGTGGTCCAGGGGCCGACCTTAGGGCCCCTTTTGGTGTTCAGGGGCAAACCCCGGCGGAGCCCCCTGAAGCTCCTGGTTTTTGGCATATTGGAAGCTAAACAATCAGTTTTTTCAGAGTACACATTTCACAAATGAGACATCTTCTGTAACAACAAGTATATTTTGGATTTGTTTGTTTTATTGAACAACTTACAAGCAATGGCAGGTTATATAATGCGTTATTACTTTTTATACTAAATTATGTGCAGATACAGTCCGTATATATACGAAGGTCGGTCGCTATGTAATGAAAGTTGACTTGTAATCATGGCATTTCACTATGAACACATAAACACCGTACCTTTGTCTTTCAAACAACACATGTAAACATTACATCACATACTTGATTACGTAACAGCATTAGCATAAAATCAATGGTCTACAGTCATTGGCTAAAATGAGTCGTTTTTGTTAAGGGAAATAAGAGGCTGAAATGAGGCTGCATTTTGGAATAATAGAAGAACACAAACCACCAGCTCATAAAACCATCTTTGCCGGAATGGAAAAGTTTTAGTTGTTTATGACAAATCTTATTCCCAGTATGTTGTATCCGTTATTCCACCTACGCATGCGCAGATTGTTGTTTGATTATCATTGTCCTGAGTACTAGCTCTCACATGTGACCTGTCATTATATTTCAATATTTTTTTTAATTTTTGGGATTAATGTCATTTGTAATAACTGCTTTTTGCAGAATAATGTTACTTCTCTTCAAGTCCTACAGTTGTTGAAGTTCAGAGACGTCCCATTTCCACCCAAGTTTAATGGCAAGTCTCATATTGTACCAAAGGCATACCAGACCCAGGACCTGGTGTCTATTCCTGCCAAAAAGTAGTCATATGCACCATGTACTTTTGCTGTTATCGAACGTTTTAAAAGGCCCGGTTTTTGCGTGATTTGGCAGTGTCCATAGTCTATCAATTTTATGCCAATGTTGTTACGTAATCAAGTATATAATATCATTTCCACATAATGTGGTTTGAAAGACCAAGCAAAAGGTACAGTCTTTATGTGCTCATAAACAAATTCCATCCAAATATTTATGGGGTCAAAGGTCAACTTTCATTACATATTAACCGACCCTCGTAGTTTTAAATGAGACGATTAAGAGTAATTTTAATTAATTTTGTCGTGTCTTTAATTTCCTCACATGTATACATTTCATATTGTCGGGATTTTAATGTAGCTAATTGACGTAACGTGCCATGAAACATATCAACTAACACGCACTTAACATCCACACGCAACATGCTTATAAGACATTAGCTTTAATAGCCTTTTGCAAAATTAAATGCTTTCATATCCCCACATGCACACTCCGCACACTTTCACCAATACACACCGCTAAAAATGCACACTAAACGTCACAAACAACAAAACATGTAAACAAGTTCATTTTATGAGTCAATGTACTATTACATTTTCTTTCGAACACGATTTTAGTCTGCCTTTAAATAATGATTCAAATTAAATCACTGACCTGAGATTCGCGCAGAATTTGTTTTCAAGGGATTAGATTAGATTAGATTAGATTAGATTTATTATTATCTTTTCACTCCTTCGATGATACACTCTTAGAAAAAAAGGTTCCAGAGGGGGTTCTTGAAATGACAAATGGTTCTTGTTGGAACATCACATCTCCAAAGAACCTTTTAAGGTTCTTTATGTTCTTGAAAAGGGTTCTAAATAGCAAAATGTGGGTTTTATATGGCTATAGGGTTCTTCCAAGAACCATAATTTTAAGGACAACGGGTTCCAGACTGTCAACACACACCTATGTTGCAATAATATACCTACACATGATAAAAGAGTTTTAAATTAAATGTTTTTGTACTTTATCCTTTTGAACAATACTGTCTATAAAAAGTGAGCTTACTAGTTATTTTATTTTCCTTAATTTATTTGATATACCTATTTCAATGATACACTGGTGAGAATTTCAATTAATTATTCCTGCTGCGTAACGATATGTAGTGTGCAGTAAAGCGGTCATCTAGCAAGTTCACATGCTGACACCATAGAATATATATTCTGCTTTTTAAACTTTTACCCCATAATTTCCCCCATTCTTCAAGCCATGCCTTTATCGGGGGCTAATTTATCGTTTAAGCTTCTTGGATGTATACATATTTCGCGGTTAGTGGTTCTTTGTTGCCCTCCCTTAATAATAAATAATAAATAAATAAATAAATAAATAAATAAATAAATAAGGTTCTTTCTAGAACCCATTAAAAAAGGTTCCATCCAGAACCTGTAGGGTGCTCCCAGTGGGACAAACTGCAAGAACCATTAATGGTTCTTGAAAGAACCATTAAGGTGCTTAATAGAACCTGAATGGGTTCTAGATAGAACCCTGTTTCATGGTTCTTTATAGAACCTCCACAAAAGGGTTCTTAAGTAGAACCTTACATGGTGCTCCCCACGGGACAAGCTTTAGCACCTTTTATGGTTCTAAATGGAACCTTTTTTTCTAAGAGTGTACAACGAATAATACATAAATAAGGTATAATACAGAATAAAGATATATTAAAAAAATGCATTATCAATGATGTGTAAAGGAATTACAGTTAAGGCCAAGAGGCCTTTAGGAAATGTTTGTAATTCTCTTGAGAAACTATTCACTTAAAAAAAAAAGAATTCATCGTGTAAGAAAGAGAATGTTGAATTGAGATGATGATATCAGCAAAAAACCCATGCTAACAGTGGAAAGACATCGCTTTGCCAGGTTAAATGGAAATTGTATTCACGAACATAAAAATGAATAACATAATTCTTTCGTATTCAAAGGCAATAACGTTTTACACAATTTGCCATTAATATTTTCTATTTTCCAATAAATATATAACCATCAGGTATTTATTGTTTAAATGTTCAATATAGGAAAGATAATTACATTTTACGTCTAATATAATTTGCGGTGTAGGACTTATCATCAATGTTACGGTAGCAGAATTTATTGGAATACGTTACGAGAGTTGCTTTTTACATGATTTGTTTGGTTCGTACGTTAAACCAAAGGAACAAACTACAACCATGGACAAAGGTGTTGGAATAAAATTAGTACGCTATTGCAAATAAGCCCCCGTTCCCTCCAATCAATGTTGAATCCTGACATTTTGTTCATGTGCGCTCAATAGTACCCAACATTGATTGGTGGGGCAGGGGAGGTATTGGGGGTGAGGATAATGTTTAGACTTGACACTTAAGAAAGCGCCATTTCATCACACTCTAAAAAAAGATAACGAAAATATTGCTATTACAAAGTGCCCATTCTAATTTTTATTCCAACCTATTTTGTCTAGCATTGTAGAAAGAAGAGTGCCTGAAAGAATTGCTTGACTACTCTGAGAACACGCTATTATGAAACTCAAACATTTGAAAACTTGATTCATCTGGACACTTAATTTACTATGAAGAAGAGGTTAATTAAAAGGTTGCGGATTTTAGGAATTCGGAATTATTGTAAATCTTTACTTTTATGGCGAAACTATACACTTGATTATTACAAAAACCAACTAAAATGCCCATAAAAATACCTGAAAATCAATTCGTGAGTCCTTCCCACAAGGTACAATATCATGTGCATTGCATTAATATAGATACAGCTAAATGGGCTAATTAAATTTAAATTTTTTTTATTTTTTAAATATCAAAAATATAAATTTTTAATTATTTGCCATAACATGTGTATTATATCGCGAATTTCACTGACCTGAGCGTCGCACAGAATTTGTTTTCAGGGGATTACATTATCGCAAAAAAAAAATCAAAATTATTTGATATCAGAAGGACAATCTTCGTATTCAGAATGCAATTCAATATGTCTGATGTGCTCTCATGTCCCACAAAAATACTGTCCAAACGTTCATACCCCAGTCCTTAAGTAAAAAAAAAATCCAAGCATCCAAGCACCCGACGTAACCCAACACTCTTTTTCCCAAACGTAAATGTTGGCAGTACCTAAGAAAACAAATTTGGCTTGCCCAATAATATTTTGTAACTCCTATTGTCAAGAAGCATATTTGATAGAATCCAATGATAGAATGTGTTTGGCAGGCCAATAACGAAATGAATTACTATGATAACTTTTAAGTTCTAAATGTGATTAACAGGTTGAAGTAATCAGCCCGGAATTAAGTTTACGTAATAGACCTATTGTAGAAAATGCAATTAAGTACGAAAAGCTTGATCAAATAGTGAGTTACAAAGCATTAGAGCCACATGTATTGGGCTACTCCAGGAATAGACGCACACTGCCAAAGAGGAGTTCAGATTTCCGGACCTTTTTGTCAAGTCGTGATTGGTGGAAATCCAGAAAATTATTAAAAGGCGAAAAATTCCAGCAGAAAAAATGGTTCAAAATCGGAAATCCTCATTGGACATTTGCGTGATTTTTCATTCATTTAATTACATTTCCAAGTTGTTGTTTTTTCACTAACATTGGCAAATTGAATTCCAGACACACCCTCATCATACAATGGCTTAATATGAACAGTCAGTGGTTGTATGCCAGGGATCTTGTTGTACCACTAGTTACCAGTCGTGTATTAGGCTAAAAAATGTGTTATGTCTAAAAGCCCATGGCAGTTTCAGAAACGAATGCGGAATGAGATTTTTTTTAAACTTTTTTTTTTAAATATTCTTTTCATAACTAAAATTTGAATTAAGATGTCATTTTTAGTGCTCAAAAGTACACAGCACAAAATTGTGGTTGATTTACACATTTGTATTATTGTTTTATACCAAAACAATGCGAGTATCGAATCAAATAACTTATCTTCCAAATTTATCACAGAATTTCATGATTTTACGGCAAAAAATAAAAGAAAAAGAAAAAGAAAAAGGAAAATAAAAAATGAATTTGCCGTTTTAGCTAACATGGACGCGCTAAGAAAAACGAACGCGCGGGTGGGCTTTGAGACATAACAATTTTTTTAGCCTTACCAGATTGTTTTTAAATTTCCTACTAGCAGCGAAGGTATTTCTTGTTCTTAGATAGACTTCAATTTCACAAAGGTTTGTGTGCTTCTTTCGCAAAATTGTATCAAACTAGAAAGCAAAATTAAACTAAACTGAATATCCATCATTATATTGTATCAAACTGTTTAAAAAATCATGATCCCATCAGTTTAAAAAACAACTTAGGTTTAAATACTCTTAATCAAGTCATTATTGTTTGATCAAGAATAAGTCGAAGATGTGGTTGATATGGTAGCTTCAGCAATCAATGTGTTATTTAAAGGTCCTTTCTTAGTCTCCAAGGTTTTGATTGTTAAATCTTTCTGTAATACAAAATATACGAAAATAACATTTAATGATAAGTACAGACTTGACATTTAATATGGAATACTTTTTCGCAAAATTCCATACTGGTCTGGCAGAGGTGTGCATAAACGGCACGGGCTAAATATTAATTGGGGTGTGTCGGGTTATGGTGCAAAATAATTGTTTGACAGAAACTGTACTTTCCATTAGTTTATATTATGGCGCTCATAATGTAGCAAATTAGCCTAAAATGGCGGATTTAAGGAGACTGAATTTGAATTTTGTGGGGGTAAAATGTATGATTTTGAGCAACATTAATCTGATATTATCAAATTTATTGAGGTTTGAGGTAATTTTATTGAACCTAAATACCAATAAGTGTTCGTCAGATCTGTAATGCACCTGTGATCTACCAGTTTTGAAAGTGGGAGGAGCTTTACAAAATATGGCTCTATAAAGTGGTATGCACTCAGAAAATTTGAATGGTCCCCTGGGGCCAAATGTTATAAACTTACTGTACACAAAGAAACAGTGTGAGTTCATTGGACAACCAGGAATCCGCACAGTTGTTTTAAACAGAAAAGTTTATAACATTTGACCCCAGTGGGCCATTCAAACTTTCTGAGTACGTACAGCTTTTAAGAGCCCTATTTTTAAGCTCCTCCCCTGTTCAAAAACTTGGTACATTGTAAGTGTATTTCAGCTGTGATGAATGCAAGTTGCTGATGGAGTTTAGGAAATATCACCCCAAAACCCTATAAATTTGATAATAACAGAACCACGTTGCATAAAGTCCGAAATTGTGTCCCCCACAAAGCTCAAAATCAGCCATTTTAGGCAAACTCGCTACATTATGAGCACCATAATGTAAACATATCGAAACCACATTTTCAATCAAACAATTATTTTACACCATATCCCGACACACCCCAATTAATATTTAGCCCGTGCGGTCTATGCAGACTCCGCCCAGACCAGTCTTGGAACTTTGCGAAAAATATACCATATTATATTAAATGTCGAGTCTGTATTATTACATTATTATTGTTAGATATTGTCACATTTTGTCTCGTTTCTGACAATATTAAACATTACAACCACTTCAATAAGCTGCTTAATATAACTATTTGTAAGTATGTGTTTGAAATATCATGCTAATTTTACCTCTGATATCAGAAAAGAAATATTTGGCGAACACATCATACGACAGGCGTATAGTGTGTCCTAATCAAAATTACCGGATGATTTCATTTCGTTAAAAGTGCACATTGGAATCACACAATATTATTTAAAAAATAACATGTAGGATAGAATAATTATGATACGCATGTCACAATGAGGATTTGAATAATTCTCAGCCTGATGCTAATCATGCTGATACTGTATTAGTATCTACCTCTGGAACTCTAGAACGCGTATTAATTTGGCATCACTATAATTATATTTATTTATTAATATAATTATGTATAATTTATACATACATTTATACGTTTTATATTATAAAACGGGGAAGTATAGTTGTCGATATAGCACTATGCATGTTTTCTTCTTTGGTCCACAACGATGCACGGACCCTATTGAATACTATGTCATTTTAAATTTAAATAAGAAGCCTCCACGGGGAAATTCTCATGATGATAAAATAGAAAAGGTGGTTGGTATGAATGGCTGTGGAATCGAACTAAAGACCTGTCCCTCTGACACTTAGAACTAAGAATCAACATGTCATATGCCAATACAATTGGAATACCGTTACCGTTTATTCGATATGGGCTATCAAACCAATGGAACTATTTTACAGAAAAGTTGGAATGATGATAAGCTATCATTCAATAAAGTCAGACCACCCTATGACATTCTAATTACCTTGCCCAGCGCAGCTTCAAGAGACTGGACTTTCTGTGTTAAATTCTTAATTTGTTTATCTGTATCAGACTGCTCTGTTGTTTCTCCGTCTTGGGTCATTAACATCGTATTCTTTGGATGGACTTCATTTCTAGATTTAACCTATAGATATAAGAAGAATGAAAAATGGTCAGCATAATGGTCAGCATGTGTACTTTATCAATATTTTAGTCACAAATTTCATTAATTTACTTTCAATAATTAGTATTTGACATGTGCATTTTGTTTTTTGTTTTATTCTTTGTTTTTCTTTAAATGTACAACATAGGATATGTCATTGATGGACATGACAGTTGGTTGGTTGGACTCGGCATCTTTTGTGGTCTACCAACCTACTGCCATGTCAAGTAAATGCCATATACCTGTATCAAGGGGTTACAGAGCTACAGGCCTCTGGGCCTCAACTGTAATTCCTTCACTCATCGTTGTATTATGCATTTCCATAGTTCATATGTATTATTCTTTATATCTTTATGATGTATTATTCTTGTATCATGTAATGAGTGAAAAGATAATAATAAATGTAATCTAATCTATTTGTAAAATAATGGCAATGTCAAACCTACATTAACACACCCCACAAATATCTTCTCTACACAAACAACAACATATAAGCCCTCCCCCCCCAAAAAAAACAACAACAACAAAAACAAACAAACAAACAAAACAAAAAATAACATCTGTTTTGTTACCTTGGGAATGAAAACTAGGCAGAGAGTTACTGTTGCAGCGAAGAATATAAACAATGATATGATGAGATAATTAGCGTTGACGTCATCTAAGATAAGTGAGACAGGTACGCCGACAAATGACAGGATAACTATATTGTAAACGCTCACACCTGTGGTAAAATAAGCAGAAATATGGACAACCTTTAGACTAGTCACGCTAGCAGATTTTAATGTTAATGTGAGCGTTGCACAAAGGTAGAGCAAAATATTGATAAAATATATACAAAGTAAGTATTGGTTTACCTGTAAATTGCTGCACTTTTCACAGCTATGATTTCTTGTAATGCTAGTTTGTCTGGTGTCACGGATTTTACTTTGCAGGATTCAACATTAATGGTTCATGGGGAAGAAAATGTTCTATTTTAATGTCCCAACTCTGTTGATCGGCGTTGTATGATTTCAACTATGAATAATATTTTTTTAATATTTATTGTATGTTTGTAGACCCAAATTTATGAGCTTAAATAGAGAAAGTTGTGTTATGCAACAAGTTTTCAGTGGCAAAATAATGGATAAAAGGCACAGGAAATAAATTAATAAAATGGCAACAAGCAGTGCATCATACCAAATAGTTTTTACCTGTTTTTTGAATAATGTTAAAAAATACTTCGTAAAAAGAACTTCTAATTAAGGTAATTTCAATCATATCCAACACGACTCGTAATGAAAGTATGTTCTACTTACCTATATACTTAGAATCATTAAGCGCAGGAACAGTAACTTTTCTTGTTTCCCATGCTAAGAACGCCCCAAATATAAGTAATAAACCATTTTTGCAGAGTAAGCTTCCCATCCAATATGTATCCCATTTCGATGAACAGGTTACAAAAACGGGGATTAATACCACGTCAGAATTATCGGTACTAACCTAAAAAGGGTAAGTTATTAACAGAGATGAGTTATGACATGGGATAGGAAAAAGTGATGAGACAGCTAGATCTCTGAACAATGCTGTTAGAAAATTAGAAAGTAAATTATTTATACGTATTTTCAATCTCGAGAACAACTTGAACCTGTTTCAACATACTATTTGTATTAACAATGTTAAAATTCAAGTAAAGTGCGTACTTTGCATTTCAGATACTAGTAGTAATACAAATGACTACACTATAGAATTGTCACAGAATAAGTCACAATAGAGCTAAAGGTTAATAAAGTTAATGAAATTAGGAATTTCTTTAAAGATTGAATAATTTGGTTAACATGTTTTAAAAAGAGCAAAATACTGGTGTTGGGTTTGATGTGAGTACAAAACGCAAGAAGTAATTTTTTGTTTTTTTGTGTTGAAGTATAAGTTCTCTCACCTGTTCCCGGCCTTGACTGATGACTATTCCCATTGGATCTAATGCTTCCCATAAGGTAAATATAAGCAGATCCACCAGTATAAGAATACCAACCATTATAAATAGCTGAGAATCTTTAATAATCTGGAAACAAAATAATATCATCAATGCATTGAACGTGATATAAATTGAGATATAATACTTCTCAATTCTCATTTACAGTTTATTAGTTCAACAAGCTCTATTAAAGATTAGCAGTAATTTGGCAAAGAAAATCAAAATATATAATACATGTACCGCTGAGTGCACCAAATCCGGGTAACTTCGGAGTAAGCTACTAGTTTAGTAATTTGGCGAGTATCTCGCATTTTGTGACTTCCAAATCGGCGTAAGTTACTAGACTAGTAAGTTCTATTGTTATAATACTCGGCAACTTACTCTTCATCTTTTGCGGAGTAAGTTGGCAAGTATCTCAGAATTTAGTGACTTCCAAATGTGCGTAAGTTACTAGACTAGTAAAGTTAAGCCGCAGCTATTGTTATTTACTCGGCAACGTACTCTTCATCCTTCGAGGAGTAAGTTGTCGAGTAAGCAAATCGCTTCATAGATAGAGGAGAAAATTATTGATATTGATGAGATTTTGAAAGTGAATAATAAGATATTTCGTAATAGAGCGTATTTTACGCGTGGAACGTCTCGTATGCGGCGCCACAAACCTTTCGTGTAGGCCAAGTGATGGAACGTTTTAAGTTAAGGTTGGTCTTAACCCTGGAACTATGGAAACCTCATTAGTGCTAAATTGTAGGCCTATATACAAGTACAAATGTTTAGAATGACAAAAATCCAGGTTGCCACTAAGAAAAAATATTATCATCCGAAATGCTGGTGATGTCATCTATTCTTTGAAGGGGGAACAAGACCATTGGAAGGGGAAATTCGAATCTATACAAATATTTTCATGTCTACAAAAACATGCTTTCAAAACTCAAGATATCTTCTATCTTTAATATAGGCCTACATACTTTACTATATATATTATCTTATTTCAGGATCTCCCCACGGTTCAAGCATTAGGAATAACTGCAAGTTTTGTGCCAAATTAATTTTTGAGGAATTACTATCCCAACCCATCCGGTTGATGCTTGAATAGAATAGGCCTACTAATAAAATATCTGACAATCGTGGGCAGAGTAAGTACTATGCCCACGATTGTCAGATATTTTGGCAAATTGAAAACAATTTTGCGACATTGTTACTAAATAGGTCTATCATTAAAAAAAAATCCAAGACTTGCGTTTCATTTAGGTGAAATTTGTGATGTTTTTAACAATTGAAAAACTTTATACTAAAATTGTATACAAAAAGGTCCACAAATGAGAACCATATTTGCGGCTTATTATGACGTATGGTCATTTGAAATGAGTACTAAGTTAGACTTTGCGGGGGTACCACTTTTAATGAGTTGGTTTGCTAACTCACCCCCCCCAAATAAAAACCTAAACCCCCTAAAAACAACCTCACAAAAGAAAATGTCAACACCCTAAAACCAAAACCTTAAAATCCCAACCTCTGACCCCCCAGTGTAAAGTTGAAAATTGCCCGGTAAACACAAATTTTACCCTTATTTGGGCAAAAATAATTTAGTGGCATAGTAAACAAAAAATATCACCTTAATTATGGGGTAAAATTGTGTACAACTGAAAATGATTTTCGCGTTTCGTGAGCAATTATCATAAGAACACAGGACCAAAATGATGTCCACTAGATTTTTTTTAATCTTTGCCCCTCCTACAACTGACCCCTATACGCGGCTGTACATGTAAACTAGAACCCGAAAGGAATTTTACAAAAACTACACCGCTGAGCCCCCCCCCCCTCCACCCCAGTGTGTTATGCCCCTCTGTGACAGAATAAATAAACCTATAGGCCTACTACAAAATCACAAGACACGCAAAATACAATGATATGGTATTTTGTTTGTACCGGGGTATTTCGTGACATAACGTAACACTGTTATTGAATAACAATTGACGATGTAAGACCGCGTGGTTAAAAACGTTTAAATGCTGGTTTAGATTTTCTGCTCCATTAACTAAGATACTAAAGAAGTAGTTACTCGCCAGATACGCTTCAGCGCAAGTCCCAAAAATACTAGTTTAGTAAGATACTCGGCAGTTGCGGAGTAGTTACTAAAGAAGTAAGCTACTAAACTAGTAAGTTACGCGGATTTGGTGCACTCAGCGGATAATGAATAGGTTTTTATGTCTCTACCATTTCTTGACAAACAATGTGCAGAAACAACAAATTCTAAAGATAAATTCCAAAATGGATACCTTAAAATGTCACCACTGAGAGGCGTAAATATTATTAGGTATTTAGAACAGTTCTGTAGTCGTGAAAGTCTTGAATTTATAGTGAGAACTTAAATTAAATTCTTACCGTTTTTTTGATACGTTTAGTTGTGAATATTTTATGAACCCTCCATGTTTTGCTAAACATTGCCCCAAAAGCCATTGTAAATCCGACCGCTAAGACCCACGCATTAACCTATTATTAAAGAAACATTAAACAGATAGTTAATAGCATAGCCACATACGTGTTTGAGATTTAGTCATGTCACAATGAATTTTCAAATATCTTTGTTCATGACTAATTAAAGACCAGATATCAATCAACTCAGTAAATGGTATAGTATGTAAAACTGAGAATTTAATATCAGAAGATATACTTTTTGGATATGAGCAAAAACGAGGTAAAACATGGTAACGACCTGAAGTATATTCTATGGGCCATTGTTGTACACATTTTTGCTTCTAATAGCAAAACCGTAGAGCAATATAAATCAAACTTTTGAAACAGATTGTTTTGCCTCAAAATAGAAAACCTAATATGAAAAAATCTGACAACACACTCATCAATACTGTGGTTACTACCTCTATACACATTCTGTCTTTTTAATGAAGTGATAGAAAAAATATCAAGTGACGGGAAAAGGGTGGTTATGTCCATTTCATGTTATTATTATTTACTGAATAACGACAGGTCCTTCATTTCACTTGTGACTATTAAGATACTGCTGTTATGTTAAATCAAATTGGCAGATAATGCAATTTGGTGCATAACCAGGATTGAAATAATGGTCAAATGAGCAACATATCTGTACCTTACACATCCATATGTATGTATAATTGTCAATACGTCCCGTGTCTAATCCGTTTAAGATTATGTAAAGATAAGTCAGTATGCCTCCGACTAGTATCAAATTATTCAGCTTTGGACTAGACATCTTGATATACCTGAAATAACAACATTACCAAGGTCAGTAAAAAAACATCATTTCTGAGTTTAAAACCTGCTACCGGATAATCCATAGGTGATACGATACAGTGTGTACCTCAGAAATTAATACAATCTAAAGAAACTTATCACATTATAGGGGCTATTTGTTTGCCCAACTCATATGTCACCAGAATGTTGAACAATTACTCAACACAATCCCATTCCATTTAAACATCTGCAGCCACAAGTGATTTATATTAAGTAGAGACGATCCTAATTGCCCCACTAGGATAAAAATTGAACCAGACGAATTTTGGAATGGCCCCGTAAATTTACTGTCAGAAAAAAATCAAATCAAATCACCCAAACATTACCATGATTACCATTGTGATATTTTAAGATACATATTGGATTTGTAAATTTATAGTTGAATTGCATCAGGAAAGTGATTGAAAGTTACGATAGGTTTCTCGGAAATATGTATATTCCATTCCCAGTAGTCATGTTTGCGTGCAGATCGAATATATATTTTTTTTAAAGTTTCTGATTCCCTTAGTTCAAATGTTGTATAAGAAAAAAGGAGACCATCATAATATTCTGCTGTCTAGTAGAATTAATGTGCGAGTGCTAGTTAGCCAATTCGATAATATCAGGCGCTGCATGCATGGTTTTGATGGAAATCTTCAATAAATTGTATTTAAATCCCTCATAATGTTTCTTGCAATCCCTCAAAAGTACTCTGGGGCGATTGTCATTATCAAGGAGTACGGGATAATTAGTTATTGCGTTTTTGTACCAATGGGAACGTTTGAATTATATTGCTAGGCTAAAGTGATATATATCAAATGAGAATACTAGCTATTCTATACTCTAGAGTATAACATCCCATGTAATTAACAATACGTTAGGCTGTTTAGTCTGTAGAGAATATGGGAGGATACAAAAGGGTGCAACATAGAACCTCCCGTAGGGAGCACCGTCAGGTAACAATGGCTCTTTATTATGTTCAATACCCCTAAAATGTTCCTTAGGAACCAACATGGGTTCTAAAGACCCGTTGGAGAACATTAAAGCCATATTATAACATTTCTGCAAAAATAGAGTAGTATTTATTTTCCATAAATGTTAGCTTTTCCTGTCAGATATGTCCCCTTTTAATTTTAAGCGAGGTAAAGCAAAGAAAATTGGAATTTGCTACTAGCGCCAATGCATGTTACTCCAGCGGTTGTAATACGGTACGACCATCTGTGTGTATGTGTCCCGCCCGCACGCCGTGTACGTACTAGTACTGTGTTTATGTGTTACGTGTTCGACTTATATTTCCATCGTAATAATAAAACAACGGTTCCTGCGTTTTATTCAAAATCTCGGATTTTGACAAAACTACAGCACCGTAAGCCTTGATTTTTACAGAGTATCTTTGTTTACTAAAGTACATTACAATCGTGTAAACATCAGAATTAAAAATATTTTTGAGGGCGTTCTCCTCAGCAAATGTTATAATATGGCTTTAAATAGTTTTTGTTTGATAAAAATTGCAATTTCGCTTTTTAGAAAAAAGATATCATGGCAAATATTTTTCACGCAATTGACTTAGCAATATTTTGGCCAACAGAAAAACTTTACTTGGTTTCTTTACTAGTTCGGGCTCAAACGCTATGCTCAATTAACTAAATCGTCCCGAAAACGAGTTGGCCCACTTTTGACATTTTCGCGCTTATCAAGCTTGTATCGCGTAAAAATGATTTTAGAACAAAGGTAAAAGTTGTTCATGTTTTTCCAATAATTGACATTAGTAAATAAATAATATGATATTTATTTCAAATTTGTAAAATTTATTAAAATTACCCATGTTAAAAGCACCGACCAGATGATTCATGATTCAAATTAATTCAATTACTTTTGCAACAGTAGCTGTTTTAAGCTGTTTTAGGACTACTTTACACAATTGGCCACATCTTCGCTTGTATGCCACCGATTTTACTGAAACAAATCTTAAAATCACCCTGACGACAAAGTAAAACTCAATACAATCAATTAATGATATATTTGCAAAGTACTATTTTCTAAATTGTATAATTTCTTTTGTTACAACGTGTATGATGCTGTACAGCCAAGGTCAATGGTATTACTAGCCATTTGGAATTGTTTTGGGACTGCGTCGTTAACAATTATGGAAAACATGATCTATTCAGTCAAAGAGACGATGTATTTTTTTAATAATGTAAATGTATTTTCAAAAAGGTTGTCCGAAGGTTTTCCCAGCAAACACAAAACGTTTTCGACATCATTCGAAAAAAAGGTTATAAAAGGTTGTCAGAAAACGTTTAAATTTCGGGTTATATAAAGGGTGTATTAAGGTTATAAAACGTTTTCATAACCTTTAAAAACATTATTTGATAATCTACTGCTCAGCAAACAAAAAGGTTTTACACAAAACGTTTAAATGTCGGGTTATATAAAGGGTATGAAAACGTTTCAATAACATTCCAAAAAACATTCTTGAAAACTTGATACAAAACATTCTGAGCAGAATATTATTTTGGGGTTGAAAAAATATTTTGCAAAAAATGTTTGCCCAAACTATTTTCAATAACGTTTTAAAAACGTTTTCATGACTTTTAAATAACCCGACATTTAAATGTTAGTAAAAGGTTTTGAAAAAAACATTTTAAGAACATTTCTGTGTTTGCTGGTTTCAAATATTTTAACATAATGTTATTTAAGTATTGACACAATATTTGGCAAAAATTTTTGCAAAAATAGTTTACAATGACATTTTATGAAAACATTTAAAAAATATTGTTGTAGTGTGTTTTCATACAAAACGTTTTAAAATGTTATCATGACCTTTATATAACCCGACATTTTAATGTTATTAAAACGTTTTTACCTAAACCAAAAGCCAAAATATAACTTATTTAAAATGTTTTGAAAACGTTTTTGTGTTTGCTGGGTTAACATGACCTGCAATGATACACACCTTCTATCTCTGTACTTGATGTTGAACACCAGAAATATCACAGCAAGTGTTATTCCGATAGTAGCTAGTGTTGTTAACGTTACAAATAACACAAACGAAATACTGTTATATTCTTCGCGGATTATAATTGAATCAACGGGAGGCTTTCCACCTGTTTAATGAGAATGACAAATCGGATATATATTATATAAAATAAGTGTTACTAAACTATACAAAGGTAAAATAGATACATTATATTCCACCATGGGTTATTTCCTACACACCCAACATGGAGTTTCATACGGAAAGAAAAAAGCAAGGTACACCAACTTGATGTGGGGAAACAAGTAAAATGCAGACTAGACAGTATGCAGGGGACAAAAACAGCAAATGTAGGCAGAAGAAGTAGGCAAAGTTCGATAGCCAAAATTTACCAGTTCCAAGGCCCACAGAAGTGCTGAACCTGCAAAAACAACAAGGATCAATGGTAATACAAAACTGCACTAGAAGAAGTGATGAAAATCACTGTGCATATAAATTACAGACACGCTTGACCAAACATCAAGAGTAGGCACAAAACAGGCAAAGTTCGATGGCCAAAAATTGCCAATTCCAGAGCACACAAAAGTGTCCGGAAAACAGTACACTGGAAGTGATGAAAATCACTGTGTACATAGCAGTCAAACACTAAACAGACAAAAAACAACCGACGTTTCGAGCAGATAAACTGCTCTTCTTCAGGGACAGACAACAAAATATAAAGCAAACAACAAAAACTACATGCTGTAGTTTAAAAACAAATTCAAGTCAAAAAGTGAAGGCAAGTTCAAATTGAAATAAGTAGCAAAAAAGACAGCAAACTCAGAGCAAAATAAGTTGGGTCTTCTCTCATTGAGAGCAAATTCCCTACAAAGTAAGACTGGGAAACAATATGTAAATAAACACCACCACAGGACAATAGGGTATTGTCCTAATTGACAGGAAGTAAATGTCAAGTGGGGTCGCAATCAAGAGAGGTTGTAGAGAATGAATAGATAGGATAAGTGGACTTATGTCAATCAAACTGCAATATTATGAGAAATGTAATGCATATTAAATAAAGAACAAATAATGTTTATAGACCTACACAATACATAATTAAACATTTTGCTAGGCAAATCCAATAAAAAGAAACTCACTTCTTTAGCTTTCGCCATCTGGTCTGATGGCTTGATCACAAGTGTCTTGGTCCACTGCTTTTCCCGCGAAACGGCCTGTTGACATTTCCCGGAAGTGATGTTGTTTTGTTTTGAGCAGTGGATCGTATACGTGATCGAGAGAGACGATACCTTCGTCGCGGTTGATTGCTTTGGGCCCCTTTTTGCGGATTTGAATGGCTTCCCTTATTCTTCTGGTGAATGCGTTTGAGTCCCTGTCAAGTACTTTTGCCCCTTCCCATTCAATGACGTGGTTTTCCTGAGCGATGTGGTCAGTAATGGCTGATTTGTGTTGTTCAGAAGTTGATTCTTTTCGGTTTGCTCTTGTGAATTTTCTTTCGGCTATTGTTTCAGAGTCTTTCTTGTGTTCTTTGAGTCTTGTCCCAAACTGTCTTCCTGTCTCCTCTACGTAGGACTTGTCACACCCTTTACACGGGATATTGTAGACAACGTCACTTGTCTGCTCTATGCTAAACACGCAACACGCTAAAAAGCCTTTTAGTCCACCCTAAGGACAAGAAGGACATAGAGCAGACAAGTGACGTTGTCTACAATATCCCGTGTAAAGGGTGTGACAAGTCCTACGTAGGGGAGACAGGAAGACAGTTTGGGACAAGACTCAAAGAACACAAGAAAGACTCTGAAACAATAGCCGAAAGAAAATTCACAAGAGCAAACCGAAAAGAATCAACTTCTGAACAACACAAATCAGCCATTACTGACCACATCGCTCAGGAAAACCACGTCATTGAATGGGAAGGGCAAAAGTACTTGACAGGGACTCAAACGCATTCACCAGAAGAATAAGGGAAGCCATTCAAATCCGCAAAAAGGGGCCCAAAGCAATCAACCGCGACGAAGGTATCGTCTCTCTCGATCACGTATACGATCCACTGCTCAAAACAAAAACAACATCACTTCCGGGAAATGTCAACAAGCCGTTTCGTGGGAAAAGCAGTGGACCAAGACACTTTGTGATCAAGCCATCAGACCAGATGGCGAAAGCTAAAGAAGTGAGTTTCTTTTTATTGGATTTGCCTAGCAAAATGTTTAATTATTTAATCTACAATCCTACAAAATGCATCTATTTACTACACAATACATGTATAGTGAAAAATAAGCCAAAAATTGCTGGATAAAACACAAGTTAATGAAGGTCTCAAATATTAAAGTGTAATATGCATATATACTGAAAAGAAGAGGAGGTAGAAAAACAGAGAAAGTAAGAAAGCATGTGGTCCATGCATGATAAAATTTAATTTCAGTGCATGTACAGATATAGGCCTGCGGATGAAAGTGATAAAGCCAAAAATCACTAAAACCAAAGCACAGTGAAATACCGTTGCAAATTGACATGAAATATGCCAAAATAGGTAGTGATACAGGGACTGCTAAAAGCTGGAAAAATATTAGCAAGCAACGAGGCCTACAATAAGGAGAAAGCCAAATGTGAATTGACACATCAAACATAGAGGCCTACATGTAGGTCCAGTAATAAATGCTAACAAGATCCATAGGCCTAAAGATACACTGGCATGTTAATCTTTAACATTTAAGCCAAGTGGTTGGGTAGTCTGAAGTTTAGAGATCCAGTCTTTCTCAAGTTTATTTCGCATGAAAGTGTCAGTCTTTGGGGGTTTGTCAATACACATGACAGTAATGTGATTTGCAGAATGTCCTGGGAGGTTGAAATGTTTAGCTACTGGTGTATTTCTGTTAAGACGAGCATCGGCACAATGCTCAGTCAGTCTGGTTTCCAGGCTACGACCAGTCTCTCCTACATACTGCACTTGACAATTAGCACATTGTGATAAGGTAGATCACATTCTCACTCTGACAACTGAGGTGTTTGTGGATGACATGACTTTCACCTGTGGAAGAACTAGTGAAAGACGACCCTTTCTTGGTGTGTGCGGCTGGTGAGCCACCACCCCATTTAGGTTTAGAGTGGATCTCATGATTACATAAAGTACATGAGCCACATGCAATCGAGCCTCTGGGAGGAGGTTGGGCTGGAGGTAGGGATGAACGTACAATCATGTCCTTGATGATAGCACTTCTCCGATAAGCTACCATGGGTAGGTTAGGAATAGCCTTCTTACATCTATCTGAAGAATGCAAGATACGCAAGTGTTTGTGAAGTATCTGAGAAAGTTTGGGAAGCGAAGGATGGTAAGTGATGACCAGTGGAATGCGTTCTGGATTATCAGAGTCAGGCGTCTTAGGCACGAGAGCATCAGATCTAGGAATCTCTAGAGCTTTGTTGATTTGTCTGTTGATAACAGAACCAGGATAGCCTCTGGCCTTTAGAAAGCATTCAAGTTCAACTTTTCTCTTCTGAAGCGTCTCAGGTGAGGAGCAGATGCGGTTCAACCGGAAAGCCAAGCTGTACGGAAGACTTGACTTGGTATGCTTGTGATGACAGGAAGTCCAGTGAAGAAACTGATGTGAGTCAGTGGGTTTAGAGTACAGATCCGTGTGGAGAGTATCATCTCTGATGGATACCAGTACATCTAGGAAGGGTATTTCCTTGATTGAAGATTCAGAGGTAAACTTGATAGTTGGATGGAATGAATTGCAGAAGTTGACAAAGTGCTGAAGTTCATCAGGTCCATGTGTCCACAGAAAGAAAATATCATCGATATATCTCATCCACATGAGGGGTTTCTTGGAGATTGAAGAGAGCAGACGTTCTTCAAGACGGCCCATGAAAAGACAGGCCATAGAGGGCGCCATTTTCGTTCCCGTACTGGTCCCAAATATTTGCTTGTAGTTAGTGCTGTCAAATGTGAAATTATTGCAAGTAAGAACAATTTCCATGAGGTCACAGAAAGCATCAAGTTGGTCAGGAGAGTAAGTGAGTTCAAGAAAAGAACGACATGCAGCTATACCCTCGTTTGCCGGGATATTAGTGTATAGGGCTGAAACATCCATAGTGCAAAGTATGGTGTTAGGCGCAAGGGGCCCATGTGCGTTAACGGCCTTTATCTTGCGAAGGAAATCCATGTCATCCTGAACATACGATGGCAAAGTAGAGACATGTGGTTTGAGATGGTGGTCAATGAAAAGAGAAACCTTCTCTGTGACGCTGCCATTGGCACTAACTATTGGACGACCAACTGGTATAGTGTCAAAATGTTTGTGGATCTTAGGTAGAGTATAAAATCTACCTGGTTTGGGACGTTTGGGTGTGAGCGCAACCTTGTGATCATGATCTATAAGGTCCACCTCCAAGGCTTTGTTAAGACTTTTACACACACGCTTTTCAAATTCAGGGGTAGGATCATGGTCAAGTTGTTGGTAGTGATCAGAGTTGTTGAGTTGTCTTAAACACTCGTGAACATACCGTTTTTACAAGTCCTTGTTTAGGAGATCCGAAAATGTGAATCTGAAGGTCACATAGAATGACATGTGAATAATAAAAAACAGGTTAACCCCCACTAGAGTCAATTGCCTACAATATCCAAATAAAATGACCTTCAGCCTAATATTCAACAATATATATGGGAAAAATCTTTATCCGGATGGATCGTAGCATCTTCACTGACGATACGTCCATGAGGCAATCATAAACATCTCAAAAATATTGACGTCACAGCGCACATTTAAATCAATGTGACCCAAGATTTGAAAGTTGCAGTAAGTTGTATTGATTTGTATTCAGAATAACGGAAGGAAATCTGTGTAACTGATATCGGAGTGTTTTTGTATTGTATGTAAGTGCAATTTTCAAATCTGGACCTCACTACATTAAATTGACCGGTGTTTTATTGTTTTCTGGGCTATCGTATCAAATGATACTTTTTTTGAGATGTTTACAAACAATTGTAATGGCAACGTACTACCTGCAAGTTAATAATGATTTTGTTGAATATAGCAAAAATCACTATTATGCAAAATTACATGCAGGTTAAACTTGATTCATATTTCCTACCTTGCCATCGTATGGGCGTGTCATTAAGCCACAATAATGGAGTACCAGATATAGAAGCTGGGTTGTAGATGCCAACTCGGATTTCTTTGCCCTCTGTCATAAATATAATTTGCAAATAATTTACGTAAATATCAATAAAATAGTATTAGTTTAGTATAGACGTTTACTAGACGTCTCATACTATTATATTTGATATACCAATGTATAGCTATGAGTCTCCTTTATCCAATGATACCAACATTCAAAATAAGTACCATCATTCTCCCACGGCCTGTCGTTATGACGTTATAACGCAATTGCGCCCTGGCGAAATCGCTATTTACATTGAGGAAAATATAAGACAAATTTGTGTTTCGTTGCATTTGTTGCTAAATGAATAATCTCAATATCTAGTTAACAACTCAATATCACTATATAGAATATTTGTGTGAGAACAAAATAAATATTAGTGGGCTTCAGGAACACCGTTTAAGTTTTATGATCGTCCTTACTCCCGGACAAGGCGGTAGGTCAATTACTTTAATTTGGAAATGAATGCGCGGGATGGTCCCACAACTTCAATTAGCCATTTGGAAATCAATCCTAGCGTTTTCCCCGTATTAAAAATAACATCTTTAGGGCTGCAATAACTTCCAGTAGAGGAGGGTTAAATAATTATTTTTCATTATATTTCTACACTATGATTATTGCAAAATCAACCAGACAAAACGATTATCTTACTATACAAGCATATTTGACCTACAACAAATTCATTAAAAGAAAAAGAACAGAGTAAAATGACTGGCAAACGTGGCATGCGTGTGGATACATCACGACTCATTTAACGCGTAAACACCAACAGAGCACGGAGGCATGGTTTCTATAGCAACAATCATGCAATTGTAGGGAAGAATCGGTAACATCTTTGATTGTTAAATACAAAGTTGCAATGAGGCAATCATTGTTTATGGATCAAATATAATATGTTTTGTACGAAATTGATTTGTTTTTAACGACATATTCGATAAAGCTCGATGAAAAGTACTGAGATATTTTAATAACATAAAAACAAACCTATGTAATGCATGTTTGTATCGTTACAAAAAAGCCCTTTCCGGGTTAGCCTTTCATTATTCTTTCTAGAGGTTTTCAGACGAGAGATCCTTTATTAATTGGTTGCTCTCAATTTAATTTAAAAATATAAGGATTTGATTAATCTAACCTAATCACCTCACTAAAATATTTATATGAATCATTCTACAACTGGTCTTAAAATGGTCATATCAATCATTTTAGTGCAATGCTCTGTTGTTATTAAGTTTATTCCGTATATAAGAAGAATTTGGTTCCAAAAGGCGCTAACTCCAAAGGCTGCTTTGTGTAAAATTCATTGAAGATATTCCTAAGAGTAGCAGTAACCTTGCCAATAACATTGGAACTCCAGAATAGTTATAACAATGTTTTGGTTATCTTTAAAAATAAATTGCAAATCTCTGAAACCTCCCCGGTGCGAAAAAGAAAATATTAAATATAAAAGAAAATGAATTTTTGGTTCTGAAAGGAGCTAAATCCCGGGCTAAATCCAATAGCAACCATTTTAAAACTTTGCATTGGAGAATTTTAGGTGACAAATATGATGTCGAAAATAGTTACAAGCTAGAGTTACAAACATATCCATTCCAACCGTTAAATGTCATTTAAACTTAAAAATGTTAAAATATACCAGAAAAATGTGACAAAAGGCAGCTATTGGGTTTAGTGCCTTTTGGAAACGAACTCTGCATAATGTAAAATGTTTTGAAGATACATTTGATAAGTAAGGTTGTCGATAACTTGAGTTACGCAAGGTTTTTTACCCAGTATCAATAAAAACATCAAGGCCGCAAACCTGGCAGGGCTGAGGCCGGTAACTCTCATAATGCAACTATTGGAGTTTTATTGTATAATGGCCCCGTAGGGCAAAAAAAGCAAGGCGTAATCTTAAGTTACCTAAATATACCGACACCTCCCCAACCTTCCCCATAAAGGTTACAAAAAAAATTACATTTTTTTTTTTATATCCCATGGCCTCAAATATAGTTTCAAAAAGTTTTACATACGGAATAACAACACCTGGCGCTATCACCGCAATAAAAAGGTTGATATGATCATTTGAAGACCAGTTGTAGAATGATAAATATGATCATTTTAATAGGGGGACTGGGTTGTATTAATCATGCTAATTCTAAAAAAACATTGTTTTGACGAAGCAGCTAAACCTTTTGCCTCTTAGTCAATGGCATCGTTGTATGAGATGATTATAACGTACGACAGTTAAAACAATACCTTCATTTAAGATTATATTGAAGTCACTTGCCTTGTATTTGTTTGATTTGTATGAGTGCTTTCCTATCTCCGTTAGTGTTGAATTGTACAGGTCCCTATTTGTGCGAGTGAAAGGTAAAAACAAGCAGAAAAGTGAACACTGTGACCTGGGCAAAATGTAAGTGCTATTGGGTGTTTTTTCAAAAATTAGTAGCGTAGTTCAGTTCGGGTAAAATTGCACACCATTATCAAGTGGATTATCATAATGAACAATGTGTATGGTGTGGGTATGTGTGCGCAAGAAAGAATGTGTGTGGGGTGCGAGCCTTCTGCGTGGGGTTTTTCTGTGTGGCTGCTTGTGCGTGGCGTTTGGAGGCGTGTTTGCGGGTATATGTGTTGATATATTGGGGTGGGGATGGGTTGGGTAGGTTATTTCGGATTTTTTTCTCAACATTCGCATTAAGAATCATACTTCATTTCAAAATGCAAGTTGGTACAAGCACAAGCAGAAAAATAAGATCAAGATTGAAATTTCAATTTTTGTTGATTGCATTTAGGGATAAAGCGGATCAAAAGATTGTTTAATGGATAGTTTTAGACTAAATATTTTCCGTATTTTGTCTTTGTGTTCCCAACGATTAAATTGAATTTAGTCGACATATCGAATATTCATTAAATCAATGCGCGTAATGTATTAAGCCTTTCTTTCTTTCTTTCCCTAAACTGCACTCATATATATTGACATTTCAATATGAAGTAGTAAACATGTTTGCTAAATTCAAACTCTTTCCGGAACATGTAGAAATAGAAATAACGCAATATTGACAAGAACTCGTCAATTATTAGCTATCGGGTTATGTGATCAGTAAAATACTAGTATTACGCGCGAGCCCCTATTCTCATTTATATTCCTATTCCCCATTCCTATTCCCTATTCTCAGTGCATTTTAAATCGAGCACAGAGCCATAATTGTTGTATTTTACCCACTTTAGTTCAAAAACTTTTCCACAGATAGGCAACAAGAAGACAATCAGTGTACGAAATAGGGGAAGTGTCTCACAGAAATTTATTAGTGCAAATGTACAACAAACTTGCCTTGGATTTGTACAACTTCCGAGGCTGGCCATCTATCACCCGTTGCTGAAAAACTAACAGGGCCCTGTGTTTTGCAAGGAGTTATGTAAAAAATTTAATTCGTTTACTATATGACTGACCAACTTCCATTTAAGGATCCGACAATTGGAGAACAGGAAAACAATGTACTTGTCTTATTTATTATCAAAACTTGAGAAGTATTTACCATGTTTACCATATCACCATCGCGTACTGTTTTAAATAGTTCCTATATATTTAGATTTAGAATCATGAACACATTCTTTAAGAAGAACCCCTCTAGGAAGTGGACATGGCGAAGTCCAAATGGCGCAACCAAGACTGAAATTGACTCTCAGACAAGCAACATATTATAACAGATGTATCTGTTCTCAACAAATTCAATACAGGCAGTGACCACAGATTAGTAAGAGCTAAGATTTACATGAAACTGGAAACAGCCAAGCTAATGGGCAAGAAGACAGCCAATTTGAACCTCGACAAGCTACATCAACATTCACTTGAGTTCCAGTTCGCTCTACAGAACAAGTTTGATTCACTGGAAGATACAATGAAGGAGTGTGATCTTACTGAAAAATTCAAAGCCATAGCAGAAACAATCAATAGCTGTGCCAGGGAAGTGGCTGGAAAGGAAGTGAAAGTTTCTCAAGAAGAGGCGGAAAATGAAATAGCAAACCAACATTAAGAAAATAGAGTACTCGGAAGTATGTTAACCATCAGGAAACGAATGAAGGCAGAACACAATGTCAAACAGATATGCAAACCGTGGAAACAGGCAGACGCTACAAAAAGACAAAACAATCATTGACACTTGGGAGATCACAGATGGTTGTCCTGCAATATGAGGATGGGGAAATAATAACAGACCGGGATGGTTGAACATTTTTACCAGGACATCTACAGCAGCAAGATCCCAGTAGAAGTCCCACATTTAGTCTCAACCAGTGATCCCAATATACCACCCATCCACTCAGATGAAGTAAGATCTGCCCTTAAGGATATGAAAAAGAGAGGGTGAGATACTGACTGATGTGTTAAATGATGGAGGTGAAGTTGTAATTAGTAAGCTAGCTGATCTCTTCACACATTGTATCCGAGAAGGCAAACTACTAGACAAGTGGAGTAATGCTATTATCATCCTTCTTCATAAGAAAGGTAACATCAAAGATCCAGGAAACTATCCAATCACCACCAATAGGCTCACTGCTACCTTAGACTGCAACCAGCCCAGAAAACAAACCAGATTTATATAGTAGCGGATTCTCTACCACAGATCACCAACATGTAGTTAACCAGATCATAGAGAAAGCAAATCAATATCAGCAACCATTGTGTTTGGTTTTCGTAGACTATGAGAAGACTTTCGACAGAATTGAAATTTCAACTGTACTACAGGCACTGGTTAACCAGGGAATCAAGAACACATATGTCAATATAATCAAGGACATATACAGCAAAATAACAGCTACCATCCGGCTACACTCTGAGAGCAACAGAATCAACATTCACCGGGTGGTTCGACAGGGAGATACCATGTCACTAAAACTTTTCAACGCAGCTTTGGAAGCCATCATACAAAAGCTTGACTGGGAAAAGATAGGATAAGCCACCTGAGATTTGCAGATGATGTTATAATCTTTGCAGAAAACCCTGATGATCTGGAGTCTATGCTGCAAGCCCTCAACAATGGAAGTAACCAAGTGGGGCTGCAGATCAACATGAGCAAGACCAAAAGTAAGTTCAACAGATTTGTCCTCAAGAAGCCAATTAACATTCACCAAACAGCACTAGAAGAAGTAGATTAATATGTGTACTTGGGTCAAGTTGTCAAAATGAGCTACAACCACTTTTGGAAACTTGAATGAGGTGATGCAGAGCAATATGCCATTATGTCTTAAAAAGAAAGTCTACAACCAGTGTGTCGTGTCCTCCCAGCCATGACATATGGTTCAGAAACTTAGGTCATGACCCAGAGAATGGAGCAGAAGTTGAGAGTGGCTCAACACAGGAAAGGAGCATGCTTAGGATCACAAACTGAGACAGAAAAACAAATGAGAGTGTCAAAAGCATGACACAGGTCACCGAGAAAATGACAACAAAGATATGATCGTAAAAATCATCAAAATTCAGATTTAGTACCTTTGTCATTGTCATAGATGGGCTAACATAGCCTGCTAGTGGTTCAGCCGAAAGACAAAATAAGACATTTCACACAAATCTGTAATTTCTCTATTTAAGTAGAGAAAACAGCTACATGTGTTTAATGGGGCTTCAGCTTCAACTTTGTTCATTTCAAAAATAATGATTTTTTAATGACATATCCTTCACTTTTATGGAATTTATAATCAATTTGAATTTTTTACACTTCCGCCTGATTAGGATCGCTGAATGGGCCCTTAAGGAGAGCTTTTAAAACAGGATGCAAATAATCTTCTTCTCTTTAAATGTTTCGCTCCCTTTCTCTCTCACTTTATTTAAAGTTTTCTTAATTTTAGCAAATTACAAAATAATTATTTTTATATAAATAAATGAGTAAAATTTGAACTTACTGAAACGCCTTCAAAGTCAGTTGCATTCATAATTTCGAAAAATAGTTTGGTCATATTGTCATTATCATAGGTGAAATTAACGACGGTTTGAGGCGGATCTGAAATGCAAAATAAACCTATAATGAATGCTTGGACACGAGAAAGTGTTCATAAACAATCCGGGTAAACAATCAATAATACAATCAAGTACACCAAATACTAGACTGGGAACTTTAATTAGCGAAAGGAAGAAACTTTCATTTGACCTCTTTGAAATGATGATGGGGGAATTGGAATTTTTGGGGAAAAAGTCCGGTTGCATCGAGATCATTTTGACCCGGTATTATTGGTGGGATATAAACTAATAGCGTTTTTTTTAGAGAGGCTGAGTAGTATACAAAGTACCATAATTGCACAATTCAATCCTGTATAAAAAGCATTTAAATGGCTAAAAATTTCCAATTTCTAAAATACAGGATTGAATTCGACATACGACCAAAAAAAAAAGTTATAAATCCTTCAAAAATGTCATTCAGCATGGCTTGACCTTATGACCTTTGACCTATGACCTCTTAAAACAGAAATAATTAAAAAAATTCTAAATACAACACTTGATTTGAGAATGCAATAAAAAAAGTTGTGATTTTTTAAAAATGTGTGTTTTAACTGCTTTTGGTTTTTCTTTTTCTTTATATTGTTTTAAAACCTAAAACAAAATAAGAGACTTGAGATATGAGGTTTAATTTGGGTGTATTATATTATTAGCGATGTAGCAATTATTTATCATAGAAGGCCCAAGTTGAAACTTATGCGTAAACATTTTTGGGGAAATCTAAAATTATTTTATATAAAACTTACAGACAGCAATAAAAACTGAATATTTGTACCCAGGGTTCTGGGTCAGAGTGCAACACTATTTTATGTTATGTATAATATTTTTTTGGGGAGGATCTAAAATTTTATTTACTGTTCTGTATGATAAGTGTTTACACAAGTTAAAAGCAAATATTCAGTAAGAAGGAAATATTCAGTTTTTATTGTTAATAAGAGCCTTAAAAAAAATTCAACGACCCAAAATTTCAACGAAGACATTCCTTCAAAATCCCATATTTTTTCTCATCATTTTTCAAACCCAACATTTTTACCATTTTGCTTTTCATCATTTCCCAAACCCAGCATTTTTCACCATTTTTTATTTCATCATCATAAAACCCACACTTTTTCACCATTTGTCATTTTATTTACCTTCAAGCACCCCCTTTTTACTATTTTTCTTTGAAAAAAATAAAAATTAAAAATAAATATATTTTGTATATGTATACCATGAACCAACTTTCAACGAAAACAAATTCAACGAACCAATATTCAGAAAACCAACAAACTGCACTATGCACCACATTCAAAGAGATAGGATTGCGGTCTGAGAAAAGACTTTCTTACCATCTCCTGCTTGAAAATACTTTTGAAAATAACTTATTATCAGATATTTCTAATGTCGATTACACCAAAGGCAACCTAGGTCCTACTGATTTAGAACCTTTAGAAGGTGTGCAAATGTTCATAGATGACATTTACGTATATGGCTACCTTTCAAACTCAAACCTTGTGGATAAAGGTGGAAAAACTCTCTTATCAACAGGCGAAACAGGACATGCAAAGAGAGTAGTAGCTGCCATTCAAGTGTGTATTGGTGCTTCATTTGGTGTTGGAGAAGCATTCATTCCTGTACAAATAATTCAAACAATGCTTACAGGCACACATGGGATAGTAGGGAAAACGATAGAATCAATAGAAAGAAAAACAACTAACCAATGCATAGACCAATGGACATATATCACAAATGAAAAACCTGCCGCATGTTTTGTAGCCAAACTAGATGTTTCAAAAGTCCCAATACAAAAACTGCACCAACACTTAGACACCTTTCAAAGACATCTTTTAGCCATTGGATACAACCTATATTGCGTCGATTACACACAGGACTTTTCAGGCACACTCCACCGTCCCACCCTTGTAAACTTCCTCATGAGTATGGGCTATAACAACCAAGGTGATTTCATATCCGCATTTAACAATGACACCCCAACAATTCTAGAAAACACATCATCTGTAGGCAACAACGTATGTACATGGATTTCTTCCAAAAATGATAAAACAATTCGCGTCAAACTTTATAACAAAATAGTATCTAATTTCGAAGCAGGTGAAGTACAATCCCAATTTGGTGGCCATCTTGCAGACTATGCTGACTGCAGCAATGAACACATGAAGCAAACATTTACACACCACAAAGTACAAGAACGAGGCTGCACAAGAGTTGAAATTTCCTTGTATGCTTTTGAAAGAGGTGAAGAAACAGTAGCCCATAACATTATACAAGAAGCACTTGAAATGTTTAGAGGCACAAATTTATTTTTTATCCAACCAGCACCAAACCAATGGCTTTGTCTAGCAGAACAAATTGACAGATGCTGCGTAATTGCAAACCAACCAACCAAAACAATCAATGTCGGATGGTATGCAAACACCAAAACAGGAAAAATTGCAGGAATGCAGTTTGATGTAAAAAACATAGACAACTGGGAGAAAGCAGTGCAGTGGTTCATTTCAGAATTTGGCTTCAAAAATTGCCCAATCTTTCGCATAGACATTCTTGACATCCAGAAGAACAACATTATATCTGAAGACGGAATAACTATTGATAAACTCAGATGCTATGTTAAGAATGCACCAACCATATTAGCCCGCTCTAAAAAGCCAACTGAAGTTCATAAAGATCCTCCTTGTTTACAGAAGCTTCTTCCCCAACAAACTTTGTAGAATGGGAATGGCGTACTAAGAAAACAAAGAACAGCATAGGTATAGAAAAAATAAGGCATGAAATCCTTGAAGTTCCAACAAACAGAGAAATATCTACTCTTTCAGTGAATAAAAGGAAACTTAGATTATTCGACCTTATAGAAAGTGGAAAAGTTGCAAACTGGAAATTAGAAAAGGAAAGACAGCTTCAAGAGAACATCAATAAAAGAATCAAAGAATTTGAAATTGTTCAACAAGCGGTACTAAGAAAAACTCATGCCGAGGACATAAAGAGACAAATGCATAATCTAGTCTTGGATGCATTCAAAAACTACCCACCTCTAAAACTTGTCGAAATACCACTTCAAATTACAAACATAATTGTACTAGGTTTTAGACTGTCCAATGGTAAATTCACCAGTGCCAGAATGGTAGTAAGTTTTACAGGAGAAACAGTAGATGAAGTATATTGGGCTTCGTCATCTATAGTACGGTATTTCAAAGTTATTGTAGATAATAACTATTGCTGTACTGAAGAAACTACTCATTATTTTCCATCGTTGTCTTCCTGTCCACAATTTAGCTTAGAAGGAAACAAATTTCATATAGACCCTCACAACCAGTAGACTCTTCCTGGGTTAGTAGTCTAAAGAGTTTGATTGACAACATAGAAGAAACTGTACCTCCTAAATCCTCATATCTCCTTAGAATTGATCCACCCGAACCTAAGAACACAATCCAAGCATCAAAAATGAAAGAAGGTGAATATACATGCTACCAGTATGCTTTCACCACATACAGAGGCAAACCGAAAACAATTATATTGCTTATTGCATCAGGAACTACAGAAGAAATACCTGCATACGGCCCATTCCTACAGGAAGAAGTAGACAAGTTAGATCTATCAAATTGTATGGCACCAATTTACTGTAAAATAGGCGAATTGAAACACACCAAATCCAGGAACAAAGACAGAACAGTTTCTCTTGTTGCAAGCCACATGCAATCACAACCTATGCAATCACAGTCTATGTCTCCAGTACAAGAACCAATTCCACTGGACCACAATGTTGCACCTGAGGTAGTTAGAACAAGAAATGTGCAAAGCATAAAGCCTGCGAAAGAAAACCCGAAACCTGTTTCAAGGAAAATACGGGCGGATGTTGTAGGTGCGAAGTTATACCCCAAAACTAGCGTGAATGAAATGCTACAAGGCAAGTATGTATTTGATGCATTTCATACACAAACAATAGACAAGAAAGAAAGCATACGTACTTATCTACACCTACAAAGTATAGATAATACTGGAAAGAGAGCTGATTTCTTATATGGATATTCTACGTACGGCCCATCCATAGAACAAGAAATAGCCAAGATAGATTTCGAAAATACCATAGCGCCTATATACTGCACAATAACAGACATACCTGGTCGTGGTAGAGAATTTCACATATTATAAGATAGAAGTCCATTTCCACATTGCACTTTTCTGCGCTGATAACATAGAGGAGTTGCAAAGTACAAAGAGATTACCCATACACTAGGCATAGAATTTGAACCATTCTCAATATAGAAAGCATGTGTTGTACTACAGCATTTCGAAATTATCTGGTTTTGTGGGGAACAAGTCAAAAGACTTTCTAGGGTTTGTATTTGCAACAGGTTTCTGTTTCGGCTCTGGTGTATGTACATACTTCCAAGTTGTTGCAAGCACACCCAAAATCGATATGGCAAAATGGATATGGCAATAGTACCAAAATACACAACTTGTTGTACCATTTTTGTAGCTTCATATATTTGTTGAGATATGTCTTCTATTGTATTTGTGTTGATTTCCAAATCCTCTACTTTCTCGTCTATATCCTCTACATCACTTGCAACACTCTCTACCTCATCTTGTGTCTCTCCCAATCTACTAGCCATATTTTGTACAGTCGTGTCTATATTCTGTAGCCTATTGTGTATGGCAACCAAGAGACTATTGTGTTCTACAAGGCTTGTAGACAGGTCAAGGTATTCTGCATTAGATTGTAGAGGGATATCGGGTTCGGTACCTATTGCATCTTCTTGGGCTTTTGGTAGTTCCGTAAGCATTGGGGCTGTTGGGGGCTCTTCCGCTTCTTTCCATATTTTATATAATCTTGGGGACCCGATTCCATACTTTTTTTAAATTTCTTTGGCAGGCATCTGCCCACGCAAATTGTGGATGTCTTTGATGTCTTCTTCCGAGAGTTGTTTTCTTGGCGGCATTTTTAGAAAGGTATATATATACCCTAGATATTTTCTGGAGATCTCCAGTGCTACTCTGAAAAAATCCAGAATTTGTTGGTTTGCACAGCTAGCTACACAGCTAGCTACACAGCAAATTTTAGCTACATATACAGCTAAATATTAGCAAATAGCAACTAGTTTTGCAATTAGCTAATAGCAAACCAACAAATTCTGGGTTTTTTCAGAGTAGCACTGGAGAGCTCCAGAAAATATCTAGGGTATAGGTTTGAAAAATGATGAGAAAAAATGTGGGATTTTGAAGGAATGTCTTCGTTGAAATTTTGGGTCGTTGAATTTTTTTTAAGGCTCTTATTAAAACAATATAAAGAAAAATAAAAACCAAAAGCAGTTAAAACACACATTTTAAAAAAATCACAACTTTTTTTATTGCATTCTCAAATCAAGTGTTGTATTTAGAATTTTTTTAATTATTTCTGTTTTAAGAGGTCATAGGTCAAAGGTCATAAGGTCAAGCCATGCTGAATGACATTTTTGAAGGATTTATAACTTTTTTTTTTTTTTTTCGTATGTCGAATTCAATCCTGTATTTTAGAAATTGGAAATTTTTAGCCATTTAAATGCTTTTTATACAGGATTGAATTATGCAATTATGGTACTTTGTATACTACTGGCTGTACATGTACAAAATTTTCGAGCTTCCAAAAAAAAGGATAAGTTTTAAGTTAAGGAAGTTAAGGTTAAGGTTATACATAGTTAAGGGGACCCATTATCAACAAAAAAACATCAAGGCCGCATGCCCGGCAGTGCTGAGGCCGGAAACTCCCATAGTGAGGACTTTATTGGGACTATGAGGTAATACTAGCTAATACTCACCTAGTAATTGCAGCTGTCTTTCAGCCTCCTGTAGCATGAGGGCGATAGTCCACACGCTGTCATAGCCATACGGTGCTTCTGTATAGCCGGTTAGTGATTCAGGATTGCCGCCAACATAGTCTTTGTATTCTTTTAAAAACTGCTCTGTCGTCTTATTTCAGAATCAATGTAAGAGAGAAAGAAAAGAAACGTGGAGATTTTCAAAAGGCAATATTTTCTGGTGATGTTGTCTTCTCATACATACGTTTCAGTATTATTCTGTCTATAGTTATTTTTAGCTGTCAATAATATTTAAAAACGTTAATAGTGTCCATCAATAGATTTTCATTGGATCGTGGAATGGATGAAACTAATCCGAGTTTTAAAACAACAAAAGGCTTTCAGACACAACGTAAGTTCATATTTATATTGGTATGTACAGAGATAAAACAAATTGGTATGTCTCATGTTGACCAGCATACTTTATATTACCAGTTTATTCTAAGCATACATTCGCGTCACCAAAATATTATTCCTTGTACTTTTGTTTTCGGCAGTTATCGTAGCAGTGGTGAATCACCAAATCTTACGGTGCTCATCCAGAATCCAAAAATTCCTAAAAGGAGAAATAATTATCAAGCATGGATGACACAATATGAGGTTATCTTTCTGTGTTATGGATGCCCTAGCAAAATATAAACACAAAGAATGCCACGTACCCGACCCGATACCCCTGGATGTTCCGATAGACTCATCGGTAACGCATCCATGGAAAATGATCCTGACACTGCCTCGTCCATCTGTGCTTGGGAACAATCGTGATTTTTATCATCTTTACGCCACCATTCATAACTGTACCAACCTAAAGAAGACATACAATTTGATATTCAATGATGGTACTCACATGACATATTGATGGCGCTGTGTGGTATAATAGCCCCGCATTCTGGATGAGCAAGTGTTTCGTTTTATAGGTATTGGAGGCAGCATAGTATATCAGCTTGTAAATGGATACACATTCATCAATGTTAAAAGATTGATGTATGTTTAACATGTATGTGTGTACTTTAGCTTTTTATATTTGATAAGAGTTAAAGATGTTCAATTTCAATGCAATGACTTTGGGACCTGATGTGGATCGTGTCTAGTGTCATGCTATTTGTATTAAACGAAATGCTTTTCAATGTATTATACAATCGGTTAATTATGGGCTAAAAATATTTTCCCTCATTAGCATCAAACAGTAATAAACCCTAATATTTCACACGGTTAAGAAAGAAAGGTTATCGCTTATACCAAAAAGAGAGGCACCGTAAGATTTGGTGATTCACCACTGCTACGATAACTGCCTAAGTAATTTTGTGTGATTTTGAAAACAGGTACAGAATATGGTTCACGTGTACATCAGTTACGTAATCACCCTATTCATTTCTGATTATTCCATTTGTCTCATTATCATTTTGTTCTTGTGCAAGGATTGGTGAATAAATATGTTTAACTGCATGCTTGTACCAATTTTTGTACTTGTTCTCAAAATTATCAAAAACTATTTAGGCTATTATCGTAGCAGGGTGACGATATATTTTAGTGGTCATTTGTTTAAGTACATATTCAAGACAAACCATGGAGATTGTTCACATAACTCCCTTGGTCGTGTAAGGCAAAGCTAGGATGTCCTTGGGTTTCAGAGATAAATATCCCGTGGCATTAGAGAGATAAAGACTTGGACCTTTAACATTATCCCCATTTACATTTCTTAACTGGCGGAATGTTAGCAAACCCTTAAGGTTTCAAGCCATTAACGAAATCACTATGCAAACAAGTTAATGTTCGTTGGGCTATGACATTTGTCGAATGAATTAGTTTGTAATATCTTGAGGATTGAGGAAACAAAATCCGTATTTAAGGAATCAGAGATGCTTCAGGTAAGGATGATAAATAACAGCAGACATTAAGTCAATTGACACAGTGAATCTTGTGATTATATTTCGTCTGTGTTGACTTTGTACTGCAGCAACACCCAGTTTCAAAAAAGTGACACAATGTGATTGATTGCTTTCATTTGGTGATAAACGAAATCGTGACATCGAGTTTTTGCAGACGATTAGGAATAGAACAAAGACAATAAAACTAAAATCGAAATGAAATACACTCCAGAACGAAAGAAAATAAGTCAAGTTGATCAAGCTGATTGAGCCTTTGCATTGAAACCTCATGCTGGCATTCAATAGTGAAACTGCTAAAGTATATCGTTGCTTTTCGAATATAGCTTGTTTACTTAAATAGCACATCACTTACGTTCAGTTTTTAAATTAAGACAGAATGTAAATGTCAAAGTGGTGTTATCTAGATTTTCTCTTTTGACGTTTTCAAATGAAATGAACTTTGTAAGCGATGTAAGTACCGTCGCTATTTCTCGGGGCAGGAAAAAGCATGGCTTTTACTCTACCATTTACGTCCAAACGCTTATAAGTGACAAGAACTGATCGATCGCTAAATCAAATACGCATATGGCTGTAGGTGTGAGAGTGACATGGCATGATCGATTACTAATTCGTGATCACAGTCGTGAGGCGAGCACATTCACCTTTGTATAGTATGACACCCACAGCAGACAGAAATTATACTTTTGACTTTTGTGAGAATACAGAAAATTATCACAAATTATAATTTTTAAATTTAAACATTGATGGCATGCCTTTTTCATTAATTTGAACAACCCACCAAATGTTCAACTGGCACTTCAAATTCTGAGATGACCAGCACACATATCTGATACGTCAGCAAATTCTGAGATGACCAGCACACATATCTGATACGTCAGCAAATTCTGAGATGACCAGCACATATATCTGATACGTCAGCAAATTCTGAGATGACCAGCACACATATCTGATACGTCAGCAAATTCTGAGATGACCAGCACATATATCTGATACGTCAGCAAATTCTGAGATGACCAGCACACATATCTGATACGTCAGCAAATTCTGAGATGACCAGCACATATATCTGATACGTCAGCAAATTCTGAGATGACCAGCACACATATCTGATACGTCAGCAAATTCTGAGATGACCAGCACACATATCTGATACGTCAGCAAATTCTGAGATGACCAGCACACATATCTGATACGTCAGCAAATTCTGAGATGACCAGCACACATATCTGATACGTCAGCAAACGTAACACTTTTGTAACCGGATCAGCTACTATTTTGAAGAAACTAAATGTGCATTAATACCGATTTCACGCTGAATCATGTTATTCACGTGATTTGTCGAGGCGCAAAACTGACATAAAAGTAAAAAGTCACGAAACTTTAGATTGTAGATTTCACTTTGAGTGTAAACATTACACCCAAATGACTTAAAGGAGTATTTCGTGATCCTAGCATCCTCTATTTATGTCATTTTTCATTAGATATCCACGAAAAAAACCTATTCCCAAAATTTCAGTTGATTCCGATTTTGCGTTCGCGAGTTATGCATGATTATGTGTATTACACTGCTCCATAGACAATGCGTTGTAATTTCGTTTTGGTGCACCAGAACGAAATTCAAATTTCACGATATCTTTGCTAAACGAATTAATCTGCAAGAAATATTTTGTACATAAACATTATGTAGCCAGAGGTTTCCAGTGATATAAAAATCTCAACTTTTTGGAGAAAAGTGGGGGATGAGGCTGTGGATCACGAAATGCCCTTAGCTATACTCGCAAAGGGTGTCCCCATGAGAACTGTTCGTCGGACACCTAATTGTTTGGGTATTTTAACGCCACAACTAAAAATAACTAAATAATTAGTGTGATTGGATAATAAATCAGCTATCACATACTTTTTGAATTTTGACAATTGACCACACCGTTCCTGAAATATAAGAATTTTACGAAACTCTCTCATTTTCAAACCTTTCCACAGAATCAAATATCAATCGATGATCTGTATTCGGAATGCTAATCACAGCGCACGAGGCGTCTATTATCATTGATAGATATTTGACTCCGTGGAGATCCTGTGTCATATACTGGGGTACACAAAAAGGTGGTTTTGTTACATGTTGATGTGCAGCTTGGATTTCAAAACACTGTCACTTGAGTATTCCCTCACTTAGAAGATTCAATTAGGTCTTAAATTGAGGCTAATTTATTATATATTACTCATGTTTTTAATCTGTTTTAAAATAATTTTTAATTTTTTTCTTATGACGTTTGGCATGAAATGTGCCAAGGTTGGTTGAGGATTAGGAGGAGGAGGAGGATTAGGAGGAGGGATTCGTATCGTTAATTTGATCTAAACCCCCATTAAAAATGTGAATTTAGTAAAAAAAATGTCTAAATGAACTCCCAGACATCTAAACCAAGTAAATAAATACAGAAGGTCATTTAAAAGACTAATACCTGCTCAGAATGATTGTAAATGTTGAAAAAAGACGTGGGGTTAAATCCCACCTACTTTGTGATTGTGTTTGCCCCCACTCTCTCATTTTTTAACCGATTTCCATAAAAAAAAGTTGTCAAAATCCTCAGGAGGATGAACCACTTCAAATGAGACGTGTAGGTAAGATGTTTGAAACATTTCATTTTTTTACTATGTAACACAAAGGTACCCCAGGTTGTGACACAGGACCTGGAACGAATTGAAATTGAGGTAGTTTTGTAAAAGTCTTGTATTTCAAAATCGGAGTGGTCAATTGTCAAAATTCAAAAAGTATGTGATACAGGGTGTCCCAAAAAAAAGAGGCCCCTCATTGCGCCCCTTTTTCTCCTATTTCTGTTGATCAAATATATTTTGGTATGTAAAAAAACCTTGAGTCGTTAGCTATAATAAACCAAAACAATTATATCAATCGGCTCACAACTTTTGAAGATATGCTCTTTTAAAGAAATGTACCCGTTTTTCACTCTGTCCACGGAGAGGGTTTGGCTACTTCAAAGATTGAAAAAGAAATGTACCCGTTTTTCACTTTGTCCACGGAGAGGGTTTGGCTACTTCAAAGATTGAAAAAGAGTACACATACCATGCATGAATATCAAACATTTCTCAATGATAACTTTATAAAATAACTTTGTTTATGTTATGGGCTTTACCGGTGGGTTGGGCAATGGATTTTGTTAATAGTGTCATTAATTTGTGGGTAAAATGGATGCCGAATGGGACTTCTTTTGTTTTACTTGCAATTACTTATTTTTTCTTGGTTATTTATGCCTTTTTGTTTTATTATGTTTCTTACTTTCTTACGTTGTTGTTTCTTGCTTTCTTTTTTTTTAATTTACAACATAAGTCATTTCTCTTTTTAGGATAAAAGGTAGCCCTAAAAGGCTGTTTGGTTTGTATTTGGTTCTTCTGAAGTGAGTTTACTATGCTGCTCTGCCCTCTACCTGGTTGCCTCCTTGGCGAATACAGGTTTCAGCCCTGGTCCTCATTGCATCTATTGCGTTGCGTACCATCCTTGTGCGCCGGATACTTGCGAATGCATTCAGTAATACGTTTGCGAAGATCTTGGATTTTGCCACAAAGGAAAAAAATCAAGTGTTAAGGTCTGGTGATCGTGCAGGCCACTCCACAACATGAGCCATCCCAACCACTCTGTTTACTATCCGTGGACAGAGTGAAAAACGGGTACTTTTATTCAAAAGGACATATCTTCAAAAGTTGTGAGCCGATTGAAATAATTGTTTTGGTTTATTAAAGCTAATGATTAAAGGTTTTTTTACATACCAAAATATATTTAATCAACTCTTCAGAAATAGGAGAAAAAGAGGGCGCAATGAGGGGCCTCTTTTTTTTGGGACACCCTGTAGCTGATATATTCTGTAGATCCATCCTTTTTTAAACAAGTACATCATAACAATGCAAACATACCAAGAAATGAATTGTCAAAGAGCCGTTTTATCCTGAATCAAGCAGGCCATTGGCTTAGCATTCTATAAATTTCTCACCATTTACAATCCAGACATACTTGGCCCCATACATTCCTTCCTTGTAAGCCTGGCAAAAGATCTGTCTCGCCTTGTCCTCATAAAAACTACCCAAAATAATTCGTGCTCCACGTTTCTATAAGAAATGAACAGACGTATAAAGCTATTATATTCCCATATTGTGAGAGGAAATTGAAATATGAACCCATAATATATCATTCAATTTGAAAAATCAAATCCGCATGCAGGATTATGATGGCAAATGCAGACTTACGTTGGTTAATCAAGTTATAACCTGGCAATGTAGTTGACTGTTGATATTTAGTTAGTAGTAACGGTACATTTCACTTACGATTTCGAAGGTTACCATTGCATTCTAAGCTGATCGTAACATTACATGATCGGTCTACCTCATTGAAAACCCACTGAATTAAAGCAGGTTCATTTGTACTCAAATGGAAAAACATTTTCACATAAATCGTTATAATTATGGTTATGAAAATTTAACATTGAAAATACACTTAAAGGTCTAACATCGTTGGCCAGGCCAACTGGCCAGTTTCGTGCAGTAACTAAATACCATCAAGTAAAAATGGTATACTAGGATTTGTGTAGGTAACCTTATCCTTACATATCACAATGTTCTTTACACTGATCAGGACCTTGGCGAGTTAGACACTTTTATTATCATGGATTATGTTTTGCCATTGAGCTTGTGTAACATTTATGAATAAATCCAGACGTGCTGTTAACCTTAAAATTGTCGACTTCACTTGACAGACGTGCAAAAGGTTCATTAGATCTAACGTTTTCAATATCGAACGGTAATCAGATACTGGTGCGTTATGCAATATCCCTCACAAACTAATGAAAACTTTGTGCTACATCCAGAACAAGCTATAAAATTGCATTTAGGTTTGGCCCTGAAATGTCCCTATCTGATGACAATGATACCCGATATACGACGAATCAAGTGAAATGAGTCATTTGTCGCAGAAAATAAAGTCCCGTTTAATAAACACTTGTTCATTTAATGGGCGACAGTGCTGAAAATTCCTCCAACATTAGAGCTACAGTTCCTGAGATTATAATTTTTGGCTGAAAAAATGCAAGGAATATAGACACTTGTTTGGACGGGGCCCGATACCTCCTCTGGTTCATAATCAACCTGTTCTCTCTAATACTAAGACTGTATGCGACTGAACACATACTCGTAATCGGTCTATGTGAGACTGAATACACAGCAGTAAATAGCGCCCTCTGTTTTACATTAAGGTTAAGTATTCCTCATTCAAACCAATTCAATGCACGACCTCGGAGTTACTTGCATGACTTTGGCGGGCTATTTTGAAACTGTCATTGTTGTACATGCAGGTACTTCTTTTGAAAATCCTAAACAAGCTATAGCAGTCGCTGATAGGATATGCAGTTTATAGAACACGGATAACCTCTATTGGGCAATGTTGCATTAAGGTTACTGTTGGTCAATGTTACATTAGGTAAGGTAAGGGGTTATTGGTTAGGGTTAGGATTAGGATTAGAATTAGGATTAGGGTTAGGTTAGTGGGTTAGGGTTAGGGTTAGGGTTAGTGGGTTAGGGTTAGTGGGTTAGGGTTAGGGTTAGTGGGTCAGGGTTAGTGGGTTAGGGTTAGGGTTAGTGGGTTAGGGTTAAGGTTAAGTTTAATGGATTAGGGTTAGGGTTAGGTTTAGTTGGTTAGAGTTAGGGCCCCAGTATCAACAAAACATTAAGGCCGCAGGTCCGGCAGGCCGGAGGGTTAGGCTTAAGGTTTGAGTAACCTTAAGGGTGATGGGCTGCCAAAGTTCTGCTTTTTATATTCTATAGTTTCACATATTAACTCAAGTATTTATTAACACCGTTGAAAATACTTACTAAAGTGAATTTTGATCAAGAGAGGGCGCTATTTACTGTTGTATATTCAGTCTCATATAGACTGATTACGATGTGCTTCTTCCCTTTTCGCCTGTTGACGATCAAATTGAGACCAAACTGTGCCATATTTGGCCTCTCACTTTTTAGATTCTTGAGCACCATGGGCAAAAAAACAAACAGTTTTTGTGTTCAACAATTCAAAATTTCAGTCAGCAAAAATTTTGTCGGTACAAGTTTGTACCCTCCCCCGGTTACGCCATTGCGACTTATGACTCATTTTACTTGATATTGTCACAATTCGAATCAAACACAACCGAACGTCTTCAGAGTGATGTCTCACGTTAAACGTTCCAGTAAAATGGAACAAAATATATAATATCTACAGGATTATATAAGAAACATCAAGTTTGCCAAAAGTGCGCAATTGACACTTTCTTCATTACATACTCCATTCATATTAATAATAAATGTTACAAAAGAATATTCTATTGCATCTGTGTTTAATTAAATATACACGTTACACGTCAAAATATCTGATTCATGACACGACATGTCAATATGTCACAAATCATTACCATTAAGCGATCCTACTCGCTTTTGAAATTGAAGATATCGCTTTGAGCAATATCACCTTTTCAAGAGAAATGTCTGAGGCGAAAAATATTCAAGTTGTGTATTGGTTCATAATGTAAATATTAAATGTTACATATCAAGATTTTAATCATTTAACACGTACTCGTCGAGAAGCTGTCGAGGCTAAAAATAACTCCAAGTTAGAATTATTGCATTTGACAGATGATTTATCCATATTCATGATATTGTGTGTTTAATATATTAGAATGGCATTAATTGGCACTACCATGATTTGTTTTCTCACTCTGCTTTAGGGATTAAAACGTTACAGAAAATATCTATAAGATATATCATTTGTTGAAAGGTTATATTTCAGACAGTGTTATCTTTACAAGGGATTTGCAACATTTTCATATATTAGTATTAATATGAGCTTATTTTTGAAAGTGGGATTTACTGGTATGCTTTCTAATAAAAAATCAAATATTTGATCGGTATTTCATAACAATGGCTTTTAATTTGAAATTGCAACAGCGTATAATGCATGGCGATATTAAACTTGCAATATGTTCAGTAAAATTGCAGAATCCAATGCAGAATATTGACCGAATTCTCTGATCCTTAACCATAAAACTACTGGGCCATATTTTGTTGTTGCAACCACCCTCCCCCCGATTTTCAATTATTCAAATATACTGGTATATTTATGTATAGCTATGGGTCTCCTCTATCCAGCGATATCAAAATAAGTACAAATATTCCCCACATAATGTCGCTATAACATGTGAGGGCGCCATGGAAATTTGGGAAATTCTGGCTATGTACAAAAGTATAGACAAAATTCGACTAAAAAATCTACAAAAATGCAATTTGTACCGAATTTTCTCCTAAATATAAAAGAAAATTACTATTATTACCTAACTAACAAGTAAAAAGTCAGTAGCTCTTGGAACTGCTTCACAAGAGCGATATGTAAGTCATTGATTTTACTGTCAGTATAAACCAATTTTTTATGACGGATAAAAAGATCTTAGGAGGCGTGGTACAACCCCCCTCTCGTTCGTAGTTCTAGGGTTAAACATGTTGATATGGATAAACCATCATCATCAAAATCTCAACATCATCACAACCAACACAAACTAAGAAACAAACCCATAACAGCATTTAAGAACACTATGCAGTAAAAATCAGATATTTTCAAAAAATGTTGGCAGACTTCAAAAAATGATTTTTCTTAATACTTTGTGTGTGGATGCACCTTGGGTCAGAGTCTACAGGAGTGACAGTCATATCGCCTCTAAACCTTTGGTTGCCATGGCAACAGCGAAAATGTCAATTTGCCCAATTTTCAGCATTTTCAGCATTTTCCCATGTAGCAAAATGTAGAAATATCAGGTCAGATTTCAGGATGAAGGAAATAATGTTCAGTACCCTTCTTTTATACAGTGAATAAGACATCCTTCTTCTCTATTAAAATCATGTAAACACAAACAAATCCCTTTCAGAAGTGGGTGAAACCATTATGTAAAATAGGGGTGTTTTTCATTATTTTCGGCCATGCCAAAACTTGTGTTGGGAAAATTAATGTAACCCCCAAAGTAACACTTTTCTCACAATAATCTGTTCAGGGTAGGTAGATAAGATGTTGGTCTAGTAATACCATGAAAAAAAAGTTGTGGTAAATTTCAAACGTGGGAGCAGTGTTGCCAGGAAAATTGCACAATTTTCAGTTTTTTAATTTAATATATTATGAAAAATAGGGCTTTTATCCACCTAGGGGATGATGATGCATTTTTATGATATTAGTATGAAGACATTACCAACTGTAGTGCATCAGTATCAAGTATTTCTGCCTAAGTGTTGACAGAAACCTCACTTTTTTGACGTTTGAGATTTTATTTAGGCCTACAATGGAAAATGCTGATTTTAACAGACAACTCTCTTGTTAGTTTTATGCAACAATCTAGTATTGTTATTTGGAGTAAGTGCATGGTGTGACATGATTTGCATTGGTTTCAACACCAGTGTTGCCAGTAGCGTTGCCTTTTCAGGTGCTGTTATAAAGTAATTTTCATATGTGGGAGCAGTGTTGCCAGGAAAATTGCACAATTTTCAGGGTTTTTTTTTAGTATATTATGAAAAATAAGGCTTTTATCCACCTAGGGGATGATGATGCATTTTGATGATATTAGTATGAAGACATTACCAACTGTAGTGCATGAGTATCAAGTATTTCTGCCTAAGTGTTGACAGAAACCTCACTTTTTTGACGTTTGAGATTTTATTGATGATTGAAAATACTGATTTTAACAGGCAACTCTCTTGTTAATTTTATGCAACACTGCAGTATTGTGATTTTGATTAAGTGCATGGTGTGACATGATTTGCATTGGTTTCAACAACAGTGTTGCCAGCAGCTTTGCCTTTTCAGGTGCTGTTATAAAGAAACAGCGAAACCAGCGTTGCTAGTAATATTGTCTATTCAAGTCAGTTTACAGGATAATGACACTCTTACTGACAAACTTACAGAAAAGGAGGTTAACAGCACTGGTATACATAGTATACTAAATTTTTTTTAAATCGTGAAGTAAAGCGGGTACTGGTCTGCTATTATTAACATGTCAACAACAGTATTGCCAGAAAACTCACTTTTCTATTATTGAGGTTAAATTGACTGTTTAAATTAAGTGTAGTATACCTTACTTTGCTCACTGTGATTTCAACACCTGTGTTGCTAGTAACATTTTCAGTTATTTTGAAACAATTGAGAAAGCTACAGAAGAATTTAAAGAGGTAACATGGTTAGCTATGTCTGTTGCAGTTCATACACTAGATATGATGCAGCAGAGTACCCTTTTTCACCTCATTTGATGACTCACATTACTGAAGATACAAGATTGCCAACCGACATTTACAGACATAGTGCTTAAAAACACCACATGTTTTGAAATTGTTCAAAACATTGTTTGTAACTAAACAGGAACAACCTTCCACAAAGCTTTCAATTTTCTTGATATACGGACATTTAGGTGTCGATGTTGAGGTATATGCATATGTCCTTAAGTTTTTGAAACAGATTGCTTGATCAGACTCTTTGTTTTTACAAGTTCACAAATATTACACGGAAAAACAGTAGCAGGATCGACGGGAATTATATAAATAAACATTGTTATTCATCAGGTTCGCCTTCGCAAATAATAAAGGAGACAAGAAGAAAAAATGATCCCGCCTGGGAATTAGGACCTCAGGGTTACGAGACCTACGCCTTAACCGCTTGGCCACGGGAGCTTCATGATTAGGCTGGTTGAAATTCGAACTCTTCAGGTTCGCCGTCGCAAATAAACTGAAAAGGTTAGGCCTACTAGCAACACTGGTGTTGAAATCACAGCGAGCAAAGTAAAGTATACTACACTTAATTTAAACAGTAAATTAAACTCAATAATACAAAAGTGAGTTTTCTAGCAATACTGTTGTTGACATGTGAATAATAGCAGTCCAGGACCCGCTATACTTCACGCTATACTTCATTGAATTGACAATGTTACTAGCAACACTGGTTTCGCTGTTTCTTTATAACAGCACCTGAAAAGGCAAAGCTACTGGCAACACTGGTGTTGAAACCAATGTGAAACATGTCACACCATGCACTTAATCCAAATCACAATACTAGAGTGTTGCATAAAATTAACAAGAGAGTTAGTTGTCTGTTAAAGTCAGAATTTTCCATTGTAAATAAAATCTCAAACGTCAAAAAAGTGATGTTTCTGGCAACATTTAGGCAGAAATATTGATACTCATGCACTACAGTTGGTAATGTCTTCATACTAATATCATACAAATGCATCATCATCTCTAGGTCAATAAAAGCCCTTTTTTTCATAACATTTTAAATTAAAAACTGAAAATTATGCAATTTTCCTAGCAACACTGCTCCCACGTATGAAAATTACTTTATAACAGCATCTGAAAAGGCAAAGCTAGTGGCAACACTGGTGTTGAAACCAATGCAAATCATGTCACACCATGCACTTACTCCAAATAACAATACTAGATTGTTGCATAAAATTAACAAGAGAGTTGTCTGTTAAAATCAGCATTTTCCATTGTAAATAAAATCTCAAACATAAAAAAAGTGAGGTTTCTGGCAACACTTAGGCAGAAATACTTGATACTCATGAACTACCAGTTGGTAATGTCTTCATACTAATATCATAAAAATGCATCATCATCCCCTAGGTGGATAAGAGCCTTATTTTTCATAATATATTAAATTAAAAACCTGAAAATTGTGAAATTTTTTCCTGGCAACACTGCTCCCACGTATGAAAATTACTTTATAACAGCACCTGAAAAGGCAACGCTACTGGCAACACTGGTGTTGAAACCAATGCAAATCATGTCACACCATGCACTTACTCCAAATAACAATACTAGATTGTTGCATAAAATTAACAAGAGAGTTGTCTGTTAAAATCAGCATTTTCCATTGTCAATAAAATCTCAAACGTCAAAAAAGTGAGGTTTCTGGCAACACTTAGGCAGAAATACTTGATACTCATGCACTACAGTTGGTAATGTCTTCATACTAATATCATAAAAATGCATCATCATCCCCTAGGTGGATAAAAGCCCTTATTTTTCATAATATATTCAATTAAAAAACTGAAAATTGTGCAATTTTCCTGGCAACACTGCTCCCACGTATGAAAATTACCAAAACTTTTTTTTCATGATATTACTAGACCAACATCTTATCTACTTACCCAGAGCAGATAATTGTGAGAAAAGTGTTACTTTGGGGGTTACATTAATTTTCCCAACACAAGTTTTGGCATGGCCGAAAATAATGAAAAACACCCCTATTTTACATAATGGTTGCACCCACTTCTGAAAGTGATTTGTTTGTGTTTACATGATTTTAATAGAGAGGAAGGATGTCTTATTCACTGTATAAAAGAAGGGTACTGAACATGATTTTCTTCATCCTGAAATCTGACCTGATATTTGTACATTTTGTTACATGTGAAAATTCTGAAAATGCTGAAAATTGGGCAAATTTACATTTTGGCGGTTGCCATGGCAACCAAAGGTGCAGAGGCGACATGAATGTCATTCCTGTTGACTTTGACCCAAGGTGCATCCATGCACAAAGTTTGAAGAAAAATCATTTTTTGAAGTCTGCCAACACTTATTTGATTTATACAGCAGACCAGTCTTAAATGCTTTTGAATAGTTTCGTCAATTTTGTTTGGGAATTAGAAACAAAATCACGGTAAATAGGCCAAACTGCTGTACTATATAAATACTAAAGCATAACAGTTACTGGCAAAGAACAAATGATGTCTCCATATTGTCGTCATTATTATTGGTATAGTTATTACTATTCAGACTTACCCGTAGGTTAGATACTTGAACTTGAGGATTGTCTGCAAAACTTTCCGACGAGATCACTTCGATGTCATTGTCACTAGCGTGGTCGTGGAAATCAGCTGTAGGCTATACGGGTATGAAAAGGAGAGGTTCACACTCACTATATGACATATCGGTATGAGTTGAATTTTTACTATATCTGATTTAGTTTGTTATACAAGGGGAGACCTCTATTACATATATAATAACATTGATATTGATGGAAACGTAATTAAAGGTAAAAAAGTGACAATTATCGGCGTACCTACCAAAGCAAACAAGTCAACTGATTGATGTAATGTTGCGACTTTCTTCCATCCAAAGTGCTTCATCATTGCAAATTTGACTACATTGAAAACAGATTCGGGTGGATACATGCGAAAAAACTTGGGAAAGATTTCCCGCTCAGACAGTTTTGGTGAAGCTGAGGAATACGACAGCTGAAAAAACAAAACAAACAGAAAAATTGATGAAAAGTATTTATATAATATTCTCATAAACTATTGTAGGCTACGCTACCCAGATACATAATTGTAGCATCGTCCTATTAAAAATGTCCTGGAACAATCAGGGCGCAAACGCCTGGAGTTTCACGCTATTGGTCTATAATAAAAGCAGATTTTACCCTTAATAGTGAAACGTATTTAAGTTAAACAGATCAAGTGAGATATTTGCTGCTGGCAGAAATCATAAAAATGTACATTGATGAAGATACACAACATAATATTATAGGCAGGGACACATAAAAATTGCGAGAACGGTATTGGATTGGCAACTATACTAACTAAAAATTAGATAGAATCGAACTGGCGTCGCTGCAGTGGTAACTCTACACCAGCACGTCTTTCTCCATTCAGCATTTATAATATGAAAAATCCATCACAACTAAACTTGGTGCTGTATGTAACAATACGCACAATAATGCTGCTCATTTCTCTTGACATTCCAATGAAAATATGAAATCCAATTAAGCAAACAATGTAATGGCTTATATGTTGTTGCAGTTCGAAAAATAAATAGAGGTTAAAAGAATATAAATGTTAACGATGATATGTTATTAAATTGAACAGACGTTTTCTTTTCCTAAATAATATTGCAAACAGTCGTCAGTATTTTTAATTCTCGACATTTTCAATAAAAAAAATTAAAAAAACAGTGGCAAAAGTGGTAAAACTACATTATATAGCAGAAGAAGTATATTCATTGGTAATGTAAGAAATGGTAAAACTACATTATCTTGAAGAAGTATTCAATGGTATTGCATAAAGTGGTAAAACTAAATGTTGTATTGGAGAATAAGTATTTAATGTTATTTTAAGAATTGGTAGAACTACGTTGTCTTGAAGGACAAGTATTCAATGATAATGTAAGAAGGAGACGTATTCAGTGGTAATGTAAGCGGTAAAACTACATTATCAAAGTATAAAAAATCTTCTAATCTGCATTATCTTGAAGAAGTATTCAATGGTATTGCAGGAAGTGGTAAAACTACATTATCCTGAAGAGAAGTATTCTATACAAATGCAGAAAGAGATAAAACTACATTGTCTTGAAGGAGGCATATATTATATTCAGTGGTAATGCAAGAAGTGGGGATGCTGGAAAGAAGAAATGTTCAATGACATTGCAAGGAATGCCTAAAATACGTTGTTAATCAGGGACTATGTTAACGTGTCTCCTGGTACGTTCGTGCAGTGAGATTAAAAATCCGTGCAGTGACAATTAAAAATATGTGCTTAAAATACGCAGTGGAGATGTATAGCCCATTTTACATTAAAAATGTCAGATTCAGGAAAAGGGAAGAAGGGTGGTAAATAACAGGTAGACTAGGTGGGTCAATGCCCACCGAGTATATTATTTTGCCCACCCAGTCAAGTTAACCTGCCCATTGCCCCTAAAATGCATATCCAGTAAATATTTTTCCACACAAATATGTGCACCATACAATAATCGTTAAATCATAATTAGCTGGCATGTGCCCCGTCCATTCTATGAGTTATTCATTCCAGATGGAGAAGCAGATAAAATATTTTGATATCATTAAAGTATGTGGAGCTGGAGGTAGGATTCCCGGGACAAAAGCACCCAACCCACCGCCGTCCGTCGGTTGCACTTGCAGTAGACTGAGTGAATTGACAACAGGATGTAGTATAACCTGGGCTTGATAATATCAATGATCTTCAACACTGTGAACGTCCTTAAAAGACGTTATGGTAGCGGCCACATCCGCCCATGGTATTCATGGTATTTTCATTGTGAAATCTCTTGAAATCAACTATTACTATATCTTTTCATAACATTTGTTATATTTATTTCCTTGAGGTTCAATTACAACTTCGGAGGCGCAGGGATAAATATCACACAGTACACAATGCTATAGGAGGCTATTACATCATTGAAATTTTTTGAGCCATTTCCAGACAGGGAACCCATAAATGAACCCATACATTTGCTTCATATTATTTGAAATTAAACTACAACATCAAATTTAACTTGACTATTGTTACACTACATATCATAGCTAAAACTTTTGTAGAGTTTTAAACCCCTTCTTTAGTGAAAAGCAAGTACAAGAAGCTTCTGTTTTGCCTTATATTATCGGAAATTAAGTCCACTTCAGAGAACATTTTACGACGTAGATAGCTACAAAATTAAATGTAAATTTTATCACTGTTACACTAGATAGTGAAAAACGTGTTAAACATTGTAATGTGAAAAGGACAATTAAACACACACCCGCATACAAAAAAGTTGTCAACTACCTGGTATAATTATGGTAACCTGTTTGATGAAAGGCAAGTACAAAAACTTAAGTTTTGCCGATCATATTATCTGAAATTAAGTTCAGTTCATAGCACATCTTACAGCTCACCTCATGTAACTATGAAATTAAATATAATTTTGCTATTGGTACCCTACAGATAAAACTTTGTTCCTTTTTAAATGAAAACGTGATGAACATTGTTATGTGAGAATAACAATTAAACACGCATCCGCATACAATGAAGTTGTCAACTACCTGGTATATGGTATCATATTTTTGGAGTGTATGCAAGAAGTCATTGCTAACAAAATGAAAATCATGTTTTGCAAGTTAAAGCGGGTGGAGAATTTCTTAATATAGCGTTCTGGAAGAAACCAATTGATGGGCCTCAATGTGAGGTAGAAGATACCGTGATCGATGGGCCTCAATGTGAGGTAGAAGATACCGTGATCGATGGGCCTCATTGTGCGGTAGAAGATACCGTGATGGATGGGCCTCAATGTTAGGTAGAAGATACCGTGATGGATGGGCCTCAATGTGAGTGAGAAGATACCGTGATCGATGGGCCTCAATGTGAGGTAGAAGTTACCGTGATCGATGGGCCTCATTGTGCGGTAGAAGATACCGTGATGGATGGGCCTCAATGTGAGTGAGAAGATACCGTGATCGATGGGCCTCACATGTGAGGTAGAAGTTACCGTGATCGATGGGCCTCATTGTGCGGTAGAAGATACCGTGATGGATGGGCCTCAATGTGAGTGAGAAGATACCGTGATCGATGGGCCTCAATGTGAGGTAGAAGTTACCGTGATCGATGGGCCTCATTGTGCGGTAGAAGATACCGTGATGGATGGGCCTCAATGTGAGTGAGAAGATACCGTGATCGATGGGCCTCAATGTGAGGTAGAAGATACCGTGATCGATGGGCCTCATTTTGCGGTAGAAGATACCGTGATTGATGGGCCTCAATGTGAGGTAGAGGCTACCGTGAGTGATGGGCCTCAATGTGAGGTAGAAGATACCGTGATGGATGGGCCTCAATGTGAGGTAGAAGATACCGTGATCGATGGGCCTCAATGTGAGGTAGAAGATACCGTGATCGATGGGCCTCATTGTGCGGTAGAAGATACCGTGATTGATGGGCCTCAATGTGAGGTAGAAGATACCGTGATGGATGGGCCTCAATGTGAGGTAGAAGATACCGTGATTGATGGGCCTCAATGTGAGGTAGAAGATACCGTGAGTGATGGGCCTGAATGTGAGGTAGAAGATACCGTGGGTGATGGGCCTCAATGTGAGGTAGAAGTTACCGGGAGTTAAAATCGAATTACCCGCCTTTAAGACAATATTACACAATATCTGTTTACACGGCTCCGCAAATACATGCTAGGATAAATTCTAATCATTCATGTCAGCACATATTAATTTCGTTATCTAATAAAAAAAGGATTTATCACAATATAATCTTTTTGTATAGCTAATCCAAGGTAGTAAATAATCAATGCATCTAATGCTAGTTTCCATTAGTTACCTCAATATGAAAACACAGTTACTCATAAAACTAATAAAACTAATGTATTTTGGGAAACAGGCCACCAGATAAAAAGATTACTCAAGACCATCACAAGAGCATAGCACAGTTTCCAATCCCATTAATATTTTGATTCCAGGAATAAACAAATTCGTTTATATCTTTTTTCTCATCAGGCGAATGTATAGAGACCTTGACATTATTGTTCACTTGCACACGAAACCATAGACTCTGAATACGAAACCAATCAATTCATCTAAAATACAGATAAATAATAGATGAAAACGGAATGACATTTCCAGAATTGAGTTTAAAGGTAATTGTGGGTCAAATGAAGTGGTGTGGGTTGTACTGATTCCCTGGAGGTTTTTCATCCAGCATATTAAAACGCTTAAATACACCCAAATGCCTTCAGCTTATCGTTGATCCATGTGTCCGTCATAGAGACATTACGTTGTAAACGTTTGTACTTACTTTGATATCACTGAATAGGAGGTATATGAGGTTTAATATAGAAAAATGTATTATTTATTATTTTATTTTCTTCTTCATCTTCTTCTTCTTCTTCTTCTTCTTCTTCTTCTTCTTTTTCTTCTTCTTCTTCTTCTTCTTCTTCTTCTTCTTCTTCTTCTTCTTCTTCTTCTTCTTCTTCTTCTTCTTCTTCTTCTTTTTCTTCTACTTCTTCTTCTTCTTCTTCTTCTTCTTCTTCTTCTTCTTCTTCTTCTTCTTCTTCTTCTTCTTCTTCTTCTTCTTCTTCTTCTTCTTCTTCTTCTTCTTCTTCTTCTCCTCCTTCTCTTCTTCTTCTTCTTCTTCTCTCTCTTTCTTCTTCTTCTTCTTCTTCTTCTTCTTCTTCTTCTTCTTCTTCTTCTTCTTCTTCTTCTTCTTCTTCTTCTTCTCCTTCTCCTTCTTCTTTTTCTTCTTCTTCTTCTTCTTCTTTCTTGTATCTCAAGGCCATTACACTGAAGTGGTACATATCAGTATACTTGTTAGATTTTTTAAATCAGTTTCGCATATAATTTGTATCGATGGGAAGCAAAATCAGAATCAATCTATTATTCGTACATGTTGACCGATGTTAACCTTTTTAAAACATTTTTATTTGATGCATTAATATTACCATAATTGTATTTATATATTTCTTTAGATTGATTAATTGCATTCGTTAGTAATTGCCATGATTGTATTGATGTTTTCTTATTTTCTTTATTTTATTATCTGTCCCAATCACAAATAAAAGTTTTTAGTGTACTACAATATGATTGTAATAAATCAATGTCAACATTCTTGGCATAGGGATGATAGGGTCATATTTAATATATTTATATTTTGAATAAAAGAAAACTACAAAGATTTATTGTGTCTTTAATTTTTGTTGATAATGTTTGTTGATAATTTGATTTAATTTCCATTCGTTTGTTTGCTAGAATTATATTCAAATCGTTATTTTATATTCCAGCGTTATTGATTCGTTTCATGTAATTTAAAGATAGTACCAAAGATTTCATTTTCTTATTTCCATTTTAAGCCTGTTTTTCAGGAAGTAGGGATGGTTATTTTTGTTCACACTTTTAGTTACGTGTTTTTGGATTATTCATTACATGCAGACTACCGTTAAATGTCCAGTTATATAAAGGGTATAAAAAGTTTTATTAAAGGAGGATTTCGTGATCCTAGCATCCTCTTTTTATAACATTTTTCAATAGATATCTACGAAAAAAGCTTATTCCAAAAATTTCGGTTGATTCCGATTTTGTGTTTGCGAGTTATGCATGATTTAGTGTATTACACTGCTCCATATGACACTGTTGTAATTTCGTTCTGGTATACCAGAACGAAATTCAAATTTGCCGATATTTTTGCTAAACGAATTAATCTGCAAGAGATTTTTGGTACATAAACATAAACATTATGTACCCAGAGGTATCCAGTGGTATAAAAATCTCAAATTTTTTTGAGAAAAGTGGGGGGATGAGGCTGTGGATCACGAAATGCCTTTTAACATTCAGAAAACATTTTTGAAAACTTGATGCAAAACATTCTAACATAATGTTATACACTGTTGACAAAATATTTTGCATATTATGTTTGTCAAAACGTATTCTGCCATAACATTTTGAAAACTGAAAATTTTGCTGTAGTGTTTTTCATATAAAACTTTAAAAAAAATGTTTTCATGACCTTGATATAACCCGAGATTCAAATGTTATTAGAACGTTTCGATCAAATCCAAAAAGCGTTTATGACACGTTTTGAGGTGTATTTGTGTAAGTTTACTTCTAAATATTTAACAAAGAAACTGAAAGTTTAAAAAACTGAGAAACTCCAGATATTATTTTTCATTATTATTTTGAAAAGATTCCATTTACCATTTACTTTAAGCCATTATCTTTGGAAAAGTTTGATGACAATAATGTAATTGAATTGAGCCTTGAATTTTACTAAAAATTCTTAGCAAATCTTTAATGGCCTTTCAGAACAGTTATTTTACTTCAAATTAATCTTTCTCAAAAATACAACAATGTTTCAGTGGAATTTCAATACATGATTAAATCAACAATTTTCACTTCGACTATTACTAGGTCTATTAAATGAGTCCCTTCAGGTTCTTAATATAATTACACTGACCATATAAATTGAGTAGATAAAATTTGATTCAATATCAAATAATAAAAGCTGTCCGCTAATTCAGACCCTACTTCGAAATATTTGTATTATATTGCCGTATAGTGACATTACTAGCATTACTGCATTGGCTTCCTGTCACCCAAACAATTGTTTTTAAACTTATGTTGATTGTATATAAATGTAATAATGATATTGCTCCGTTCAAATTATGTTCCCACTCGTACTCTTCGATCTGACAACATGCAACTTCTTCACGAAACAAAATCCAACCGCACATGGGGTGACAGATCATTTGCAATTGCAGCTCCGCGTCTATGGAATGAACTGCCTAATATACATTAGAACTGCTAAAAATGTAACTGTGTTTAAAAAGTTGTTAAAAACTCATCTTAAGTCAGAGACATTATGCAATTCGTAAGTTATTCGTAAGAGTGCCACAGACTTGTCGCTATTATTATTATTATTATTATTATTATTATTATTATTATTATTATTATTATTATTATTATTATTATTATTATTAATAATACTTTATTTGTATATAGCGCAATACATCAAGCGATCACAAAGCAATAAAACTAAGATATAAATGTACAAGAGTTTTAGGATTAAAAGACTTAAAAACCATATTTTAGAAGGCAAATATATAAAAATACCAGAATTAGCAAAAAGATACACAAATAAATAAAAAAATCAAATAAAAGACCTGAAACAAAACATATCGTAAGAGGGAAATGCATGAAGCATTGGAGAACAAGACCGACAAATGCAATATATTGAGGGAAAAGTCAAAATCGATGCCATTGTGATAAAACACAAAATATAAACAACACATTGAACATTGTGACAAACTTACTTATAGTAACACCAAACATATTGCACTTGAAATCTGCACAAGGCTCACGACGAGAGCAAAGACGAGAAACAAAACACAAATGCAATAAACAAAGTAAAGTCTATGAAAAATGCATGGTATCTCGAAAATTTTGTATGAAGAAGATATAACGTATATAAAGTATAAATAATATTACAAATGCATCATATTATAAAAACAGCAAAATAAATACACAAAGCATATTGCACATGCACATTGCACAAGTAACTCGAGAGCAAATAACAAGATGAAACCAAGATATGCAACATACAAAGTGAAATACAAAACCATGGAATGCATAAAGCACACAAAACTAATATCAAAGTATAAAACTTACGTCATATGCGCATCAATCTTACAACAAAAACAACTATATAACAACACCGCGCATATTACACATGACATTGCACTTCATAAAGGACGAAAGAAGTATAGACTGTTTTGTTGCCTTTTAATTCTGCGATGTTTTTAATACAATTGCCCAATTGTTCAATGTACTCTTTCAATGCTATATTATGGTCCAAATACAATACAATATAATAAAATACAATACAATACAATACAATACAATACAATACAATACAATACAATACAATAAACGGAATTTATATAGCGCCTAAGTAGCATAAGTATGAACAAAGCGCTTTACAATGATCTTAAAAGTACAACTTACACTACATCTTAGGCTACAATAAAATGTACAACTTAATTAAAAATAAAAAAACTTAGTTTGGAAATAAATGGGTTTCAGATTAGATTTAAAAGTGGCCAGACTAGGTGAAGACGAAGTTTTACAGGTAATTGGTTCCAGAGAGCTGGCACAGAATTGCAGAAGGCATTATCCCCATATGTTGTGTGAGTTCTATTACATTCAAGCAGACACATACCATCAGAAGATGTGTGAGATTTTAGAAGATTTTGTATGTACAGTGGTGTTGTTTCATGTCTACTTTTATAAGCGAATGTGAGTAGTTTGTAGGTAATACGCTCATTTACTGGAAGCCAGTGAAGCTCTTTCAGCAGAGGAGTGGTGTGTTCCATACGGTTTGCCTTGAAAACTGGCAGCTCTGTTTTGTATCTTTTGTTACAGTTGTTCCATATAATAAAGAGTTACAATAATCAATTCGAGAAATAACAAGTGAGCGGACAGCATGGTTGCAAGTATCTTTATCTTCCAAACATGATACCCTACCAGTTTCAATGCTTAATACTATTCATTTCAAATTTAAAATAACATTACTTTTTGAATGCATCACAATATATTCTGTATAAATCTATTTTGATATGTAATATTGTCACTATTCAGTGTTGCAACTGCAATGACATTTTGAATAAATATATATACATTAAAACATGAAATAAACCAGGTATATCAGATTATTGGTAGCTGAATGTAAACAAACAGACACACAATGACATGCTGTCCATATTGGGAGTACACCTCAGTAATCGTTTAGACAGGGTGACATTCCACATGACACATTGGATGAGTTCGTGTGGCAAGCCTTTCAAAGCAGATCATAATAAATCTAATAATCCCCACAGATGAAATCCTCTGAAGAGGACCCGTTTCAATTAATCTTGCAAACAAACATAATGTAAAGCTACACCTATAGTTTTGTATTGGAAGTCCAATATCCGATACCACAGGTATTCGTTATTCAATATGTTATCAATTGATTTCTTGTAATTAGGCCTATTCCATTTTTTCACTCTGATGTCGCAGTGACATTAGTGCGCATTTCATTGTGCGCAGCTTCAAGTAGCTATCGGACGGTCAAAGCGCTGTCGTACGCACGCACATGCTTAAAGATAGATGCTCACGGGAAACAACTGCCTCAACGGGTTGACGTCACTGCCACATCAGGGTGAAAATAATTATAATGTTAGTTGACGAAACTATGTTTTGGTGGCCATTTTATTCGACGTCGAATATGATTGATTTTCTGATATAAACAAAATCAACCACACACCTAATATATCAGCAAGTTATCAGAACAATTGGCAAGTTACAAGAGCAAATCACATCGTCACCTGGCCTCGGTAATTACGACAGAGCTACCGATTAGCCGAGTTTGCCAGGAAGTAACTATCAACGCCAATGCATGTGATACGGCTAATACTTTGCCTGGATCGTTTTGTTAATAATTGATTATAAATGAAGCCGAGGATATGTCTGGATGAAACATATCGTTATATAAGTGCAGCGCAGGTGCTCAATGTACAAAAATGTTACAGCTGTCTTCTGTATGATGTGCGTCTTTTGTATCGCTTGTCGTAAATATTTCACAATAACGCCAATACGTGTCTTATAAATATGTCCCCACACTGTCTAGAATTCTATCTTTGGTCGTGAATAATAGACTGTAAAAGTTAGACTCTTTATTTGTCTACTTGGATCAGCTGAGTCCCTAAGAAAGTTTAGCGTCAGACGAGTACATTAGAAACTAAAAGCAAGCCCAAAACAGACTTTTCAAGCAACACACACTTTAGATTATAGGGTTAACAACAGCTACAGTAGAGTATTTAGCTGCATAATTGAAAACCGTCATGTCCACAACTATAAGCGCGACCATTTGTTTTTTGTAATTCAGCGATATAAATGTGGCATTCATTTGTTTTTGTTAGTTTTCATAGTTTTATATGATTCTTGTATTTAAAACGTTTAATATTGCAAGGATACATCTCGTGTATTCATTGTTCGAATCTACACACGGCAAAAACAGCAGAGCAACACTTAATAAACACTTTAACACTTTAATGGCTCAGTTTTGTATAGTAAGTAAAATATACAAGTAAAATATGAAGATGTTAATGTTTTTAACACACGATAGTGTTAAAAGCACACTTTTACCATATTAATATTGAACTATAATCTAGTCAACTGGACTTACTATTTTTTTGAGTGGGGGAACATTTCACGTCCAATCCTGAACGCATCATCAGCCCTACTGATCATCTGGCGGTAAAAGTTCATTGACCTGTGAAACAGATGTTGTAGTATCACAGGTCACCACCTTTGAGTTCAACCTGAGAGGTATCTTCCTGATCGCGGAACTGTAGGCCCCGGCCAAGTTGTGACGTAAGCCGTCTCCCCTGTTAAGTGAAGGCTCCTCCCGTTTCACGTAAATCGCTTCTTTGTAGTATCACAGGTGGTGACCTGTGATACTACAACATCAGCAACTAAGCTGTGATAAAAGCTGGAAGCAGACTAGTAAGACTGCACCTGCCCTCTGAAGAATTCCAGGGAGGCGCTGTCAACGAGCTGCTAGGGAAGTGTATTCCAAAGTCTGATACCATCTCGGCAGAACGAACATTAGTAAACAGCTGTCCTGGCACGTGATATTTCATAATCTGTATTGTGAGTGCGAATGCTGTCAAGTGATGTAGTTTAGCTATGGATTGACTATAAACTTGGTTGAGCCACTTTAACATGTCAAATGCAGGTGATTACCTGCAAGCAATCCATAAACTGTACTGAGACCGAGGCCTCGTGGGTTTAGCAAAATATATACATGCAGTACATCTTTTATAATGAAAGACGGAGATAAAAAGACTAAATCGCGTCTGACGTCAGGGCAAAGGCGCGCCGTGATTGGTTGCCGACCTGCGTAGTACGGCATTTTCAGTCTAGTTGTCAGAATATTAGACGCGAACTAGTCTTTTTATCTCTGTCTTTCACTATAGGAGCCATTCCATGTCAACTCCTGGGATGTGCACCGCAGCACCTCTTCAATTTTTTTCTTTTTCTGTGTGGTGGTAGATATTGATGACAAATTAAAATCCTGAAAATTTGAGCTTCATACGCTATTTTGTTTTCCCGTGGTATCAATTTGAAATTTAGGGGGATCAGCGTAAAAATGTGTCGCAACGCGAAAGACATACTTTGAAAAGTATGTATCCTGGGGTACTTAATTGTGTAGAGCTCAATTCTGGCATCAGACAACTTGTAACTCCTTTACTTTCAAATGCAACTTTGTCCATCCAGGACCAACTTCGGGGTGTGTCAGAACTCCAAAAGTAAAAATAATTCTTTTGTCCATTTTTTTGCCAGTCGGAACCCTTTGGTAGGACATTACTCTTATCCAATATTGAGTCAATTAGAATAATCTTAGCTGAGATGTTACCCAAAACTCCAATAGTACATTTTTTTTAACATTTTGACCCCCCTGAAAACCAATGTCAGACATGTTGCCCCACCATCAACTTTAGGTATGTTGAAAATATGTTCTTGGACAACATTTCTGAGAAATAGTGGCTTGGGGTCTTGATGACTTTGCATTAAAAACATCAGTCATTCCAGCCACATCAACAAAAAGGGTTGGTTGGTCAGTGGTCATCCCCTCAAATTTTGCTGAAAATCATTTCTAGCATAATGAACACATGGAAAAAAATGAATGCTCAACTCCAAGCGGATTGGGAGATATGGCTTGTCAAACTTTGGCCCAGACCCCCACTTTTTGCTTTCTCGAGTCAGGTCGTTGAATTAGTAGCGTTTTGGGACACTCATATTTTGACTTTGAAAAATGATATTATGCTGAAAAGTACTAACTGGGGTGACTTTTACCCAGAAAAACAGAATCTGGCCTAAAAAGTTATGGGTCTCTCAAAACCTTGTTTCGTTTTGTGAAAATTTATTTGTCAAAAACGAAAAGAAAAGAGGTTTTGAAAGGATTCTGTTTTATACCCTGGAGTAAAATAATCTAATATAATCTAATTCTTGTTATTGCATATGCAATCACAAAACACGTACTTGAAAATCACCTGGGTTTTTTCAGGTGAATCTCCGATATGTTTTAAAGTGATTGCTTTACTGGAATAAAAGGGCCGCTATACGGAGCAAACACCTTCATTTCCATGTCAGTTTTAGAGACCACATCGGTATATGCTCTATTTTCCTTTTTTGGACAAAGCTTCCTATGGAGTTAAAATGTACCTACACACTCTAATCTTCTAATATCTGGGTTGATAAAGGCATTTTTGTGTGCATTTTTACGGCAAGAATGTCAATATTTAACAACTATAACTTTAAAAGTTAATTGAGTATGAACTTCATAATTATTTGCTGTGGAGAATACACGTCACATGTGTATTCAATATAAATGTTCGCCTTTATATCTTGATGTAATATTGGTGGGGGAATGCATTATGTTGGTCATTTTGTGCAATTTTGAAGTAATGCCAATGTATTATGTGGTGAATGTGTAATAAAAAATCAAACATGACAACTTCCTGAAATCAAAGATTTTTGACCTATGACCTCTTGAATACAGCCAAAATTAAGGTTGGAGTCAAATTTCTCTTGAAGTTGATATTTTTGGATGAAAATTGGAACAAAGTCACAAAAAATACATTATCAACTTAAATCAAAATATCTCAGTTCACGACACTTGGCAGAATTTACAGCCGGGTTTACAGAACGAGAAGACTCTATCGATTGATTCTAACATGGCTGTCGCCTTTATCCCAAAATGTTGCCCTCTCTATTATTTAAGAAATAAAGGGTAATGCATGATCCTTTACACGAAAATAATGTGTCCGAGGCAGTAAAACGTAAATAATGGGTGAGGCGCAGCCGAACCCATTATTTAAACGTTTTACTGCCGAGGACACATTATTTGCGTGTAAAGGATAATGCTGCACCCTTTATTTCTATTCTATTACCACAAAATAGTGTGATTTAAAGAGAAAATATCAATTTTTTTGTCCAAATATTTCAAGTTGTTTACCTCAAGGTGGAGCGCATACGCGTAGCCAAAGCGTATGCACATTCCAATAACACAACCTAACATTCCATTCTCCCCTATAAGCAGGTATGCACATACAATAACACACCCCTGACATTCCATTCTCCCCTCCATAAGCAGGTGTGCTGTGCGCTCTGCTGTGCGCTGTGATGATAGAAGAACATAAAGTTCGTTGCCCTTGACACTTTATCGCTAATTAATGGTCTGTCACGTGACGCGTTTCAACAAATCACAGTGCGCGATTTTGAATAATGGGTCGTGGGGTAATAGAATTAGAAATAAACACATCACAAAAAGAAATGCGTGCAGTTTTTCAGAGTCATTGCAACAATGAACGTTTGTTTGATACTACTTGTATAAATGGGGATGATCGTAGAATCACTACTTATTTGTGCTAACAAGTACTATCATTTAAACAAGTGGGCATTTCATTTTAAAGTGCTTATTTCCAAGATTAAAAATATCATTTAAAAAAAGTCATAAACCTTTCTGCTCTGACTCGGAGTTTGATTGACAGATGACGTCAGACGCAAACTAGTCTTTTTATCTTTGTCTATCATTATAAGTGCGGGAATTTTAATAACAGCTAATAAATACGGAAAATAATAATAAAAGTGACTTTCCATTTGTACAATCTGGTGGATAGTGGTTTTTCTGAGTAGCATTTCCTATTCAAATCACATTTCAAAGCGGATTCTTTAATCAGATTTCCTCACATCCTTAAAGGCTGCTTCCGTGGTATTTTTTATTTCCTGGTCCAATCTTATACCTGCGACCATTGCACCTCTCATAATGCGCTCATAATTGTTTGTCCTGGACGCTCCTTGAATCAATTTACTAAGAAACATAGCTTAAAGCTGTTATTCTTTTGTCACTACTCTTCCGGGCAGGTATGTAATCATTTCCAAAAACAATTAATTATTTGTCCTGAAGAATTGCAATGTTAATGTTCCTCCACAAGCATCTCTCTCAGTTAATGCCCTGCGTGTTTCCCAATAAATTACTGTACTGAGCATAAATCCAACTCAATAGGAATAATGTAATCAGAGAGACCATTCACAGACCAAAGTCTGAAATTCCAAAAATGTATGGAAAAATTCCACGCATTATGGTCTGTAGCTGCATTCAACTCCTTTAATATTCATGTTCAAACATCAGTGTGAGCCATGTCATAGAATACGTCAAATTCGGGAAGAACATTAGAATAATGACTAACTCCCAAACGCAGTGTTGAAGTGAAATCCTCATATTAGGTATTTAAAGTCATGACCTCATTTTTCTCACAATTTCACAATTTTTCAAAATTGCCAACATTGATAGGAGTGGATCAGACCGTGTCACATAATACAGCACAGTGAAATAAAACTACTTTTGTCACAGGTAGGCTAAAATGTGAATGCCATTCGGAATTCAGATTAGAAACGGGACTCTAAACGTCAGAAATTGATGGGAAACATCTTACTAGGAGCTTTTAGGTTACTGCTGATTGGGGAATGTCATGGTGTACAAGTATGTTAGATTTTGTTACATATAGGTCAAAGTATGAGCAAATCTACCTCACTATGAATCCTCACCGGATGTGAATCGTCGAAAATGTATGGCAGATGTATTTTAGGATAGCACTGATTAAGACTAAAACCCCGATTACCTGGCAATCTCCTCATTTGGGTCATAAGTGCCGATATCACTCAACTTGATACTTGTAATGAAACCGGGTGCTATTCCAATCTTATTTAACTTAACACTTTATCTAAAGACATTACTCGTGCTTACCATTTTAGTTATAATTTGTATCTTGGGATTGTTTTTTTTTTTCGATACTGAAGAATCCAAGTTAACTATAAATCGTTCCCTTACATTGCGCTGACATGCCAGATGATGTGGCTATCGATTGCTTTCGTAAGGCAAAGCCGTTTGCCATGGTCGCTACCAGCTCAGGGCACACCAAGGGTTATACAGGAACGGTTTATAGTTAACCTGTATTCGTCCGTATGCAGACATCTAGATAACAATACCTGAATAAGATTCCAGAGATGCGACGACTGTGCTGTTGGTTCTGTTACAATGGAGCATCCAGCACCTAAGATGACCACTTTAGTAGTAGATGCATTGTAAAGCTCTCTATACATCATATCTGTACCAATGCCACCATTACACTGCATGAGAATGGAAAAGGGAGAACAATACATTTTAGTGATAACGATAAATGCTCGCCTTGAAAGTGAACGCAATTATACCTGAGGACACAAAAGAAATGAACCCACAATTCATCAAGTGGGACAATTGCTAAAAAATTACCAAAAATTATATTTGTGTTAGCCCTACAGAACATTTTAATGAACGTATTTATTCTTTAACGTTGTGCAATCCAAACATTAAATCGTTCTTGAAGTGTTGATAATGACAAATTATCATATTTGACCAATAACATTCCACGGTATGATGTAATATTCGATTTTCACTTTTCTCCCAATAAGAAGTAACTTAACGTCTGCTCTTATATATCATTATCTTGTTTTGCCGGTAACCATGGTAACTTATTAATGCTGAATTTAGTTCATTGTATTGGGAAAACCTAAAAAACTAATGAAGTGCATTATTGCATTGTATTTCGACAGAAAGTAGTACCCATAGTGCTGATTGATTACTCCAAGCGAGATAGGGCATCTATTTTGCTAGACTATTTTGATCTAGACATTCTTAATCATTCATTGTTAAAAGTTTAATTTCAATCCAATAAGAGATGATCAAAACGGAACTCCTCCAAGGTAACTATTATACCACTGTCAAATCTCATAAAGGAGAAAATGAACACAGACAGGAGCTTCCATGATGTTGGATATAATGCATCAATCGAATATTTACCAAATATATACATAACCAAGTAATAAATATTTTATTTTCAAATGCTGTAAATGGGCGTCAGGACATACAAATATTGGTTTAAGGGCCGTTAACTTGCAATTAACCTTATTTTCCCCGGTGTACTAAACACAGTCAAGGTACGGAGCGCTCAGATGACTTGTACTACTCTTTTCGTGCACTCATTAAAAAAATATTCACCTACCATCTCACCATAGGCAAGGCTCGTCGTTCAAACTTCAGTGGTAGGAATCTCCTTAGTAAAGCGTGTGGCAAAAAAATACACCAGTATTACAAGTGCATGGGAATATTTCTGAAAACTAGGTTACTTAGTTAAGGGTATGATATCTTGTAATTCAAGATTGCGTGTATTGATTATGTTATTGTTTCAGACAAAGTCTTGAGCTGATTTGCTATGGATCTGACCTTCAAGATCTACACTTCTATTGTTTCTTAAAAACAACTTAAAAATGATTAAGTATTAAGGGTTCGGAGAGCGATATTTTCACGTATTTTTGTGGGACCTTGAATACAAGGAATGTCCTTCTGATATCAAACAATTTTGATTTTTTGATATTCGCGATATAATACACATTTTATGACAAATGATTAAAAATTGATTTATAAATAAAATGCACATTTCTCGAGGTAAATTGCATAATAATATGTACTTAGCTGTATGTAGCTGGGATAAAAAGCCGTCCATCATATATAATTTTTCCCCAAAACACCAAAGTTTTTTTTTTGGGACAAAATGTATATCTTCACTATATACACTTTACAAATACATACACTTTAAGTACATATTAATTAGATTTATAAAGTTTACTTCAAGGACTGATAAATATCAAAAATAAAAAAACAACATATAATTTGTATTATATCGCGCATTTCAAAAAATCAAAAGTATTTGGTATCAGAAGGAGATTCTTCGTATTCAGAATGCAATTCGATATATCTGATGTGCTTTATCATGTTTATATTAAATGAAGAAAATGTATTAAACTATTATTTTGGCGCCAACACTTTCTCTCGAACCTACCTTAAATGTTATTTTCTTCGATAAATCAATGGGATTGATACATAGTTTCTTTTAGTCAATATTATTAAAAGGTGCCGCAACTATAGATCACGATTATCCATTTGTGTAATATATTTATTGCATACTGCACAAGTCATTGAATAAACTAAAAGCATCCTTTAAAAGCAGGGATTTCTATAGACGTTTATTGCAATTGCTAATCATGAAAGTCAATTTTACGCGATACAAGCTTGATATGTGCGAAACTGTCAAAAGTGGCCCAACTCGTTTTCTGTTAGTTAGTTAATTGAGCATAGCGTTTGAGCTCGAACTAGTAAAGAAAGCAAGTAAAGATTACTACTGATACCATTGCGTGTAATATTTTTGTGACGATCTCTTTTATTGTTTTCTAAAAAAGCGAAATTGCAATTGTGTATTTTTATTTTTACAAAGTTAAACTAAGTAAAATAAAGTGGCTGAAGGCAATATTTACTTCACACATCCAAAATAATGTGTACATTCGTTCGTTGTGCTTTCGCGTCGGACTAATGTGAACGATATTCGGTACAGCATTAGGTTAATGCCGTACTAAATTTGAAGGGGATTATTTGAAATGCATTTATTTAAAAACCTGTTTGTAATAATGTTCAACGCAATGTCACTGTTTAAAATAAAAATAATTTTGAACGTCCTAAAAATAAATTTATTTTGTTTCCTTTCATCATAAAGAGACCATTTTTATTTCCGACTTATTTTTAGAAGTAGAAAACAAACCGTCCCACAAGAATAACACTACTCATTTATTTTTATTTTCTTTGATGTATAAATGCCCACCTATTATGTAAACCTTCCCCGCTGTTACCTACTTGGCACCAAAAGTAGTGAATGACATTATGTCATAGAAATGATCAAGACATTCGATTTTTTGAAATGTAATTTAAATTTTTTGATTAAATAATATTATTCATAGAAAAACCGCGTATTGATTTAAAAAATACTACTTCCATATGAGACTAAAATGAAAAAATAAAAAACACTAGTGTTTGATGTAATCGCTGCGAATGTACTGTTGTGATTGGATTCTAATAAGTGGTTCGATCAATAATTTGACGTATCAAATTTCTGATTGCTATTACGTAAAAATTAGCTTCCGAGGCTATTGACATTTTATGTATTAGTTTAAAATATGAAATACAATGCCGAACCATGGACATTATGTTATGTATAGCTCTATGGAAGACCTAAGCATAAGGTGGGTTCGATTGGAACATTCTATCCAGAACCAATCACAAATATTTGCGCCCAACTTGACAACCATTCCAAAAAGATAAAGCTGGATCATCAGTTTTCCCTCAGGCGCACTGAGAAAACTGATATGTACATCCACGTTCACGTCGAATTGGTATATATTTGAATAGTGCAAGAATCTTTGTTGTTTAGATGCAAAATAAGAATTGAAAAGAAGCAGACTGGAGTGTGCCTCTGGTAACATTGGTGTTGGTTTGATTTTGATATATTTGTCACGAATATTGTCTCGTTTGTATTGTTTGCTGTGATTGCATACCGATGTTTACTCGTTGATATTTGTGTAAATCGTGCTCATAATTTGTATCGCTCCAGGATATTATATTCCTATACAATGTCACCTTTAGAGATAGCATAAAGGTTGCAACAAACAAAATGAGAATGAATATATTATCAAACATTTCACCTAATGATTGTAAAATTTCAAAGTTTTAGGGGCCTGAGCTTTCGATCCTAGCAGGATCTTTATCAAAGGCAGAGTCAATCACTACTTATTGCTGTTGTGAGTTTTACTTGGTCGTCAGGATAAATCATAAGCTACTACTACATAAATGTTAAAATCGGTGGTCCACAAGCGTAGATATGAACAATTGCGTAAAGTATTCCTAAAACAACTTGGGCCACTTTCGTATCTTTGTGTAGCAAAAGTGGCCGAATTGAATCATGAACCATCTGGTCGGTGCTCTTATGACGTTTAAATAAATATCATATTATTTAATTACAAATGTTAACTAAGTGAAAGAAAAACATGAAGAACCTTTGCTTTTGTTCTAAATTCTTTGACGATCAAACTGGCTAAGTGCACACATTGAAAAAAAAGGTAGCCCATCTCGAACGATTAAGCAAAATCAGGCATAGCGTTTGAACCTGAATTATGAAAGGAACCAAGTAAAGTGTTTCTGTTAGAAAAGATATTACGGATTCTACTGCATATCACATTTACGCCATGACCCTTTTATTTTTTGCTGAAAAGCAAAAATGCAATTACTAGTCATGAATGTCAATTTTACGCTTGGTATGTGCGAAATTGTCAAAAGTAGCCCAACTCGTTTATTTGCAGTCGTCCTTTCACTTTACAGGTCGACAATATTGGATTTTACCTTGTATTTCGCAAAATGTTAAAAGTAAACACAATAGAAAATACAACATCGGATTTGATTTTAATATTAGAATACAATGGATGTCTATTATTGTGCAAAGACAAAATATGGGCACATTTTATGAAAATGGAAGAAAAAGAAAGAAGGAAAGAAATGAAGAAAGAAAGAAAGAAAGAAACAATGAAACAAAAAAAGAAAGAAAAAAAACAAAAAAGACACAAAGACACAAAGAAAGAAAAGAAAGAAAGAAAGAAAGAAAGAAAGAAAGAAAGAAAGAAAAGAAAGAACTTTAAATACTCTCTTAATGTAAAAGAGTGAAAATCACTCTTTTACATTAAGTGAAAATATTACACTCTCAAAAGAGTGCTTTCTCACTCTTAAAAAGACTGAAACCCACTCTCAAAAGAGTGGAAATGAAATTATTACTCTCACTCCAAACAAGTGGTAATTCACTCTTAATTGAGTGAAAAATAATCAATCTTTTTAGAGTGAATTATATTATTCTCTTGTCACTCGAATAGGAGCCAATTTTACTCCATAAGAGTGAAAATCAGTTCACTCTTGATAGGGAGTAACAATTTCACTCTTTTACATTTAGAGAGTACCGTCGATGTTTGATAACAAATATATTCATGCCAATGACGTATGATGGCGCTTTTGTTAAAAAGGTTACTTCATCATATTTTGTCTTGCAGATGGAAGCAGCCAGGCCAGCAAGTGATAATTATTTTAGTGCAATGCAAAATGGCTAACTGCAGAGGGTTGGATTTGAATATCACTATTCTGAACATGTGAAAAAGATAAGCACTCGAACAAAAGCATTTTACAGATTTTAAGAATGTTACAAATGTTTAAATGTTGTTAGCGTGTAGAGTTATCCTGTGGTAACCTGTCTACTTAAGTAAAACCTTACTGAGAAACAAAACTAAACACTTCGAACCTGAAAACTAATTCTTAGACTTAGATCATCAGTGAAGTCTTCTGGTAATCCAGCATCTCTGGTTGTCAATGTAAACTCAAGGAGTTGTGTATATGCTGGCTATTGAAAACTTACATTCTTTGCAAAGCTGAACCAACGTGTAACAAATTCAAAATGTGTTTTACTTACAACCGACTGTCTTCAACTTTTTGACTTTTTTATTTCAACTTTTTGCTATGTTTTTGACAATAAACTATGCTTCAAAACCAAGATATTTAGATTCTTTTCATGAGTGACTAGTCACATCGATTCTCTTGAGTGCACACTAGTCCCTGATATTAATATTTGGATTATTCCGCTAAATGCACTAAAAGCATATGTAACAATGTACAGACAGGGTAAATCTAACGCAACATCAAATTGAGAATAACGCACATGGCAAATTCTAATGCTTTCAACTTTGGTTATTCCTGTGGTGTTATTCCGCAGTGGATTTTGTATCACATTATACTCTGTTGTTACTTTGATAACATGCTAGTGCGACACCGTGGTATCCTCTTGGATCTATGTTTTGTAGTTTCTCTGTGATATTTTGCGCCTCTTCTGTTTACGATGCATACTCTCTTTGAAATTGGAATATGTAATGCAAATATATATCCTACTACACAATCAGTTTTAAAAAGTACACTAGAGTAATAGAGTGACATTATGTTATACAGTATCAGTGAATAGAATCCGACAGCTTCCATCGGCCACAAGCATGTGTCACTTGAAAAAGACAAACTATTAGTGTTTGCTAGCTTCTATGTTAATTTCCAGAAAACAAGAGTAATTTCGTTTTGTGCTCTAGGACATGCGACTGAACAATAGATTAATTATACTGAGAAATATATGAATTGACACTCATTAGTTACAGTATTTTCCTAAACACAACACAAAATGAAACTCCTCACTTACAAAACCCGTCATAAATGTAAACCTGCTCATGTTATAAAAATTTGATTGACACGGTCGTGTGCAGCATCTTGTTAACACCAATTTGCTTCCAAAAGCTCTCTATTGACAAAGATTGATACCAGTAAATTTGGCGCATTTTCAAACATTTTTACCCGCACATAGGAACTAAGAGAGATGATCGTATGGGAGAACTTGTTATTTAAAAAAGACTTTTTTTTAAATCAGTGGCTTTCATGAGATTAAGTTTGGAGATAGCGAGACAACGCCAAATCTATGATATGCATTTATTTTAAAACCGAAATCTAGTTGTTATAATCTTCAACGCCATGTAATTGTTTTAAATTACAATAATTTGGAACGACCTAAAATGTTTTAGGACGTAGTTTTTGGAAGTAGTAATAAAAGTACTCCATTATTTTTATTTTCTTTGTAAATTTTACGTATGACGTAAACTTTACCCGCTGTTACAAATTACTTGGCACCATAAGTAGTGATTGACATTATGAGTGTCATAGAAATGTTAGAATGATAAAGACGTTCGATATTTTGGAAAGTATTTTTAAAATTAATGATTACATAATATTATACCTAAAAAAAACGTCTACTGATTTCAAAATACTACTTACACTACTAGAATAAAATATGAAACTGAAATAAAATAAAAAGTAGTGTTTCATAAATCCATACGAATGCACTATTTTGATTGGATTCTAATATTAAAATTAATATTTTTGTGTTGAATGACTGTTTAAACTTACTATGCAATATTAAAGTGGTTCGATCAATAATTTACGTATCACATTTTGGGTTTTCATTACTTACAAATAAACTTCCGAGGCCATTGACATTCTGTCATATTAGTTTAAGAATTTGAAAATACATTATCTTATGTCCTTGGCAGGACTAAGTACAACGTTGGCTCGATTCAAACATTCTATCCAGAGCCAATCACAAATATTTGCACCCCACTTGACAACCATTCCTAAAAGATAATGCTGACTCGTCAGTTTTCCCTGAGGCGCACTGAGAAAACTGATATGTACAGCCACGTTTATGGCGAATTGGTATTTGTACACTACAAGAATATTTGTTATTATTTAGATACAAAACAAGATGAAGAATTCAAAAGAAGCAGATTGAGTGTGTTTATCTTGTAACATTGGTGTTGGTTTGAGTTTGATACATTTTGTCACGAACTCTGTCTCGCTTTTGTTTGTTCGCTCTGATTGTATACTTCTTTATACTGGATGGCATTTGTGTAAATCGTACTCATATTTTCATCGCTTCAGGATATTTCATTACACTACAATGTCAGGTTTTCAGATAGCATCTATCAGAAAAAGATATAAAATATCACCAAATAACAAAGTACTTGTGTGCATGTGTCAGTTAAACTTTGATTGTGGAATGTGTGTGAATTGGCTGCAAGACCGTCCATATTGTCCTTTAAATATGATAAAACTATAGAAGACAAGACCTAATTCCCTTTAATGATGGTCATATTAACTAATATACAGTCGTCACAGGTCGCTAATATTTATGTTATAACTGGTACTTCGCAAAATATTAATAATATTATTAAACATCCCTTGTGGACATACAATGCATTGCAGTTGGTTTTATGCTACAATACAATGGATGTATATTAATGTTCAAACACAAATCCAGCACATTTGATGAAAATGGACAACATAAATACCAAACATGTTTGATAACAAAAATGTATTGGTGCTGATGACGTATGATGATATTTTTTGTTAAAAGGTCAACTTCATACTTTGTCATTTAGATGGAAGCAGCCAGAAGAGCATTATGAGAATCATTTTAGCGCAGAGGGTTGGATTTCTATCGTCCTCCTGAACATCTAGAAAAGGAATGCATTCGACTAAAAGCACATTTTGAGAATGGTACAAATTTTGAAACTTTGTTAGCTGAAGAGTTATCATGTAACCTTCTTAAAGGGGGGTAACCCTATTGGTTTTGGATATGGATTGTCTTTAAAATTACATAATAATATCAAATATCGCCCCCTTTATGCTGCTTTGTGAAAAAACGAGAGCATTTTCAGCGTAAATGTGAATAAATAGCCAAATTTGCAATCCAATACCTTGGTATACGTGAATTGCATTCTGGGCAGGCAAGCAACAACAACAAGTCCCGTTCGTATGACGAATGCATGACATGCTGTACAATGCCCAGCCCGTATTGAACGGAAAATATTTATTGTTTTTTTCGTACCGTTTCAGAAAAAAAAGAAACAAAATATATTTCCCCTTGCAATATGTACATTTCAAATGAATATAAAAATGTTTGGGTTAAAAATGGAGAGGAAAAAAGTCTTCCGATACCGGATTTTGAACCGGGTACCTCACGGGTGAAGCATGATGCGCTAACTAATTGAGCTAATCGGCCCACTACGTGCGACGTGGAAGTTTTATAAATATATACGGCGCACAGTCTCCTCAGCAGTTGGTGTGGTTCGCTTTTTTCACAGAATGTGTATGACGCGAAACCAAAGTAGCTGTTGAGGAGACCCATGATTCGCAATTCATTCCCTACCCAGAAATCCGAAGTAAGTTTTAGTATTTACAAACTGGTAGCCTGTAAAAGCCGCTGTGTTTCATGATTTCTCCGGAAATACATCGACTTGGAGCGTCAAATTTCAGGATAGTAATGAGAAAAATAGTATCTATCATGTAATACCAAAACCTCATCAACAATGAAAAAAATCGGGGGGATGATGCTGTCGATCGGGTAACGGACCTTTAAAGTGGGGGACGCTAGAAACAAAACACTCCGAACCTGACTACTAATTCTTACACAGGGAAAGGATTGTTGAAAACTTTTGAAATCATCAGTGAGGTCTTCCAGTAATCCAGTATCTTTGATTGTCAATATAACATGTAATAACCACCATGTTTATGAAGCCAAAACCACTGACCTGGTAAGGGAATTGATCAAATTGTACCATAGACCCTAGCTTTTGCAGGGCCTATAATTCTACAGAACACTACCTGACTGCTATTAATGGAGCTATGTGCACCATGGGGTTAACAGTCTATACAGTGAAAAACATACAGCAAGCCAAATAATTAAGGTACCAGTTACGTTCACCCCTGTATATCCTATATAAAGTCAATTTGTAGACAGAAAGTTGACGAAACACACACACTGGATCTCTAAAGATGCACTCCCGTGAAATATATAACATAAAATAAAACAAACGAAGACGGGAAACAGTTGTAAAGTCAGATATGTCATAATTGGAACCTTTTGGAATCTTTTAGCTCATTCGTTGAAATTGTTCAAGAAATAAAGACACGACGATCCAAAAACCCAAGGAAGATCCAAATTTAAAAGTTGCAGTTTGCCACATTGCATGCCCTATTGAATTGTACACAAAGCGTTCGCGAACAAGAGAACTAGCGCCGTGCTTTCATTGATTAGCCCGGAAAAACTAGCGTCGTGCTTTCATTGATTAGAACACAAAAGTGCAACTTTTTATTTCGTATCTTCATTAGGTTTTGGATAAAGATTACAGGCATCGACTTTTTGTTTGACACATTTGTCTTTATTTAGGATATACAGGGGTGAACACAACAGGTACCTCAATTCTTTTGCTTACTGTATACGAAGCTACCTAATATAGGCCAAGAGCCGGCCAAAAGCATTAGTCAAAATTATACACAAAGGTTAAAATAGCACATAACAAGCTGAATTTTCAGGATATATCGAGAAATACATGTAGAATAACACTCTTCCTAGGCTACGGTACTAGCGCTACAAGTCAGAGCAGAACTGGGAAGCTGCGGGTGCATTATGTACAACAAGGGGCTCTTTCGCAATTTTTCATTCAAGCTGATAGGACGGGATATTGAAAGCTCCAATTCGATAACTGATCTAAAAGGAAGATACTTTTTTACTCTACAAATAACACCAATACGTTTTGATACATTTGAAGAAAGATAACTAACATGCTCATCCCAAGTAAGATCTGGATCAAATGTAACTCCTAAATACTTATACTTATCAACTCTTTCAATGCTCACACTTTTATAAATGAGGGATATGTTTTTATAATTAATTAAAGCTTGCCTCGTTCCAAACAACATCAACTTAGTTTTCTTGTATTTAGAGTTAAAATGATTAGACTGAAACCAGTCAGCAATTTTCTTTAAATTTGCATTAAGATTATTTTCCAGAACAGTGGGGTCAGATGAGCTTACTAAAAGAGTAGTATCATCTCCATACATCACACACTTACAACTACTACTTACGGCCTCTGATAATGAATTCACAAATATTATAAATAATAAGGGTCCCAATATTGAGCCCTGTGGAACGCCAATATCAATATTTTTAAAGTTTGATAGAGAAGAATTTATATTTACAGCTTGAGATCTACCATTAAGATAAGATCGAAACCAAATAAGAGCTTTACCTTTGATACCATATGAGTTAAGTTTTTGAATAAGAAGGTCATGGTTAACAGTATCAAAAGCCTTCTTTAAATCTAAAAAGAATGAAAGAAAGACATGGAATCTGAAATATTTGACGAAAAGCAAGAATGTTCAATTTACGCGGTACAAACTTCATGTGAACATGGCCCAAAACGGCCCAACTTGGACGATTAAAATCAGGCATAGTGTTTGAACCTGAATTAGCAAAAAAACATGTTATAAAGCGTTTCTGTTGGCCAAGATTTTACTGATTCTAAATTACGCAATGGTCCCTTTTAAAATGCAATTGCTAATAATGAAAGTCAATTTTATGCGATGCAAGCTTGATATGGGCAAATATGTCAATAGTGATCCAATTCGTTTTCTGGGTGAGTTAGTTAATTGAGCATAGCGTTTGAGCCGGAACTAGTAAAGGAACCAAATAAAGATTTTATGTAAGCTACGATGTTACTGATTCCACTGTATATAACATTGTTACCATGATCTCTTTTATTGTTTTCTAAAAAGGGAAATTGCAATTGTATAATTTTTATTGTTACAGTAAGTATATCAGGAAAAGATAAAAATATTGTCAAATAGCAAAGTACTTGTGTGCATGTGCATGTGCATTGTGGAATGTGTGTATGATTTGTTTAACTGAATTTAACTTCATCTTTTGCCTTGCAGATGGAAGCAGCCAGGCCAGCAAATAATGATTGTTTTAGTACAATGCAAAATGGCTGACTACAGAGGTTTGGATTTGAATATCGTTCTTCTGAGCATGTAGAAAAGATCAACATCGACCAAAAGCACTTTACAGATTTTGAGAGTGGTACAAATACTTAAATGTTGTTAGCATGGAGAATTATACTGTGGTGACCTGCCTACTTAAGTAAAACCTTAGAAAAAAATACTTCGAACCTGAAAACTAATTCTTAGACAGGTAAAGGATTGTTGCAGACTTTGCAGATCATCAGTGAGGTCTTCCATTAACCCAGCGTATCTGGTTATCAATGTAAACTTAAGGAGGTGTGTATATGCTGGCAATTGCAAACTTACATTCATTGCATAGCTGAACCAACATGAAACAAATTCGAACTGTGTTTTACTTACAACTGACTGTATTCAACATTTTGACTTTATTCCTTCAACTTTTTGTTATGTTTTTGACAATAAACTATGTTTCAAAACAGAGATATTTCGATTCTTTCCACGAGTGACTAGTCACAACGACTCTTTGGGGTGCACACTAGTCCCTGATATTAATATTTGGATTACTCCACTAAATGCACTAAAAGCATATGTAACAAAGTACAAACAGCGAAAATCTTCTCGAGATACTGTGCAAAATAATGCATGTACATACAATTTCACTCCCAATCAGTGATACGCGTTTTTTACCCTATAATTAGTTGTAATCATTGCAGTACGTATCTGTAATTTTAAATGTAATTAAAGGAGCGAGTGTATGCTGGCATTGAAAAGCAAACATTCGTTGCAAAGTTATACATTCAACTGTGTATCTTGGCTTGTGTGTATTATTTTTAATGATTTGTTTACCTTTTTTACAACCATCTGCCTTCAACCATTTCAAAGCATGTAGTTTCTGATATTTTGCGCCTCTTCAGTTTTACGATACATACTCTCTGATATTGATATTGGAATATGTAATGCAAATATATATCCTACTACACAATCAGTTTCTAAAAAGTACATTAGAGTGTGACATTTTGTTATAAACTGCACAATACACTTAACAGTATTAGTGAATAGAATCCGACAGCTTCCATCGGCCGCAAGCATGTGTCACTTGAAAAACTATTATTGGGTCAAGTTAAAGCTTCATATGCTTTATGCAAAATGACGTCATACAATGAACGCGTTTTGCAAGCTTCTAAGTCAATTTCCCGAAAACAAATGTAATTTCGTTTTGTCATCTTGGACATGTTACTGAATAATAAATATATGAATTGACACCCATGAATTACAGTATTTTACTATATTGATTGAGAAAAAGGGAGATTTGGCATGATGGAATACCACATTCAAATCAACGTTCGTGATCTACTCTGAAGAAATTAATACAAGCGAAATAATCATATCCTTGTTATGTTTACAAAAATGAAAATTCAATTAATATTGCCACAAAATTACCATTTTATAACCATGGCAACTTAATTTAATGGGAACTTTAATCAACTAATTAAAATCCAAATATTATTTCAAAAAGAATGAAGTTGCATTGAATCTTGACCAAAAAGTACCCATAGTTTTGATCGAATACACCAAGTGAAATACGTGTAGTGGCATCTGTTTTGTTAGACTGTTGTGATCTGTCCATTAGTTGTTATTCATTCTGAAAAGTTTAATTTCGATTTAAAAAGTGATGATAAAAATGGACTCCTACAAGGTAACATATCTCATAAAGGAGAAAATGGGACACAGTGCACAGGAGCTTACGAATTGTAATATTAATTCATTAAGTATTCAGTATTTTCTAATATTTAATATTAAATATTGATAACAAACAGCTATTTGTTGGCAATTACAAGTACCATTAATAACAAGACACGTACAAATTAAAATTAAAAATAGGTAGGGCTTATATTATATCTATATTCTTATTATTATCAACTGGCTTTGCTGCATGAAATTAATTACCTACTTCGACGAGCATAAAATGATATACACATCAGTTTAGTAAGTCGAACGAGAATATTTCTTAATATAATTAGGCCTTAGGTCTTTTCTTTCCTTTTTTTTTCTTTCTTTCTTTCTTTCTTTCTTTCTTTCTTTCTTTCTTTCTTTCTTTCTTTCTTTCTTTCTTTTCTTTCTTTCTTTCTTTCTTTCTTTCTTTCTTTCTTTCTTTCTTTCTTTTTTCTTTTCTTTCTTTCTTTCTTTCTTTCTTTATTTATTCAACAAAGGTAATCAGACCAACATTTTTTGACTTGACAATATTTTCTACTAATTCACAATCTTTCCTCTGTAATTAAACCATCAAAATTGAATGCTATTAGTGACGAAGTATATAAGAGTAACTAAGTAAATGAAGCGGCTAAAGACAATAATGTTTACATTAGTTGTACTTTCACGTCACACTGAGGTGAAAAACAGTACGCACAGCCATTTAAGGCAGTGTCAGTGTATTGATAAAAACAATATATACAAAAGAGGGACCTTACTGGCAAGAAAGTATCCAAACACCCATGGGAATAATTTAATCCGGATTTGAGGACTGTGGCAGATGAACGTGTGCTTAAAAAAATTAGCAGCGTTTATTTGATTAACTGTCGAGATGCCGCTAAACCCAAGAAAAGTTTTTATTTCAAAACAGATATCTAGTTGTAATACTGTTCAATATCATGTCATTTCGTGGCAAATTAAATATGTTTAACAATTATAATAATTTTTAATAATGTTCGGAGGTTTACAAACTGAATCTACTGTGTACCCCGTAATCACACAATTGACAACACTTTTTGAAATAGATTTAGAAATGATCGAGAAGTTCAGTACTTTGAAAAGTAATGAATGAAACCAAAATGAAAAAATAATAATAGTGTTTGATGTAATCCCTGCGAATGCGCTATTTTGATTGGATTCTAATAAGAGGTTCGATCAATAATATGACGTATCAAATTTCAGATATTTATTACGCAGAAATTAGTTTCCGAGGCCATTGACATTTTATATTAATTTAACAATATGAAATACAATGCAGAACCATTATGTATACATCCATTTCAGAACTAAACACAGCAATATTTTAAGGTGGATTCGAATGAAACATTCTATCCAGAACCAATCACAAATATTTGCACCAAACTTGACAACGATTCCTAAAAGAAAAAGTTGCATTATTATTTTTCCCTGAGGCGCAGTAAGAAAACTGATATGTACAGGGTGAGTAAAAAAAGGGCAATATATAAGAATCCATTCTTATTTAAGAACCGAGTTGAACTTTTTAGGTTTTAAAACATTTGATAAATAACATATCCATTAGTGATCTTGTGTGAAAAAAAATCAAGGAATTAGCATTTTCCGTTTTGTTTTTATGACACACTTTATAGCAATAGCCAATTTTAATGTTTGTCCAAGAGAAATCTAAAATTTGAATGTCAGTCCACCTTGTGTAAGGTTGATTTGGAACATCTACCATTTTCTTAACCTCGTTGGCATTGAAATAAAATGGTGGACTCAAAGTGTTATTGCCTTTGGTCTTGTTTAAGGAGAAGAAACATTATGTGTTGTTATTTTAACTTTCCCTTTACTTTAAAGATGTTTATTCTCTATCAAAAACATATAAATTTGTTAGGCGGGTTTTTCAAATGTCAAAATGAAATGCGCGCAAATTGAAGTGGAGTGAATTACAAAATATCCAGTAAGTTGGATATATTGTGATTTAAAAAAAATGGAGCTGGAGTCGAGTGAGGACTAAAAGTAATGTTAGAAAGTTTGTTTGAACAGAAAAAAGAAATTAAAATTACGCCAAAATCAACCTTATTTGTGTTAAAGTCAGTTTCAGAGCTGGTGCCTTTATCGTGCATTGTGTGCTCTCATTCAAAATACATGGTACCCCGTGGACAAATAATGAAATTGGGTATCGCAGCAAAAGGACTCATAAAAATTTAACGGTAGTAGCGAGTCACTTCATTTTTTCACAGGAGGTGACTATTGAGCGTGGCATTTATAGAAATTTTCAATAATGGGCATGTTCAACTTAGTCCTTACATAAATATCGATTCTTTGCTCTATTGTACTTATTTGGACTTCATGTAAAATGGCGTTATACAATGAACACGTTCTATGTCAATTTCCAGAAAACAAGAGTAATCCTTTTTGTCCTCTAGGACATGCGACTGAACAATAGATTAATTATCCTGCGAAATATATGAATTGACACCCATGGGTTACAGTATTTTACTAAACACGACACAAAGAGAAACCCGTCATTAATCTAATCCTGCTCGTGTTATGACAATTTGATTGACACAGTCGTGTGCAGCATCTTGTTAACTCCAATTTGATACCTCATTTGCTTCCAAAAGCTCTTGTCAAAGATTGATACCAATGTGACATTTGGTGCATTTTAAAATCATTTTACCCGTACATAGGAACTATATATGAGATATGATCGCGTGATTTAGTAATTTAAATCAACAGCTTCATCAGATTAAAAGGGCATTTCGTGATCCACAGCCTCATCCCCCCACTTTTCTCAAAAAAAGTTGAGATTTTTATATCACTAGAAACCTCTGGCTATATAATGTTTATGTACAAAATATTTCTTGCAGATTAATTCGTTTAGCAAAGATATCGTGAAATTTGAATTTCGTTCTGGTGCACCAGAACGAAATTGCAACGCATGTTCTATGGAGTAGTGTAATACACATAATCGTGCATAACTCGCGAACGCAAAATCGGAATCAACTGAAATTTTGAGAATAGGTTTTTTTCGTGGATATCTAATGAAAAATGACATAAATAGAGGAAGCTAGGATCACGAAATACTCCTTTAAGTTTGATGATATCGATACAACGCCAAAACTAGAATTTTGTAACATTATAATAATTTGAAACGACCTAAATGTGTTCAGATGTTTTCCAAATGAATCTATTATGTTCCCTTTCATCACAAACATAATTTTTTTATTTCCGACTCTGTTTTTGGAAGTAGTAAACAAACCGTCCCACGAGACGAGAATAAAACGACTCCTTATTCTTATTTTCTTTGATGTATAAAGGTCCATTTTACACATTATGTATACTTTACTTGCTGTTAGAAATTACTTGGCACCAAAAGATAAGTAGTTGGTTATTGACATTATGTCATAGAAATGATCAAGACATTCGATTTTTAAAACGCAATTAAAATTTATGATTAAATAATATTATAGATACATAAAAAAGCCTATTGATTTTTACTTACTACTGGAATTAAATATGGAAAAATGAAACTGAAATAAAATAAAATAAAAAGTAGTGTTTCAAATAATCCCTGCGAATGCACTATTTTGATTGGATTCTAATAAGTTTATCGATCAATAATTTACGTATCAAATGTTAGGTTTTTATTACGTACAAATTAGCTTCCGAGGCCATTGACATTTTATACATAGCTTTAGAATATGAAAAGCAATGCAGAACCATGGGCATCATATTATGTATACGTCCATTGGATAACTAAGCACAACTTTGGCTCGATTTAAACTTCTTATAAAGAGCCAATCACAAATATTTGCACCCAACTTGACAACCATTCCTAAAAGATAAAGCTGAATCATCATATTTCCCTAAGGCGCACTGAAAAAACTGATATATGCATCCACGTTTACGCAATTGGTATTTGAATACTGCAAGAATCTTTGTTATTATTCAGATACAAAACAAGATGAAACATTCAAAAGAAACAGACTGGAGTGTGCCTCTAGAGCATTGGTGTTGGTGATATATTTATCACGAACACTGTCTCGTTTTTGTTTGTTTGCTCTGACTGTGTACTGCTTTGTACTTGTTGGCATTTGTGTAAATCATGCTCATATTTTGTTATATCTCCAGGCTATTTTATTTCTTTACAATGTCAGATTTACAGATAGCATATATCAGAAAAGATATAAAAACAATGGTCAAATAACAAACTATTTGTGTGCATGTGTGACTTACATTTTGATTGCTGCTGAATGTATGCGTGAATTGGCTGCAAGGCCGTCAATATTGCCCTTCCAACTGTAGAAGACAAGACCAATTTATCTTTAATGATTTTCATATTAAAACTCAAAATACAGTTGTCACAGGTCGCCGATATTATGTTTTACCGGTGATACTTTTAAGTACTTATACACATACATGTATAATGTGGACACATACAACATTGCAGTGGATTTAGAATACAGTGGATGTCTCAGTGGCGTAGCGTGGGTCATCACATGGGGGGGGGGGGCACCGACCATGATTGGGGGATCGCACTGGGTCTGATTGGGGGGGATTTTCCTGGATGGATTGGAGGGGGCACGTGCCCCTCACGCCCCTGTGACGCTACGCCACTGGGATATATATTATTGTGCAAACAATTAAAAATACAGTTCTTCTGTTGTGGAAAGATAAGCATTCGACAAAAAGCACTTTGAAAAAGTACGGGTTTTGAGAATGGTACCAATTGTGAAATGTTGTTAGCTGATGAGGACCTGTTAGGGTAGAATAAACATCCAATTGGGAAATAAGTCAGTTGAAATGTTGTTTATACACCTATCCGACTTCGCCATTACTGCGGTGTCCCGAGGTCGGGGATTCCATCCATTATTTATTGTGTGCTATACAGAATTGTACCCGGGAATTGTACGCATCAACATCTCAGTACACGTGCATTAGTTTGTACAATTTCACTCCCAACAAGTCATACGCATATATTAACCTATTCGCCACTTGCACGGTTCCGCCATTATGCACTATGTGCGGGGAGGGCCTCGAACTGGCAGCATACATGAATGGGAATTGAACCAGTCATATAACATTCTGTGTAAGGTTACGTAATTCTTCCTTTCATGTATGCTGCCAGTTCGAGGCTCTCCCGCATATAGTGCATAATGGCGGAACCGTGCAAGTGGCGAATAAATAGTCCAGCCGCAGTTCGGTGGGCCGGGTGACAGGTCGATTGGATATTAAAGTCATCTGTATTTTTGATTAGAGTATGTGTTGAAATGTCCAAACAATGCCAGAACCAATAAATACATTTATTTCAAACATCTATTTAATACTTTTCAACGCAATACACCAAATATCAATATCACGTTTTCCATATTAAACTTGTAAACACGTGATTGTCATTGTCAATATTAATTCAGGGAGTGAGTGCATGCTGGCAGTGAAAGCGAACATTCGTTGTAAAGGTGAATTAGGGAGACTGTCCGTGGAGTAATGAATATAGAGCATATATGTATAATGCATCTTGGGGTGTGTGTAAGTTTTGTTTTTATTATACTTTGTGCGCTTAGAGAATTGTTCTGCACTTTATAAATTACATGAATTATTGTTATTAAACAATGTGTTCTTCTTCCCTACAACCATCTGGCTTCACTTTTTCAAAGCATATTTTAATATTATGTTTAAACATTCTCTCTGATCCTTTGCGCCTCTCCGGTTTACGATGTACACCAGGCACAAAAGAAACTCGTCAGTTATATTCATCCTTGCTGTTCAATAACTTGATAATTTTGGATTATTCTGAAATATACATTTTGTTAATTGGACTTTTCTTTCTCATTTGACACCCTGTTCGTGAGCAAGAATTGACCAAGATATGCGCCTCCAAACTCTCAAACCCCAAAATGAAAAGTTGCAATTTTAACGATTCAATTGTGCCTGTTACACTGTGTGCTTTATTGATTGGCCCGTGGTGCTTGTGTGCAATACAACGATGCGTTCCCATTGAAAATCGTTGAAAATGCAACTTTTGATTTTGAGGTTTGAGGCTGTGGAGGCGCATATCTTGGTCAATTCTTGTTCGTTTTTCACGAACAGGGTGTCACGAACAAAGTTTCTTTTTGTGTCTGGTGTATATTCTCTGATATTGATATTGAATATGTAATGCAAATATATCTTTACAACACAATCACTTTCTAAAAAGGTATACTAGACTAACAATTTGTGATACACAATATACTTAACAGTGTCAGTGCCTAATCATCGGCCCCAAGCATGTGCAACTTGACAAAGACAAAATAGCATTATGTCAAATTAAAAGCTTCATAAACATCTACCAAAAAGTAATTACCCCCCCCCCCTCCTATATTATGAGATAATAAGTCGAAATCTATGCATCAAAACTCAAAACTGAAATAGCAAAAGGAAACCCAGTTTTATTGCAAATTTTGATGCCTCGTTTGTCTTAATTGCCCAAACTTTGTTGCCATGGTGACCCTTTGAATGAAAAAGATTCAAAAGTTGCACCAAAACCCATAGAAAATGTTGCTTTTGTTGCTAGAGTGCCTGGCCGACCGTTGGTCATCCTTGACCAGTCATGTAGAAAATGTAATGGTACACTCACTAACTTGAGTAGCTTTTAGTGCAACTTTTGAAAATGCATCTTTTTCAATCCATGAGTCACCATGGCTATACATTTTGAGCTATCAAGACAAATGAGGTATCAAAATTTGCAGAATTATCCTGGGTTTGTTTTTGCTCTTTCAGTTTTTAAATTTGATTTTGAGTTTAGTCTTGTAATAAAGGGGTAATTACTTTTTGGTAGATGTTTATTTACTATGCTTATTGTGTACGCCATACAATAAACGCATTTTGTAAGTTTCTATGTCAAATTCCCCCCAAAACGAGTAATTAATTTCGTTCTGCCCTCTAGGACATGTGACTGAATACTAATTCATTACCCTGAGAAATATATGAATTGACACTCACGAATTACAGTATTTTACTGTATTGATTGAGCATAATAGAGATTTCAAGTACCATAATTATTGAAATCAAAGTTTGAGACCTAACAGAAATACGATATAATAATACGAGCAGCGAGTGTGCTGGTAATAGAAAGCTTACATTCATTGAATCAGGGAGATTGTCCCCGGATGAATGAATAGGACATAGAAATAACTATGTCTTATAATTAAAGACAGAGATAAAAGCAATTTATCGCGTCTGATGTCACTGTCAATTACGATCATTGATTGGTTTACACAGGTTAATCAGCGCGTAAAGGAAGACCGATCTATCTGGTGCTGATCGGAGAAAAGGAATAGCAGCAAATGGCGAAAAAGTTCGTACTTTTACAAGGCAAAAAGCGGCTTTTCTAGGCATTGTGGACATGGTGCTTTGGCCTTCACCAAAGAAAGTTTCCCACTATAAAGACCTAACTTTTGAGATGGTTTGCATGTCGAAAGGTGCAAAACTAACAATAAGGCGCCCGGTTATAAATCCGCGTTCAGCAAGTCATCATCACGACACTTGTAAACAAACCGTGCTCGAGTTTGATTGACAGGTGACGTCAGACGCGATATATAGGTTGTGCTTATTGGCTTTTTAAATTGTATGTATTGTTGTTATTACTATTAAGGGGGTACTACACCCCTGGCCAATTTTGTGCCTATTTTTGTATTTTTCTCAAAAATTATAGCGCATTGGTAACAAGTAATATATGTATATTATAGGGGCAAGGACTACAACTACTGCACTGGAAATTTTATTTCAGCACAGACAACAGTTGTGGAGTTACAGTCAAAAATGAGGAAAACCAATATTTGATCAATAAATCAGTAACTACTTGCCTTGAGTCGCTGATTTTTCAGTGCAGTAGTTGTAGTCCTTGCCCCTATAATATACATACCTTACTTGTCACAATGCACTATAATTGTTGAGAAAAATGCAAAAATAGGCTCAAAATTGGCCAGGTGTGTAGTACCCCCTTAAGCGATCTGTTATGATCTTTCTTACAACCATTTTATTTAAGACATATATATCGGCGCCTCTCCTGTTTAGGATGAATACTCGATCATATTGAAATTTGAATATGCAATGCAACTGGTTACCCTATATCACAATCAGTTTCTAAAAAAGTACTTCTTTATTTAATATAAGCTTTATATGATGCGCAACTTCAACCTTCTGATTTGCTCTTCTCCCTTGTCCCTTTATCCTACTACACGCTCTTAACCTTCATGCTTCCTTACATCTTTGGTTGCTTTTGCTATGTTATTCTTATTATAGGATAAAGCATCATATTAAAATTCAAAGCGATTTAGTACAAACATTGCCGCTGCACCTGTTTACAAATTACTCCCTGATACCGACATTTGTACAATGCAATGCAAATATTACGCCACAATGAAATCAGAATTTACATCAGGCTGCTTCATGTTTCAGAGAAACGCATTCTTTATAGTAAGAAGTACGCTAGAGGAACAGATTGACATTCTCATACACAATACTCATAACAGGTATCAGTGAATGAAATCCGACAACTTTCATCAGCCAGCCGCAAGCATTTGTCACTTGAAAAGACAAACAAACGTTGTGTCACACATTGTCAATATATAAGTTGCCATATAGGTATTTGTATAATGTAATTGTGACGTCATATCAAAACGCTGTTTCACTGCTGTTTTCACTTTTCTGACAACGAGAGTAATTTCTTTTTTTGAAATTGCTACATGAGCCCTTCAGGACCTTTGATTGAATAATAAATTGATAACTCTGTGAGAAACATGTGAATTAACATTCATAAATTGAATTCACTTATTGCTCGAGCTAAACAACAATTGACATAAGAAAAGTTAAATCAAGGTTTGTGACCTAACACAAGGTATTGACTAACAACGAAATAATGCTTGCTTTTATTTTTATTTTCCTTTTTTTCCTTTTCTTCTCTCATATAAAATTCTAAAGGGCTCAAATAGATAGACGTTGAGATTTATATAACGCGCAGCTTATTATCCAAGAAATGAATATCATAGTGTTGTTGCAAGGTTTCAGTTCAAGGCCGTTTCCGTGATCCCAGCGAAAGTGCAAAATAATTTTAAAAAATTTAATAATTGTCTAAAAATGAAGGATAAGTCATTAAAAGTTCCATTAAGTATTTTTGAATGAAAAATGGCAAAAAAATGAGGAAAAAAGGCATTATTGACAAACTCGAGGTCTCATTCAAATACGTGTAGCTAATTTATATACTGTTCGTATACAGTATGTATTGCAGATTCATGTAAATTGCCTTATTTTGTCTCAAATGCACAATTTTTGGCTGAGCCACTAGCAAGTTATGTTAGCACATCTATGACATTGACAATGGTACCTAAATCTGAATTTTATTGATTTTTTTTTATCGTCGGGATAAGCAAATCACTGAATGGGCCTTTAAATATATTCGTATTAAAAACGTCTTCGTTTTGTTTCAGTTTACAAAAAAACTGACTGGGTCAAAGCATGAAATTTACTTTCTGATCTCCGTGTCAAACCTGATCAATTGTTTGTTTAGGGTGTGTTTGTTCTTTTGATAACATCTTAGATCCCCGTCGCATGATTGGTCAAACCTGGTTATCTTGGTTAGACATTATCACGGCAATTTTTGACACGAAGATATAGGGATGCTGACGCTGTGCCATACCTCAACATTATATGCTTATAGAAAATACTATTTTTAAATGCCTGAATTGGATATGGCGCTAGCATGACTGGTTTCCTATTTTTCAAGAAATTGCCTTTTGAAGATTTGAAATTATCAAGAAAGTGTACAGTAATAAGCGAAAAACACAAGAAACATTTTCTTTCCAATCAACCTGTCGCGTGCATACACTGCTGAAGGTCAGTGCTATTAGCAATAAAAACATTGCCTTTGTTTGAGTGGATTAGTCGACAGACAATGATCAACCAAATGTGTCAGTTAAAAAATTAAGATGTCTTATTGAAATGACATTTTCCTGCTAGCTATATCTCTGACATTTCATTATTGAAGACATAAAATCACATCCGATCATAGAATGTTTGTTTTTCCCTAAAGAACTAAACCAGCCTGAGGTGAGAAGATTTATATTTAAAAAATAAGTCTGGCAATTTCAAACCGAAAATGCGTAAAATATACTTCACGTGACTTAACCGACGTTTATTAGCTTCATATTGGCTTTAGATGGTCAAGGTTGGCTATAGTTAACAATGGAAGGTGATATTAGAAAAAGTCATTAGAACTACTACTTTTATACTGTAGCTTTCACAAATTCATTATTCGTTATGTTGAGCTGTGAATATACACACCGAAATGAAGTTTAATGAATTGCAGATTTACGATTGATTGTTTTAAAAATTCATCTCAATAAATAATTTTTTTAATTAAAAAGAAAAATGTTTAATTACATTCGCAGTAACTTTAAATGATAAATTAAAAATCTGCAACGCGAAATACCGCCATCTAAAGTGTCGCAGCATTTCGGGAAACTAATGGAATTGTGTAGTAAGTCATATCTAAAAAAGGCCATTATGCTTCAATGCAAATGATTTTGAAGACAAATGCGGTCCATAAAATTCTTGTTCGCTACTACACTGGTCTTTCCATTTAGCACATTTAGATGTATTTTGATCGTCCACAAACCCCGGTAAGTTGCTAGGTCAAAAATGAGATATTGTCCTAAGATTACCCGAAGTCGTTTGGTCACTTATTGGAGCGTTTGAGCAACGGGAAAACTGAATTGAGTGCGACTCGTAGACGAGTGTCAACTAGGCATCCGCGGTTATAGCCAATATGGATTTTTCCTGGCATTCCGCCGATTGTAATTACAAAAATAAGCAATCTGTTTTATGCAGTTATATATTTTAAATAGTGCATACACTGGGATTATGCAAATATATGTGTACAGTTAATATTATATTCTTTTATACATATGATGCTTCAGTTTGTACACAAAAAAATGTTTCAAGGAAACATCCCCACTCGCCTATTTTAAAATAAAGAGGTGATCAGGCTTCAAGACCTGGCAGTGGTGTAGTTTGCTCTCGTGAAAAATAATTGAGTTAGCTTAAAATTCCACTGGACAAGGAACTCAATGCAAACTGTCGCGTTGTAACCTGTATGAAACTTTGGGAGCTGATCCTGGCTGCGAAGGTCTATCATGGTATGTCTAGGGCGTGCGCTTCTTAGGCGCAAGTCCTTGTCTTGTTGCTAATTGGTTTTGCGTATAGCGCTCCATAACTTATTGCATTTGTTTTTTGCATGTGTTGCGGCAAATTTCCAATAGAAATAATTTCTTCACGTTTCAAGCATGTACTAAGAACAAGATACCGTATTGTTTCGAAAGATAGAACACATATCTTATATCAGCCATTAATTGACTAAATGTATGTTTAAAACTCCACAGATGTAAAAATTAACCGTTGTAGTAAAATGTTATTGCATGTGCCAATACGTCTTTTATACCAAATTGAAAAATCTCCTTAAGGGGAATGCATTAAAATGGTTGACTATTGACTTGTCATGGTGATATATCCTAAGGATAAATTTTATTAAGTATTATGTTTCCTACCGTATCTCTTTTAAATCTACCTGAAGACATTAAACCGATATATCATACGCATTACTAGTATGAATCAAACCAAATATCGTCACGATGATACAATGCTCCTGCGATATAATATTTCATTTTGACTTCTTAGTGTTTAAGATTTATTTCATTTGAGAGGGTTTGCTACAATTTATGCACCATACTACTTAACACGATATTGTAATGTTGTTACTTAGCCTAGTTCAGGGGATCAAAATCTTCCCTAGGTAATCGCCGGGTTTTCTGAAAACCCGGCGATTACTTATTTTTTTGCAATCAATTATCTTTTAAGAGTTTCTTTTCAAACAGTAATGCGGATGTTGCCTTATTTAAATCCCTTACAATTCAAACCATATCGATACACTGGGCTAACATTTATGTTGCCATTTGTATTTGCTGTATACATTAGACTCGTATTTTCTTTACAAGATTTATTTTAAAATATAGGTTACATATATATAACCACAGACTGATAATGCTAAGGGGATGTCTTTTTTTCGGAAGGGGGAGGGGGTCATGAATATATCGGTGACCGGATTCAATTGTTTATGACCGGGGGGTGTCATAACCTTTTTACACCAAAAATAGTGGGTTATAAAATTATCTTAATAAAAAGGGCTGGTGACTCTAAATTTTCGCGCGCTATGTAAATTGCGTGAGCAATCTTTCTTACACTTAAGTTTTTGTCCGCTCCATGGTTTAGTTTAAACAATGATTAATTTCGCTTGATCTGTGTGGACTGAAAGGTCGAAAATTTTCAACCCGAGATAGGGCCCCCTATTTTGGTATAAAAATTCTATCATGACCCCCAGTATATTCCTAAGAAAATGACAAACCCCAAGGTGTCAATGTGATCTTACATGTTTTTGTTCTTCTTTCAAAATCATTGTGAAGTACTCTAGTTCAAGTAGCTGGGCAGCAGTGTACCTCTGGGGCGGCAGCAATACAATGTAGGAATCTGGCAGTGTATCATACCTTCACACACTAACTCATACGACGTATGTGCTTTTAGAAATTCAAATGCTTGACGAGACAAGTTTCCCATCTACAAAAAGTACACAGGTCGATGGAAGCGCGTTTCACTTAATAGGTTATTTAGTATGAATGTAGATCCACCATCTAAAAGTTACATACACTACTAGAAGTACGATGTTTTAATTGATACGACGCTAGTATGTCTGGATTCTCATTTTTTCACAAATTGCCTGTTCAAGATTTACATTTAGTGTAATCTGCAAACAGCACATTAAGAAACTAAGAGATACATTCAAGTTCCGTTGCGTTTGTCGCATATATAAACTCCTCAAGGTCAGTATGATTAGTATAAGAACAGAATATTGATCAACAGACAATGATCAACAAAATGTGTCAGTCAGAAAGATTTCATTGTTGAGGACACAATATCACATCTCAAAATCTTAGCAGTTTTTCATGTATAGAACTAAACCAGCCTTAAGGCAGACGATTTAAGAAAATACATATGCCAATTTCAAAATGAAAAGCTAAGTCATTAAGTAATCTTCATGTGATTGATATAAACGGGTATTTTCCTAACTGAACTTGGCTGCTTCCGTCATAATCCCACAGTTGGCCGTCGAGGTTTACTAGTATGAAATGGGCTATTCCAGAAAATAGATGCACACCCCCTATAGAGGAGTTCGGATATCCGGACTTTTTGTCCAGTCGTGACTGTTGGAAATCCACACTTTTAAAGTGTCCAACGGCGACAAAATCCAGCAGAAAAATAGTTCAACATCAGAAATCCTGAATTTGAGAGCTCATTTTGGACATTTCCGTGATTTTTCCTTCATTTAATTGGATTTCCAGGCTTTTTCAAGTGACATTTGCAACTGGAAATTCAGTCGTTTTCAGAAAGCAGACCTGGAAATCCGGACATTCCTTTGATTGAAAGGTTGCTCCTCTATAGGGTGTGTGCACTTGTTTTCTGGAAGAGCCCAATAGAAAGTCAATTATTTAAAAGGTCATCAACATTGCAATTAAATACAGCAGCTTTTGCAAATTAATTAATTATTCGTGACATTGTGAAAGTTCATTTGATGAAATCTGAAGCCTATAGACGGGAACTAAATTCAACGATCGTTTTGCGATAAGGGTACGGTGTGTAATATTGTTATTAATGGCCCATTCAGTGATTTGCTCATCCGGACGATCGTAAAAATCATCAAAATTCAGATTTTGGTACCTTTGTCATTGTTATAGATGTGCTAACATAGCCTGTGAGTGATTCAGCCGAAAGCCATGTATTTAAGACAAAATGAGAAATTTTTACACGAATCTTTGGAGCTTCAACTTCGTCAGTACTGCTTATCCTTCACTTTTAAGCAATAATATTTATAAACAATTTTAATTTACTTACACTTGTGCTGGGATCACTGAATGGGTCTTTAACCAATAGAAAGATTTGAGCCAGGTATTCCAACTTGATACGGGGAACAAGACAAAGATTTCGGTTAGTTTGCTCGCCCCGTCTGTTCCAACCTCTTTTGCTTAGGCACCAAAAACAAATTTATTCAATCTTTGGATCGACCGTTGGTACTGCTTCGATGCTTGTTATTAATGAACTAACAAATTATTAATGAGAATTAATGCTAAATTTATATTTGTCAATATCAATACATTCTAAGATTCATATGTTATCACAATTAACAATAGCCAATTAATTGATTTCATAATAATGAATAATAAGGATCGGCCAAGCATCGATGGTCGATCGAAAGACCTATTTTGTTTCTATTGCCTTTATAGTAAGTGCATCTAGAGGGCATACGTCTGTTAGCTAATTTAATCTTACCAGCCTAAGGAATTCATTGTGAAAATTTTATTTCAAAGGTCAAACGCAATACCACTTATTATGACATCAACAGCAACACCATAAACAACACCATGAACATGAGATAACCAGACAATTTTCATAGAACACTTAGCCGTGTCATTATCGTCATTGACATTAGTAGCCTCATAATCATCTTCGTCGTCATTTTTGTCATTATCATCACCACCTTCGTCGTCTTTTTCCACCAACACAACCATCTTCATCATCATTGCATTTATCATCTATTATCACCGTGACGATACTACTAAATGTGTCCATGATACGGTGTTTTATTTATTTCGGTCATAGGTTACGTCACGTTAGCAAAGCGCATTTCATTCAAAGGTGTTGAATGACACTCAATAGCGCCATCTCAGCGTCAATCCTAAGGATGTAGGCCTACGTGTCATCCTTAGTAACAAGCCCTCAAGTGTCTAAAGCCTTGATACAGTCTATAATGATATCAAGCTAACTACAGCATTTAAAACTAGAGAAACTTCCCATAAGCTCAAGTAGTTCAAAGCTATTTCATTAAAAACAGGCAACGGTAAACAACTTCATATAGAATCCCAAAGACACGTTTACATTGCACTATATTATATGTAGTAAAAAACATCAACATTACAGAAGTAATCTTTTCTAGGCCCAAAATGTAACGTATCTTGTAAAGTATCTTTAAAAACGTTGGACCACATTATAAACATTGCAGATACTCACAGCATATTAAAATATTTATATTCAAATTAGAACAACTATTCGTAGATCCCACTAGATAACTGTAAGTTCAGTGTTAAAATATCATAAACTATAGCATAGAGTTGTATTGTTGATTATAATTGGTTAATGAACGCGTATTACTTGTTGGAAGAGAAATTAGACAAAATAATGCTCGCGCGCTGATGTTGATGCGTCTAATGCACGAGCCCCGAAGGGGAGAGTGCATTAGACGCATCAACATCAGCGCAAGTGCATTATTTTATCTAATTTCTTGAGCAACAAGTAATACGCGTTTATTAACCTATTTCATACACGAGAAGAAAGAAAAATGCGTGATTTTTCTTTTTTTATAACGAATTATCACTAAATATGTTGGAAAATAGAACGAAATATAAATGCATCAACCCGCCTGAAAAATGAATCAATCCTACGCGACTCAAACTCGCGAGAAATACTGCGCGTAGTACGCGGGGTGCACAATAGACACGCTTGCTCTGATTGGTTCTCGCTATCAAAGAGTGTATGAAATAACTTTAATAGATCCTATTTCACAGCATAATTAGCATAATGCTCCTTTAACAATATTTATGTAAGCTAGCCACATCTTTCAGCCCAAAGACTTCGAGGTGAAAAGTATCAACTTTAATAGCGGCGAGCGACCTTGTTTCACGAGCCCAAAGACATTATTTCAATTCGGCCAGCGCAATGCAAGTCATGTTTCCATTATTTGTTACTTCGGTTGTAACTCACTTAAAGTCACTACTTTAAGCTGAAACGGGAATCTGAAACGCAATCGATTGTTAAAGGAAGGCTCATAGACACTCTTGGACTAAACTGTTAGTCGCATACAGTAGCAATTTCATTATGTCATCTGTGCAAAGAGAAAAACCATGAGCAAAGAGAATTACATTTTAAATTCTACGTCTGTACATAGTTATCTTGATATATAATACTTAAAAGTAAATCGAAAACCAGGTTTTGAGCGTTAGGTTTCTCACTTTTTGATTGAATTGTTGGACGTTAACTTAGCTTATGAAGGAAACATAGGCATATGGTGCAACATAAAGGTCCATAAAGGAAATATTTTTGCCATCTGCTCTGTCTTTGCCTCATTCACCCCCCCCCCCCCCCCCTCTCTCTCTCTCTCTCTCTCTCTCTCTCTCCTCCCTCTCTCTCTTTTCAAGCATGTACTAAGAACATAAGAACAAGATACCGTATTGTTTCGTAAGATAGAACACATATCTTATACCAGCCATTAATTGAATGAATGTATGTTTAAAACTCCACACAGATGTAAAAATTAACCGTTGTAGTAAAATGTTATTGCATGTGCCAATACGTCTGTTATGCCAAATTGAAAAATCTCCTTAAGGGGAATGCATTAAAATGGTTGACTATTGACTTGTCATGGTGATATATCCTAAGGATAAATTTTATTTAGTATTATGTTTCCTACCGTATCTCTTTTAAATCTACCTGAAGACATTAAACAGATATATCATACGCATTAACTAGTATGAATCAAACTAAATATCGTCACGATTATACATTACTCCTGCAATATAATATTTCATTTTGACTTCTTAGTTTTTAAGATTTATTCCATTTAAGAGGGTTTGCTACAATTTATGCACCATACTACTTAACACGATATTGTAATGTTGTTACTTAGCCTAGTTCACAGGATCAAAATCTTTCCTAGGTAATCTCCGGGTTTTCTGAAAACCCGGCGATTACTTATTTTTTTGCAATCAATTATCTTTTAAGAGTTTCTTTTCAAACAGTAATGCGGATGTTGCCTTATTTAAATCCCTTACGATTCAAACCATATCGATACACTGGGCTAACATTTATGTTGCCATTTGCATTTGCTGTATACATTAGACTCGTATTTTCTTTACAAGATCTTTACAAGATCAAGATTGTGATTTGTTCCTCAGGAGCAAGGTTTTTAGGCTTAAGATTTCCTCAATCATACCAGACATAAATAGCTTTATTCTGCATTTCGAAAGATGAGAATGGTAACATAGCATGTATTGTTAGAGACACTCTGCATGTAAAGTCTTTGAGCTTCCAAAAAGGGCTTCATTAGGATAATGTGTGCACGTAGCGTGCAAAAATTGGGTATTTTACACTAGTTTGGGGAGAATTTAATGGTGGGACATGGGTTCCTTGCCCCTTTTCTTTTCCTTTGCCCCCCACCCAATTTTCTCTTTCATTTTTCGTCAGAGGGACAACTTTTCTCTTTTCTCTTTTTGTTTCTTTTTGTCAGGGGAGGGCATTCTGCCCCATTACTCCATTGCCACAAGCACCCTTTCAAAATTCATCCCAAATCTTATATTAGTTTGATATACTTGTTGACAAAGTCATGTATTGTGTTTTGTCACCACTCTTCAGTCCAGCATCTCGGAAATCTTTCTCAGCCAGTTGCATTCGGTGAGCAAAGTGAAAACTTGTAAAGTGAGCTTTGTGTAGATTGAACACTCTTGTGAAAATACTGTCCATCAAAGGCTTCAGTGTCCTGCAACTATAGCTGTTCTGATAACTTTTTCTTGTTAAGAAAATTGAAGAAATTCCTATACTACTTTTTTTTTTTTTTGCATTTGCTCTTTCTTCTTGTTTTTTAAAATATCATTTGAAAGGTAGGAATATGGAATTATTTGCTTAGCATCTACATCCCACCTGCATGCCCTTAGTTTTAATTTCCCCAATTTTTGCATCAATAGTTCATCAAATTTGCATATCAAGTTCAATTTTTTTTTTATTGATTTGGCCTTCTCCATTTGTTTCCTTTTAATTTCCTCAAATTGTGTTGGTCAGTAGGTGCGACTCAGCCCTTGCTGACCCTTGTATATCTCCATTTCTGTTACCATGGTTGGTTATTGCCTTTTCAATGTAAAACCGTTTCACGTTGATAGGTCCATTTCTACCCTTTACAAGTTGTTCAGTGCTTTATATAATTCTTCTTTCTAGATTTCCTCATTTTTTACCTCATTGCCGCCTCTGTTCCTCAGATATGTGCCCTGTTTCCACCTGCCTTCACCCAACTTCTTTTTTTTCCTGTTAAATTACATTTAATACCTCCTCTGGTGATGAATTGTAAATTTCCTCAAATATGCATTATTACCCATTTCCATATTCTAACACCAACATCTTCCTCTTTTAAGGTTCTTATTTCTTGAACAATCAGGTGAATTTCTCAAACTTTTGCACAACCAGTGTCTTTGCCCTCATGCACCTATTAAAACTTTTTGCTGAGATCTGATTCCCTCTACGTCATCTTCTACATATACCGCACTCCTCATTTTCTTTTTCTTTCCTCTTTTTCCTTTCCCCTCTTCCTCTCCTCTTTTCTTTTTCTTCTCCATCCCCTTTTTTCCCCTTTCTTTTTTCTGATCAAGGCATTATTTCCTCAATTTTGTCTGTCAGTTCCTAGGAGCGAGACTGATAATGCTAATGGGGATGTCATTTTTTTCGAAAGGGGGGAGGGGGTTCATGAACATGTCGGTAACTGGATTCAATTGTTTATCTTGGGTTGAAAATTTTCGAACTTCGGCCCACATAGACTCAAAACAAATTAATCATTGTTTAAACTGAAGCATGGAACGCACAAAACCTAAGGTGTAAGAAAGATTGCGCACGCAATTTACATAGCGCGCGAAAATTTAGAGTCACCAGCCCTTAAAAAATGTATAACCCATTATGTTTGGTGTAAAAGGGTTATGACACCCCCCCCCCTATTTTGGTATAAAAATTCTATAACGACCCCAGTAAATTCCTAACAAAATGACAACCCCCTAAAGGTGTCAATGTGGTCTTACATGTTTTTTGTTCTTCTTTCAAAATCATTGTGAAGTTACAATAATTATGGCCCAATTGTAGACAGTTAATTACAAAGCGATTCCTAATAGCGGCTTTCGGCATGGTTTCGTAAACTAATAATTTATTATAACTACCTAACCAAATTTGCCATTGCTGCCGAACCCATAGGTACACTGCTGCCCAGTTACATGAAGACTACTCTAGAGAACCAGTGCTGTACCAATCCAGTAGCCTATCAGTGTGTGTACAGTTACTACTCTACATGTGATTCCGATGTGTCTACTCTAGAGTACTCACTCGTTTAGATAGAGAACCAATGTCAGAAGTAATTCAGGGCAACAGTGTACCTCTGGGGTGGCAGCAATAGGAATATGGCAGTGTATCATACCTTCACATACTAACTCATAATGTGCTTTTAGCAATTCAAGTGCTTGACGAGACAAGTTTCCCATCTACAAAAAGTACACAGCTCGATGGAAACGCGTTTCACTTATATGAAAGTGCATACACTACTAGAAGTACGATGTTTTAATTGATACGACGCTAGTATGTCTGGATTCCCATTTTTTCACAAATTGCCTGTTCAAGATTTACATTTAGTGTAATCTGCAAACAGCACATTAAGAAACTAAGAGATACATTAAAGTTCCGTTGCGTTTGTCTCATATATAAACTCCTCAAGGTCAGTATGATTAGTATAAGAACAGAGTATTGATCAACAGACAATGATCAACAAAATGTGTCAGTCAGAAAGATATGCCTTAATTGGAATGACATTTCCCTGATAGCTGTATCTGTGACATTTCATTGTTGAGGACACAATATCACATCTCAAAATCTTAGCAGTTTTTCATGTATAGAACTAAACCAGCCTTAAGGCAGACGATTTAAGAAAATACATATGCCAATTTCAAAATGAAAAGCTAAGTCATTAAATAATCTTCGTGTGATTGATTTAAACGGGTATTTTCCTAACTGAACTTGGCTGCTTCCGTCATAATCCCACAGTTGGCCGTCGAGGTTTACTAGTATGAAAATAGAAAGTCAATTATTTAAAAAGTCATCAACATTGCAATTAAATACAGTAGCTTTTGCAAATTAATTAATTATTCGTGACATTGTGAAAGTTCATTTGATGAAAAATGTTGAAATCTGAAGCCTATAGACGGAAACTAAATTCAACGATCGTTTTGCGATATTGGGTACGGTGTGTAATATTGTTATTAAACGCTCATTCAGCATGTTCAGTGATTTGCTCATCCTGACGATCGTAAAAATCATCAAAATTCAGATTTTGGTACCTTTGTCATTGTCATATAGATGTGCTAACATAGCCTGTGAGTGGTTCAGCCGAAAGCCATGTATTTAAGACTAAATAAGACATTTATTTTGTCTTAAATACACGTCTTATGGAGATTACACGAATCTATGGAACTTCAACTTCGTCAATACTGCTGTTTTCTTTGTTTTGTTTGGCCAAATTTGTCATCTCAAAAATACCAAATGACAATTTGAATGACTTATCCTTCACTTTTAAGCAATTTATAAACAATTTTAATTTATTTACACTTGTGCTGGGATCACTGAATGGGTCTTTAACCAATAGAAATATTTGAGCCAGGTATTCCAACTCGATATGGGGAACAAGACATAGATTTCGGTCAGTTTGCTCGCCCCGTCTGATCCAACCTCGTTTGCTTAGGCACCAAAAACAAATTTATTCGATCTTTGGATCGACCGTTGGTACTGCTTCGATGTTTGTTATTATTGAACTAACATATTATTAATGAGAATTAATGCTAAATTTATATTTGTCAATATCAATACATTCTAAGATTCATATGTTATCACAATTAACAATAGCCAATTAATTGATTTCATAATAATGAATGATAAGGATCGGCCAAGCATCGATGGTCGATCGAAAGACCTATTTTGCTTCTATTGCCTTTATAGTAAGTGCATCGAGAGCGCATACGTCTGTTAGCTAATTTAATCTTACCAGCCTAAGGAATTCATTGTGCAAATTATATTTCAAAGGTCAAACGCAATACCACGTATTATGACATCAACAGCAACACCATAAACAACACCATTAACATGAGATAACCAGACAATTTTCATAGAACACTTAGCCGTGTCATCATCGTCATTACTAACCTCATAATAATCATCTTCGTCGTCATTTTTGTCATTATCATCACCACCTTCGTCGTTTTTTTCCACCAACACAACCATCATCATCATCATCATCACGATGATCATCATCACATTTATCATGTATTATCAGCGTGACGATGCTACTAAATGTGTCCATGATACGGTGTTTTATTTATTTCGGTCATAGGTTACGTCACGTTGGCAAAGCGCGTTTCATTCAAAGGTGTTGAATGACACTCAATAGCGCCAATCTCAGCGTCAATCCTATGATGCACGTGTCATCCTTAAATGGTAACAAGCCCTGTCGAAAGCCTTGATACAGTCTATGATGATATCAAGCTAACTACAGCATTTAACAGAGAAACTTCCCATAAGCTCAAGCAATTTCATTAAAAACAGGGAACGGCAAACAACTTCATATAGAATCCCGAAGTACCGTTTATGTTGCTCCATAGTATATGTAGTAAAAAACATCAACATTACAGAAGTAATCATTCTAGACCCAAAATGTAACGTATCTTGTAATGTATCTTTAAAAACATTGGACCACGTTATAAACATTACAGATACTCACAGCATATTAGAATATTCATATTAGAACAACTATTCGTAGATTCCACTAGATAACTGTAAGGTCAGTGTTGAAATATCATAAACTATAGCATAGAGTTGTATTGTTGAATAACTTTAATAGATCCTATTTCACAGCATAATCAGCATAATGCCCCTTTCACAATGTTTTATGTAAGCTAGCCACATCTTTCAGCCCAAAGACTAATAGCGACGAGCGACCTTGTTTCATGAGCCCAAAGACGTTATTACAATTCGGCCAGCGCAATGCAAGTCATGTTTCCATTATTTGTTATTTCGGTTATAACTCACTTAAAGTCACTACTTTAAGCTGAAACGGTAATCCAAAACGCAATCGATTGTTAAAGGAAGTCTCATAGACACTCGTGGACTAAACTTTTAGTCGCATACAGTAGCACTTTCATTATGTCATCTGTGCAAAGAGAAAAACCTTGAGCAAAGAGAATTGCATTTATCTTTGATATATAATACTTGAAAGTCAATCGAAAACTAGGTTTGGAGAGTTATGTTTCTCACTTTTTGATTAAATTGTTAGACGTTAACTTAGCTTATGAAGGACACATAGGCCTTTGTCACAAGGATATGAAGAAAGCTACACAAACATCACGATGAATATGTGAAGAAAATCTCATTACTCTGTATAATAAACAGACACCATACTTCATTGAAGAGATTCATCAGGATTGTCTATATAAATTATTACTAGAGTTCTCATAACAAATCCAGGTACTCACAACTTATCCAAGAAAAATCAACTGGCAACACTACAGCTAAGACAGCAAGTGCTAGCATTGGATACAGCTCAGTCAAGAAGAAGCAACCAGCCAGTAAGGTTGCGAAACGTCACTACTAATTGTGAGTACCTGGATTTGTTATGAGAACTCTAGTAATAATTTAAGACACCATACTATTTTATCTTCATTCTACATGCTATAGAAACGCTCAAAATCAGAACTAAACATATGAACGTCTCATGTTATTAATAAGGTTGAATATTGATTCGTAATGACTATGAAGCTGGTCATACAGACAAATGGTGAAGTCATTATCTCCGTTATTTTTTCATGTCACAAATCGTATTAATATTTAATCGATGCTACAGTCACTGCTACAGTACGTAAGCACATTAATGACAATAATAAAACAATATTATTGCAGCAAGTTCATCATCACATTGCAGAAGCTGGAAATTAAAAGATTTGTATACATGGAAAAGTAAAATTATGGGATATAATCATATCCCTGAACCTCAAGCCACAGATGTAAATTCCACAAGGCTGCGTAAAACCGCTATCTTACACAAATATTACCCTTTACAAATACCCTACAACTACAAGATATATTTTCTTCAGATTCTTTGTAAATAATATGAAACTGGAATAGAATTGAATTGTATTTAATGGTGAAGTCATTATCTTCGTTATTTGTTCATAATGTCACAAATCGTATTAATATTTAATCGATGCTGCAGTCACTGCTACAGTACTTAAGCACATTAATGACAATAATAAAACAATTGTTGGTTCCTCTCTATTTCATTATTCAACACCCATGTCAATACAATGAGGTGTTAGGATAGACCCTCGATCTAGATCACTGCTAGGGGGTAGTGGACTCAAATTGTAGGGTACGTTTTTCGCTAGAGGTCACGAAAGGTCACACAGAGGAAACAATTAAAAATGCTTCGATCTTGTTGATTACTCGTCTTATAACAAGGATTAAAAATATATTGTTTGTGCTATCTACGACCTATCGTTATTACGTTTTTGTTTGTACGGGACCACGTTAGATAACTGTAAGGTCAGTGTTAAAATAAACTATAGCATAGAGTTGTATTGTTGAATAACTTAATAGATCCTATTTCACAGCATAATCAGCCCCTTTAACAATGTTTTATGTAAGCTAGCCACATATTTCAGCCCAAAGACTTCGAGGTGAAAAGTGTCAACTTTAATAGCGGCGAGCGACCTTCTTTCACGATCCCAAAGACATTATTTCAATCGATTCGGCCAGCGTAATGCAATTCATGTTTCCGTTATTTGTTATTTCGGTTTTAACTCAGTTACTTCAAAAGTCACTACTTTGAACGGTAATCCAAAACGCAATTAATTGTTAAAGGAAGGCTCGTAGACACTCGTAGACTAAACTTTTAGTCGCATACGTGTAGCACTTTCATTATGTCATCTGTGCAAAGAGAAAAACCTTGAGCAAAGAGAATTACATTTTAAATTCTACGTCTGTACATAGTTGTCTTTGATATATAATACTTAAAAGTCAATCGAAAACCAGGTTTGGGGTGTTATGTTTCTCACTTTTTGATTAAATTGTTAGAAATTAACTTAGGCCACATAGGCCTACGGTGCATACACGATTTTTTTTGTTCTCTGCTCTGTCTTTGCCTTATTACTCTGTACACTCATAGAAATTGTTCGTTGGCATTACTCAGTAAGTTGATGTAAGTCGTTTTGCGTCAACTTTCCGAGTAATGCCAACACGTACAATTTTTGAGTAACGCTGACTCGATATCATTATGTTGGTCGCACTCATTTGCACTTACTTTATTGAGTTGTTACAACTCAGAAAATGAAACTAGCCTAGGTTAGCATAATTTTCTAGAGGTGTGCTATAGTATACAAAATTTTGCACTGATTACAAAATAAATATTTGAATACTGCTAATTGTGCAGAAAATGATCCAATTACGTGAATTAAGTAACAAAGTACCAAATTGGAATAACTCAAAACAATAAGTACCAGTAACTTAATATGAACGAGTTACATCAACTTACATGTTGAGTTACAATAAATCAACTAATTGGTTCTTTGAACTTGAATTCAGAAGTTGGCATTACTTAAAAAGTTGACGCAACGACTTACATCAACTTTTTAAGTAATGCCAACAAAGTTGATTAGTTGACGGAACTTTTTGAGCTTTTTCAGCATTTTTTAAGTTCGGATAACTAAAATGAATTTTGTTTTGGCAACTTTTACACTATTTTTTAGTTGTCCAAACTTACTCCTTTTGAATTCTCGCTATTCGCAATAAGGGCGCCGCCAGCGGTTTGCGATGTAATCGTGATGTATCATGGGAAAAGGTCGACATCCAAGTCCGCGCAATACGAATATTAGAGAGATTGCGAAATTTACGTGAAACGTGAAACGGGAACGGGAACGGCAAACTACATTAGTCAAAAATAGGTTAGTGTGCCCTCTAGATGGTGAAATCTATTGTGAATTGGTCAATCGTGGAATTACCGTAAGGCGATTACGTTGCGGTTGGTAGCAAAAAATGACGTTCCAAAATGACAAAATGACGCATTATAAAATGCAGAAAAATGTTATGTTTGCCTTATTATGAAGCGAATCAAAGTATCCTAATAGAGCAAGAAGAGTCCGACATGTAATAAAATCCATTTTGGGGGTTACAATTTGACCTAGTATAGACCAGAAGAGGTGAATAAATTTCGATTTTTTTCGACGCGAATTCGAACGGGAAGATTACCTATTCATTTCTGTGTGGAAAATGCCGTCCAAAAATCAGCTTGCGAAGAGGCGTTTTAGGGAAGATCGAGTCGTGTTACGGCAAATTTGCCGTTGAATTTTTTTTTTCGACGGGGGACAGAAGTTCATGCAACGCCATTTTTCGCCTTACTTTTTCGTTGTGTTAAACAGCTGTCAGAGTGTTTTGCTTATGGATACTATTCAGCAAACATCAAAATATTTTTAAAACATGATCACGTGTTTTGGTTAAAACATTTTGATAAAATTTTATTAAAATACCAGGGAATGTAAAGGTCACGATACTGTAGGAAAAGCAATTTTGTTAAATGTTATTTTGCAAACATTTAAATATTGTATGAACACTTTATGTACTAATAAGTCTATTGTGTTAGCCCTTTTTACCTAGCTGGGGGGTTTACAACCCCCGAGCTAGGTACTGTTTTTCTATCCGATTCTTCTTTCTTTCTTTCTTCTTTTGGCAACAAACTTTAAAATGCTCCTCCTCCTACATGTTACACCCTACAATTACGTAACTTGCACATATGTATCGGCTATATCCAGTGCCCATAGGGTCTAAACAGAATTGGGGTCAAAGGTCATTAAGGGGGAATTTCCGGTATTTAACCAAATACCATGTCATTTGCATATATGTCATCGGCTATACCATACGCCTATAACTTGTATACAGAATTGGGGTCAAAGGTGATTAAGGGGCTAAATCTTACAATTGCATGATCTGGACATCTGTAAGGGGTATGGGGCTCAAACTCGGTGACAACAAATCTCATGACCAGGGGCACATTTTGCAGAGGTCAGGTTAAAGGTCATGCAGAGGTCAAATTTTAGAAACGCATTTCCTGGACATCTGTAAGGGGTACAGGGCTGAAACTTGCTGACAACAAAATTAATGACCAGGGGAACATTTTGGAACACTTTGCAGGGGTCAAAGGTTATCTTGGGTCAAATCTTATCATTTCATTTTCTAGATATCTGTAAGGGGTATGGGGCTCAAACAGACTAGATGACCAGGGGAACATTTTTGGAACATTTTGCAGGAGTCATGTCAAAGGTCATCTGGGGTCAAATCTAAAAATTGCATTTTCTGGACATCTGTAAGGAGTACGGTACTCAAACTCGGTGACAACAGACCTCATGACCAGGGGAACATTTTGGAACACGTGTCCAGCCCTATGTCTAAAATGACCCAGTTAAGTGAGTCAGTAAAACGTTTTATTGACTCACTCAACTGGGTCATTTTAGACATAGAGTCAATGTGACTAACAAAGATGAGTCCAGCCTTGAGTCAAGCTATGTCTAAAATTACCCAGTTAAATTAGTCAATAAAATTTTGAGTCAATATGACTAACAAAGATGAGTCCAGCATCGACTAACATGGGTGAGTCAAGTTATGTCTAAAATCTAAAAACTAATATCAAAAGGGCTAAACACCACCACGAAGAACAACATAGGCCTACAAGTGTATTATAATGTAGCATGTGCACACATTTATCATGTTGTGGATGGTGAATCAACCTGGTCCCTACACATTCCCAAATGAATGCAGTGACCAGCCGGTGTTCACTCAGCTGATTGGCTGAAGGAGGTTAGATTGCATGCAACAACCTTGAAAGTAGAGCATGTCTCTACCTTTTTGCCTGTTGCTCGGGGATTAATTTGCCTGATGCTTGGGGATTAATTCCTTGCAAATCCAAAATACACGGAGCAATCTTTTTCCAAGGTCTGTGCAACAGGCAATTGCATGGAAAATTGCATCGTGTAAGCCGGCCTTTAAAGACATGCTCTACTTTCAAGGTTCTTGCATGCAATCTAACCTCCGCCAGCCAACGGTGAACACCAGCTGGTCACTGCATTCATTTGGGAATGTGTAGGGACCAGCTTGATTCACCATCCACATGATAATGTGTGTACATGCTATATTATAATACACTTGTGGGCCAATGTTGTTGTTGTTGGTGGTGGTGTTTATCCCCTTTTGATCTTAGTTTTCCTTAGCCTTTTCTTTATGTGAAATTGTATAGATATACAGGAGAGGATGGCAATATTTTGCTTTCAGGACAACATATGAGCAATTTGGATATGATTACGAAAATCATTAACCACTACTTATGTTTTGAGTATATCCCCAACCTATGACCACGCTCAAGGAATTGCAAGGCCCCACATTGCATCGTATATTTTGATCAATTGCTCAGCTTCATGGTCAGTGAGCACATAACTCACCCACTAAGTAATAGGCCTTGCAATTGAAATTGCCTCGTATGCTCTTCTTAACACGGGTGATGGAATGCAGTTTAATATTCCCGCCAAGGCCACATCATTTCACATTTTAGGTGGAATAGACCTATGGAGGGACACAGTAATGGCTGCCATTGAGGTGTAGGAATGCGTGAAAATGGATTCGTCAATATAACGGATAAGCTTGCTCACTATTCGCCGTATAGAAGTGACGTAATAAAAGGATCAACTACTATAGCAATAGATCAATACAATTTTTGAATATATCGCCCTGCACTACAACTAGGTTACATTCACCACCTGTGTATGTCTGTAACCATAGATTGAATACAATTATTGTATTCAATCTATGATTGCAGACATACACAGATCTTTATCCCTGTTCTTTGACGTCTATGGTTCAATGCATAGGTACCACGTGAACGTTGTAGTGCAGGGCGATATATTCAAAATTTGTGTTCATCTATGTAATTCTCTTATTACGCCACTTCTACGACAAATAAACACGCTCAAGCACTATGATGATTAGTGGCCAGTGATGCGATGCAGCGTTTGAGCCGGGGGGGGGGTTCTTCCAACATTTTTTTCCAAGCATACTTTCGAATGCTGACTTTCTCACTTGCTATTTTCTGCTGTTTTGCAATAAGTATACCAATTTTTCACCAAGAACACCCAAAAGTCACCAACATTTGCCCAATTGGACGCATTGGCCGCTCTGAAAACCCGCCAATCGATAAACCAACCCCTGCTACATATCCCCGCTAAATACATTCAACCGGAAAGAACTCCCTCCCCAGGGGGTTTGTGCAGTGCAGTGATCAGTTGACCACTGCTTCACAGACATATGACCTCTTTCAAGTGGAATGGTCAATTCATTGAGTACCATAGCAATAGATAAATACAATTTTTGAATATGCATTGAACCATAATTATATGTCAAAGAAATGCTGATCACTCGCACCTGTAAGCTACCGTATCTTTGAAAAAAGCGGTATTGTATTCAATCTGTGATTGCAGACATAAACAGGTGATGAGTGCAACCTGCTTGTAGTGTAGGGTGATTTAAAAAAAAATTGAATTTATCTATTGCTATGGTAGTTAATCCGATTATTACGTCACTTCGACGGCGAATACGCTGGCGAAGTTACGTAATAATCGATTAACTTCATAACAATAGGTACAAACAATTTTTGATTATATCGCGCTGCACTACTACGTTCATGCAGTACCTCTGCATTAACCATAGATGTCAAAGAAATGCTAATCACTTGCACCTGTAAGATTAGTCTCTTTGTAAAGAGTGGTATTGTATTCAATATATTATATGATTGACGACAGGTGATGAGTGCAACCTGCTTGTAGTGCAGCGCGGTATATTCAAAATTGTTTGTACCTATTGCTATGGTAGTTAATCCGATTAATTACGTAACTTCGCCAGCGTATAGAGTGTGTCAGCAATTTATTGATTTGGCCGTGGCAGCGCACCATGCGGAATGCGTATTGGGCTGTTCCATTTGATATCCAGAACCCCATTGAAGATATTATTCTTTTGCACAGGGACCTGGGGCACTTCAATATGAAATGGATATAGGTGTAGGGCTGGCACTTTCGCAGTAAACGACATTCGGTGAGAGCAAAATATACCAAATATGGGGTCATTGGGTGAGAGCATGTTTTTGGCTTTCGGTGAGAGCATAATGTAACAAAATCAGCGATACATGACTTGTTGGTGATCAAATGAAAATATAAGGGTATTTGGGTGCCAGATCGAAATGACAGCTATGGGGTCTTTGGGTGACAAGAGCATGTGCTCATAACAAATATGGGGTCTTAGGGTGACAGTGGTGCTGGAAAAGGGGGTCTTAACAACCCTACATACGCGTCACTTCCAAAGTGGGAGTGCCCCCCCCCCGGGCAGAGGGAGTATGTATTTCAAATTGCTTTACCTGAATGGGCGACTCCATTGAAGTCTACAAGCCCTTTGGATAAGGTCGTGTCCGGGGGGCACTTCAAATTGTAATGGATATAGGTGTAGGGCTGGCACTTTCGCACTAAGGGGCATTTGGTGAGAGCAAAATACAAAAAATATGGGGTCAGTGGGTGAGAGCATGTTTTTTGGCATTCGGTGAGAGCAACATGTAAAACATATGGGGTCATTGGGTGAGAACATGACCTTTTTTTAACTGGAATCTTTGGGTGAGAGCCAAAACAGCGCAACAGAAACCTCGAAAATCGAATTTCTAGTTCTAAATGGCTTCAAGTTCCTTTGTTTTATCAAAATAAGTGACAAAATCAGTGATAAATGAAAGTTGCTGTTAAAATTGAACAAGTAAAGGTCTTTGGGTGACAGATCAAATGAAAAAATAAGGGGTCTTCGGGTGACAGAACATGTGTTCGTAAAAAATATGTGGTCTTTGGGTGACAGCGATGCTGAAAAAGGGGGTATTAACAGCCCTACATACGCGTCACCTCCAAAGTTGGAGTGCCCCCGGGGGGTCGTGTCTTCCATGTATGTGTATACACTAGGATCAACAATATGCTTATCTATTAGGGGAACAGTTCTTAAACAGTGTGTTAAATCCCAATATATTTCTACATTCATTGAATGAACAAAAAAACTCATACTCTGCAACTTGAGGTCAAATTTTGCACTGTGATTATGTAATTGAGATTATTGGACTATGCCATTGGGATGATGCTCTTGTGGTCCATAGTGATACTAGTATCGGGTTCCAAAAATATCCCAAAGGAATAGATTTCTCAGATTTGCCAATTTGGTGTTTTAATACGACCTATACGCTGGCGAAGTTACGTAATTAATCGGATTAATTACCATAGCAATAGGTGAAAACAATTTTGAACATACCGCGCTGCACTACAAACAGGTTACACTCATCACCTGTGTATGTCTGCAATCATAGTTTGAATACAATACTGGTCTTTTCAAAGATACTAATCTAACAGGTGCAAGTAATCAGCATGATATGGTTCAATGAAAAGGTACCGCGTGAACGTATCAGTGCAGCGCGGTATATTCAAAAATTGTTTTCACCTATTGCTATGGTAGTTAATCCGATTATTACGTAACTTCGCCAGCGTATACAAAATAAATCAAATTTTGCAATGGAGTCAAAGCAAAATGTCCTTTTATTTGAATAATAGTGTCAAAATATAACATTTAATGTACAAGAAAATTGTCCGAACATTGCTTCAATTCATGTGAAATCAAAAAAGGAAACGTGTATTTCGATCATCAAATCATCATAGCACATTTTGAACATTGTCCAAGAATCTCATCAGTGGATTCAAATTCGTACAATCTGTATAAACTCAGGTTTTTACTAATCATACTCGCTTCGCCATCCGACACCAAACTCTTGTTTTTCGTTATTTAGACAAACATGACAAATGACATACACCTGTTAAAAATACTCGTTTAAAAAAGGCCCGGAAAACATCGATGCTATATTCTAAACTGGACTGAATGCAGCCAGTCGTATTTGCATACCAATACAAATGTAGGTTCGATGCACCCAAGGGTGAATGGGTGATTCATATCTCTTCATAGATGTTGTGCATATGACTACTCAAATGCATTCAACAAAAGCATGACTGCAATCTACCGCGACAGTTCGTCTCTCACACACATAGCAAATGCACTACGATCAAATAGGTTGATGACAACATTTGATTGAATAGACTGGACTGCGCCATGATTGCGGTGAAGGACACCGGTTCAAATCCTTTGTTTGGATCCAATCGAGAAAAGCATGCATGGCATCTATAGTATATTTGTTTCGGCATAGCGCCACTATGAATGTATTGTATTTGATTTTCGCGGCGAACGGCATTATGACGGTCGCCCGCAAAATGCCGAAACACGTAACCCGTATGGCGTTTCCAGTGAACGCCTCTCCGCAATCTCTCTAGTACCATGCTATTACTTAGGAACACGTGACAATATTTTTTTAGTTTGTCAAAATAAAGGTGTTACACGCGAATCGATACTCAATAATACTTAATAATGTGATTTGAAATGTGCACAATTAATTTTTTCTCTATCGATTTGCGTGTAATACCGTTATATTGACAAACTAAAAATATTGTCACGTGTTCCTATGTAATAGCATGGATAGCAGAATCTGGAAATGTATAATTTATATTAAAAGATTTGTATACATGGAAAAGTAAAATTATGAGATATAATCATTCTGAACCTCAAGCCACAGATGTAAATTCCAAACGGCTGCGTAAAACCGCTATCTTACACAAATATTACCCTTTACAAATACCCTACATCTACAAGATATATTTTCTTCAGATCCTTTGTAAATAATATGAAACTGGAATAGAATTGTATTGTATTTAATTTCCTCGTGACATCGTAGAAGAAAGTCAACGTAACCCTCGGGGAGTGTATAGTGAATATCTTTTTACACGTTCGTATTTTAAGCCAATAAAACATCGTTCTTGTGCGATGTGTTAATTGTTGGTGCATTTGAATTGTCATTTTTAGGTCATGATGTGAGAAAGTTGAGACTGGCTGATAAAGCTAATAATTGATGAATGTATCTGCGGATGAGTAAGGAATAACATTGCGAGTCCGGATATTACCGTGATGGCATACAGGCACAAGCAAACTTGACTTTTACAAGTTCGCTGTATGAAAGCCTAAAATCAATAACAAAGTTGCAAGAACATGGTGGTCTACCTAGCTAGACATGAGACATGACATATTTTGAAATCTGAATCGTCTTGACCAATTTATGCATTGCATATATGACAAGTCGAATTGACTACCAGGCATGCAGTTTATATTAAACACATTGCATTCTGCTGTGTGAACAAACCAGTTCGACAACGACTAATATATAGGCCTATCTGTTTATAGAAAGTCATTTCTAATCAAAAACTAATTTCTATTTATAAACAGATTATTCCAGAATTATATTGTTTTATGGGGAATATAATAAAAGCATTTAATTATTTGTTTTCTATGGTTTTGTGACTAATCTCCTTCATTGACGAACGAATAGTAAGACATTAAAACCTGTCAGCATTGTGAAACGGAACTAACTTTTTTGATGAACCAAATAAAAATGCAGCTAAATCCTTCTAGTGACACAAACAGAAGAAAATTTTTCTTCGTAATTTTGGGTTTTTACTGCGGCATCTGGAGGGGGGTTCTGACTGAGGTATTTGCTCCCCAATGGCGCCGCCACTGAACAAAATTAATCGCCAAGAGTTTGCAAAAATACCTGGCTTTGTATGATTGTAATTACTTGCGAAGCATGGACCATCACCCCTAAACTTACAAAGGGTCTGGATGGCTGTTACACCCGCATGCTTAACTGTTCTGAATGTGCATTGGAAGGAACATATGTCAAATGCAGACCTATATGGAGATCTTCCAAACATAAGCCACAAAATCAGGGAAAGAAGAACCCGGTTTGCTGGCCACAATCCAGAAGTGAGGAGCCCCCATCAAAAATGGTTCATTGTTGGAAACCCAAGCATGAGAGGCGGAAACTTGGAAGACCTGCTCTGACCTACATTGACATTCTGGAAGATGACACTGGACTGGAGGCAGCAGACTTCAAGACAGCAATGGAGGACAGGAAGTTGTGGAAAGCAGAGATGTATCGTTTGAGTCCGGACTCGGACTCGAGTCCGGACTCGAGTCCACTTTTTGGTGGACTCGGACTTGGCTCGGACTCGGACACGAAAAGACTTGGCTCGGCTCGGACTCGGACACAAAAGGACTCGGACTCGAAGCCGAGTCCGGTCCGAGTCCAGTCCAATTAAATCCATGTAAAATGTGAAATGATAAATCTAAAAATGTCAAAATAGATCTCAAATTTGTTGACTTTACTTATTTGAACATTTTCCAAATTAATTGGGGGCTGTCAAATCTGTGATCTGTCATATATCCTACATATCCAGCAAATTATTTAGATTTATCTGTCACTTAGCAGAATCATAATTATTATTGTTATCATTATGAAATAATTGATAATTAATTAAATGCATAATTTGAATATTTGGACTATAAAAAATATCTAAGAGGTTTTTCATGGAACTTTCCAATCCATTAAAATTTAAGAGAGAAACATGCACATGCACTGGACCCTACATCTCAGCTCCCACTCAGTAAATTGGTAGGTCCATGACAGGGCTACGGTGTCTGTAGTTTGTGTGTGCTCACTACTCCCAGCACATCTGTGTGGGACAATTTTGAAAAGATGTTTAGAATTAAAGGTGAATTCACTGTTAGTATGATTATTATTATGATGATGATGATAAAGATGATGACGATGATGATGCAGAGATGCCAACATTAACATCCAGAAAATAGAGAGGATTCAAACAAAAAATAGGGAGACTTTCAAAATTACATGCAACTTCAAGGGCACAAAATTTGCCAGAAATAGGGAGGTTGCCAAATTTGGGTGTCAAAATGGATAAAAATGTTTACAATAATAGGGAGCCTCCCTCTAAAATGTATTTGAATACATTGCAATTCATTTACACATCTTTATGCTTCACACAGCCTAGTGACATTTCTCTAGTCCTGAGTTTACATGTAGTGTGCCACACACACACAAATACCCCCACATGACTGCTGTCTGATACAGGTGGTCTGATACATGTAGTTTTTACCTTCAGGAGTTACATGTAGCTGCTCATGGGTATGGGTCTTTGAAGTATTGTGTGTACCATGTGTAGCGGTTGGTTGGTTGGTTGACCTGGGTTGAGTCTTTGAAATGTAAACTGTGTGGGGTGGGTGGGGTGGGGTTTGGTAGGGTGTTTGTGTATAGGGAGAGCGGTGTGTGGTGTGGTGTGGTGTAGTGAGTGACCTTTGACCAATGACCTTCTCTTTCTGCAATTTTATCATCAAAATGCCTTAAAATTATGCGGAAACTTTGAAATTGTCTTTTTTTCAGCAAATTTGTATTGTAAATTTTCAAATTAGAAACAAAATATAAAATTTTGCTCCAATATTTGGAAAAAAGACCAATTTTTTCAAAATTTTATACAAAATGACCCCCTTCTTTCAAAATTTTATACCCAATGACCCATTTTTATACAAATTCCTACTAAGCAATGCCAGTAGGCAGATACATGTCACATTCAAGTTGAATGACCCCTCCCCCGCCCCCACCTCCGGTCATGGACTCTGACCGAGTCCGGACTCGAGCCGGACTCGAGTCCGGACTCGGGTCTTATTTTTGTTGGACTCGGACTTGGCTCGGACTCGGCACCCCCGGACTTGGACTCAAGTCCGGACTCGGACACAAAAGGACTCGGACTTGGCTCGGACTCGGATACAAATGGACTCGGCTCGGCTCGGACTCGGACAAGCTGGACTCGGGTACAAGTCTGGTGGAAAGCCATCACAGCTCGAGGACACCACTCGAATTAAGCAAGTAAGCAAGTCTCTTCAGTTCGTTCACAATAAGAAACACTATTAAAAATAATATCCTAAAGTCTTTAGGCTAAAGGAGTTACAATGGTTACCGGATCGCGTCACCTTCAATAAAATATAAGTATTCGTCGCTAAAATTAAATGTAGGCCCTATACGCTTTTCCTTGTACTACCACAGTTTATCAGGCATCTGACTGTACGAAATCAGAAATCTGGACGCAAACGTTGTAAAAAGTAGTTGCAAATTACAATATGCCGCATTGTATTTGATTTAAGTACTCTACACGTGATCTTCAAATTGACCAAGGTCTGGGGCATTTACCTAATACCGAATAGGGCAAAACCCTCATGTTCTACGTTTGTCTCTTGGTCGTGTATTATGCGCGTATTTTGGGGGAGCTTTGGGGTGCGACCCCCGGGGTAAAAGCAGGAGGCGGCAAAAAAGAAGGGGCTGCGGAAGAATCAATTTGTAAGCCATCTTGAATGCCTGCTTTTAAAATCGCTTTAAATACCAAGTGATATAGCAAAAAAAAATTGGCTTGGCGTTTGATGCTCTGAAATGGTATATTTTCTTTTGACATTGACATTTTCGAATAAATTTGTTTTGACATTTTATTTTATTTATTTCAAAATTTTCAATTTTTTTAGAAATTTCCAAATTCATCCACACGACCTCGTTTTAGCAAAAATATTCGCCCATTATCTGGTATTGCTGGCTTTTAACCTTCAGTCGTAATCGTAAGCGAACAATTGATAATATTGACAATGGCAATCTTGTATACAATATTGGTACTAATGCAGGGTCTGGAGAATAAGAAGAAAAGGATAGACGAATGAAAGGAAAATAGGACAGGAAATTGTATTAAAAATAATGGTATTAACCGCAAATAGATGAATAAAATGAAATTAAATTATTTAAAATGAAGATGAACCACAACAAAGGAAAATAAATTGAAAGAATGAAAGGGAAATAAATATTTTAAAATGTCCACAAAAACAAGTCCCTCTTAAAACACGTAAAAACACCGCATTGTATAGAGGGGGTATAGAGGGATGTGGGGACCCGTTTTTGAGGACATCTTGCGATTTATAACAAGGTATGATACTGATGTCCCCATAAATCTGTATATATAGACCATTTATGTCCCCATAGACATAGTTTTATAAATATATATATATCCGACTCATGCGCGTTATTTTGGGTGGAGCTTTGAGGACACGATCCCCCGGGGGGTGAGCAGGAGCGTCAAAAAAGAAGGGCGGCGGAAGAAGACGGGGCGGCAAGAAGAACTATTAAAGAAAAAAGGGCCACAGGAAGAATTATTAATTTATGGAAATCTTTACAAAAGTTTGAAAAGAATGCAAGTATATCTTGATGGTGGCCAGCAGGGCCACCACTCAAGACTCAAGGGGTGGGGGTTATTGGGGGTGTAACACCTCTAACTCTTTGATATTCAAAAAAATGTGGAGTGACAAATTTTGATTCTCACCCACAGAACCCACCCCCCACCACCACCACCACCACCACTTTTTAGATTCTTGAGCGGAAAAATTGGGTCAACCTTTTCGGGCTGTTAGTTTGTCTCTTGGTTGTGTATATACAAGGTTTTTAAATCTTTTTACGTTTTCGTAGTTGTCAGAACTACTTTCTTGAATACTCAAACTGGATTACGACTAATTGTGCCATTCACCCTTTGCACGGATCCACCATCTTGCTACCAGACGCATCTTGCTACCAGACTGCAAACACTTGCGTAAAAGGTGCATTTTTATTTCTAGCGTTTTTCTAGCAACTCGCCATACGTGAGCGGTAATTAAAGCACCCGTTTGACAGGCGTACGCACCAGTAGCGCTATTGGCTGGTGTTAAAAGTGCCACTTGCTCTTTTAGCTTCTTTTGATCGAACCAATCTAACAAAACAACAATAAAATTCACTTGATAAATCGATTCCACATACCTGTGTATCATAATCCAGTAACACAAGTTCGAATCCAGGGAGAATACTTTGATTAGCATTGACGTGTTCGATTCCCATTTTTGTCGCCGGTAACTGTCCTTGTCCACCTGGCCACGATCCAGACATTGGGTATAAACCCAATATGTACAGTGGTGTCAGAGAAGACGACAACCGCCAATATATCGCTACAATTAGAAAGTTTAGTATCTTAAAATTCATGATCCAAAGTCGTAAAACAAGTTTACCAGAATTCACAAAATTGATAAATATTATCTTCGAGTAAAACGTTTGATAAAGTTACTCCAAACCAGCGACACTTAACTGCTATACCAATGTAGAGAACATGATGACAAACTTGGCTAATTTACATCTACCAAAGCTTCGGTGGCAAATACTACCCTGCTGAAACTATATGAACATAGGAGCGACGCTGCAATACTCCTTTCTTCACTGATCGCGTATTTTACAATACGTCAGACGATAGATCCTTTCAATTACTTCGTACAGTGCCCTCTTACGTTGTGGAGTATCAGTCTTGCACAGTTGGCATAAGGTTGGGGTTGGATATTCAATATTCTTTATTCCGTTGAATATTTTTAAGCCCGTTCTGGATATTCCAAGCATTGTGAAACATTGTGAAGTATTTGGACATTCGTTATTTCAAAGCACTGTGTCCAAAAACCCTTTAAAGAATTCATCGACCAAATTGACTGAAATCGGACGAAATTTACTAAAATTGGCCAAACACAGATATGTGTTCCAATATCTGTGGTCCAAAAAAGTTCAATATTTTGGACCAATGTTTGGATGTCCAGAGCTCGGGATGGTGGTCCCAAATAGATCGTACTAAGATATTTTATACCACCACGCCGTTATCATCACATTTATAATTTATTACCATAATGATAATAATAAAGGATGACAAAATGATGGTTTTTTTTTTATTAATTTAAGTAACAGCGCGGTTTTCATTCAAATGTGTTGAATGTTCACCGCGAATGTGTCCGGAATGTGTCGAATGAACCCTAATTAGTACCAATCATATGCGTAACATACTGCAGTTACTGTCCGTTTTCCTATACACAATACACAGTGCTCTCACCATTGACGCGTGACCTCTACAAATGATGTATGTTGGAAGAATGGACACTTGCCTAGTTAACATCACTGTGTGACAAATAACCAGCCAATATTTAATTTATTCTCCAAACTTCTAGCAAATATGTTTCTCCAACATGACCTAAAATTACAGCTAGGTTAGATGTTCAGAAATGGTCGCACTTTTGTAAAATATGAGTGAGGGCAAAGCATAGCTAGCTCATAGCTAGCCAACTCCCCGTGTTAATTGAATGGAGATTTGACCGAAAATTTAGAGCTATATTGGTAACGGACCGCTCCGTTCTGAAAAAAAAAAAAAAAAACGGTACAAGCTACATTTAAACTATTCTAAATAGGTTCTAGAAAATACAGTTTTGTAACATGTCCTAAATTTTTAGCTAATTTAGATGTTTGGAGAGGGTCGCACTTTTGTGTTTTAGGAAGGATATGTAAACGACAGATAACACCAAAAATATGAAGAAATTATTTCCAAACCGTGTTAAGTCAACAATCATTATGTTGCTCATTTTGAAGAATGCTGGTTAACAAAAAGCAGGTCTTTGTCTCATTTCGTGAACAAAGGTACACATACCATTGTTTCCTTTCGTTTCCTTTATAATCGGTTACCCAACTGAAGCTATAATACCAGCTTTATTGCGATGTCGCACATGTAAAACAGACACTTGTGCACAACCAGAGAAGATCTGATTTAATCAGTTGAGCTGCTTCAATGAGTGTTATCTTGGTTTAATAGCTTTTAATGGGGTTTAAGTCCTGCAAAAGTCGAGATGAATTCTACTGTATACATGACTGCATCATGAACGTTTCAAATTAAATATTATATAGAAGCTAATAAATAAGTCATGGGAAAATGATTTATCAAGCTTTAAAATTGAATATTCAGATTCCAATAAGATCAACTGACCATTCGTAAAAGTCTTGCATACTGCAGTTACTGTCCGTTTTCCTATACACAATACACAGTGCTCTCACCATTGACGCGTGACCCCTACAAATGATGTATGTTGGAAGAATGGACACTTGGCTAGTTAACATCACTGTGTGAAAATAACCAGCCAATATTTTATTTATTCTCCAAAACTTCTAGCAAATATATTTCTCTAACATGACCTAAAATTACAGCTAGGTTAGATGTTCAGAAATGGTCGCACTTTTGTAAAATATGAGTGAGGGCAAGGCATAGCTAGCCAACTCCCCGTGTTAATTGAATGGAGATTTGACCGAAAATATTGGTATCGGACCGCTCACTTCTGAAGGATGCCACAAAAAACGGTAAAAGCTACATTTAAATTATTCTAAATAGGTTCTAGAAAATATAGTTTTGTAACATGTCCTAAATTTTTAGCTAATTTAGATGTTTGGAGAGGGTCGCACTTTTGTGTTTTAGGAAGGATATGTAAACGACAGATAACACCAAAAATATGAAGAAATTATTTCCAAACCGTGTTAAGTCAACAATCATTATGTTGCTCATTTTGAAGAATGCTGGTTAACAAAAAGCAGGTCTTTGTCTCATTTCGTGAACAAAGGTACACATACCATTGTTTCCTTTCGTTTCCTTTATAATCGGTTACCCAACTGAAGCTATAATACCAGCTTTATTGCGATGTCGCACATTGAAAACAGACACTTGTGCACAACCAGAGAAGATCTGATTTAATCAGTTGAGCTGCTTCAATGAGTGTTATCTTGGTTTAATAGCTTTTAATGGGGTTTAAGTCCTGCAAAGGTCGAGATGAATTCTACTGTAGACATGACTGCATCATGGTTGTAAAATCCAACGTCAAAATCTAAAATACGTAGTATTTTAAATATTAATGCCTCTTTAATACAGTGTAACCACAAACGTTTAGTCCAAAGGCTTCGCGGTGAACAGTATCAACTTTTTAATAGCGGTGATCGACCTTCTTTCATGAGCCCAAAGACATAACTATTGGATCAAGGTAATGCAAGTCATGTTTCTGTTCTTGTTATTTTTGGTGCAACTCACTTACTTCACCTGAAACAGTCATTTGAAACGCAATCACATGGAGACACTCCTTGAATGTTTAAGTTTAGTATCGTATCTTACGTTAGCAAGTAGCAACACTTCAATTATATTGAAGAGGCTCAGTGGTTACGGCCGTGGACTCATAATCTGAGAGCTTGCTCGGCGTGCGTGGGTTCGAGTCCCCGTTCCACCACCGTGTTCCGCCCATGGGCAAGGTGCTTTGCCTCGCTTGCCTCGCTTGCCTCGCCCCACCCAGGTGCAATGGAAAGCTGTTAGGGGTAGTCACAGTCGTTGTACTTATGAACCCTGCGCCATTCAGTGTAGGCTGCAAACGTGGTTCCGACATATTCTAATGACGGCGGAATAAATGTAAAGCGATTTGAGGCTGTTTACGGCATAAAGCGCTATATAAATATCTACATTTATTAATTTTATTTAATATTTGTGCCAGGCGAGAAGAATTACATTGGCATTTTTTAATTTGACCTCTGTACAAAACGGCAATCCCAGAGCAATGTTTTATCCCCTGAGATTAACTTGGTGGACGTTAAATAAGTTGGGGAAACGGTGTATAAGAATTGTTGGTTGCTCTCTATTTATTTTCATTATTCAACACCCATGTCAACCAATGTTTAATACAATGAGGTGTTAGGAGTGACCCTCACTGCCAGGGGGTAGTGGACTCAAATTGTAGAGTACGTTTTCGCTAGAGGTCACGAAAGGTCACACAAGGGTGAAACAATTGAAAATGCTTCGATCTTGTTGATTACTCGTCTTATAACAAGGATTAAAAAATATATAGTTTGTGCTATCTACGACCTATCGTTATTGAGTTATCTCACAAAAACCTTATTTTTTAGGCAAAATGACACGTTTTTGGTTGCACGGGAGTGAAAATTTCAACTTGTTTGATTGATTACTTTTTCTAACAAAACATTATATAATGTTCAATTCTAGACCTGGACAATACCAACAGTACACATATATTTTATTGCTATTTTTAACATACACCAGGCACAAAAAGTTATAGTCATCTTTGCCGTTCAACAACATGATTATTCTGAAATATACATTTTGTTAATTGGACTTTGCTTTCTCATTTGACATATTTGACACCCTGTTCGTGAAAATCGATCAAGAATTTACCAAGAAATGCGCTTCCGAAGCCTCAAACCCGGGCCTTAAACTTCAAAATCAAAATTTGCAATTTCAACGATTTTCAATGGGAACACATCGTTGTATTGCTCATAGGCACCACGGGCCATTCAATAAAGCACACAGTGTAACAGGCACAATTGAATCGTTAAAATATCTTTGTCAATTCTTGCTTGATTTTCACGATCAGTGTGTCAAGTGAGAAAGCAAAGTCCAATTAATAAAATGTATATTTCAGAATAATCCAAAATTATCAGGTTGTTGAACAGGAAGGATGACTATAACTGACGAGTTTGTTTTTGTGCATGGTGTAGATTCTCGTTTCTATATCAAATTATTCATCTTTTCTGCATTTTTGTGGTAATTTTTATTCTAAAAGTGCACATTTGTGTGCAAATTGAGGGCGCTATTTACATACATTTTAAATTTAAATTGGCCAAATAATGTTAGTTATTCCTTACATTTCATGATGTAAAGTTTTTTAAAAATGTCCTTGCCATTTACTAGTCTGATGTTGCAATGTCATTATACATGTGTCTACCCTTTCTAAAGATGCAAACAAGATTTAAGATAGATAGCTCAATCATTGTTCACCTTTTCTTTTAAGAATGACAACATATTACATGCCATCAAACAACCGTGTACAGAGCTTACGCATATTAATGATTTTATTTTGCAGCCGAATTTGAAAGTTCCAGTTCATGGTTTAAAAAACGATTGTATGTCATTGTAATAATAATAATAATGATTTAGGGATTCAATCATGTTTCACCGTTGTTCATCCCCGTTTAACAACGATGCGGCCGCGTCGTCAGCGTGGTTTACTTCGCGAGGGCAGCTTTAGCTGCCCGAGCGAAGTAAACTTCACGTAGACGCGCCGGACGCGAGTTGTTAAACGGTGATGAACAACGGTGAAACATGATTGAATCCCTTTCAACAACGAAAGGAAGCTAAAGATCGTATGATTCACGATTATAAAGTCTTACAAAACTTCGATGATTTCTCTGTTAATATCAGCAATAAAACTACAGAATAAAACGGCCAAGTTTAGCCGCTACCTGAAAAATACTGAATTCAACTTGTAAGCTTGCATACGCACAAAGGTTCCAGGCATGACGAATTGTACCCGCTCTCGCGTAACGCGTAGTCTCGCTCGCGTTCGCGTATACGCTACAGTAAAAGTGTGGATTCATCACGGTTTAACAACGGTTGGCTCCTGTACAAAGGTATAGGAGGAGTTGTTGAAAATAATAATAATAATAATAGCGACAAAAACTAACAAAAGACAAAGAAAACTGGAAGTAAATTAAGAAACATAACTTAAGAATTACAGAATGTCTCTGACATAAGATGAGTTTTTAAGAACTTTTTAAACACAAAACTCGCATCACATCAATCTTTCTTGCAAGGAGAGTCACGAATTCAGTATTAAGTGTTCTATTTGTTAATGTATGATTTCTGAGTAGACGCCTGAAGGACGGAAGGACGGAACATGGAAGTGTTTAAAAACGTCATTTATGGAAGTCTGAATTCTAGTTGATCAATAACACTATTACATTTTTAATTTACCATTCGGGCTTTCCGTAACTTTCAAGCAACAGGTTTAAACTGCTTAGCCGGAACTATAACTCTTTAAAGCAAAAACATATATTTAAAGATAATGTTTACTTGAGATTCTTTGTAATATGAAACTGAAATGGAATTTTATTTAATTTCCTCATGGCATCATGTTACCGATCTAGCGTGGTTATATGGATCAGGGAACAAAGAGCATCAGGCAATGCGACCCTGGGGGCGCGTATAGCGAGTTCCTTTTTACACGTTCACGTTGTAAGCCAATAAAACATCGTCTTGTTTGATGCATTAATTATTGGTGTATTTGAATTGTCATTTTTAGGTCATTATGTGAGAAAGCTGAGACTGACTGATAAAGCTTGTATTGGGAGAAGGTATTACCTGGGGACGAGTAAGGATAACATTGCAATTTCGGATAAGTGATGGAATCCAAGCAAGAACAAACTTGACTTACGCATTTGCTGTTTGATTCTAAAATCAATAACATTATGGTCTGCGTAGGCATGGAACGTGAAATCTGAATTGTCATCACCAATATTTGCATCGCATACAAGATGTCCCAAAACGATGACGAATAATTTCAGAAAAATGGTGATGAATTATTAAAACTGTTACATAAAAAGGAATAATCGAGCTTTAATATTAACAACTATCAATTCATATTGAAACACTTGGTGTTTTTTTGTTTTGCCTCTTTAACCTGAGACACTCAATCAGTTGAAAAAATAACATAATTAATCATCTGTTCTTCCTTGATCGCTCCCTAAGTGCCCTTTTACATTGTGGAGTTTTGTCTAGCCGGTATTAGATTGGAGTGTGGACATTAAAATTTCTTCAAAAATCGGGACGGCGACAAATGGATCGTAGATCTTTATCCGATTATTTCTCTTTACGTAACAGTTAAAAATATCTCATCACCATTTTTCTAAAATTATTCGTTATCATTTTGAGACAACTTGTATGAGATGTAAATATTGCCCGGGAAATATTGGGTGATTACAATTCAGATTTCAAAATACTTCACGTTCCATGCCTACGCAGACCATAATGTTATTTATTGATTTTAGAATCATTTCAAATAGCAAATCTGTAAGTCAAGTTTGTTCTTGCTTGGATTCCATCACATATCCGAAATTGCAATGTTATCCTTGCTCGTCCCCAGGTAATACCTTCTCCCAATACAAGCTTTATCAGTCAGTCTCAGCTTTCTCACATCATGACCTAAAAATGACAATTGACCTTTTCGGTAAATCCCATAAGCCTTTACGAGTACACCTAAGAACTCGTCATTCTGCGTCACGCCGCTCCTCGCCGATGCGCACATCGTTTATCGAACATCGTTACTGCGCATTGCAAGTCGGCGTGACGTCAAATGACGAGTTCTCAGGTGTACTCGCAAATGGTTATGGGATTTACCGAAAAGGTGAATTCAAATACGCCAATAATTAATGCATGTTTAATTGGCTTAAAACGCGAAAGTGTAAAACGAAAATCGCTATACGCGCCCCGAGGGTCGCGTTGACTTTGTTCCCTGATCCATATAACTACACTAGATTGGTAACATGATGCCACGAGGAAATTAAGCGAAGTTCCATTCCAGTTTCATATTACAAAGAATTTCAAGTAAACATTATCTTTTAACTATATGTGTTTGCTTTAAAGAGCTATAGTTTCGGAAGATGTTCTTCGCTTGTTTGTTGTTGTTTTTTGGGTTTTTTTTCTTTTCTTTTTTTTTTTTGCGTCATATTACCTATCGTAAGGGGTTTGGAGCTCTTAACGGCTGTATTCCATAATTCTATTTATCAATGTCTGCCAATCCTTTAATAAATTAGAGAGAGAGGGGGGGGAAACTCCCTTAAATGGAGGGCTCACGTATGAAAGAGGTCCGTGCGATATGTACCTTTGAAAGGTTGAAAAACTTAGAAAAGCATTTGACGACAATAGGATCAAACCTTTGAAGGTCAGGTGCAAATGCAGCCTTGATTCTTGAAAACAGCGTCCTCCTCACCAAACGCTGAAGATAGCTTTCAAATAACATTTATCTATAGTTTTATCAGACGTACACGTCTTTATTACCGGCCAAGTAGTTTACACCTGTTGCTTGAAAGTACGGATACCTTTACGGAAAGCCCGAGTGGTAGATTAAAAATGTAATAGTGTTATGATCAACTAGAATTCAGGCTTCCATAACTGACGTTTTTAAACACTTCCTTGTTGCATTTACTGTCAATCAGTGTTCTGTGAAGCACGGTCTCATCCGTCCTTCAGGCGTCTACTCAGAAATCAAACATTAACAAACAGAACACTTAAACTGAATTCGTGACTCTCCTGGCAAGAAAGATTGATGTGATGCGAGTACAATGACATACAATCGTTTTTTAAACCATGAACTGGAACTTTCAAATTCGGCTGCAAAATAAAATCATTAATATGCGTAAGCTCTGTACACGGTTGTTTGATGGCATGTAATATGTTGTCATTCTTAAAAGAAAAGGTGAACAATGATTGAGCTATCTATCTTAAATATTGTTTGCATCTTTAGAAAGGGTAGACACATGTATAATGACATTGCAACATCAGACTAGCAAATGGCAAGGAAATTTTTAAAAACTTTGCATCATGAAATGTAAGGAATAACTAATATTATTTGGCCAATTTAAATTTAAAATGTATGTAAATAGCGCCCTCAATTTGCACACAAATGTGCACTTTTAGAATAAAAATTACCACAAAAATGCAGAAAAGATGGATAATTTGATATAGAAACGAGAATCTACACTATGCACAAAACAAACTCGTCAGTTATAATCATCCTTCCTGTTCAACAACCTGATAATTTTGGATTATTCTGAAATGTACATTTTAGTAATTGGACTTTGCTTTCTCATTTGACACACTTTTCGTGAAAATCAAGCAAGAATTGACGAAGATATTTTAACGATTCAATATGTGCCTGTTACATTGTGTGCTTTATTTATTGGCCCGTGCAGTGCTGCTTGTGTGCAATACAACGATGTGTTCCCATTGAAAATCGTTGAAATTGCAACTTTTGATTTTGGGGTTTGAGGCTTTGGAAGCGAATTTCCTGGTCAATTCTTGTTCGATTTTCACGAACAAAGTGTCAAATGAGAAAGCAAAGTCCAGTTAACAAAATGCATATTTCAGAATAATCATGTTGTTGAACAGCAAAGATGACTATAACTGACGAGTTTCTTTTGTGCCTGGTGTATGTTAAAAATAGCAATAAAATATATGTGTACTGCAGGGATGCAAATTGTGTGGGAGCGGGGAGCACCGCTCCTAGGAAATGACAGTCAAAATTGAGGAAATAATGCCTTAGAAGAAAGAAAAAGGAAGTGACAAAAAAGAGGAAGAGAGAAGAAAAGAAAAGAGAGGAAGAGGGACGAAGAGGAGAAGGAGGTAGAAGAGGGGAACATACATGTATCTCTAATATAAGTGAAGCAGTGAAGCTACTGAATGAAAGAGAGAAAGGCACTTGTGCAAAATATTGAGGAATTCACATGATATATAATATACTTGAACATGATATATATGCTACTTTGATTCCCTATTATACGAGTGGATATTAGTGGTAGATAAAATGATTAAAGAGTTTAACTTCAACACTACACTATTTTTCGCTCACCTGGAACGTTTTCACTAGTTCGACTAGCGTCTTCAGCAGATGGTGATGCTGTGATGGTATCTTGTCTACGATCGGGATAGCCTTCACTGATACAAGATACCATCACAGCATCACCATCTGCTGAAGACGCTAGTCGAACTAATGAAAACGTTCCAGGTGAGCGAAAAATAGTGTAGTGTTGAAGTTAAACTCTTTAATCATGATTCCCTATTGATGCAAAAATTGAGGAAGTTAAAACTAGTATAAGGGCATGCTGCAAACAGATGCTATCATGCTAGTGCTAAGCAAATAATTCAATATTTTTATCTTTCAACATTCAGAAGAAAGACCAATTGCAAAAAAAGAAGTGGGAATTTCTTGATAAGGAAAAGTTATCAGAAGGGGAGGGGGCCAGAGTGACAAAATGTGAAATAAAACGTCCAATAAAAAATGAAAGAAAAAATTGTGGGGGGGGCAAAGGGAAAGAAAAAGAGACAGGAGCCAGTGTCCCAGCAAATCTCACACCAATCATGGACCAAACTAGTATAAAATACCAAATTTTCCCAAATGCAGGACTTTTTGAAAGCTCGAACACTTTACAGTTATGTATATAAAGAGTCTTTTTAAGGATACGATACATGATTTACCGACAAGTGACTCATTTCGGAATGCGATCATGAATTTTGAAGAAAAAAAAGTTTTCACAGGCTTCGTTGGGACTCGAACCAGCGATTCTAAACTTCCTTCGATTACGCGTCCAGCGCTTTACCGCTCAGCCACCGTGGCAGTTGAGCGGATGAGTGTAATGATAAAAGATAATCTCATAATGCCATCTTTAGCCTTTTGTTTACTAAAAAGACGCGTTTTGTAAAGATAGATTAGCCGTTTTATGCATAAATAGCACGAACGTTTGGGAAAGGTTTCAAACAAATAATAAAGACACTGATGTGATTATGAAATTGCGTAAGTCGGGAATTATCTGTGTCGCAATGTTTTGTTTTGGTTTTAGGAATTTGACCTTAAAATTTACGACTTCATGACATTATCATTCGAAATCAACAAAAGATATTTCAACACTATATGTCCTCATTCTTTCTCTAGAATGTTTTGTACATGTATGTGAAATAGCTTCAACAATGGTTCGCTGCATAATGGTAAAAATAGCCTTGACCTAAAAAAAGGGCGAGAGGTACCATATTTACGGATTTAGGCTAAATTTAAAATTGATATAAAACGTTTGTTTTTTGATCGATTACAAAAATTAATTTCTGTCGTATAAAGAAATTGTATCTGGCGTGAATTACACCACAGTTTTTATTCCTATGGCTCTTTGACTTCTTCAAATCCCCTGGCCCTCTATAATTACGCACAAAAGATCGAGTCCCCTTAAAAAACATCCTATGTTACCATTCCCATCTTTCGAAGTGCAGAACGAACCTATTTTATGTCTGGTATGTTTGAGGAAATCTTGAGCCTAAAACCTTGCTCCTGAGGAAGAAATCACAATTTGCACCCCTGGTGTACTGTTGCTATTGTCCAGGTCTAGAATTGAACATTATTGTAATGCTTTGTTATAAGAAGTACTAATAAATCAAACAAGTTGAAATTTTGACTCCCGTACAACCAAAAACGTGTCATTTTGCCTAAAAATAAGGTTTTAGTGAGATAACTCAATAACGATAGGTCGTAGATTGCACAAACTATATATTTTAAATCAATGTTATAAGACGAGTAATCAACAAGATCGAAGCATTTTCAAGTTGTTTACCCCTGTGTGACCTTTCGTGACCTCTAGTAATTGAGTCCACGCTCTAGTAGTAAAGTCCACGCTTCCCCAAATGTCCAAATTTGGGAAAGAAAGTCACCTTTTCATAAAATTGCCCCCCCCCCCCCACCCCCTTGGAAAAATGTCCACTTTTTCAAAATCAGGGCCTGTAAAGGACTGGTAACGTCAAATCTATTTTTACCGTGCTTAAAATATTCATGTCCCTAGATTTTGGGTAAATATTGCTCTTTAAAGAACACACATACAGCTATCAGCTAGTGTTTCTTTGAAATTCTTTGGAATATGAAACTGGGTTAGAATTTGATTTAATTTCTTCGTAGCATCATGTTACCAATCTAGCGTAGTTATATGGATCAGGGAACAGAGTCAACGTGACACTCTGGGTACGGATTTTTGTTTAACACGTTCGTGTTTTAAGCCATCGTTTGATGCATTAATAATTGGTATATTTGTATTGCCATTTTTAGGTGATGATGTCAGAAAGCTGCGACTGACTGATAAAATGGAAGAAGGTATTACAGAACCTGCGGGTGAGCAATTCCGGATATTGAAGTGATGGAATGCAAGCAACTAACTTGATTTTACCACTTTCACTGTTTGAAAGTCTTAAATACAAACTGCATAGATATGAAAAGTGAAGTATTTTGAAATCTGAATCGTCATTACCAATATTTGCATCGTATATGACACGTCGTAAGCTTAGACCACCAGGCATAACACTATTGCTTTGTGAACAAACCAGTTCGTTAAAGACCAAATACATGTAATATAAGTATGTTTTCATCTGGTTACTTCTAAGCAAATGCACAACTTTCAAGTATTTTGTTTGCAAGAAATCATTATAATAGAGCAACAATGCAGTGTGAAAATTTAACTTCATACATACGTTTTGATTGTCCATTGAAATGCGTGTGAGATTGGCGTATGAAACGGAATTTGCGATTTGCATCTTTAAAAAATCCTACTTGTAAACGCCCAAACGACGTTGAAATTGACTGCGTCGCAGTTTAGGCGACCACAATTTTCCCAACGAAATATATAATTTCGAAAAGTCATGATAAAGTATTACCTAAAATTTTAAAACCAAGATATAATTTTGAAGTTTGGTCTTTATTCTTTCAAGTAAAGTTAATGTTGCATGGTATCAAAAATCACACTTAAAGCTGTAAGCACTTGATCATTGTTATTCTGGGCTCAAAAGCTCTTTGGAAAGTTAAAATATAACATATTTGCACAACATTAAGAATTGAAGTTGGAAACCTCCCAGTTGCAGACATCAAAGTTTTCTCGGACAAACTTTTATTCATCTTCAATAACATAACACCCTCGGATTATAAAATAGATAAAGTGAACTATATTTAATGAGATACACAAACTTTAGGAAGCGGTGAGTGAGTATGAAAAAAGCGCATATTGATCAAACAATGAACTGCATTGATGCTTGCATTATGTAATCGTTAATTTCTACAAAACCAGTCAACCGAATCAAATAAAATTTTCTTATGTGATGCACAAAATAACTTATGCGCTACATTTTGATTTCTTTATTCTGATGTCTATTTCGCGACTTAGGTTCAATTTTATTCGCTCGATAATTTTTTCTGGGACACCCTGTATGTCCGATGAAACATGATTGCTATGATCAGATTTGATAAATTCAACATAACTTCCTTCGGAAATGTCCGATGTCCTTGGCTTTAAACATTACAACCAAGTAAACCCAAAAATGATTTTAAAACATCATATAGGCCTATGTGTTATTAACACATGCATTTTGGTATGGGGCAAAATGTTTTATTAACTTTTAATGTTGGGTTATTTTAAGGTCATGAACATTTTTAAAACGTTTTATATTAAAAAACAACACAGCTATATTATTGAAATGTCAAAATGTTATTGCAAACTATTTCTTTACAAACATTATCGCAAATATATTCTGTCAATACTTTCTGTTATAAACTGTTCTAAATCAAGTTTTCAAAAATGTTTTCTAAATGTTATTAAAACGTTTTATACCCTTTAAATAAATCAAAACCTCAGAATACAACTTTTAAAACTGAAATTGAAGTGACTGATTTAGTAACTGATTTGAAAGTGTGCTTGCCACATTCATGACATTTGTGCACAAAGCACTTGATTATTTTTGAAGTTATCTTCAGTATAAAAATAGCAGAGTTTTATTGCCAATGTTATCTTCAGTAGATAGCAGAGGGTTCCCTAATTAAGTTCACTTTTAACGTTAAAATCTTCAACTCTTCAAAACTTTTAATCTTCAAAAAATATTATACGGCAGTTCATTTTTTAAGTAATCGTCAGTAGATATATGGATTTACTTTTCAAGTTATTTTCAGCAGATAACAAGGGTTCAGCGTTAAAGTTATCTTCAGTAGATAAGACAAGGTTCTCCTTAATAGATAGATCGATAGTATACCGTGTGTCGAAAGTCCGTTCCGCCCATATTCCGACTTCCCATGGAGCGTAGCATCAATATGGAAGTACCCCCTCTGTTTATTTGCCTTTGGGCTAGTAGCTGCAATGAATCCAAAGGCGCATTGCAAAGAAAAAAATATGTCGGCCGTTGTTCTAGATTTTTAGAGCTAATTTTGTATGTTTTGACAGATTCAAAGGTCTGCAAACCTCGAATTTCAATGGAAAAACAACATAACCGAGGTTTGCATACCTTCAGAGGTTATCGACCATAAAGAGACAACAACTTCAAATAAATTGCTAAGTGACATTTTAATTAATCTAAAACAATAACCAGTAACAAATTAATATCAAATTAATTGTGTAAGTTTAATTTAAAGCATGTTAAAGTGGTTTTCTTATGGGGGGAGGAACAGACTTATGACACACGGTATAGATTAAAGTTATATTCAGTAGATAGGGTTTCATTCCTATTAATGATATCTTCAGTTGTGATATGCTCTGAGTAATTTAATTTGAATATTTATCTTTGTTTACAATTAAACTCTATTTCATGAGACATTTTAGGGATTCCCCTTTCTTGCTTGCATCAAATTGAGCAACAACAAATTGAATCATTTCTAATTTTAGATAGTTGGGAATTCCCCTGAGATTGTAAAATGAAAATGACATCATAACTGGGGAAACCCCACAGGAAGTGATGTAATGTGAAAGGTTAATGTTTATAATGGTTCTTGGGATTTTCCAAGATTACATCGTGTGTTGTAAAATAGCAATTGGCTATTAAAATATTTGGATTTTCCTGTGCTTGGTATATAAGCATGTGTAAACACAAATCATTACAGTTTATAATGTTGTACTGGACTAGCTAATGTGCTTACGGTCCAATTCCTTCAAAGAAAGGAAATTGCGAACCAGAAATATTTTATGTAGTCAATGTACTACTACCTGCCAGTAGTGTCGGAGAAGATCTAGAATACGTCAAAGAGCATAGAGCGTACTTCTTCCAAGAAAGGAATATTCTTCTGTCGGTTTGCTGAAGTCTGGTTCATGAAACAACACATCTGTCAAGATAAGTGGAAACAGGGGAACAACGGCAACGCAGTCATGTTTCTTGAAAATTGTGTGAAAGGTGAAAATAGCACCGTTTTGGAGATAGAGAACGGCACAAGGAGTTAAGTGTTTGGCGAATTGCGCGTGGAGTTAAGTGTGGAGAAAGCAGCGCCATTTCTGAGCGAGGATTTTATACGCAAAGGATTTTACGCATATGATTATAACTGCCTTCTTCAGTGGATCTTCGCAGGACAAGTGAACCAGGATATGCATCAAGAACATTGAGAACAAAAACCTTTCAATCAACTACAAGATGAAGGCTGCCGGATAAGTAACTTTGCTAGATGAGTGTATATGTATGATATATTTTACTTTCAAATAAAGACTTAGATATTGTTAACTTAATTAATCAGTGTGTTTTGTTGTGCATTCTAAAGTGAATTTGGGATAAAGGTGTTTTTGGCCTTGCGTCATTAGTACACGACTCGTAACACAGTAGATTTCACCATGTTCACTAGCGACATTATCTTCAATAGATAGCAAGGGTTTGCTATCAAAGTTATATTCGGTAGAAATTAACGACGTCATTGAGAAATATCAGAAAGAAAATGAGAGCAAGGAGAGCAAAGTCTAGATGAAGATAGTTTACATGAAGAAGTTGAAAATGATGAAGAAGATAACAAAGCGACATCCAGAAACAATAACAGACCAAATCAGTTAATTGCAATTCATAGTAATATGATATTTTATCTTATCAGTATACATTATTAAAAAGGTATAGTACCTCATACAAATTTTGATATTTGCATATTATTGCATAATTATTAATTATGAAATTTGCTTATGATTGAAAGTTATAAAGAGTACGACAGAGTCCCCCACCCCGAATAACAGTTTACTGTATTAAAACAGTTGACTTTTTTTTATTTCCTTAGCAGTGAAAGCAATATGCGTTGCTGGTGCGACTGCGCAGTAAAGTAAAAACATCTTCAGAGCGACAAAGCGGCAAGCGGCAGGAAAGTATGAAATCAGCCTAATCACAATAATAATGCATCAAAATTTGCCTTTCAAAAACAACATCAACACTTGACAAGGATTCCCTTAAGTGCCCACGCATATAACATCCAAAGCTTTAATCAGCTTGCTACAGTTTGGTCTTCTGTAGTAATCCTAGTAATTTGGATGGTTCCTGTAAAGAAAACACAATATCAGAAACATAATTGTAGTATTTTCATATTAATAGTAAGGATACAAGTAGAGTTTCTTCCACTGATTCGGAGACATGCCGCAAAATAAGGCCAAACGGCTTGAAATATAATGCTGTGTCGGACATAATCCTTGAACAGAGCAAAAGTTCCAAGTCAGCAAAAACATCTGTATCCGGATCCAGCGATGCTGACGTCTTCATCAGTGCTCCGGCCCCAGGTCTTTAGAGTAGAAATACTCGAAGACTCGGGAATCGGGTTTAATCATTTTCACAAACTGGGCTGTTTTGTCAAAACAAACATGTTGCTGGAACTCAGTGGTTTTCTTGTTAAATTATGTATGTGCCAAACCATCAAGTTAAAATAGATCAACTTCATGCTCTTGGGTGGGGTATGAACGTTTGGACAGTATTTTTGTGGGACATGAGAGCACATCAGACATATCGAATTGAATTCTGAATACGAAGAATGTCCTCTTGATATCAAATATCAAATTTTAATAACTTGTATCATATCGTGAGAATTAAAAAAATCAAAATTATTTGATATCAGGACATTCTTCGTATTCAGAATGCAATTCGATATGTCTGATGTGCTCTCATGACCCACAAAAATAATATCCAAACGTTTATACCAGAGCCCGCCTTAAGCCATCTTGAAATATTTATTTCTAACTAACATGTGCCCTCATTTGACCCACCCCTTAATTATATTGTTACTATTGTATGTTATAATCAAACGAACCTTGGTAGCCTGTTGGCAGTAGTCAGGTAACTTGAAGTATTTATCAGGATCACCAATACCTAGTTCAAAATTCATATTCCCACTCGTTGAAACTACGTCTTCTGTTATGGAAAAGAAAATATGATATGGAAATTGATATTATTTGACATGCCCGACGATATTGACTACCCGTGTCATATTAATAATTTAGAGTTTCTCTGCAGTGAAATTTTCATTTATATTTAACCTGGCAAGCGTAGACATTTGTTGTAAAATATTTTCGAATCCAAATTGGAGAGCGCTTCGCAACTTTAAAAATAAAATAAACGTTTTTACCTCGGCGAGAGATTTGAGACCATTTTGATTAAAATCAGTGCATTTTCAAATATCAGAGCATTTTAAATTCAGTTAAGTTCGGTATTATTTGGAATCTTGGAGCCCAAAATGTATCCTTTGACCCTTTTAGTATTTACTCGAGAACTGTATAGACTGAGACTGGAGGCAGGTTAAACAATATTTTTCGAATCCTTATGACGAGGGGAATACGTTGGTTTAGCTTTTAACCAGATTTGACCAACTTTGTAATTGTACCCACTACTGGATAAGTGGCCATTTTTAATTTTTTGCAAATTAGGCCTCTTTCCCCAAAAGGGATTTTTAATAGGACTTTATCCTACGCAATATGTTATGATGTTCTGGGGACTTGGGCTTCAAGGGTCCAAATTGAAAAATGATCTGATATTTGAAAAATTGTAGTCATGGTAGTGAAAGAAGTGAAAGACACTTACTTTGTAATTACTTTGAAGTTTAGTATTGAACAACAGAACTAGCTACAAGAAGTACAACACGGGGCTATTCCATACACTCCTATGTAAGACATGACCTTAATCTCCACACAGGGAGTGTGATTTACAAATAGGGTAATCTGATGAATGTGACTCCATTTGAAATCTACACCCCCTGTGTGAAAGATTAAGATCATGGGAGCGTGAATTTCAAATAGGGTTACCCGAATGGGTGACTCCTGACTCGATCCATTTGAAATCTACACCCCCTGTGTGAAAGATTAAGATCATGGGAGCGTGAATTTCAAATAGGGTTACCCGAATGGGTGACTCCTGACTCGATACATTTGAAATCTACACCCCCTGTGTGAAAGATTAAGATCATGGGAGCGTGAATTTCAAATAGGGTTACCCGAATGGGTGACTCCTGACTCGATCCATTTGAAATCTACACCCCCTGTGTGAACTTGGGTAAGGCCATGTCTTGCATAGGGGTGTATGTATTACAACTGGACTATTCCATTATAAGATTAACACCTACCTGTGACCCCTCCAGCTGTAACCTTCCCAGAGAAACTTCCACCAATAGGAACACAGCCATTATCAGTGTCTACAGACATGCTGGCTGTGCCAGTGACCTGCCAATCGGTCTGGTTAATAGCCTGGTTAAACACCCATATGTCAAAATACACGCCCTTATTGCCAAGGTAATTTTTGCCAACGTAAGTTGCATTCTCTGTTTTGAAAAATAGAAATATATTTTGTTAAAATTATTGTGCATCATTTCATTAGACACAATATTTGAGGACTAGTCTAGTGGGAGAAGTGTCCAAGACTTATATAGTAGGCCTACGCCTAGCGTCTTTACCATTTTTAGTATTGGTCACAAACATTGAGCACTTGCCATCAAATACCAAAATTTCTTGTTTACCTGGTATGCATCTGGAATTCAAGAAGTCAGTCGCTGGTTTTTGTACACATTGTTTCTTGATAGGATCAATTTCCCATGACAGTTTCTGTATCAGGAATAAAAAAAACTAGACATGTACATAACTGTGGTCTAAGACCACGAACACAGCCGTTGTGTGACCCTTCATGACCTTTGACCCCAAAATCTCTGAATACCCCATTGACATTGGCGAATGTCAATGCATGTGTGCACGTGGCATCACTCTGGTATATGTTATTTGTGCCCGAAGAGGCATTTTGCAGGAATTTTGTTTTAGACCGGAAGTGACCCCTTAATAACCTTTGACCCCAAATAAAAAATTACCACGCATACACTGGGTAATAACAATTCATGTATAAACATACCGTTACAATGCTATGTTTTTTCTTGGTTAATAAAAATGTTTGAAGGTATTTCATTTTATACCGGAAGTGACCCCTTAATGACCTTTGACCCAAAATCTGTGAGGACCCCACAGGCACTGGGTATTAACAATGCATGTGTGCAAGTGACATCAGTCTCCTGTGTAATTTGTGGGAGAAGAAGCATTTTAAAGGTATTTCGTTTTATTCCGGAAGTGACCCCTTAATGACATTTGACCCCAATTAAAAAAATACCACATATACATTGGATAACCACAATTCATTAATGAACATACCGTTACTGGCCCATGTTTTTCTTAGCAAATAAAAATTTTTTTGAAGGTTTTTCGTTTTATACCGGAAATGACCCCTTAATGACCTTTGACCCCAAATCTGTGAGGACCCCATAGACACTGGGTAACAACAATGCATGTGTGCAAGTGGCCTTAGTCTCCTATGTAATTTGTGGGAGAAGAAGTATTTTAAAGGTGTTTCGTTTTATTCCGGAAGTGACCCCTTAATGACCTTTGACCCCAATTAAAAAAATACCACATATACATTGGATAACTACAATTCATTTATGAACATACCGTTACTGGCCCATGTTTTTCTTAGCAAATAAAATTTTTTGAAGGTTTTCGTTTTATACCGGAAATGACCCCTTAATGACCTTTGACCACAAATCTGTGAGGACCCCATAGACACTGGGTAATAACAATGCAGGTGTGCAAGTGGCGTCACTGTCCTACGTAAAAATTTTTTTTTAAAGAACTATTGAGAGAGGGCACTGTATACGTATACCGTTATTTTTAATACTAATCTTTGCCACCCCCCCCCCCTTTTGACGTACCAAAAAACTTTGCCCTTTGTTTTTATTACATGCCAAAAAATCTTTGCCCTTCCCCTCTTTACAAATGTAAGATTTTAGGGAACCAGAATTTAAAACCTTGAATTGTCTTATCATAATTATAATGTGAGCGCAGCGAGCAAGAAATTCTGCATAATTTGAACATGTTTCTAAAGTTTTCCTACACCTAGGGCGTAATATAGATACGGTGCCCAAAAATGCTTTCCCTCGCCCTTTTTTTTTTTTTTTTTTTGACCTGCCAACAAATCTTTACCCCCTCCCTATAATTCACCACCCCGGGGTACACATAATTATTGCACCACCCCTCAAGCAGACAGTGGTATCCGGGAGTGATATATATTGATCCAGATTGAATGAATTGAAAATAACAATGGGCTATTCCAGATAAAGTATGCACACCCCCCATAGAGGATATGGAAACTTGATGCTCTAAAAATCTGGAAATCCTCACACTAAGAGCAAAAAAAGTCTGGAAATCCAGATAGCAACTGTGTTCAAGGTGGTTGAGGAAAAAGATTTTGATCAGGAAAAAAACTGGATTTCCATTAGCCATCCCAAAAAAAATTCTGGAATTCCAGCAATGAGGAGCAAAAAAGTCTGGAAATCCAGTTAACAATATTGTGTTCAAGGGGGTTGAGGAATAAGATTTTGATCGAAAAAAAAAAACTGGATTTCCATTAGCCACCCCAAAAATTTCTGGAAATCCAGGAGTAAGGAGCAAAAAATACTGGAATTCCGGATTTCTACCAAAAACTTATAAAAGTGTTGCAAAATGCAAAAAAATAATTGAAATTCCAATTAGCCATAGAGGAATTGTGTTTAAGATGACCAAGAAAAACATTGAAAGCATTATAAAATGGGGGAGGAACCTGTAATTCCAATAGGGTATAGCTAAAAAACTGTTAAAAACAGTCCTGATTTCAGTTTGCGTATGAATGTGTATCCGATCGTCTATAAAGTGACCCAAAAATAAAACAAATTAACGAAACAGCCACCAAAATATATGAATTTCCTGGATTTTAAAGCAATTTTGGATTAAAATTTAGCTTATTTGGTATCAAAAAATGTTCCAAGTTTTTATTAGCCTATAAAAATTGAGCCAATATTCCCAATTTTGAGAAAAGTCTGAAATCCCTCCCCCCTTTTTGTAAATGAAAACAAGTTCACTTGTTATGAGCAGAGAGAAGATCTCTGGTAGGAGTGATGAGTTGCAAGACCTATTGGGGTTCACTGACCTTTTAGGGCCTACATTTAACAAGTTCAACAAAAGTCAATACTATTACGTAATTGTTCATGGTACATGGCACACACACACAAAGGGAAAATCAATATTGTATTTCTTGGTCATAAACCTTGCCTCCTGTTTATGTTTCCTATCATCTGTTTTAAAATTTACTGGTGCGCTTTTAGAATATTTTAGGATAGCTGAGACCCGGAGCTGAGAGAACTTTCTTAATTCTGTGTATTAAAAAAATACAAATCTACCTATCGTGGCTTGGGGTTTTAATAACAGGCTTGATTTCCGAAGTTGATTGGTTTTCAATGATGGATACATATTTTAAGTTTAGCATGATCAGTTTTTGTTATTTAGTTAGGTTTTATAAAATGTTACAAAAAAATAAAAAATAAATAATAATAATAGTATTAAAGGCTACGAAAAAACCCTTCTATACGGGCCCAACAGTGACAGCTCGTGACCTGAATTTGTGTTTTTGAGAATTGTTTTAAAACATTTATTTATTTCGTGATTCTAGCATCCTCTTTTTATGACATTTTTCAGTGGATATCCACGTAAAAAGCTTATTCCCAAAATGTCAGTTGATGCATGATACATTACAATGCTCCATAAATAAAGATCAATGTTGTAATTTGTCAAATTTGACGATATTTTTGCTAAAAACGAATTATTCAGCAATTTTTGGTACATAAACATTTAATATGTAGCCAGAGGTTTCCAGTTTTGAAAAAAGTGGGGGGATGTGGCTTCAGATTTGGATGATATTTTAGGGTAATTTTAGCCTCCCCTAAAAAAAAAAGCACACAAAACAAACCACCCGACCCTACTTGAACTTTCATCCGCCCGTACAATATGGCATGGTTTCTTCGTCGCCTAAAATACTTTTAGATTAATAAATAACATGACACAAAAAACTGAAATTTTGACAATAATAGTTTTTTCCTGATCATTTTAATGTACATTTTGACCAAGTATCAGCAAATTCATATAGCGATGAAATACAAAGATTACACATAACTATATAACATTTGAAAGAGGGACTCTAAAATTTAATATACATTTAAAAATCCAAAAGCAAAAATCAAGAAGTGCATATTAAAATTAATTTATATTAAAAAAATACAAATCTACCTATCGTGGCTTGGGGTTTTAATAACAGGCTTGATTTCCGGAGTTGATTGGTTTTCAATGATGGATACATATTTTAAGTTTAGCATGATCAGTTTTTGTTATTTAGTTAGGTTTTATAAAATGTTACAAAAAAATAAAAAATAATAATAATAGTATTAAAGGCTACGAAAAAACCCTTCTATACGGGCCCAACAGTGACAGCTCGTGACCTGAATTTGTGTTTTTGAGAATTGTTTTAAAACATTTATTTATTTCGTGCTTCTAGCATCCTCTTTTTATGACATTTTTCAGTGGATATCCACGTAAAAAGCTTATTCCCAAAATGTCAGTTGATGCATGATACATTACAATGCTCCATAAATAAAGATCAGTGTTGTAATTTGTCAAATTTGACGATATTTTTGCTAAAAACGAATTATTCAGCAATTTTTGTTTTTTTTTCATTTAATATGTAGCCAGAGGTTTCCAGTTTTGAAAAAAGTGGGGGGATGTGGCTTCAGATTTGGATGATATTTTAGGGTAATTTTAGCCTCCCCCTAAAAAAAAAAAGCACACAAAACAAACCACCCGACCCTACTTGAACTTTCATCCGCCCGTACAATATGGCATGGTTTCTTCGTCGCCTAAAATACTTTTAGATTAATAAATAACATGACACAAAAACCTGAAATTTTGACAATAATAGTTTTTTCCTGATCATTTTAATGTACATTTTGACCAAGTATCAGCAAATTCATATAGCGATGAAATACAAAGATTACACATAACTATATAACATTTGAAAGAGGGACTCTAAAATTTAATATACATTTAAAAATCCAAAAGCAAAAATCAAGAAGTGCATATTAAAATTAATTTATATTAAATGAAAAATCCGGACATTGATTTTGGTTTTTTTTACATGTTTTGTATCTGTACAATGCCACATTACAAACCAAATGTCAGACGAATCCGTCTCTTTGATAGCATTTAAAAAGGGACTATGAATCCAATATCATATTAAAATTCTCATCAATATTAACTGTATACTAGCTAAAAGTAAAACTACTGTTCTTTGAATGGTACAAAATGCAGATGTTCAATCGAAATATAGACCTGTCCGGAATTTTTAGGTTGGTAAGGGAGTGTTCATAAATACTTTGGTGGGGGGTTGGAAAATATTGGGGGGGGTCAAAAATAATTTGGTCCTAAAAAGGGGGATCGGGGGGATCAATAAAAAAATCAGTTCTTAATAGGGGGTCAAAATATTTGAGGGTAAAATTCCGGGGTAAAATGTACGAGAAGGCATGTACATTCCAAAAATTGAATGTTAAATATTCAATTTTGTAATTCCAAGCTACATGTACAAATCAACAAAATGTGCGCACTTTACAATTTGTGTGTAAGACTATGACTCCAATGAGTAATAACTCCAAACGGTAATTTTTAGCTCTAGTTAATGACCATAGGGTAGATCCCAGTGGTGGGGATAAATCTCCCCAATATTTTGTTAGGGGCAATGGTCCATACAATCATCCCCCCAATGTTGACGCCTGTATATGGATTTCTAACCAAAATTAACCCCATATTTGGTTATTTTAAAATAAAAGTGCCAATTTTTTTGCGCTTCGTGCAAATTAATTCCAGTTTTGTACTATATTTTACCAGTTTAGCTTCAATATGGCAAATTTTTTTGCGCGCTTTGTGCGCATTTGTACCATAAACTTATTTTGTCAGCAAAAGGTGCTGGATTCACTTGACTTCAAGAAATTTTCACCAACCCATATGTCAAAAAGAAATCTATGCCACTGTTATTAATGATGTATATTTTTGGCTTCTTTTTTAAGACATGAAGGGGGAATCAAACAAATTTTAGACCATAAAAGGGGGGGGGGTAAAAAAATCCGCCCTTTTTTAGGGGGGGTCAAAAATTGTTGACGTCCGAGGTTCCAACTTTTCCAAACCCCCACCAAAGTATTTATGAACACTCCCTGATGTATATGAAACAAATAAATATCCACATCATTACCATTTGTTTCCCAATTTCAAAACAAGTTATGTTTTAGAAAAGGAAAACAAAACATGTATACAAGAACAAAATAAATCACAATTTAGACCAAAAACTATGTTTTTGACATTCGTTCATGATCTTTTCATTTTACCTGGCTGACATTTCTGAAAAGTGACGTGGGCTGAGATACTCATACTTGAGTTGAAAAATGCATTTTTTTGTGATTCAGTTATTTTGTGTATTACGAAACCCAACAATATGATGGGTTGGGGGAAATGGCGATTTTTGCTGACAAGGTTGTTGAATTAAGATTAATTACGGGATATTTTTATGCTGTTACTTGTGAAAAATATTATGGAGCCTGACACATTATACACAAAATAATATTTATATAATTATTGATCAAGTTTCAGCTTGTATGGATTTTGGCGTTTTTGTCCTAAAATTTCAGAATTCTGCACACATTGACTGCAGAAATAAAATCCACAAAACTTTTCAGTTCAGTTTACTATTTGATGCATATTAACCCAATAACATTTAAATTTTGTTGTGAAAAAAATTACCTGGACTGTTGATCTTGTGCCATGTCGGCCATGTTTTTTGGCAAATTCTAAAAGCATGATGATTTCAGTGCCTCGATTTGAAAAAAAATAAATTGATATGTTATTGACCTATAAAGTGCCATTTCATAAAAAAAAAACTTTGACACTTTCACAAATATGCATATGTATGAAAAGGTAAATATATACTTACAGGCTGAGTCAAAAAGAAGTAAACTCATGTTTGAGGGGCTGTAACTCGAGATCTGTAAGGAATCTGCTAAAAATGAAAATACCACTGGAAAGAGCAAATTCTACTCGTCTAAATAAAAAAATAGCTGCACACGGTTTCACTTCCCAAGTTAAGGGATGGGTTTATGTGTGTAAATGGAGGAGAAATGGGAGGATTTTGGCATGTTTGCTGTGATTGTTTGCCTAGCAATATTGATCACAAGTACACAATTGATGGTGCATATCAAGGACCAAACTCTATAGTTTTATATTTGAGCACGATCACTTCTGTAAGGTCATGGGAAATTATGTAAATCGGCTTTTATATTTGATGTTGCATATCGGCTCACGCACTTTTTTTGGTACCCAGTATTTCACAAAGTCCCTGTACTCTGATGACCCTATGACTTTTTGCTGGTATGTTGAGCACTTTAAACAATTAATTATAGTACTTACCTCCTACTTTAGGAACATGCGTATGCCTTAATGTATGTCGACCATGTCAACAACCCAGTGTAGTTTTACATGGTTGGAAAAGTCTATTTCCTTTCGCTATTTTGCCAATCATAATTCATAAATTGTCCAACTTTTTGACAAAAAGAGTTTTGCAACTATTCCGCCAGCAAGGAAACACAAATTTATGTGTATCCAGTGCGTCCTTTACGTTTAAATAGTTCAGTTTATTGTCAAGTTGTGCCTCTATACGCCATATTTACGGAATTGATGATACGAGCTGATACGGAATTTTTGAACCCAAATTTCTTGAAAATATACATTACCTTTTTAACTTCTCGCCACGAAATTGGATTCATAAGAAGGTCAAATACAAGCCTTCCATTATGGCTGGTATCATCATCTCGATTGGTGTCTTGTGTTAGTATTATTCCATATTTTGCTGGTAGAAGATCAATGAAACCCTCCATAATTCACGACTACTGTCACTTGTGTTATAAACTCGATGTGTTTACTATATTGTCGCTCGGGTCCGCGACTAATCGCAGGTACCGGTCTATCATTAGCTATTCTATACACTTTTCAATAGCCTTATTGTGATGTGTGGGAGTTTTAAAAGCCGAGCCATGAACAAAATATAATGCGAGCACCCGGGGCCATCAACTTTAGAGGTGACGGTATGTGCCTGTCAATATATGCCCCTCTTTTGAAGCCGACTATACCCGATGACCAGGCACCTTCAGTTTTCAAAATATTATACCCAATGACCCCTTTTTCATTTTGATTGTACATAATGACCCTTTTTTTATTATAGAAAAAAACCCCAACGTTTTGTACTGATATGCGCCTACTTCGCGACGCTAGGCACATATAGGCCTACCCATCAATTCTAAAGTTGAGTGCCCCGGGGCGAGCGCATACTGCGGGCCAATGAACAATGAGATAGTGGCTTTTCTGATATCGCTTTGAGGAACTGTTGAAGTATAAATCAGCCAACGAGTAGGTGTGTCCAAATTGCACATCTTGAATTGAGACCAAGACATGCTGTTATTTCAATTGTTATACCGTTCCGGTTGGTTTATTACCTACCATTGCCTACGAGATGCAGTTCTAAGGTGACAGAGGGACAGGTCTGCAATTCGATTCCACAACCATTCATACCTTTCATCTGTTTTATTGTATTATCGTGCGAATTGCTCCGTGGTACCTTACGGGTACCTGAATTTTATTTGAATGAAGATGACTCTATACAGTATATGCAATAAACCAACCAGAACAGTATAACAATTGAAATAATAGGCAGTTCTAAGATAGGTTAAGAAGAATATAACGTCACAATTCTGTATTATTATTCAAGGTTGTAACGTGTGTCTATGCTGTCATGTAGGCCTACCTGGCAACAGACACGCCCCAGTACAAACAGATGAAATTTGTAGAAAAGCGTGATTATGACAAAAACATTAAAAAATGATACTTTGAGGGATTGTTTTTTTAATTTTTGTATGGCAGATCATACATACACATGTGCTGAGGTCAAAAAGGTAAAAATTTTGTTTTTGACCCCTGACTCACCTGTCATTCCAAACAACCCCTTAAGTAGGGGCCTATCTATTATATTGATTGGTAAGGCGCGATATTCAAATGCAAATAAAGTTCTGTGGCAGGCGTAGTAGTTTCGATCAATAATTCCTACATGTTAAAGGGCTCTCGATATGAATTTTACCTCATTGCACTACATTATAATAAAACTGGCCAAATAACAACATGGCACCACAATTTACCGCACGGGAGCCCACGTTTCTGTCGACGAAGTATCATGAAATTAAGAGTCCCACTGAAGTTCAGCGTCTTTTTCGTCTCCAATTTCCTACAGCTAACCGGGTTTCATGTAAGGGAGCAGTATATAAGAATGTGAACAAGCTCAATGTGCATGGGACGTTAAGGAACAGACAGCCGGAAGCTTCAGGCAGACCACGAACTGCTAGATCACATGTGAACATTGCTAGAGTTAGACATGCGTTACAGCAAGACCAAAGATCAGCTCAATCCTTTACCCAACATTCCCCAATCAAACTTCTGCCGGATCGTTCGTAAAGACTTGAATTGGTATCCCTACAAAATATAGTACCGTCATGGACCTTGTTGAATATTAATTGAAAGCAAAAGTTGTCTTTTCAACAATAAATCCTGTTAGCACTTTGATGATTCGTCGAAATTGAAATGGATGAAAATCAATCAGCCGTGTGCAGCTACAAAAATGACTGGTTGTATTCAAATGAGTATAACTTTAGTTTGCTGTGAGCAATTGCAACAAATCTTTTCTTTATTTAGACGTGTAGAATTTGCTCTTTCCAGTGGTATTTTCATTTTTAGCAGATTCCTTACAGATTTCGAGTTACAGCCCCTCAAACATGAGTTTACTTCTTTTTGACTCAGCTTGTATGTCAATAAAAATTCAAAAAAAGTCATACATTAAAATGCGTAAAAGACAGTCCCAATTTGCAACAAAATTTCACAGAAAGTCCTAATGTCTACTGCAGTGGGGCTCATATGGATCACTAGATGTATAATTATGACAAACACTCATTGGCTTTGGAAGATTTTTAACATGGGGGTGGGACTGACAATTTAAAAAATATTTTGTGGGACATTCTGGGGGTGCCCGAGTGGGGTTTTCTCCCCCCCCCCCCCCTTGGAGTCAGAAAATTTTGCAAAATATAGGTCACAAACACCCATTTTCACTCTATTTTGTCACAATTTTTAAATTTCACCTAGGATTATTTGGGGGGGGGGGGGGCTGAAAGGTATTCCAGAGACTCCCAGACCCTAGTTCCTAAGCCTATGACACTGCTTTTATAAAAACTTGGAAAATAACAAAGCCATTTGGAGCAATTTGGAACTAGTAATTCAAGACTGGAGGTTTCATATATGTGGCATGTATACGGGCGTTGAAACTTTAAAAAGTAACAGTCCCCAAAGAATTTAATAAGCTTTTTGACAGTCCCCAAACAGGGAATTCCCTTTTAACAAAGGAGCACCTGCGTAGTACCAAGGTAAGCCCCATCGGCGTGACATGATCCCACTCCAAAAAAATCTTTAAAAAGTAACAGTCCCCAAAGAATTTATATAATAAACTTTTTGACAGTCCCCAATCAGGGAATTCCCTTTTAACAAAGGAGCACCTGCGTAGTACTAAGGTAAGCACCACCATCGGCGTGACATGATCGGACTCGTTCTACTTGCTGTGGCTTCATGTATTTATCATGTAGCCTGTATATAATATATTTATTTCATTCCAATACAGGTATATTTAATATAAAAACGACATTTGAGGCTTTAGGTATTTTAGTCTCCGCTCAAACCAAAGTAAGAAAGTTTGAATTCTTACGTACATCCATTGACAATAGGCTACAACAAATCAACAATATTCGAGTTTAAAGGTAGAAAAAACAGATCTAGGCCTCAAGAAAGAAAGAACAGGATTAAATAAAGAATAATTAAGGACATAAAGATAGAACTTTGCCCTAATTAATTTTTAGCAAAAACTGAAGCAAGAAGCTGAGTTTCACAATCCAATCCTTTCATGTTCGAAATGTGTGCTGCCGACAGAGTATGCTTCCCTTTGCGTGGTTCAGTTCATGGACCTAAAACTCGGTTTAACAAAATATTGCTATGCATTGAGAAAGCAACATGATTACCTCGTTCCCTTCATGCAAGGCCTAAAAAATTGTTTGATTGGCGTAACATGACAAAAATAGGTTAGGTCGGTCGGCAATTAAAAAAAAATTACATACATTTAAAGCTGTAAATTGCGTAAATTGGAACTTTTTAAAATTTGTTTTTAAATTTCAATTTTTTAAAAAAAAAAAAAAAAAAGTCTAGGGTCAGGCCTATTTTTAAGGTGGGTCGGGTTACACCAATCAAACAATTTTTAGGCCTAAGTAACTATTGCAAAATGGGGCCGTAAAATAAACATCGACATAAAATTAATCTTGATGTGACAAAATTATTTTAATAAATTGTGACCAGTTTTCCTAAATGAATATGGTTTAATATAAGTTATCAGAACAATGGGAAACAGTCATGGCAATTTGAAGCAGAAAAGACCTTAGAAAATAACATGGAATTTCCGACTTTTTTGGTGGTCAACTGATAAAATTCCAACTTTTATTTTATTTTATTTTTATTTGTGTAATTTTAGAAACCCTCTATGGAGTTCCAGATTTTTTGGTAGTCAACTGAAAAATTCCAACTTTTTAATTTAATTTAATTTTTATTTGTGTAATTTTAGAAACCCTCTATACCCTCTATGGAATTCCAGACTTTTTTGGTTGTCAATAACAATTCCATCTTTTTACTGGTGTAATTCCAGACTTTTATTGCTATTCCAACTTTTTATTGGGCATTTTTAAAAACCCACTATACCTCTGTGGAATTCCAGATTTTTTGGTTAGTCAATTGAAAAATGTTTCTTCCTCAAGTATGTTTTGGAATACATTTTATTTGCCCTCTAGGGGTGCATGTTTTATCTGGAATAGCCCCCCCCCCCCAGCTTGCCAAAAAAAAATATCAGCCCCAGTAATCGCGGGTCATATCATCAAAAAGTCACCTAATTATTTCCTTAGCTATTAGTTTCAGTGGGATACTATACCTACTGAAGATCGCGTGCACCAATGTTGAAAAGTCACCCCTTTCTCCCTTTATGGAATGTTCAGGGAAATGTGGAAACTGACAATGCAATGAAAATCTCCAAATTTCGACCAATTGGGCTGCTATTGAATCGCGGGCTTAGCAACCCCCTTTGAACCAAACGATAAAATCCAGTAGCCCTACAACTCTTTTCTAAAACTTTTCTTGGCATAGGGACTACAATGAATGAACATAGGCCTATCGATTTACGCACGAAATCTGGGCTATAAATAATAATAGACTTTTTTTTAAAACATGTTTAGCCAGTGGCTCGGGATGGAACCGAAAGAATTTTGGTAGGCCCCAAGCTGAGACGAATTCGTCTCAGCCCTCAAGTAGCCTACCATAGGGCCCAAATAGGCCCTAATTTAAGGTAAATTAATTTTAGGGTAAATTTCACAATTTAAGGTGAAATATATAATTCGTAAAATTCATCATATGAAGTACATGCCAATTTCAAAACCTTCTGTGCCCCTCCCGCACCCACCACCTTAGCGTTTCGTGCCTTGGCCAGCTGCTAGTAATCCAAAGTACATAAAAGTGTTTTGAAAATTAAATGAGTAAAAGAATCCTATATTGGTAACATCAGATTCAGTTTTTGAGAGAATAAATGTCAAAAAAAATTTTGTTGGGTGACCACATTAACCTACAAAAAAAACCCCATTTCGGAGTGAACTCTAAGAAAATTGATGTTTTAATTAGTACTGAAAAAGGTATTGTGTAAAAATCTGAATTTCATGACGTCAAAGGTCAAAGCTGGAAGTCCTGTCGGGGGGGGGGGGGGGGGGCTGGATTTCTTACTCCTCTATGGGTCTCGTTTTTAAGGAGCTCAATTGCTCCAGAGCTCCTACAGCTCTCCTTAACAGCATCACAGGAGTGTGATTTGTAGAGCCCCTTAGAAATTAAGATCTGCTTAATATTACTTGAAAAGCATGTTGTACAGTAGGGGAAAAAAATGGAATTCCAGTCCATAATTATGTAAAAAAAAACCGGATTTCCGATATCCTCTATGGGTCCCACATTTGTTTATTGTGTGTTGACTTAAAATTAGCTGGAAATCCTGGTTCAGTAGGGGAAAAGACTGGAATTCCTGTCCATAATTTTGTAAAAAAACCTCGACATCCGATATCCTCTATGGGTCCCACGGTTGGTAAATTGTGTAATGACTTAAAATTACCTGGAAATCCTGTGTACAGTAGGGAAAAAAACTGGAATTCCAGTCCATAATAATGTAAAAAAAACCTGGAAATCCGAGTTCCTCTATGGGGGGTGGGCATGATTTATCTGGAATAGCCCAATGTACGTTAAACATTGATTAATCTGACTGTAGTATAAGACAAAATAATGCAGAGATCACGCAAAATAAAGTGAAAATAAATGTATATAAAAAAATCGACTATGGCATAGTCTAGTGTCTCACATGTATACCGAGCGACATGCATGCGAATAGATTTTGTACACAAACCTGTTCAATTTGGCACAGAAACATTGGCCAAAACAACTTTCAAAATCACTTTGTCTTTAATTATTTCAGATTTAGGTTCAGACATGTTTACTAGAAATTCACAGAAAATTGGATGACGATACGCTTTTTACTATCACTTTTATTTGGGAAAATCTCGCCTGGTGAAATTCGATCACACACTTCGTTCACCTGTGTAAAAGCGAATATGGAAAGGTTTTCTTCCATTTCCATTTTCTGTACTTATTTACAAGAAGTGCAACATGGGATAGTGAGGAAATATACATCAGTGAACGTAGAACACATCCAGATCCCCAGTTCCAGATCTTATAAAATATATTCAGCTAGTCTATTCTCAAAATGAAAAATATCTTATAATTTGTTGCTCCCTCAGTTTCGTAGGAACAGGCCGCCTTACCTTCTTCATGTCAGTTATTACTTTATAACTCTGGACGTCTTGTCCTGTAAAGAATGTCCTATTACCATATGCTCCGAATCGGTTATTTGTGTAGTCGAATGCACTGTATTGTGCCTCGTAGAAAGCCACTGGGATTTTCTGCTCTTCAATAAAGCTGGCTATTGTGGAACCTGTAAAACAAAAGTAATTATTTTAATACAGCTTCTACAACTGTAAAAGTCAAATTTTAATATTTGGCCAATATTTGTAAATAAGGGCTAAAAGATGCGCTGCATGAAGCCCCATCAAACTCTCAAAAAGATACTGGTCCACCCAAAGGACAAGAGAGACATGCTTAAGACATGCAATTGCATTCATGAGATCGGCCAAAATTGCGTCCTTAGTTATGTTGGTCAGAGATCTCGTTTGTTCGGGATTAGGCTTGCGGAACATCAAGCGGAGGTTAAGAAAGCGAATGAGAAAAGTTCACTCGGTCACAACGAAGGGCATCAGAACAAGAACAAACAAAGTCAGCCATATCTGATCATGTCGCTAGGGCAAATAATCTCCGTCAACTGGGAGGACTCCAAGATACTTGGCAAAGAGCATGTCAGAAGATCCAGAGAAGTACGAGAAGCGATGGAGATCAGAAAGAGGAGGACAAAACCATGAATGGAGAGGAAGGCACTTATTTCCGAAGTCACGTATATGACCCACTTTTAAAGTCTGGAGACAAGACCAATCACAACCGGAAGTCAGTTTCCCGGGAAAGTGGATCAGATGGTCACATCTGATGAAGTCCTCCGACGTGTAGGACGAAATATTAGGTAAAAACTTACTGGTTTTGTCAAGCGAAAATTGCTAATTGATATGTTTTACAAACCTGATAAATCTGTTCACTGAAATATATAATTCTGTTTTGCCAAATTAAATATGTTATTTTTAATCATTACATTAAGAAAATCTGATAACCATTTCATTTGGAGACTGGGGGGAATTTGATATCTCTAACGGGACTAGCAGAAACTTTTGGCATATCATATCCCCTTGTGTGAGTCTCGGGACTATCCTTAGTCTCGCTATATACGGATCGAGCATGGGTATCGGGCCAGACAATAGCGATATTATAATCAGCGCAAATGACCGAACATAAATAATTATGATAAAAATCAAAAGCCTACTTTTTTTAGTTTGATGTCAAAATCGCGTCGAACTTACCTTGAAAAATTGTAAACTGATCAGGATAACAACATTTCTTTGGCTCTGCTGCCTGGGTTATCGCCGTCGCTGTGATAACGACTACAACTATGAAACGTATGTGAAGCATGGTTTGTGGGTAACGAGAGAACACTGGCGACTAGCAATCACACAATCTACAAGAGGTTGCACGTATGGAGACTGAGCATGTATGGCCTTATATAGTTTCTCCGGGATAGTTTGTCACCTGACAACTTTATACAAAATTCAATTGGTCGTCTGTTTCACATACTGTCCTATTACGAAAGGCTGCCTTTTGTGGTTATTTATTGTTATCATCTATTTTGTGATGAGATCATTACACTGTTAAATCAACTTTATGTACTAATTTTATTTTAATGTACAATATTACAAGCTCATGTCCATTCTTGAAAGAGAGAAACATGCTCCAATATCAAATAACAATATGAAATACAACAAAGAAAATAAAAATCACGCAGCCTTTTGAGATACGAGAGTATGTGACGCGGACTGCGAATTACCTCAAAAGCACGAGAATTTTGTTTCCCAACATTAATAATATCTTTCAGAGTTAATAAAGGGTGTCTCAAACCCAGGACCAGCCCTAAAACACAGTCTTTGTATCGGGCATCGAATGAGAATTTTTCATTTCTTATTTCTTGATCCAAGGCCCGGATCCAAGGGATATATGAAGAGCAATTTTTTTAATTTGATGTGTTGGGAGTGGCTTTTCTTTTGCACGTTCTTTTCCTTTTCTTCTATTTTGTTTCTTTGCGAGGCTCTCCATAAAGACCAACATGCTTAGGCCATATTTGCTTGAGTCTGGTCTCATCAGGGCCCAAGTGTGTGTGGGTCAGCTGGTTCAAATGATTATCACAACATATATTATGCCAGGGCCTATTGACTCAAAACAACATTTAATTTCAATGTCTTAATCATGTTAAACGAGTCGATTTTTGACATCTTAATCCCAGATCTTGTGTTGTGGAAGTTCAGTTAAAGATATTGTTATCTTATCATGTTGAAAATTCAAGTTCACTTCAAATACTCGATTACATCATGGAAACTTAACTATTGTACCCGGATAACTATGATATAGACCCAGTTACAGACTATACTTCATGTAAGCTGTTTGGAACACCCTATTGAGGGTTGAGAAACAGAAAACAAAACTCTCAATTAAAACCATTCACCCTCGATATATTTAGAAATCAAACAATTAATCAGGAAATTATCAAGGTTGCTTGTATGATATTTACCTTGTACAATTTGCCGGTTGCTATAGGGCCATTTCCTATCATGCCTATTGTGAAGGTACTTTTATTTTGAATGGCAAGGTTGACGCGACTAGAATAGCTTGAACCGTTACGGGTTCACCATTAAAGTTATCTTCAGGAGATAGCAAAGAGTTTACTATTGAAGTTAATTTTAGTATAAAGATAACAGATGATTCTCGTCAGTAGAAAGCAAGGGGTTATCTATTAAGTTTAGATTTAGTAAATATAAAGAGTTTTATTGCTAATGTTATCTTCAGTAGATAGCAGTGGGCTCCCTAATAAAGTTATCGTCAGTATAGATAATCAAGGTTTTCACTTTTAACGTTTATCTTCGAAAAATAGTATTCGGCAGCTCACTTTTTGAGTAAATATATGGGTTTACTTTTAAAGCTTCAGCAGATAACAAGGGGTTGAAGTTTAAAATTTATCTTCAGTAGATAGCATAAGGTTCTCGTTGATCTGTTGATATATGAATACCGTACAAACTCGATAGTTAGCATATGTGCTTAGTACTGCTTACTATCGAGAGCTTTTGAAATATGCAAACATGAAGAGCCCCATCCACAAAAGTGTAAAGGATTTTGAGCATATCATCGATACACTTAATTATATACGAACAAGTAAACATGCAAATGTGTGTCTCAACCACATCAACCACAATTTCATGTTTCCAAAAGCGCTCGATAGTACACATAATGCTAACTCACACACAACTTAAATCTACTACCATAAAAACTCCGACGATAGTTAGCATCACAAAATCCTCCTTTAACCTGTAGAAGTTGATTGCAATTCATAGTAATATAATAGTTTATCTTATCAGTATACATTATTAATAAGAGTATAGTACCTCATACAAATTTTGATATTTGCATAATCATGATTATTGCATAATTATTAATTATGAAATTTGATTATGATTGAAAGTTATGAAAAGTTATAACTATGATGCTCTTTCATATCGTTCTGAATACGACAGAGTCCCCCGAAAAACAGTTTACTGTATTAAAACAGTTGCTAACATACGAAGCGCTTCGGGCGATTCGCCGAGCGCTAGTAGCGATCAAGCTAAATGTGTTCTGTCATAAGAGGCTGACTGGTGACCGGTGATTTCTTTAGCAATAAAAGCAATATGGCGTAATCACAACAATAATGCATCAAACTTTGACTTTCAAAAACAACATCAACACTTGACAAGGATACCCTTTAGTGCTCATGCATATAACATCCAAAGCTTCAATAAGCTTGCTACAGTTTGGTCTTCTGTAGCATAGGCTTAAGAAGATTTTCAAAACTTCTTTAGGATTATTGGGGGAGGGGGCTGAAAGGTATTCCAGCTCCCGCGCCAAAAATATTGAGGGAGCTGAGCCCCCGGTTCCTAAGCCTATGTGTAGTAATTCCAGTAATTTTGATGGTTCCTGTAAACATGGTAAAGAAAACACAATATCGGAAACAGAATTAGCATTGATTATAGTATTTTCAAATTAATAGTAAGGATACAAGTAGAGTTTCTTCCACTGATTCGGGGACATGCTGCAAAATAAGGCCAAACGGCTTGAAATTTATAATGCTGTATCGGACATAATCCTTGAACAGAGCAAAAGGTCCAAGTCAGCAAAAACATCTGCATCCACCACCACACAGAAGGAGCAGAATAACTTTAAGGATTTGCAGCCATGGATAAACACATTATTTTTAAAATCACTATGAACTCCAGAGTTTAAAAACTAAAAGTAATAAATAGTAAATTCAAAAAACCTGCCAAGAACATGTCCCTAGATTTTGGGTGAACATTGCTCTTTAAAGCACAAAAATACAGCTAACAGCTAATGTTTCAATGAGATTTTTTGGAATATGAAACTGGGGTAGAATAATTATAATTTCATTTCTTCGTAGCATCATGTTACCAATCTAGCGTATAGTTATATGGAACAAGGTCAACGTGACCCTCTGGGCACGGAATTTTGTTTAACACGTTCGTGTTTTAACCCATCGTCTTGAAGTGATGGAATGTAAGCAACTAACTTGACTTTTACCACTTTCACTGTTTGAACAATCTGCATCGACATGTAAAGTGAAATATTTTGAAATCTGAATCGCCATTATCAATATTTGCATTGTACCGGGTGTCCCAAAAAAAGGTTACATGTAGATTTTTGAAAATAATCTAAGTTAATGTTAACAAATATAAATATCCTTTTCATGACATAATCTATGTACCCTCTACTAGTACTCCTGTGAATGTCAAGTTCACAGCCTTTTCGTGACATAATGCAACACGAGGTTCATTATACTACCGCGGTCACCTGGTCACAGCTAGCCACCGCGTGCATTTGGCGGGGCACTTGAGTAGGCCCAGCCATAACATGGCAGATACAGTATTTTATTCTGATAAACAAAAGAATAAAAGTTGTTCAGTTTTATTTCAAGAGTTCAGTCAGAAATGTAAAAACAAACAGCTGCGATTTCAAGTCAACAAAATCCAAGCAAGGCCTAAATGCAAAGATTGTTATTCATTTCACTATGATGATGACAGGAGTTACAGCGTGCTGAACTGCTTTCACCAAAACCGTGTTCTTCTCTAATGACCATCTTTCTTTATTTGTTACCACCACGAGTCAAGAAGCTCTAAAACTTATTTATTTTCAGTGTGCAATATTTATTTTTTCAATATGTTTCTTTTATGCAATAAGTTCAACAATGAAAAATAAGAAAGACATGAAAAGTAATAAAGCAAAAATCTGAAAACAAAGTCGTGCTTGTGTTCAACTTTCGTTGTGCGATATTTTGATGGTTATCCACTCTTGACACCCTGTCATCTTGCGCTCATAAGTTAAGTTGCTTTTAAGATACAGAGTTGAAACTTAGCAAACAGTTACAAGAAGGATAAATAAATAATATCGGAAAAAAATGACATTGTTTTGTTGTACCATCACAAAATGCGGCTCATTTTCTACATGTAACCTTTTTATGGGACACCTTGTATATGACATGTCATACGTTTAGACTTCCACACTGCAAAAACAAGTGTTTATATTTAAACACCATATTGTGTTTATCAGAGCAACACTTAATAAACACATAATTCATGTTAATGGTCTAACACTAATGTTAATGGTTCTAACACAAATGTTCATAAATTAACACTTGGTGTTATATTACAAACATTAGGGTTTGTAATATAACACCAAGTGTTAATTTATGAACATTAGTGTTTGACCATTAACATGAATTATGTGTTTATTAAGTGTTGCTCTGATAAACACAATATGGTGTTTAAATATAAACACTTGTTTTTGCAGTGCAGGCATGACATTATTGCTTTGTGAACAAAAGTTCGGCAAAGACTAAATTTAAGTAAATTTTCATCATATCACTTCTAATCAAATGCAAACTTGAAGAATTTTGTTTGCAAGAAATCATTATAATAGAGCAACAGTGCGATTTGAATACTAGTATTTGACTTCATTCATAATTATGTGTATAAATTGTTCATTAAAATGCGTGTTAGATTGGCCGTATAAAAAGAGTTTGCGATTTGCATCTTTGCTACAACAATCCTACTTGTAAACGCCCGAACGACATTGACATTGACTGCCTCGCAGTTTAGGCAACCAACGCGACTAATTTTTCCCCATATATCATTTTGAAAAGAAATTCATGATATAGGCTTATGCATGTAGTGGTTCTTAACGTACCAAATTAATTTTAAGCGGCAGATTAGCCCTAGTTTTTGGTCAAAATCAAAAATATTTAAGTAAATATAAGACCCGGACATAAGCCCTATAGCAAGATATTACACGGTCTATAGACCGTGTAATATCTTGTTAGTCGCACCCATGTTGTTAAATGTTAAATTTGATTTACATGCAAGGCTTATCAAGTTTAGTTCCCTTTTCATTCAGCAACTAATGACAATACCACATCACCAAGATGGTTTGAATGTGCAGTTTGTAGAAGAAATAAAAGTGTTTATATTGAATAGACAACTCTAAGTTAGGGTTTCAGGCCCTTCCTGTGGGACAAAATATTATTCAAAATGTCTTCAAAGGGTGAAACAGTCGTCACTTCGAAACCAGCACCAGAAGGCAGCTAGAAATATTTACAAAACTCGACTATGAACAGTGATGAATAACATAAGAAACTGGAAAAACATTGTGCTGTCCTTGCGTCATTTATTATAACCCGTTGGGAGTGGTCCCTCAACTGTGGATATGATGTGACAGGATATGACACGGTGACAGATGGAGTAATTTTAATGCATCACTCCGAGAGCAATAATACACAAGAAAAATAATACACAAGGGTCATAAGAGTGCAACACAAAATAATATGACGCACTTTTTCATACTAAAACTTGAAACTTCCAACTAATTATTTAATAACCATCTTTGGTAGGCTAACTAGGCTTTATATGAAATCATAAAACAAGTGCTTGGAGCACACATGTTATGTCAGATCAAAAGGCACCTTCAGTCGGAAAAGCCTTTATTAAGAAACAGGTAGAATAAACTTGCAAAATATACAAATAATAAGAAAAATTGTTACATTTTTCTTCATATTTACAAAAGTATTGCCTCAAATTTCAAAACCAAGATATCATTTTATTTTTACAAGTAAAGTTGAAATGTCAATACGGTACTTGAATAAAATTCCCTTTAAAAGGAAAGCCAGCCTCAATGTAGAAGAGGTCTTGTAATTAGTTTTGGTCAATGTGAAAGGCATTTTTAGGATCACGCTTACATCTACATGACAGTCCACCAAACCATCAACGATGAGAACATGCACGCTGAAACAGCAGAAAACATTAATTCCTAATCTCATGTCAACTCTTTTAATTCATTACTCCAAATTGTTCTGGTCTGTTTGTTTTGTTGTTGTTGTTGTTGTTGTTGGTTTTTTTTTTGTCTTTTCAGCTTTTTACCCACGATATCTCAATTTCCAATTTTGTAATACCAGAACTTACGAACTCAATACCTTCGCTTAGGAATGTCCGATTTCACTGCTTTCGATATATACACTGCCGGTTTGAGTTAACTTACATGTACATTTGATTTTAAAATAACTTAATTAATTCGCAATGTATAGTTTAAGCCTACTATATTATAATAGATAGTGGCCAGCACATTTATAAAGGACTGGTTACTCACTACAATCTTCACTCTTAAACTGTGTTTTTCTGAATGTGCTGATCATGTTGATTGCTAGTCGGAAACTCCTGCGAAGCTATGGACATGGCATCTTACATACTCCATTCTATAACAGTCTGCCTATAGTGCCTTGTGTGTTTTCTCTTCAATCATTTTGTTGAATGTAATTTTATGAATCAAATAGTTATGTGTCATTTTATTTATAATAAAGAAGTTATTAAATTAATAAAGTAAGACAATTTATTTATCTATAAGTGCGTGTCAAATGGGGTACATTGTTCAATACTATAGGCCTACATGCATAAATTATGCCCATATTATAGCTAGGCCCTAAAAACTTTATTTTGCATCGGATTTTTCCCGTTGAAAAGACAAAACTGATGTTTATGATAGCAACCATTTCATCAATAACATTTTGAGTCATTTTTATCCATAAAACGACACAGGATATGATAGATAACTACTTTCACATCAATATGGTCCATATGATCACAGATTGTTGAGAATCTGTGATATGATCCGGGGATATGATGAAGATTTTGATTCTATAGATCTGTTATCAACATGATATCACGCTGTTCAGTGGTCAAGGAGTAAGGACCCCGGTCAAGGACACTGATATGACATCATAGGTGATGTCAGATTTTCTTCTGCTGACCATATGATGCTATATATTAACTATTATTGTTACATTTAGGCCTACTTTTAAAGTCATAATTAGTTCAAACATAACTTTGGTAATACTCACTCGTTTTCGTTCGTTGAAACGGCAAAACATACTTACTTTTCCTTACAAATCGAATTAAAATATTTTAAAAAAATTCAACCACAAAAAGTTTTAAACAAAAGTCATTCCAATACCAATAAAAAATAATCTCTTGAGCAAACTGACCCCATCCCAGAAATAGGTACCAGCCCGATGGGCTGGCGAAAAGAACCCTGAAGGTACCTTTTGATATGCCATGTTACAGATGTGTTAAGTACATTATCAAATCAGTCATGTGTACATTTGACCATGAGTCAATGTATTCAGTGTGTAAAGCCAAAGGCATCAAACATTTCTGAAATATGTCCGATCAAACATGATTACTATGATAAGATTTTTACAAATTCAACATAACTTCCTTTTGGTAGTGTCCGATGCCCTTGGCTTTACACATTATAACCCAGTAAAACAAAAATGTTTTAAAAACATAGGCCTATATGTTATTGACACGTATTGGTTTTGGTTACAACATTTTAGTACCATTTAAATGCCAGGTTATATAAAGGTTATGAAAAAACTTCATAGCAATATTTTTAAAATGTTGTCAAAATGTTATTACAAAATATTTCTTGATAAACATTGCAAAATATTTTGTCAACACATGTTAAAAAGTTTTAAATCAAGTTTTCCTTTAAAGAACCCAACAATTAAACATTTTCTGTGTTTGCTGGGAATGTTCATACATTGAATCATGGTTGAGTGTACAATTGACTGATTTTGTATCTGATTTGAAAATGTACTAATACCGCATGTGCACAAAGCACTTGATTGGGTCCAGGCTCTCACATTTGTGTCAGCTGCTTGATTGACTTTGAATCAATTATTATTTTTCTTTTTAATTACTACGTTTTCATTTTCAATTACATTTTTGCATTCCAAACATCAATAATTCTTTTACATGAAGTCTAGTCCCAGTTAAGACAAACCATACGAGGGGCAGTCAGTATGTTTTAAGAGTTGACTCGTGACGTCATTTGTGGATCGTTTTCATGGCATTTATCAATGATTACATAAACACTGTACCTTTGTCTTTCAAACAACACATGTAAAAATTATATCACACACATGATTACGTAACAGCATTAGCATAAAATCAATGGTCTAGAGTCACCTGGTGAAATTGAGTCGTTTTTGTTAGGGGAAATAAGAGGCCGAAATGAGGTATTGTTGTATTTTCTATATTTTCTCGGGAATTAAAGAATGGAGAATGCTGCCGTTTGGAACAGTAATAGAACACAAACTACCAGTTCATTAAACTATGTTTGTTGGGCTGGAAAGGTTTTAGTTTATTTAAAATGCGTGGTCAAATATGTCTTATTTTTGACAAAAACAAGGCTTTTCTTTCTTTAAAAATCTTGATATTGCCAAAAATAGCAAACGTGGAAATTTAAAATTTTTTACCAGTTCTGTTGACTAATCTCTAAACATTTAAACGGGAGTCTCCCTAGAAAATATTTGAATCCGTGATTAAAATATAACTGTTATTCTACCATTGTTACATTCATACAAAAAGTAGTGGTACAAAGAGAGAGACCATCGTTTGAATGAGAAATTAATTTTTTAAACGTTTCTGTTCAATTCAGGTTGAGATCATCCATAAAAATTCATATGAATATTTAAATTACAATTTTCATAGCATTTTGTAATATTTTAGGCCCTATTTACATGGAATTTTGCAATTTTCGTGCATTTCCACCATGTTGTATCGGTCATCCCACCTACGCATGCGCAGATTGTTGTTTGATTTGCACCAGTTATCATCACACTGAGTACCAGCTCTCACACGTGACCAGTCATTATATTTTAGTATGTTTAATTTTGGAGATAATTGATGTCATTTGTAATAACTGCTTTTTCATTTTCGCCATTTTGCAGAATAATTTCGCTTCCATTCAAGCCCTAAAGTTGTTGAAGTTTCCAGACGTCCCATTTCCACCAAAGTTTAATGACAAGTCTCATATTTTACCAAATGCAAACTGAGGACCTAGTGCTTATTCCTGCCCAAAACTAGCCATATGCACCTTGTACTTTTGCTGTTCTCGGACATTGTAAACACGTGTATTTTCTGTAATTTAAAAGGCCCGCCTTTTTGCGTGATTTGGCAGTGTCCCTAGACTATTGATTGTATGCTAATGCTGTTACGTAATCATGTGTATGATATAAGTTTTACATGTGTTGTATGAAAGACAAAGGTACAGTATTTATGTAATCATTGAGAAATGCCATGAAAACAATCCATAAATGACGTCACGAGACAACTCTTAAAACATACTGACTGCCCCTCGTACTATAACAAAACAAAAACTTTACAAAGAGTAACAGCCCCTCAAAACCTCTTAATACAATTTTAAACTAATATTGAAGTGACTGATTTAGTATCTGATTTGAAAATGTGCTTACCACATTTGTGCACAAAGCACTTGATTGGGCTTAGCCTCTCAAATTGATTTGTGTCCCCAGGGGCCAAATTTCTTCCAAAAGCACCCTAAACCCCGGACCCTAAACAGGTTGTCCTCTGTGAGCAAAATGACCCCCTAAGCAAGTTTTTAGTGTTGCAAAATATGACCCTTTGAACAAGTTTCTGTCTAATTTGGACTCCCTAAACAAGTGTTTGTCTAAATTTAACCCACAAATACAAATTTCGATGAATTTTGACAACTTAAGGAATCGGTCACGCATCTTTTCACAGTATTTACCTGAAAGTACATCAGACACAACAAATTTCATTCTGCACACAAGGAATGCCCTTCAAATGATTTTGAAGGGCATTCTGATCTATGGCAAAAAATTTTAAAAAGTAAACTTGAAGTGTATGTAGCATCGTATGTGACAAACATGTGGCGAAAACCATAACTGTCTTGTTTCTTCTCTACAAATAACATTTTTTGTTATTCTGGTGTAATAAAAGAATATGTGATATTATTTTCAAGTCCTAGCTCAAATAAAAGCAATAGAAACTTTGCATTTAAAGAACAAAGCTTCAGTATGTTTTGTCATTTTTTACACTTTGATTGTCTCAGATGTATTTTCTTAATGTTCTCCAATTGATGTTCACCATATTTTAAAAAGTAAACTTGAAGTGTATGTAGCATCATATGTGACAAACATGTGGCGAAAACCATAACTGTCTTGTTTCTTCTCTACAAATAACTTTTTTGTTATTCTGGTGTAATAAAAGAATATGTGATATTATTTTCAAGTCCTAGCTCAAATAAAAGCAATAGAAACTTTGCATTTAAAGAACAAAGCTTCAGTATGTTTTGTCATTTTTTACACTTTGATTGTCTCAGATGTATTTTCTTAATGTTCTCCAATTGATGTTCTCCATATCATTATAGTTTGATCAGCTCGTAATATGCAGGAAATGTTAGGCTTTTACCACTACACCGAAAGTATACCCACATTAAGAGTGATATAAGTTGACCTGTCTGGTCTATATTTGAGTGCTAAAGAAAGTAGACTAAGTATAGGACTTGAATTTATAATTTGTGATGCTTCTGGCGAGATGTCACAAGACAATTCTTAAAATAAAATATTTTGTTATTAATCTGTGATCTGCCCGCCAATTACGAGCTGATGAAAGTATATGTGATACATCAAAAAAACACCTTCAAATGAGCTAGTGCATCAACTGATGCCAGTCCACTGTACTGAGGTATATACTACTTCATCACTCTCATCTATAGAGCAAAGAACCACAGTTTTCTTCACATTGGATGCCATTCTACCAAATGCTACAATATCCATGGGAGAGATTGGTTTCTTGTATGGTAGGCAGATGACTATGTAGAAGGAGTGGTACAGGAATGGGTCTCCTAAAAGAATAAAAACATTTGAAGAAATATTAAATAAGCAACATGACAATGATTGTCTTTGGGATCATGTCCACTTTGTTTTGTAGTTAAGTTGACCTTAGGCTACAGACTCATCAAACAAATTGGTCTTGTATCACCAACATTTTGCCTGAGGGGGAAAGGGATGCGTTACCTCTGGGCCCGGGTTTTAGAGACCCGTAAAAAAGTAAAGAAAACACACTTTAATAAGCCTGTAAAAGCAAAGAAAATGGATCTCAGGCATGTTACTGTTAGTGGTCAGTAAAAAAATTAAGATAAGATACCTGGTAATTAAGGCATCTTAACTAAAGTCTCTTTTCTTTGCCTTTTCAGGCCCATTAAGATATCTTTTCTTTGCTTTTTACGGCCCACTGTGGTCTACTTCCTTTGATTTTTCAATGGTCATTGCAAGAAGTTTAATCTAGTAGCAAAAGATACTGCAAATTGCAATTTTCAAGCGCTCTGCTCTGGGAGCAAAAAACGCTACATTCAAATAAAAACATTTTATTTTGTTTGCATTGCCTCGTTCAATGCTTGTAATTGTTCATTTTGGCTTGAATTTGTTCAAGAAATTTAATCTAGGAGCTTAACATGCTACTTTTGCTTCTCTTCAACATGTTTTCAAGGATTTTATACCAAACTCCATCCCCTCAATGTCAAATAGAAATTTATGACACTGCTGTTAATTGCCTCAGACTAAGGTTACTTCTGGAAAGTTGGACTGATATAGGTCATCTGATGTAACTGATTCCCATATGGGCAGGCCTGGATTTAAGTACAGGCTTGAGGCTGCTTCTATATCACAAATATTGCAAGCCTCAAAATACATTTTTGATTATGGGAGCTATTTAAACAAATTAATTTAAGCTGGTGGTCTTAACCCTGGAATTATGGAAACATTTGGGCCTCACAACTGCTGAATTGTTTGTCTAAATTAATAAAAGTATACATATTTAGAATGGGACTGACTTGATGAAGCCATATGCAAGGTCAAATTTTGGTAACAATGCTCAGTTTTTGAAAAAAAAAAAAATCCTGATTTTTACTCAAATTTTTTTGATGATGTTAATAAAAAAATTTAAAAAACAGGTCCTAGATATTTATATCTAGTTTTTAAAAATTAATTTAAAAAAATAATCACAATTTTTTTTTTTTTTTTTGTCCATAAAACATTTGGGAAAAAAAAAGACATTTTGGGATTTTCTCCAAAATTGAGCATATTTTCCAAAATTTGACCTCACAGATGGATTCATCAAGTTATTACACTTGCCTGGATAAGCTAGAAAATCACCACCAAATTTACTTCCTGATGTCAGGTAATAGCCCTGTTCCCAGAAGTTTTGAAACACTCGACATCTCATGGCCTCATGAGGGGTTTCTGGAAAATTCCAATTAGGGATTTCAACAGCTTTGATTCTCTCATTTGGTGTCCCTGTAATAATACAAAAATAATGAGACTTAAAATGAAAATACATTGAGGGTGACATGCATGTAGACATAAGCTATGCAATGAAGTAACACCATATACTGCCATCAATTATTGAGGATCAGGTTTATATAAGGATAAAATCTATTTTACTACATCATATTAGTGCTGCTACTGTGTTAACTTGCTTTTTAATGCTATGTGAAATGTGAAAATCTCGATCACTTTTTAAAATGTTTTTTTTTTGGTTAATAGTACTTTTAAGTCTGTACCGTATACTATCTAATTATATGCTTTTATGCATGATTTGTGTGACTTGTGAAATTTCAGTCACTTGTGTTTGGGGAATAGTTTTAAGTTTGTAATGTAGATTATATACTTTGTGTACTCCACTCATGTGATTTTATAATGTTTTTTATTCTCTGTATATCAGCGCTAACAGACTTTCTTGCACACTAGCGCTTTATAAATGTCTTGTACATAATGAATGTCTGATTTACACATTTCAATTTTATATTGGCCTTTCTTCAAACCTGATTTTCTTGATAAGTTGTTTATTCATGGTGGCCCACCTTATACCACTATGGAATGAAACCAACAAATTGGAATTAAAGTTCCAGAGATATGGTCAATATAGTGTTGCGGAGAACATACAAAGGATGTTGAATTTATTATTGCCAGGCTTAAATCAATATCAGCAACATACAACTTAGCTTGATCATGTCACATAGGGGACACAATGATAAAAGTATGCATATGTTTACTCTCACACTAATGAGGTTTTCAACTATGGAAGCCATACTATACGAATCCCAATAGTCATTACTGGGTACATCAATCAACACTTACACAATTTTATTTTAAAATTATATAACATGAACTACAAGTATTATGATAAAGTTGCCCTATTCATTCTAGCTTTTCTTGGTGATCATTTTTTTTAATGTCTGAACATATGCAAGGCATTAACAGCTGCTATCAGTATGATAGCGGATAGCGCTATCGGGTTGGCAGAGTGGTTGAACAAAATATTTTGTACAGAAAATCTTTCCAGTGTCCCTTTTAATTATTGATTATATTAATGAATGCCTACCTGTAAAAAGTTGAATAAGGCAACCCAGGTCATTGCTGTCACTCCTTACACCTTGCTTATTGGTCCTATCACCTCCATCCTCAACTAACATCTCATTTTCTTTTTGAGATGTTCCAACCTGGTGTTGAGATGACCTTCCAGTATTGCTCTGCAGTTTCTTTGGTTCTACAAACATCTCACTTTCTTTTTGAGATGTCCCAACTTGATATTGAGATGTCCTTTCTGCACTACTCTGTTCATTCTCCTGATGTGAGTCTACAGACATCGCACATTCTTTACTAGAAGTGTCAACCTGATGTTTACTTGACCTTTCTGTATTGCTCTGCAGTTTCTTTGGTTCTACAAACATCTCACTTTCTTTTGAGATGTCCCAACTTGATATTGAGATGTCCTTTCTGCACTACTCGGTTCATTCTCCTGATGTGAGTCTACAGACATCGCACATTCTTTACTAGAAGTGTCAACCTGATGTTGACCTGACCTTTCTGTATTGCTCTGCACTTTCTGTGGTTCTACAAATATCTCACATTCTTTGCTAGATGTCCCAACTTGATGTTGAGATGTCCTTTCTGCACTACTCTCTTCTTTCTCCTGATGTGAGTCTACAGACATCTCACATTCTTTACTAGAAGTGTCAACCTGATGTTTACTTGACCTTTCTGCACTACTCTCTTCTTTCTCCTGATGTGAGTCTACAGACATCTCATGTTCTTTACTAGATGTTTCAACCTGATGTTGAGATGACATTTCTGTATTGCTCTGCATATTTGGTGGTTCTACAGACATCTCACTTTCTTTTTGAGATGTCCCAACTTGATTTTGAGATGTCCTTTCTGCACTACTCTGTTCTTTCTCCTGATGTGAGTCTACAGACATCGCACATTCTTTACTAGAAGTGTCAACCTGATGTTTACTTGACCTTTCAGTATTGCTCTGCAGTTTCTTTGGTTCTACAAACATCTCACTTTCTTTTTGAGATGTCCCAACCTGATGTTGAGATGTCCTGTCAGCACTTCTCTGTTCTTTCTCCTGATGTGATTCTTTAGACATCACACATTCTTTACTAGATGTTACCATCTCAGAAGCGTTTCCTTGCTCTTGGCTAGGTGATGATATCTCATTACCACAACTATCTTGAGTCATTTGTTCCGTACATGACATCTGTATTTTACATTCGTTTCTGTGCCTGCCATTCACAGGAATGTTTGTTCTATTATTAGTATCTACTGATTCATGTTGTTGTGATTTTCCATCAGGTGAAGGTTCCAGTATCTGCTTCACAGAATCAGTTGTTTCTTTTACACCATCCCTACCACTGCCTGCTTCAGGGATAAATGCAACAACTTTGTCAGTTTCATTCAAGTTTTGATGTGCTTGTTGCGTAGTTTGTGGAGGACTTGACTCTGGTCTAACTGATTCTTGGTAACCTTGCAACTTTGCTGTTGCTGGAAGTGGAAACGAAGAAAAACAAGTTAATAATAGTGCAGATCTCATTTCATGCTGACAATTAGATGTGATGACCCTTTAGATGGACACAAATTGAGCTGATCTATCATTTAAGACTTTGTTTACCCCCTATTCTTCCTGGAGCTACACTAGTGCAACTAAAGTCTGCACAAAAAGAAACGCAGCTGTTATAAATACGCCTATAGCTTCAGAACTAATAATTGCTTTCAAAATATTGCAACATAAAAAGAATGATGATTTATTTACGCGAATTTTGATACCCAATTTTGTTCAATATCACCAATACAGCAGTGTTTTGAAGAAAAAAAATACCCGAATTTAAAAGTTGCAGCTATTTGTATTGATTTGAAGTAAGCACGAAGATATTGGCATGCTTTGTGTTTACAGTGCTGGCATTGATCACTGTAAACTGCAACTTTTAAATTTGGGTATTTTTAATTTTCTTTAAAATCACTACTGTATTGTTAATATTGAACGACATTTGACAAATGGGGTATCAAAATGCTGATGACAGGCACACTTCAAGTTGCGCATGTACAAAGGATCAGAAGGCAACTTCAAATTTAAATTCATATTCACAGATTTATTGTGGGGATTTTCTGGTGGGTCTACACATATTCCTGAGGATTTCTGGAGCTCCTGTCAGTTTCTGGTGACAGGACTGAAGACATGGTCAAAAAAATTTTGAATAAAGATTTTGCACCTTAAAAGAACCATTCATTATTATTATTATTATTATCATAAACAGGAAAGGTAAAGAATTTTGAAATAAACAGGAAAATATTTTTGATGTGTACCTGCTTGTTGTTTGAGTTTCTTCGTCATTGCTTTTTGTGCCCTTCTTTGTTTGCGTGACATCCTTCCAACTTCAATAATGTGAGAGAGGTCCTCTTTTTTCTTTGCCTGCTTAGTACTCCATAACTCTTTCTATAATATACAAGAGTAAATAAGAATTGTGAAACTAAAATATATCTACATCTGTTGTTGTATAGCCTATAATGAAACCATAGTTTAAAAAATAAATTACATGCCCAACTGAAGGTAGCAACTTAGCCTGCACAGTAAGACTGCAGGTGGACAAGCTGGTACCTGTTTCTGTCGGATTGGTAACTGATTCCTGCCTGACTGGCTAGCAACCTCTTGAGGCTTAAAAACCATATAAATCAACAAATCAATTAATCGAACATGAGATTCAATATACTGATTTGTCCACTTTTGTAAAACTTGACCATTATAAAGAGGAAAAATTAGTTACTAGACAATTGACTTTTGAATGTGTCCCAGCCTACTGAAACATGTAGCTTCTGTACTCTAGATCTCATTAGCAACAATGGCACCACCAGATTTTTTCCGGGGGACTTGGGGGGGTTCAGGGGGGGGGCAAAATGTGAAAATTTTCTAAACATTGGCCATGTGGTCTAAACGAGTCAAGATTTTCAGTGACATTTTGTGGGAAGGAATACCCATACCCTATTTAAATAATTAAGAAGAGGCAAATAAACATTAACATTTAATGGGGTATTCCAATTGAAATCCATATACCCTTATGGAAGACATGACTTTAATCTCTTACACAGGGGTGTAGATTTCCAATGGAGTCACCCATTCAGGTAACCCCATTATAAATTCACACTCTAGGAGAATTTAGGTTACCTGTTTTGTGAAGCTTTTCCTTCTAGCTTCTTCAAATTCAGCTGCATCGCTGCTATTTGGTTTATGTGTCCTCACACTAACAAGTCTTGCTGCACCTGAATCAAAAGAAAACGCAATCAAAAAAATAAATACAGTGAATAAATTTAATCAGTGAATCAACAGTAATTTTATGAACAAGTGAAAGGTTTCAATATGTTTTTATACCAATCTCTTTTGTGTACACTCCCACTATACTATTTGGGCTATTTTTTTTAGTTCGCTCATACACCCCTTTTTATTCGTCGACCCCCATACCCATGTACATGCCCACCTTCCGTGTTATGGTAGTAAAGCTTTTATCAGTAAAAATTAAAGCATTTAAAGATAAAAATCAATTTTGAGTTCCTTTCAGAATTTTTAAAAAACCTGGGAGATTTATACATGTGCTCTTGCATGATTTTTGCTGACACTGTGGCCTACTACGCACTTTATAAACCATGTTACAATATTCAGGGATGTACTCAATATAGAAACAGTCTCCTAATCTACCTAGAATGTATAAAACCATCGCAACAAGGATCTGCAGCTTCCCACATAACGTATGGGTAAACCAAGACAATGAAGCAGCTAGTTCTTTGTTCAGGGGAATTTCAAACTAGTGTAATTATTTCAAAAGAACATTTCCTAACCTTACCAGGGCTCGAACTGGGAACCTCTTGCACTGAAATCTGATACCTATTTAACTTGACTTATTACCATACTTGTATTACACACAGTTTTGAAATTTAGTTAAGAGGTGGGTTTGCAGAATAACATGTGGTTGTGCACAGAGACCAGATATTGTTGTAGATGGCACAGACTTTGGACTCATTTAAGACTGAATACAGCAATTACACTCTGTGCATGACAACAACACTCAGCAGCTACCACCTAATTTTACCTCTTTTGTATTAAGCCTGGTGGATATAGTCACAGCGTTTTTCTCGCAGCGGCAAATCGCCGCGATTTCTCGCCAACGTGTGCGACTTTTCGGCGAAAGTGTGCGACTTATCACGCTTTCAATTGCGAGAAAAAAAATTATAGGCTGGCGTTGCCAGTCTATTATGGTGACATATTTTGCCTAAATAATAGCTTCTTCTCCGTTTTTATGCATTTTATTTCTTTTTCGTATTAAGTATAATAGGATACCAGTGATTTTTGAAGGACAATTTAAGATTTTCTTTCTCTCACTCCAGTCTCTTGTGTTTTGAATATTTGCCGCGAAATAGATACATGTAGGAAAATAATAGTCTTGCACATTGGCCAATACTCCGGCGGAGTCAAACGGTCAGGCTAAAAAACCTAGGTTATCTGTGTTCTATAAGTTGCATATCCTATCAGCGACTGCTATACCTTGTTTAGGACTTTGAAAACAAGTACCTGCATGTGTAACCATGACTGCTTCAAAATATCCCACCAAAGTCATGCAGGTAACTCCGAGGTCGTGCATTGAATTGGTTTGAATGAGGAATACTACGGGAATCAGCGCCTTTTGTTAGAAGTCACGCATGAGTAAAGTGGATAACCTCTATAGGCCTGTAGTAAAATAATAATAATAATAATTATACAGTAAATGGTAGGCCCTATAGACGAATCCAATTTCACGCATTCCTACACCTCAATGGCAGCCATAGCTGGGTCCCCGTCGGCCCCATCTCACCTAAAATGTGAAATGATGCGGCCTTGGAGGGTATTTTAAACTGCATTCTATCACCCCGTGTTACAAGTAGACAAAAGAATTATGGCAGTTTACAACACAAAAGAATCTAACATCGAATTTTAAGCGGCTTTAATCCACCCAATTGGGAAATCACAACACCAGTTTGGTACTGCGGGGACCCAGTAATGGCCGACCAAATCCTGTCCATGATTTGGCTCGTTGGATTCGTCTACCACTGAGGATTATGAAAGTAGCCTAGATCACCGCACATAGGCCTACTGATGCACATACTGACTATTAAATTGTGCTGAAAAGATCTACCTATCTCTTCCCTGCATCCACACCTTCGATATTTAATAACGAGTAGCAATGGATTGCCAGGAATTAATTTTCTTTTGGACATCACGATAATCACCCCGACGTATGAGGATATTGTTCGTCGGTCAAGTTCGCCATGATGTCTGTGATTTCTTCATGCTTATTTGGGACAGAAAATCGCCAGCTAAAATCGTTTTCAGTAGAAAAAATTTCAACTGGAAATTTTTCTATCGCAACTCCGTCGGCGGCAAAAAATGGACTCGCTAGCGTTTTCCGCTGAACAAGTGCGACAAAGTCGCTGTTCGTCGGCGGAAAAAATCATGATGATTTGCCGCTCTGAGAAAAACTGTGACTATCCACCAGGCTTAATTAGGAAGTATTGTGTGTAAGGTGCTGTTATAAATCTTAGTGTCAAATCAAATATACATTCTGTAAGGAAAATACTACTGCCCCTTCTGGCTTTCTGCTGCCCTTACTGGCTAAGTAACATAATTTTGAATGAAATTTGTTTTGGAATACTGACTCATTTGTGTGTCACTCTTTATATTAGGGAGTCCAAGACTGAATACTCAGATCTCATCAGAAATATTACCATATTCCAACAGTACATTTGCTTCTTCAGGCATGAGCTGCATTGGTAGTCCCATTTGTGTGTTTTGCCTTGGAGCTCGTGGTAGACTTCCAATCAAAGAACCAACAATGTGGTGCACTTCTCTCAAAACTTTAACATCTGAAACAATGAGACAGAAAGTGGAATTTTATGACTTGAAATAACTCATTCAATCATTTTACAAATATGAATTCTATTTATTTTTTTATATCCCCAAATATAGGCAGCCTGGCTGGACGACGTCTCAAGCCTGTAAATACAAGCTGCATGTTTGTAAGCAACTTTCATGTAATAATAAGGTAAATAAGGACATGCACACTTCATATCAATGTATTGCTGGACCACCCTGACTTTTACCAAGTTCAGTGCCTGGATGTCCACCAGCCTATAGGTTGCTTGATCATTGATAGTAATAATGCATTGACTCATATTACAATTGACATTCAGATGCAAAGCATAGTACCATGGGAGTAACCAATACAAGGCTCAAAACATGTGGCCTATGCTTTGATGTAGACGATGATATAGCCAAGGGGGCAAAGGGCAGCACTGTCTCCACCTGTGGGATCCTGGCCATCCTGTAATCCTGTATTTTTAGTACTAGTAGCCCTTTTTTGTACTTTTTGCCCCCTTGAATCACAGCAAAATCATCTTTGCCTCCAGAAAAATATCTGTGGTATTTGTTTTATGGGTACTATTGCTATCTTCTAATTTTCTTGAACTTCAAAATGTTTTGCATGAAAAAGGTCCCATTTGACTTTTCAGTATGGCAATACGCTGGCGAAGTTACATAATAATCGGATCAACCACCATAGCAATAGGTTAAAACAATTTTTGATTATATCATGTTGCACTACTACGTTCATGCGGTACCTCTGCATTGATCACTCGCACCTATAAGATTAGTTTCTTTGAAAAGACCGGTATTGTATTCAATCTATGATTGCAGAACCTGCTTGTAGTGCAGCGCAATATATTCTAAATTGTTTGAACCTAATGCTATGGTAATAAATCCGATTTATAATGTAACTTCGCCAGCGTATCAATTTTAAATAATCTGGAGCGGGTGCTTAAATATTACAACTTAAACCCCCATTAGGTCAAATTCGGTCATTAATGTAGCAGTACAGAAGTCAACTAACCTTGAGCATTCCAAACAAAAATCTTCCCATGACAAAGATGTAGATCAATAGCTTCTATCTCCACATCACAATGCTCTCCTGCTAGAGTCTCATCAGTATCCATTGCATCCTACATTTATGGCTACATGTAAAGGAGTAGAATATACTGAAATGTAAGAATAAGAATATTATGTCTAGAGTCTCATCAGTATCCATTGCATCGTACCTTTATGGCTACATGTAAAGGAGTAGAATATGCTGAAATGTAAGAATAAGAATATTATGTAGCAGAAGGTAATTACCCATGATCTTGTACCTGATGCTGATGGCCAGTGGCATATACCCAGCTTGTCAAGACCAGGAAGGTCAAAGTTCCAAATCATGGTTATGGGGTTATAATTAGAATTTAGATGCACTGTTTGATGGTTTCCCACCGTTCATGGCACTATGGGCTTTTACGGGTAAAATGTGGTACCCAGCAGTGTTTACTCTCTCTGGAAATTGGGTGCGCCAAATGAAACATTTTCTTCCCAAATTGGCCCAATTTTGGCCCAGCAATTCCCCAAATTCACTAATTGTAATACAGCATTACAAATTTTTGTGAGACAAAAATAATTTTCACTGGGCCAAAATTGAGACATACGGCCTCTGAGTAAACACTGGTACCCAGTTTACCAAAATTTGTACCATGTGTACAGCATGTGACTCAAATTGAAATGTGTAAGCATAATTCATAAACAGGACTGAACCAATGCAGCACTTTCTATGTTTAAGATAGTTTCATTCAGAAATTGGTGCTCCGGATGGGCTTCTGAGCTGAGCATTGCTGAGTGCCTTCAAACTGCTACTGTGGATGGCCCTAGACCCCCTGCCGCTATTGCGCCGCTCAATACGCTAGATCTCGATGCTAGAATTTTTTTTTTACGTTTAAACAGTTAGTGATTTTCCTAAACGGATAGTGCATTTTACGGTCGGTTAAATGTGAAACGTGTAAACGTAGACACCCTTCAGCGTGTGGTTTTAGGTGGTGAGTACTCAGACTGGGTGAAAGTACAATCTGAAGACCCACAAGGGACAGTGCTAGGTCCATTACTGTTTTTAATATACTTGAATGACCTACCGGACAACATATCATCCTCCATACGCTTATTTGCGGACGACTGTGTAGTCTACCGTAATATATCATCCACCTCTGACACAGTTAAGCTACAACATGATCTCCAAACTCTTGACCAATGGCAGCACACATGGGAAATGTCATTCAACGCCGCAAAGTGCTTCTTGGTAAGAATCACACACAAAAAGAAACCCATAGAGATAGAATACACACTGGGAGACTCTACTTTGCAAGAAACAAAAAGCCACACCTACCTTGGAGTAGAGATCACAAATGATCTTAAGTGGACCAAACATATTAACAACATCACAGCCAAAGCCAACAGGTCCTTGGGTTTCATCCGAAGAAACCTTGTGTCATGCCCCCAAGACCTGAAGGCCACCGCATACACTACCCTGGTCAGACCACTATTGGAATACTCCTCCATTGTTTGGGACACACATGTTTTGGAGCAAATATACATGTAGAAAATTGAGTCTGTTCAGAGAAGAGCAGCATGGTTTGTGAAAAATGATTACAGCAGAGAGAGTAGTCCAAGTAGCATGATCTCAACATCGGGTTGGGATTCTCTCGAACAGACGAGGAAAGTAGCAAGGGTCACCATGATGCATAAGATCGCTAATGGACAGGCTGCCATCCCTGAAAGAACGTTTCTACAGCCGGTTAACCGCCATACCAAACAACATCACAGTAAAGCCTACCAACGGCCAACGACTGCTGGGTACATTCCTATTTTCCAAAAACTATAAAGGACTGGAATCAACTCCCCAATGAAATCATTATCATCGAGTCAACTAAGCAATTCAAGAAAGAAGTCACAAATCATAACAATACTCCACACTCAACATAGCATTGTCATCGCTTCACGCAGCGCCCCAATTATACTTCTCGCTTGGCCATATAAGGCGTTGAGAAGTATCCTACTTGAACTTGAACTTGAATTGGTTGAACTAATGTCACAACTTCATGACTTAGTATCGGAACATGTACTAGTGGAGCTTGGTTGTCAGTGCAATCACGCGCGCACGCACGGCACATGACGAACGGGAATTACGGCACATGTTGTTGTTGCTTGCCTCCCAGAATGTAATTCACGCATACCAAGTCAGGTATTGGATTGCAAATTTTGCTATTTATATTCACATTTACACTGAAAAAGCTCTCGTTTTTTCACAAAGCCGCATAGGGGACGATATTTGATATTATTATGTAATTTTAAAGACAATCCATATCCAAAACCAATACTAGTCTAGACTAGGGTTACCCTAGTGTGGTACTATTACGCTGCATTTGGTATTCGCCGAGGAGGAAAATTTCGACCTCCTCGTTTATTTACAAACAGAGAGGTAGACCAGAGAAGATGTGAGGAAGAGGAGGGTTAACAGAATTATACAATTGAGATAATCCCGTAGGTAATCCTATCGCATCTATTCATAGTCCTTTATTCTGAAGTAGTTGGACATCCACTTATAGTAACCTTTGATGTGATGTGTGAGACCGCTCATGGTTGACCGATTTGCACTTCAGAATGGGAAATATTTTCAATGTTTCTATAGAGATTTTGTCGAAAAGTTATGAAAAGCGTGTATTAAGAGCCTACTGTTGGATGGGATACCACATGTGGATAATACAAGAAAGAAATGGGTTGTTTTACAATCAGGGTACACCGTTTGTCTCACTAGGGGTGAAAAATGAAGTGTCTAGTTTTTCATAAATTTCTTTGTTTTTGTATTGTGGATGGGTCAAATAGGAAATCTGTAAAAATTTTAGGCGTCAAGTGTTCAGATTTTTAAGTTATGCCAGAAACATTTTTATGATGTACATGATTCTGTATACCCAATTTTTCGGAGAGGACACATTTTGACGGAACCATGACTTCCAACTTTCAAACATGCGATACATGGAAACTAAGTGCGAGTGGGCTAAGTGTTTATTATATGTTTGTAGGATATATTAGTGTTTTTCAAGAAAATATAATTTTAATCTTTGGTCAATTTTAACTATGGATTACGAGCCTGAATTCGGAGAGGACATTTTTTGACGGAATTTTCAACATAAATTTGAAGAAATGGCACAATTAAGGGGTGGGGTATGAACGTTTGGACAGTATTTATTGTGTGACATTAGAGCACATCAGACATATCAAATTGCATTCTGAATACGAAGAATATCCTTCTGATATCAAATAATTTTGAATTTTTGAAATTCTCAATTTAATACACATTTTATGGCAAATCATTAAAAATTGATATTTTTGATATTTAACAGTACTAAAGTAAACTTTATAAATCTGATGATTTATACTTAAAAGTGTATGTAGGTGGGATGAAAAGCCGATGATCAATTGAAAATTTTGACCTTTTTCAGTATTGAAGATATGGATTTTTTTCCCAAAACACCAAAAACAATTAGGTCTTTTTGGGAAAAAAATCCATATCTTCAATATGAAAGGTCAAAATTTTCAATTGACCGTCGGCTTTTCCTCCCTGCTACATACACTTTAAGTATAAATCATCAGATTTATAAAATTTACTTCGAGGACTGTTATATATCAAAAATGTGAAAAATATCAAATTTTAATATTTTGTCATAAAATTTTTATTATATCGTGAATTTCAAAAATGAAAATTATTTGATATCAGAAAGACATTCTTCGTATTCAGAATGCAATTGATATGTCTGATGTGCTCTCATGTCCCACAAAAATACTGTTGAAACGCTCAAAACGCTCATTCCAGATCCCTTAATAAAACAGTCACAATCTTACATGGTTCTCAATTTTGAATAATCATGTTTCAAACATTACTTCTGAACAGTTAAAATATGTTTTCATGTTATTGCTGGCAGTGATATTTTATTTGCAAAGTTCACTAAGGTCAAATGAGACAGCTATTTTGTCCCAAAATGATACAGAAATGTATATTTTCATCATTTGCTAAGCATTTCAAACAGTTTCTTCGTGGCTGTAGGTGGAACTGATAGGGGCCAATAATTAGGCATGGCAACTTTTAATCTTCAGTAAATCTTATGTTTGAAAGAGGGCACAATATGGTGCTCAGCCGAAATGTACCCTGATTGTAAAACAACCCAAATCGAGTATTGTAAAATTTCCCCCACAATCCGCCCTTTTTTGTAAAGATATAAATTTCTAAAGAAGAATTTTTAGGATATTGTTAAAGAATTGATGATTGTTGATCATTTCTATTTAATTTTTTTATGTATTTTCCTGTCATTTCCTGTAAACCTAATAAAGATAATCTGATAATTGAAAACATCCTCTATCATAAATAATAGAGGCTGAAAGTGACAAGAAGCAACGAAAATTATAATTTGCCATAGAACTTCAGTCATATTTTATCTGAAAAATTACTGCATGACAGGGCCTGTATGTATGGTACGCATGGCATGATGACATTCAAGCACTGACCTATCCCTAAAACTAGTCAGCTGCAACTTGTGTATCACATCCGTCCTGGGTTCAAACCCCATTATGATATTCTATTGTTTAGAGGCTATAGAGGGTAATGCATCATTTACTTTGAATGAGCGGTCTCACACATATTTTGTCTGAGGATAGCTGGATCAACCTCCTCTTCCTTACATCTTCTCTGGGTAGACAAAAAAGCCTGTCAAAACTGTTCCGCTTGTCCAAATACTCAAGTATCAAAAGGATGGTCCACAATAGAGTGATTCACGCAACATGAATAGGGGATTAAAAACTGTGAAGTAGGACCATGTGCTTCTTTTGTCCAATTTGGCATCAAGATTTCGAATGGAAACAATTCAGACCCAGAACATGATCATGTCAGAAATTAATATTTTGTTCTGGGTCTGAATATTCGGACTAGGGTTACCCCCTTTAAAAAAGGTTCACCCACACAGCGTCATCATCCCTATATCTTTGTGTCAAAAATTGCCGTGATAGTACAATGAATCCTCTCGTTTTTCAACAGCTACTCATGGCGATTTTGTTCGAGATAGGCCGAGCGACTCAGGCTAAGCATACCATTTTACACACGATATGAGATTCCACAGAGCCTGCCACACAGTTTCTATTCTATGTTTTTACGATTTGCGCATGATCAGTATCCCATATGGTATTTCTATTGGTATATCTACAAGAAAATTTGATTTGTTGTCAGGTAAATCCCAGGTTTTATTTTTAATACACTAACTGGGAATTAAATACACTAATTAGCAGGGACCGGTATTTTGCTGTGGATATATTTTACTGCATTTTATAAGTAACAATTTTGATCTTCAAAATAAAAATTGTGATATATTCAACTGTTTGAGAATTCCAATTCTATAAAGGAACACATATATTAGAAAATTAAATCACAAGTCATACAATACACACTATGCCACTTTCTTTATCTGCGTCAATATTAAAAATAGAATATCGATTTCAATAGAATTGAATACATCGCTCCATTTTGAGTTTGTAGTTCACCACTGAGCGATCCTATGCCTGGTCGAGCACCCTCACAGACCCGGACGTAGTGAGGGTGCTTGGTATATCCGCCATGTTTCAAATCCATTCATGGCCAGCATAATGTCCCGCAAATTTAAGCTTTATGAGAAGCCTATTTTGGTTGCAAAATGAGAACACAGAGTGGCTTATCTTTAACCCACATTTTCAATCTCTCATGCCAGAGGTTAAAATAAAACGATCCCTAACTAATTATCAAAAGATCGTAAATTTAATTTCTTGAAACGTGCCGGCGAAACGATTTGTTTACAAGTAACAATCCTCGTTCCGACACCGATACCGTTCATTCGGCTTCATTCGGTTTCATTCGGCAAACCACGTGATCACTCAGGTGAACTAGGATTGGACGATAGATTGCGTTAAATTTTATCCAGGTTACCGGGCCATGCATAATGGCGATACTCGCGTCTTGGAAATATTTTTCAACCACGTTGCAAAATGATCGGAAATACACCATCAAGGCGACTCGATCGGTAAGCATCGTTGAAACTAAGCAATATTTAGTATTTCTTCTTTTGATTTTTTCGATAAAATTTTAGTTTACAGTTTTGATTAGTTTGATGAGAGTGGATTTCAAAACCAGTCCACTAGTAGGCGTTGTAATTGACAGTTTGACGTGTCCGCCGGAGGATAATGTGAATCCATAAGATGTGGCGATCAATTTCACGATTAAAATCTTTCCTTTGGGGCGATTTCCATTTCTTGCTATCATTTAAAGGCTGAAAGCATCAATACTAAAGATAGGCTATCAGTCGCTTGTGCAGATATATGTTAACATTGGATTCCATTTCTTGTTTATTGTTCACTGTATGGAAAAGCCTGTTCTGTCTTATCTTGTATTGGTTGTATTTCCGACGCATAGAGCGATCCAGCGATCGATTGCTAGCCAATCAGATAGAACTTGTTTTCTTTCGTTCGGTGAAATACCACTCGCCCGTCGCTCACCAACGGAGTATTATTATTGAGTTTATATTTATAATATAATTATATAGGGTGTCGACACTGTCTGTGACCTAGCTCGAGATACTCTAGCTCAAATACAGGATTACATTTACTATCATACATTATCTTGCTGTATTTCAGCTAGAGCGCCAGACGACAAACTTCTGGGTTTTTTTGGAGAACAATACTGTTACGTAAGATGAAGAAGAAACCCGCCTCAGAGTCCGCCCTACTCATTATTTCATTGTACTTATTGCAATTTGCCTCCACACATTACGTAATCAACACAAAGGCAAAGCTTTTGTGAGGATTAGTGAGTGGATAAGAAATTGACAGCGGAGGATATGAAGGACACACCGATTGTTAGTTGTCAATCATGAATTGACGCAACATTTTAATATTTTACTGCATGGCATTCTGCAAGCACCATGACAAATTATGCCGTATTTTTCCAAAGATCATCTCATATGAAGTAAGCTGAATGCGATCTGCACTTTTGTAACATTCCGATCGCTTTTTGATCACCTATTATCGGCGAATTCGCTTGAAAACACGTGAGTTCATGTTGTGTAAACATAATTAGCATAGACACAAATGAAATTACGATGCAATACAATGCAATTTGAATGCGCAGCAGACCTATAGAAATCTGCCCGGTTTTATGCAGAATTAATTAGACCACGTCTGCTGTGACCCGATTCAAAATAACATATTTAGTTAAAAGGCGCTTCTTACTTTCTGCGTTTTGTTTCCAATGCCTAGTTATACCACGAGCGAATTGCTTGCAGAATTTACCAATCCAATCTCACATAAATTGAGCGTTTTTCTTACCTGTTTTCGGGCAGTTTCCCTTCCGAATTCGTCTCCTACCAAATTTTATGCTAAAGATAGCCTGCTTCCCCATAAACCGAGCTCGTAGCCTTTCAGGGCGCACACCACCACGAAACGAATGAATGAATGTTTTCTTAGATTAATAATAACACAGAGCTACACAGTAGGCCCTATACAGATATGAATCTGGATTGCAAGATGACCTTAAACAGCTTGAGAAATGGCAGTCAACATGGAAGATGAGTTTCAATCCCACCAAGTGTTCCATTATGGAGATATCGCATAAAAAGCAACCTCCACACAGAGACTACATCTTCTGTGGCCAAAAACTCCAGGTTCCTAACTCTCATCCATACTTAGGAGTACAGCTTGATGACAAGCTAAATTGGGCTGAACAAGTAGACAACACAGTGAAAAAGGCAAATCGTACTATGGGCATGATTAGAAGAAATCTGTGGTTCTGCCCAAAGGAGGTAAAGACAACTGCTTACATCACCTTAGTTCGACCCAAACTTGAATATGCAAGCTGTGCATGGGATCCCTACAAAGCGGGACAAATCAAGAAAATAGAAGGGGTTCAGAGAAAAGCAGCTCGCTTCTGCATGAGGAACTACAAGAGGGAAGCAAGCGTCACCAAGATGATAGCGGAGCTTGGTTGGGAAACACTCGAGCAGCGGAGGGAAAGTGCTCGACTAAATATGTTACACAAAATTCAAGACAACTTGGTTGGTATAAACAAGGAGACGTATATTAAGCCTTCGCAAATAACTGCCACTAGGACTAGGAAGCAGAAAGCAGAAGTGCCGTTTGCAAGAAAAGATGTTTTTAAATATTCATTTTTTCCAAGAACATTGAAGAAATGGAACTCCATGGGAGAAGACACGGTAAACTTAAAGCAGAATGATGACACTGTAAATTTAAAGCAAAATGATGACACTGTAAACTTCCAGCAAAATGGGGACACTGTAGACACAATAGACTTCAAGCAGAATGATGACACTGACGCAGACTTAAAACAAAACGATGGCACACCTGCAATTTAAATGCGCGCAACCCACACAAGTTAGCGACTTGCGGAAAACCGCCCTGCTGACTAAACATTCAGAAGGTTCAGAAGAATGTTCATTCATTCATAGCTATTCATTCATTCATTAGTTTCATTCATTCATTTATTCATTCATTTATTTGTTCAATTCATTCTTCTTCTTCTTCTTTAGATTACGGCTCAACACTCCAGGTGGAGAAAAGCGAGTCGGATATTGTGTGTGCGCTAGTGCTTGATTTGATGCTTGCTACTGGAAGTGGTTCTGTAGCTGTTGTTTAAATGCTTTTGGATCTTCTGTGCTGATGATTTGTTGTGGTAAATTATTCCAGTCTATGAGAGTCCTAGGTATGAATGAGTATTTAAAACAGTCTTTTGAGGAGTATAGTTCGATAAATGCCTTGGTATGTGACCTCCTGGTGGAGCGCTAGTAGGCATATTTTTTTTACAAAATGTAGGCCTACCGTACCAGACAAAATAATTTAACCAAAAGTTTGCCTCATTGCGGTCCATACTGCAGTTACTGTCTGTTTTCCTATACACAATACACAGTGCTCTCACCATTGACGCGTGACCTCTACAAATGATGTATGTTGGAAGAATGGACACTTGCCTAGTTAACATCACTGTGTGAAAAATAACCAGCCAATATTTAATTTATTCTCCAAACTTCTAGCAAATATATTTCTCTAACATGACCTAAAATTACAGCTAGGTTAGATGTTCAGAAATGGTCGCACTTTTGTAAAATATGAGTGAGGGCAAGGCATAGCTAGCCAACTCCCCGTGTTAATTGAATGGAGATTTGACCGAAAATATTGGTATCGGACCGCTCACTTCTGAAGGATGCCACAAAAAACGGTACAAGCTACATTTAAATTATTCTATGAAATTCTAGAAAATATAGTTTTGTAACATGTCCTAAATTTTTAGCTAATTTAGGTGTTTGGAGAGGGTCGCACTTTTGTGTTTTAGGAAGGATATGTAAACGACAAATAACACCAAAAATATGAAGAAATTATTTCCAAACTGTGTTAAGTCAACAATCATTATGTTGCTCATTTTTAAGAATGCTGGTTAACAAAAAGCAGGGCATTGTCTCATTTCGTGAACAAAGGTCCACATACCATTGTGTCCTTCCGTTTCCTTTATAATCGGTTACCCAACTGAAGCTATAATACCAGCTTTATTGCGATATCGCACATGCAAAAACAGACACATGTGCACAACCAGAGAAGATCCGATTTAATCAGTTGAGCTGTTTCAATGAGTGTTATCTTGGTTTAATAGCTTTTAATGGGGTTTAAGTCCTGCAAAGGTCGAGATGAATTCTACTGTAGACATGACTGCATCATGCAATATTCGACTCTATGTATACTTAGGGGCTGTAGAATAATTATGTGTAACCTACCTCCGGGGTGGTGAATTCTCAAAATGGTCTGCCCAAAATATCTGCCCCCCCCTTTGGCCATGCCAAAATCTTTGCCCCCCTTTGACGTGCTAAAAATCATTGCCCCCCCTTTATACATGCACTCTTAAAAATACTTCGTCATTTTTGACTAGAACCTGGTCAAATTTGACTAGATCATAGTGAAATAAGATCTAGTCATTTTGACCCTCAAAATCTAGTCAAAGGATATGACTAGGAAATCTGGTCAAAAAAGAGAGGAACGTTACCGGTACGACTCATCACCGTGGGAGGGCGGGTTAGTGTACGTGTAGTGGTTTTCTCACTCGCTTACCGCTGTGGCCGGGGTTCAATTCCCCGCGGCGCCACATGTGAGTTTGGTTGCCGATCCATGCTCGTCCTCGCAGGTTTTTCTCCGTGGTGCTCCGGTTTTCCTCCTGCATCTAAAATCGGACTTCTTTCCATATCCCTGTCCCGTCATATCCGGATGGCATCCCTTGAATTTAGTAATCCCTCTGAGCACTATTGGGATTAGCCTGGCTTCGGCCGAATGTTATAAATAAATAGCCATCAAGTGTATTTAATAGCATGATGACACGTATCTCTAGAAATTAAATTTTGGGATAGCTTTTTACGACGGGAATTCATAACAATCAGCGGGTCTCCGTCGGACAAGTTAGAACTGTGAAGCTTTCGTCTGGAGCCCGGGGTCTGGAGTAGCTCTGACTTCTTCAGGACAAAGTACCTAAGACGGGCCAATTTCCTAGCTGCATTTCATAAACATCAAGACCAATAAAAGTGACCCATACTGCAGTTACTGTCCTTTTTCCTAGTTAGTAGTAGTAAGAATATTCGCGGCGTGATACATCATACAACACAGTACTCTCACCATTGACGCGTGACCTCTACAAACAGTGTATGTTATAGGTATAGGCCTATGGGCATTGCCTAGTTAACGTCACTGTGTGAAAAATAACCGGCCAATATTTAAAGTCTCTCTGAAATTATAGAAAATATAGTTTTGTAACATGTCCTAAATTTTTTAGCTAATTTGGGTGTTTGGAAATATTCGCACTTTGGTGTTTTAGGAAGGATATGTAAACGACAGATAACACCAAAAATAGGAAGAAATTATTTCCAAAACCGTGTTAAGTCTACAACCATTAGGCCTATGTTTCTCATTTTCAAGAATTCTGTTAACAATATGCAGACTATTGTCTCGTTTCGTATACAAAGGCACACACAGTATTGTTACCTTTCGTTTGCTTTATAATCGTTCACCCAACTGAAACTATAATACCAGCTCACTGCAAATCGCACAGATAAAACAGAAACATGTGTGTGTATTTAACCAGAAGCTACCAGAGAAGATCTGATTTAACATAGTTGAGCTGTTTTCAATGAGTGTTATCTTGGTTTAATAGCTTTTAATGGGGTTAAAAGTCCTGCAAAGGTCGTGGTGAATTCTACTGTAGACATGACTGCATCATGCTGAACCGGGACCAGGACCACCATAGACTTTCTGGAGCTTACAACTCCCTACTGCGTCAGTGCCAGACACGTGACGGTTTCTGACCAGTAGTATATTCACCAGTCCATCAACCGAGTGAACAAGGAATAGTGAGTAAAATAAGCTTTGAGTAATTCTTTCAAATTTTTAGCGTGCTGCATAAAGTTAAAACGTTACCATTATTTTGTGTTTGTCCCAAAAGTCATTATCCCAGACCTTGTCAAATGCTCCCATATCAATTACCAAAGTAATAGTTCATTGAATTCACAACTGTATGACAAAACAGGCGAAACACAGATTCTCATGTGTTGAGAATCTGTGGGCGAAAATAGTAACTTTTGCACAAGATTTGCAATTTAAAGAAAATTGACCATTGCTCATTGAAATGAAGCTAATATATGGACAATATAAGTGTGCTCTTTCCTTTAATGACATAACATTTGAAAAATATTGTAAGGACACTCGGGGTTTCGACTGTTAAAACCTACATCTTGGTCAAAATTGTGCTTGAGGTCGTTTTCATCAGATTTTTCACATTCGCGTTGCTATAAACATTGAATTGCGTCATCTGTTGATGGATGAAAAAAAGTGTAATAGCAAGCTGGAAGTGTTAGCTTTCGTTTGATATAAAAACTTTATTCGGGGTTTTGTAAAAATACCAATCACAGCATATTGCAGTTACTGTCCGTTTTCCTATACACAATACACAGGGCTCTCACAATTGACGCGGGACCTCTACAAGTAGTGTATGTTAGAAGTATAGGCAATTGCCTAGTTAACGTCACTGTGTGAAAAATAAGCGGCCAATATTTAAAGTATTCTCTGAAATTCTAGAAAATATAGTTTTGTAACATGTCCTAAATTTTTAGGTAATTTAGGTGTTTGGAAATATTCGCACTTTGGTGTTTTAGTGTATGTTATAGGTAATAGGACATTGCCTAGTTAACGTCACTGTGTGAAAAATAACCGGCCAATATTTAAAGTATTCTCTGAAATTCTAGAAAATATAGTTTTGTAACATGTCCGAAATTTTAGCTAATTTTGGTGTTTGGAAATATTCGCACTTTTGTGTTTTAGGAAGGATAATGTAAACGACAGATAACACCAAAAAAAAATGAAGAAATTATTTCCAAACCATGTTAAGTCTGCAAACTCACACACTTGTACCATTTCTTTTTGTAACAGTCCACGACTCTCAGGAAACACTACATGGGAATGGAGATCGTCTAGGGCTCACGCTAAAAACAATAGGCCCGCAAACAATTACAGACCTCGACTTCGCTGACGACATAGCACTATTGGCCGACAGTCTCAGTGATGCCGAAGAACTACTCCATCTTGTTGAGACTGCAGCACTAACAGTCGGTCTCAGCATAAACGCCAAGAAAACCAAGGCAATGGTTTGCAATATGGCCGCATCCCCAATCCAAACGCTTGATGGAACCGAGCTTGAAGTAGTTGGCGATTTCAAATACCTTGGGGCTTGGATTGGCAGCAGTGAAAAGGATTTTAACATCAGGAAAGCCCAGGCATGGAGAGCCTGCAACAGCACGAACAAGATATGGAAGAGCAGCCTGCCTAGAAATCTTAAATCCAAGCTTTTCACCACCACAGTCGAGTCAGTTCTGATGTAGGCCTATGGTGCAGAAACCTGGACAATTACATCAAAGTTTAGGAAGGCCCTTGATGGTTGTTACACAAGACTACTGAGAAAAGCACTTAATGTTACCTGTTTCCGAAAGGCTGAAAACTAAAAGGCTGGGCCTTTGCTGGACACTGTGCCAGAAGTGAAACAGAGGCAGCTGTGGCAGCACCCCCCCCCTAATATTTTGCCAGGGGATGGTCCATACAATCATCCCCCAATGTTGACGCCTGATAATGGGTTTCTGACCAAATTAACCTCATATTTGCCCATTTTAGCCCCAAAAGTGCAAATTTTCGCGCGCTCCACGCGCATTTATTCCACTTTTACACCATATTTCATCAGTTTAGCTTCAAATAGCAAAATTTTTCACGCGCTTCGCGCGCATTTCTACCATAAACTAACTTATTCTGTCGCCAAAAGGTGCTGCATAGACTATACTTTAAGAATTTTTTCCAACTCCACCCCCCCCCAATGTCAAAAAGAAATCTACGCCACTGGTGGCAGCCTACACATGGTAAAAGATCAAGAGGACAACCACGGAAAGATTACATTAAACAACTAATCGAGGGCATTGCGATAGAGAGACAAGACATTAGGGACTGCATGCAGAACAGAGTCGTGTGGAGAGCCATCAGCGGAGTCCGACTAGACAAGTCGACATAAACAAGTAAGCAGGCAATATCTTCTTGTCACATCTCGCCAGAAGCATCACGAATTATTAATACAAGTCCTATACTTTGTATACTTTCTTTAACACACAAAATAGGCCTATAGATCAGACAGGTCAACTAATACTAGAACTCTTAACGTGGGTCTACTTTTTGGTGTAGTGGTAAAAACATTTCCCGCCTATTACGAGCTGATCAAACTATAGATGCATTAAACTTCGAATCAAATCTCTCTTGTGAATTAGGGATGACAGATGCAGTCTTCCATTGGCTTGGGAAAACTCCCGTGGAGAAGCAAAGCTCAAACAGCAGACTTAGTGGTCTTGTAGCTTCTTGTAAGTTCCGCGATGCACTCCTTCAGGACTCTTGCAGGGATTTCATCAGGACCAGTAGCTTTATGAATGAAGCTTCCGAACATCTTTGACCTTGAAAGGCTATCTTTTCCATTGAACATGTTGCTGAATGCTAAACTTCAGGAACAGATTCTTCTGTGCTGACAAGCTGACATTTTGCGGCACATGTCTGGCAAATATTTTCAGCTATTGATGTAGTGTAGACTTGACGCTCATCCTTAAGTACTGGTATATCAACTCTGGTGGACTTACCACACAGGGGGTTAACAGTGTTCCACCATATCTTACTGCTAAGGCTGCCATCTGAGAGTTCTTTCCACGACGTTTTGTTGTAGCTCCTTCTGGCTATCTTCTCTGCATGATTGTACTCCTCTCTAGCTTTTGTAAACTTACCCTTATTTTCCTTGGTGTTGTTATTTTTAGCTTCCTGGTTGCTGCTCATCAACTGGTCATCAAACCATTCTTTGTCACGAGTCTTCTTGTAAATAAGCTTTGCTGGTATAAAAATCTCCATTTCATCACTGATAATGGTGGTGATGTTGCTGTAAGCTTCTTCTGGACTAGTGCAAGAGACCATGACAAGTCTGCAGATGCAAGAAAACCTCTCATTCCCCAGTGGTCATGCATCCTTATCGCACTGCCATACTTTGCGCTTGTAGGGTTTACCTCTGTACGTCAGTTTCTTTGTTTGTTTGTTTATAAACGGTTGCTCCGTGTGGAGACACGCTTGGGTCCTGATGAGACCAGGCTCAAACAGAATGCTCAAGCCAGGTTAAAAAGCCTATATAAGAATGCTGGCCTGTATGGAAAGAGAAGTGAGAAACAGATTTGAAGACAAAGAACAAGGAAAAGAAGGCCACTCCCAACAATCAAGTTAACAATTTTACTGTCAGCCTTTGGGTCAAGAGAAAGGAAGTACTCGATCGAATCTGAAGTTTAAAATGATTTTTCGGGGTAGGTTCTTTGGCAAATTGCGTTAGACCATGTAGACCAAGAGCATTACACATCTCAAGTGTGCGGCGTCCATCCAGCAGCATCTGTTGTACAGCTGCCAAGCCATTCCTTGTGGTGGAGCAGAAGTGGCCAAGCAGAACTACTGATTGTGCATTGAATTCAGAAAGCTTTGATAAGATACCTGATGATACCACTGGGGCTACGAAATCCACGATGTGTTTTTAAAAATTGGTGTTAGACATGTTACAATAATTAGTCTAATAATAGCTTTCATTGTAACGGTTATTTGTTTAATTGCGATGAGGGACCAAGCTAAAGAAACACAGCAAAGGCAAAAATCTGGTGTTTTTTTTATCTTACGGGTTAAAATTACTCGGTTTCAGCTGTTGCGGACGTACATTTTTTGTGTTGCGGACGTACGTTCTGATTTTTGTCAATTCGAACGTCCGCAACGAGTTCCGGATGTTATTTCTAAATATTGGACATAGATCCATACAAGGAAACATTTTCAAAACAAAGTATTTACACTAAATTTTGAAAATGTGCCAAATTAATTTGTTTCACACAACAAAAAGAAATGGTAGAGGGTGGTTGTAATTGAATTGAAAGTTGGTCATGTACGTCCGCAACGTGCCATTTCTCATTATATGCCCATATCTTGAAAAAAAATTATGATAGATGAAATTCAATAGTAGATCGGTAAACTACATTCTATATATCCTTCGATATGAGACATAAATCAAGTTATTTGGACGATTTTAAAATTGTGACCATTTTTGAAAAGTGTGACGTAATTACAGAATTGCCCATAATGAAAATCACAATTCATCATGGGAAACAAAATCTTAGAAAATCATAAAATATCTTATTACGTGAAGAGCATATTAAAATACGAATATAGCTACTATTCTCCTGAATTAGCTGCCTTATTTCCTATTGTCGTGTTTATTTCCTATTTCTCTATCCTAGCTTGACGTTATTGCATCCGACAACAGACTTCATTTGGCGATTGTATTCTTAATTAGATTAGAACTAATCAGGAACTCGTCAAAACATGTTGAATTTGAAGATGATTTCCCTTGGGCGAGTGACGATACTAATCACTGTATATAAAATATAATATAATGAACAAATTATCAATACTATATCTATACGTTCGGTTTCGGTCCATTAGAAGTATTTCTTACAAAAACCTGTTCTTTGGAACTGAACGATAAACCAAATCATCATCGGGAGTAAATACAATAGACATTGGTTCTCCATCAATTATAACCAAACAATAATAAGTAATAGAAAACAACAACTTAGATATGAAAGACTTTCTCGTAATGCGAAACACAATTAATGCTCACTTTTGATATTATTGTAATTAACATGATGGAACTGGAAAAATAGCAAAGGCTAGCAATGCCCAAATACTGAGCCCCGAGAGCGCGAGTATTGAAACCGTTGTACTTACGATTAGTGTTTAATTGTGGCGGATGATTCTTTATTCGCTACTCAAGAACAGTCCGCTAGGTTCACCGGTCCAATATATCGAAGACACTACACGGAGATAGAAGTCGATTGCCGCATTAACTCGGTTGCATTATTACAACTGCGGGAACAGTAACCTGTGAGACGAAGATGATTTTCGCAATTGTTCTGATATTTCTTGCTCTTGCTACCATTGTAGGAAACACATTTTGCTTACTTGTTCTTCGTCAAAAAGTTGACGGAATTAGCGAAGTCGTAAGCATCTTTATGAAAAGTCTAGCAGCAGCGGATTTATTTACTGGCATCTTTACGATTTCCCCAGCAATAGGACCCGCAATCACTGGCAATTGGCCATACTCGGACACTTATTGTGGCATCAACGCCTTTACACAAAACCTCTTCGGTACTTGTTCCGTTTTTTCTCTGATTTCGGTAAATGTGGAAAGATATATTGCATTATTGTATACCCACTACAATATACCAATTTTGTAACAGCTGTCAAAGCTCGCATTGTCGTCATCAACATCTGGATATTTGCCACAGGATGGGCTGTTCTACATGTGTTCCGACCAGGAACGGTTTCTAAATATCACACAGGTATTAAAATGTGCGTGACTGATCCAATAGACCCTGATGATGTTAATTTTACAAGTATTATCAAGGCGTTGGTACTCTTTGCTTTTCCATGTGTTGTGACAGTCTGCCTGTATTTGCGCTTATACTGCATATCAAGAGCTCATGCTCGACGAATTGATGCAGATGAATCTGTTCTTCGTCAAGTAGAAAATAACGTAGTGAATAGGTTTCGTAGTGTCGAGTTTAAAACAAGTGTAACATTCTTTATTTTGACTCTACTGCTTATTGCCACATATATACCAGTATCCACGGTGATTGCTTTGGATAGTTCTGGGGTTTTATCCCGCAGATCTAGAGAGCCACTAGAAGGGACTGTTGTGGCTTTGTGGCTGGCTAATAGTTGCATCAACATTGTAGTCTATTCAGTACGCAACAAATCTTTTCGTCGTCGTGGAAGGCAACTACTTGGCGTTGGAGTTCCATCAATGGAATGACTCAAGCATTATCATGCCTACAATTACTCAAAGACAAACTAATTAAATCTACAATTCTGCATGTGATTGAGATTCTGTTTTTGTATTCTAAACCCTACAGCTGCACAGTGGCTTAATGAAAACAAGAACAAAACGATTTCTGCCAACGCAAAAAATCACACGACATTTCATCGCGAATTCCAACTTAAAAATAAAACTTATACTACATAAAGCATAACAACAGCAAGCAGCAGAAGCATGAACAGAAACGCTAACAATGAATTAGGGCTGGTACCTAATTCTGAGATGGGGTTTGTGTACACTAAAGATTAGCTAAGATTATAGCCTTCTTCTATTGGTATGAATTATTTTTTTTTTACTTCTCGTGGTGGAAATGTTTTGATGTCTGCTAATTCGATTTGCAAGGAAAAGAAAGTATGTTTTGCCGTTTCAACGAACGAAAACGATTGAGTATTGCCAAAGTTATGTTTGAATTAATTATGACTTAAAAAGTTATCATAGGTTAGGCCTACACATATAAACATAAACTTGTTCAGCAATCAGCATATCAAAAAAATGACATGGTCAAAGCGGGGAATGATCACGAGGTCATATCAGTGGACTACTGAGCATAGCATGATGTTTGGTTGCCTGTGAGTGCATAATTGATATGTTGATAACAGATCTAATAATGTTGTAGAATCAAAATCTTCATTATATGGACCACATTGAAGTCAAAGTAATTATCTATCCTATCCTGTATCGTTTTATGGATAAAATTGACTCAAAATGTTATTGATGATATTATTGCTATCTTTAACATCAGTTTTGTCTTTTCAACGGGAAAAATCCGATTGAAAATAAAGTTTTTTTGAAAAACCAGGTTTATCGGCGAAAAACTTGGATTTTAAAATCGAAAACCCAAGTTTTTCGAATCCATGTGAAAAACCAAGTTTTTTGATTTGAAAAACCAAGTTTTTCGGTGATAAACCAAGATTTTCAATTGAAAAACCAGCTTTATCGGCGAAAAACTTGGATTTTCAATCGAAAAACCAAGTTTTTTAAAATCCATGTGAACAACCAAGTTGACGACAATTGAGATAAATAACCATGACGTCAATTGCCGCAGGTAATTTTGGCGCAGGAATTTTGAATATCAATGTTGAGAGCCGGCTGTTTTTATTCGTTTTTATGCATGGTCAATATGAGTTTGTTTTAAATTAAAGCCGGTGATTCGTGATTGATAATTGTTTTTCTAACATGTAGACGAATCAAACGAGCCAAGTCATGGTCAGGATTTGGTCGGGCATATTTGGGTACCCGCGTGCACCAAACAGGTGATGTGAGTACCCAATTGGGTGGATTAAAATTCGATGTTAGATTCTTTTGTGTTGTAAACTGTCATCATTCCTTTGTCTACGTGTTACACGGGTGATAGAATGCAGTTTATAATACCCTTCAAGGCCGCAGCATCCCACATTTTAGGTGGGATAGTTGGGTACCCGTCGCGGCTAATGGCTGCCATGGAGGAACAGGAATGCGTGAAATTGGATTCGTCTACATGTATAAGGCATAATGATGTGATTGCCGGAGTGTTCCTTTAATAATGCTAGTAAGTGTTAGAGGGGTGGTGAGCGTGTCCACAAATCATGAGTGCATTGCTTATTGGGAAAATTCATGATAATTGAGTATTCTTGCTCTTTGGACACTTGGTTAAGAACGTACAGGTCAGGTGTGAACCATGAAACTTATCGCATATCATCATGAGAGCAATTTTTGTTTTGAAGAAAATCGTTTAATCCTTGCTTGGTTGACTAAAGACTCACTGGCAGGGTTCGTAGTGGCGAGCATAGGCGTAGATACCCCCCCACCCCCAATATTTTGCCAGGGGGATAGTTCATACAATCATCCCCCCATGTTGGCGCCTGTATGTGGGTTTCTGACCAAATTAACCTCATATTTGGCCATTTAGCCCCAAAAGAGCCAATTTTTTCGCGCTTCGCGCAAATTGATTCCACTTTGGCACAATATTTCATCAGTTTAGCTTAAATATGGCAAATATTTTCACGCGCTTCTCGCGCATTTGTACCATAAACTTATTTTGTCGCTGGATTTCCTATACTTCCTATAAATTTTTCCATCCCCACCCCCACCCCAATGTCAAAAAGAAATCTACGCAACTGTTGGCGAGTACTTTATCAAAGTAAATTTCTTGAAATATATCCAGTACTCACATTTTATGGAGCTACAACGTTTCGAGATCCAAATGGTCTGGTTTCTTGATCACGTATGAGTGATTCCAGATGCACTCCCCTGCTGGTGTTTCTAAATGTGAGTACTGGATATGTGAGTACTGGATGTTTCACGAAATTTACTTTGATTATCTACATGAACTATCCTGGTGAATCTTTTCAAGAAAGTGGCGAGTACTTCCTTGTAATAAGTAGTTTGCAAGTGTTGTTTGTATTATTGAACAGCTTTCATCATTCATGGTATAGTTCATAGTTGCGCTAGTGTCGGTTCGAGGTGCTGTTTTAGCATGTTTAGAGGCGAGGTATTTTTGAGATCATTTTGAGCAGCGTTTCTCACAACATCATCACAAATTAGACGATATGTCTTACACTATTATTATACTAGCTGATGACGTCTGATACGAGCGTATAGGAAATATCGGCTGTTATTTGGTGAATTTGTGAAACAAACGCTACTCAAAATGACCCCCACCCCAAATACCCTTCAGGCAAAATGTTCAACAGCAAGAAAAGAGCCATATTAATATCCAAATATATAACTACTTTTCCGGAGCTTTTCCTATCATGCCTGGTGTCGTTTTCATTTTCGTATTTCTTCTTGAGTACATCAGAGCTGATCAGAGTTGTTTTTATGATCAATGGACTTGATTGGGCATGATATTCTTAATTAGATAAGAACTTATCTCATTGTTTTTAATTTTCTTATTCTTCATTATTATGAAAGTACGACACTAGGGGTATTTTTGGCGAAAAGGGGGTCATTAAGCATGTTCAGTGTGGGCTCCAAGAAAACGGGGGTCATTCAGTGTGACAATGCTATAATTGGGTGACATTGACTGTGATAAAATAACTTTTGGACAAAAACTTTTTTAAAAGCTAAAATGGCTACAAAATGTTAAATTCGTTCAAAATGCGCACGAAGTCTGCAAAAATATGCAGATGTGCTGTAAATTTCTGAAAAAAGAGGGCCATTGGGTTTATGAAAAAGGTGATGGATGTAAGCTGATGAAAAAAAAGGGGATAGAGTTTGCCTCAAAAAAGGGGTCTAGTGACTGGCACATGACGCGTAACAACATATGGAGTGCCCCCGGGGTTTGTATGGATTTCAACTGGAATAGCCCACTCTGGCAGAAGATAACCCGCAGTCGCGACTCAAGAATATTCAGTCCAAGTTCACCAGTGCAATCAACGAAGGCATTATATGCGGAGGCCTATGGTATTTATAATAAGCATGGTAGTCGATTGCCCGGTCGATTGCCGTACGGAAGGACGTGATCTACCAAGACAATTGCTACGGGAATAGTAACTCAGACGACTTCTATTCGAAGTTGATTTTTGCAATTGTTCTGACATTTCTTGCTCTTTGCTACCACTGTAGGAAACATATTCTGCTTATAAAAGAATCATTTTCAAGAGGATCTAATGTTGAATTTGGAAGAAGCAGACGTTTCATTAGACAACAAGACTGATGGGTAGCAAACATTTTGATACATTGTACTAGCTCATGGAGCCTAATACCATGAATACGAGCGTATAGGACATATTGGCTGTTATTTGGCGAATTTGTAAAAAACGGTGATCAAAATGACTCCCACCCAATTACCCTCAACCCCCTTCAGGAAATCGTAAACGTAAAATGATTTCTAAATTCATCTTAAGGTGTCACTATTGCTGTCTTTGAATTCTTTCGAAACCTTCCCGAAGCAATGTAAAGAGCTGTTTAGTAAAGTGTCTGGTGCGGTGATGAGCGTGTAATGGGCTATTCCAGAAAATAAGCGCACACCCCCTATAGAGGAGTTCGGATATCCAGACTTTTTCCATCCATCCAAGCTCCGGATATCCGGACTTTTCAAACAGAGGAGTTCGGATATCCAGACTTTTTCTGTCCATCCAAGCGCCGGAAATCCAGACTTTTCAAACATCTTCCCTCGATAGGGCCATGCTCAACCTATAGAGGAGTTCGGATATCCAGACTTTTTCTGTCCACCCAAGCTCCGTAAATCCTGTACTTTTCATACATTTTCCCTCGATAGGGCCGCGCTCGACCTATAGAGGAGTTCGGATATCCAGACTTTTTCTGTCCATCCAAGCTCCGGAAATCCGGACTTTTCAAACATTTTCCCCTCATAGCCATTTGCTCGACATATAGAGGAGTTTGGATATCCAGACTTTTTCTATCCATCCAAGCTCCGGAATTGCGTCTGGACTCAGACTTTTTTGTCGGATTCGGACTCCGTCCGACACAAACAGACTAGGCTGGCTAGATCAAACTCGGACACAAGGGGCAGTCATTTTCATATGAAAAGGTTTGACTACAAAAAGTTTATAGCAAGGCAAATGTGGTCTGTTGAAACGACCTATCCCAGCACAATTTTTGACCAAAATAGTCAACTGGGTATTTGTGTCTGTGTATTGAAAGGGTCATAAAAATGTATAGTATCTGCAGGGGGGCCTCAAAACAGGTAAGATCATAAAAATAATGGCCCTGCACTATCCCTATTTATGGACCACCTCCCTCCCCACCATCACCCAAAAATGACCCAAACTGAGAGACGACCAGTGGTGTAGCTGCCGGGGGGGGGCAATTGCCCACCTGGCAATGCCTATTTGGGCCCCCGCCCCCCCCACTTTTTCAAACCACCGAAAAAAAATTGGGTCAACCTTGCAAATTTTTGTTTGGTGGATTTGGGCCCCCACCCCATATAGGCTTGCCCCCCCCCTGGAAAAAATCCCAGCTACGCCACTGGAGACGACTCATTTGAGATATATCCACTAAATTTAATCAAAGGGTTCTATGATTTAATATTTAGATTTATCTGTTACAAAAGTTGAATGTTATCACTTAATAACAGAATATTTATATATATAGGCCTAATTGTAATAAATAAATTTGCCTATATATCCCACTTCAACTTCTCACAAAGCAGTTCTTGTAGCAGTCAAGTTAGCTCAATCGGCGTTCGACTGTCGTGCGAGAGGTTGTGGGTTCGAACCCTGGCGGTGCCTAGTACGCTCACATGGAAAGAAAATTGAGTTAGCTTGAAATTCCCCTGGACAAGGAACTCGCTGCTAATTTGTCTCGTTGTAACCCGTACGAAACTCGGGGAGCTGATCCTGGTTGCGATGGTTATTTGTGGAATGTCTAGGGTGTGCGGTCTTGAAGCAGCGAAGTCCCTGATTTGTTGTTTAATGGTTTGTGGAATGATGTGGGCCGTAGTGGTCAGCGACAACCTGTAAAGTGTGCTGAGGCTTGTGGATCAACGTCTAGGCGTTGTGCCTGTGCGTAGCGCACTATAAATCACTGCGCTTTTTATATATATTTAAAAAAAAAAAAATTTAAGGACTTGAGTTTACGGGCCCGCCTTTTGGGTGCTTCGCCCCCTGGATCAGGCTTATTTGTATTAATTTCTATAATTTGCATTTTTTGCCCTTAAGTACACAGTAAATTCCCAGAATGTCTTGTGGCTTTAATTGCCATGAATCTACACTAGACCTTTTTCTTTTTCACAGTCCATGTTGAGTTTTTGAATCTAAAATCCCAATAATCCCGGACTCCTGACAAATACAATACTATTTTTTTTTGTAATAGAATAAATATTATCCTGTTTCGGCAAAATAAATAATATCCTGTTTTGGCACATAGTACAAGCTTTACAATTCTTTACAAGCGGGCAATCAAACCTTGTATTAAAACTAATTTCAGATTATGTATTTTAATTTTTGGAAAACACAATTTTTAAAAGTATCATTTTTTTCTCAAATCTGGTGGGTCTGCGGGCCGGATTTTTTTTTACCAACTCAACCATTCATACCTACTATTTCACAGTAACATGAGTGAAGAGAGGCAAATGCATAATATTATTTGTATTTTCTACCCATGAATATTTTATTGAAGTAAATAATATTAAGGCCTTTCACAATTAATTCTTAGTAAAGATCTTTAAAAAGGCATGAGGTAAAACGTATTAATTACTTATTATTTTCTTATTTTGAAACGAGTGGTCACAGCCCAGCACCACAGCATTTGTGATGCGGGCGGGAAACAGTAAACTCAAAATCAATTGTAAATGGCCGAACATCCATGTTGTTGGGATTCAATGAGTCAGCCCTACTATCCAATTCAAGTGCTGGCTTGTGGCACTATCTTTTTAGTGAACGTATAGGCTTGGGGTATGATGAAAAAAATCATTTGTTAACAAAAATCATAGCATATACTCAAAATTTTGAATACATAGACTTCCAAGGGCCAAGTCTTTGATTTTTTTTGAGTGCAAAAATTGTAAGAAATCGTGCAAAATTGCATGTTTTTGGCCAATTTTCCCTCAAATTGCAAAAGTATTGAAATTTGACTTTTATTGCCAGTTGAAAATAACTTACGGATTAGGATTTACCTGTGCCTACACCGGAGTACGACATTAGGGGTCTATGGCGATTTTTGTCCAAACAAATGGGTCATTAAAGCCATAATGTACGATCTTATATAACAAAAATTTGTTAATTTTTTTCAAACCTGATTTTTTTGCATATTTGTAATGTTTACACATGTCCCAACTTGCACCTAAATGGAATCGGCCAAATTTGTTGTCTTAAATTGTAGGTCAACAGAGCAAAGTTCGACATATTATCATAATTTAAAAATTATGATAATATGTCCTCCCATAGAACTGCATGTTAAATGGCCAAAATAACCAGTGGGGTTTCTTTCATTTTACAATGTTATTTCAACTTAAAATGGACAGCAACCCTTCCCACAGTTATTACTAATATAATTTCAACATTTTGAATAGAGAATAACAAAATTAAAATTTGACGTAAAAATTAAGGCTTTAAGTGGCGGCTCCAAGAAAATTGGGTTCATTATGTTATGTGTGCAAGCGCTAAAAATTGGGTGTCATTGACCCCTGAAAAATAACTTTCTGGGTAAAAATGTTGTGAACATTGCCATTTTTAATCTAAAATTGCTATAAAAATGTGAAAATAGTCCAAAATGCGAGCAAAGCATACAAAATGCGCGCAAAGCAGTCAAGTTAGCTCAATCGATAAGGCGTTCGACTGTGGTGCGAGAGGTTGCGGGTTCGAACGCGGGTAACATACTTGTTATTATGCTAATTTTTGCATGCCGAAACTGCGGCCGGATCTGACTGTTCATTACACTTCCTTGTTTTGACTTGAAAACTTACTAAATATGTCTTTTTTTGTTTCAATAATGACCCCCCAAATGGCTAATTTGATTAACATTATAACAGATTAATGACCAAAAATAGCTTTTTAGGGGGGGGGGGGGGGGCAGATGCAAGTAATTTGCATAAGACATGAACTGGGCCACATTTACCCCAAGCCGGGTATTACATAATATGCAAATTTAGCTCATTAATTTTTTTTTTACTTGTTATATCAATGGGAACTGTCATGATTACCTTTCATGTCAAATACATACAAAATAGTCAGTGATACAGCCAATAAGTACCACCCCTATGAATAAAAAGTTGACTTGCCACTTTTTTAAAGCCATTTGCGATGTCGCTCCACTAATTAGACCCCCTCATAAAAATTTTAATGCTATTTAAAAATAATTTTTTCACCAAACAGTAATATAAAGACCACTCTTTCATACAATACAAAGTTAAGTCACCTAGACCAATGCTTAGTATACATGGTATAAAGACACCCTGATAAAGACAAAGGGGCCACATTAACCCCGGGCCACAATTACCCCAGTCTCCCCTACACGTCACCTCCAAAGTGGGAGTTCCCGCTCTCCCCGGAACACCCGGGGAAGACAATGGACCTTTTCTTTGTGGTCAGTTCATATATTCAACTATCAACTTTTAAATAAAATGTTCATTTTATATCAGTCAGTATAAAGCCGAATAAAAACTAAAACATGTTTCTAGTCCCCTACCGCTTCCTTTTTTAAGGTTGCTTCAATTTTATTTCATTTCATTTTTTTAATTGAGTTATAACATTTTTTTAAGATGTCTAGGAAGTTGAGATGCTTTATAGCCTCCGTAATATAAAAGAAACACTTTTGGAAGGTTTTCATTAGAGGGGGCTTACCTACCAGAAAGAACAATTTTTACTCTGCCTATTAAAGGTTACAAAACTTTATCATCGTCATCATAATTATTATAATAATTATTTCAGGTCATTTGCAGATGTTACACCATAGGTACTCAAATACCTATGTTTGCACCAATTTCCATTTGGTAAATAGTTGGACCCATTTCCATTTATAAGGCACATTTCGACCCATTTCCACTAGCTTCTACATAATATGCTTCGACTCTCTACAAAATATTATTTTCAAACACCCATTTCTAAACATACATTATTGATGATATCATGATTCATGATAGACTGGTAGGCCTACAGACTGAATGTACAATTCACTATAGGCTTGACTGCAAGTTTATTTTGCATAACAAAATGTGCATAAAATTGCATAAACCAATTATATCAGACTAGTATTACCAGTCAGGCGGGCAATACAAAAACATTTTAAACTTGAACTTCTACAATTTCATGTCTAATTGACCTCGGTAACTCCAAAAGTGTGCAACACAGCACCTTTCTTTTTCCACTATCAGACATTTCCTCAATTGAGACATAATATTATGGCATTCTGAAATGATAAATATAAACACAGACATCCTTGGGACAGGGGTAAAACCCGGGGGTAAAACATGTTTGTTAAAACAATTAATATACCACAAGTCACATAACATAATAACATCTTTCAGTACACAGTTCTTTAAATCCAATATATTTGTATACCCATAGAATGACCTTTGAGTCCCTTGGGTAAAAAATCCCATACTCTCTAACTGGAGGTCAACTTTGAGCTATATTTATTGAATGGAGGTTATTGAACTTTGTGATAGGAGATGAGATCATTTTGGCTCAATATTATCTTATATAGGGATGAATAACTCCCCTCATCCTTTTTAGTCTGCAAAGCCAAATCCCATTTTGTATTAAATTATGCAGTTGTATGCACTTTCTGTTATGCAAAATAAAGAAGACCCCCCAAAGTTGGTCCCGGATGGACGAAGTTGCATTTTGAGGGCCCTATATCTTTTAAAGTAAAGGAGTTACAAGTTTTCTGATGCCAGATTTGAATTCTACACAAATAAGTACCCCAGGATACATACTTTTCAAAGTTGTAAATGGTTCCCTTTATACATTTATGGACCTCCAAACATCCCATAGCAAAAAGAAAAGTTTCCCGGTGACCACCGGATGACCATTTGGTGGTTATCAGAAACCTTTCGGGTACCTTTTCCAGAGTTATCCGAAAGTGCCCGCTAGCGGATACCTTGCGGATACCTAATTAATTTATCCAAAAGTTTTCGGGTAGACACCCGGAAGTCTCCCAAAAACTCAAATATTTCAAATGAGTTACCCAAAAGGTTCCCAGAAACTTTATTCTTTGCAGGAGTTACCCGGTGGTTATCCGCTTTTAATTTGACCTTGAAAATAGCATTAAGCATCTTAAGAATGCGTGGGTGGGTATATGGTCAAATTAAGGTCACTGTATGAATTCAAAATGGAGTAGCTAGCTGTTGGCAGTTGGAATATACTTGTGCAGAATATTCAAGTTATTTGTGGTCCAAAATGTATGGATTTACATGTAGGACATTACAAGATGTTTAATAATTAATCTGGAACATGCTGCAGGAATTATAAAGCATTGAATGCTTGATTTCATATGACAATGCAGGTAGGAAAATTTGTATGAAATGATTTGTATTGATGCAGTTTTTATACACAATGTACCTAATATATGACACGTACATTTGCATGTTTAGTTTATATCTTTTCTAGTAAATCATACATGATTTTGACAGTAAATTAATGTCAATTAAATTACTAATCATCAGCGAATGTGTCAATTAACTTATAAGCTTTATGTTAAGCTATTTGTTGTAAATAAATTATAATATTTGATATAGAAATTATAGGCGTGTCAGTGATGTGATCACACTTAGGTACTGTATACATGTTTATATGCTGATATCAATTTGGTTGTACATTAATTTAAATTTAAATCAGAAGAATATTTTTGTACAATAACTACAATTACACTGTACACTTTCAAGTTTCTTATAGCAAGATAGCACAAGCTCAACTGCCATGACTGCAAAGTTGTATTTCTCCAAAAACTATACAATTCAAATAATAAGCTAAATTGCCTAATAAATTTGTGCATACTCATGAATTTGTATTTCTGCATTCCCCAAAAGGTCAACAGGAAGTCTCCAAAGAGGTCACCAGGTATATCGTCACCAAAAGTTATCCGCTAGGTCCCCGAAAAGTTATCGGGTAGTTATCCGCTGGTTCCCCCCAAAAGTCATCGGGTGGTTACCCGCTAGTTTCCCAAAACAGTCATCGGGTAGTCATCCGGTACCTATTACCTGAAAGGTATCCACTATTGTTTCCCAAAAATTTATCGGGTAGTCACCTGCTACCTATCTAATTTGCATGTGAAATTTGCCGGTGTCTACCCGGTGACTATCGGGAAGTTATCCGAAAAAGGTCTCATTTTTTGATATGGGATCGTCTTTCGCGTTGCGACACATTTTTACGCTGACCCTCTAAATTTCAAATTGATGCCACGGGAAAACGAAATGGAGTATGAAGCTCAAATTTTCGGGATTTTACTTTCTCATCAATATCTACCACCACACAGAAAAAGAAAAAAATTGAAGAGGTGCTGCGGTGCACATCCCTGGAGTTGACATGGAATGGGCCCGCTACCCTTCATGTTCAAGCAATGAGAACTTCCCTCTGAAACTTCTATAAAACCCCTGTTTGCAAAAAACTTCCTCATGGAAATTATTCCAAACAAATTCATATAACATTATTAGGACTTGAGTAAATAAATAAAAAATATTAATGCAAAATGCCAAAAGCATAATGTCATGGACAGTGTACATTTCATTAAAATAGGCCCCTATATATAGAAAGTACATTATTTATGTACATTGTACTTTGCATCAGTGCAAAATACTCTAGTACTATAGTAGGGCCCAACCTTAATAAAATTTCCTCACTACAAGTATCAAAGAGCTTCAGAGGTCAAATAGTGGTTGGCTCAAGGTTAAAACATTGCAAAACAACTGCTCCCATTTGCAAAACATTAAACAGCTAAACACCAGATCAGATACAACCAAAAACCCTGTAAATGTATTTATCAGATCAAAAGTGTGATTCAAGCAGTTTATGAATTTCAAAAAGCTTTCAATAGTATTTTAGTAGTAGTAGCCCATAACTTTAATAAAAAACAACACATACATTTATTAAATTCACAATCATGTTAAAATAATAATGGAATTTATTTAATGTAAAAATAAAGATAGGTCTAAAGTCCTAAACTTTTAAACCAGTAAAACATGAACCATGTAGGCCTAGGCTGTAGCTAAAAGTGGCGTTTCGATTTCCTTTTGACATTAGGGGGGGGGAGTTGGAAAAAATTCTTCAAGTATAGTCAATCCAGCACCTTTTGGAGACAGAATAAGTTTATGGTACAATTGCGCTTCGCGCGCGAATTTTTTTAATACTATTTTGAAGCTAAACTGATGAAATATGGTGTAAAGTAGAATAAATGTGTGCGAAGCGCGCGAAAATTTGCACTTTTGGGGCTAATGATGGGCAAATATGGGGTTAATTTGGTCATAAACTCATTATCAGGCGTCAACATTGGGAGGGGATGATTGTATGGACCATCCCCAGCAAAATATAGGGGGGGTGATAAATCCCCGGGATCTACGTCTATGGTAGCTAAAGTAATACAAATACTGTATTCAAGCCCCCCTCCCATTGTTGCTTTTATCACAATTAGAATGTCTATCACCCCAAAATATTTTTTCTATTAAATATACCACTTGGAAATCTGAACATGTCTTACTTGTCGCTAAAAATCAGGACATTTTCATCGTATCTAACGCCACTCCTCTATTCCCCTTGGAAATCCGGACTTTTTGACACTTGTCACTAAAAAATCCGGACTTTTCACCATATTTGATGTCACTCCTCTATACCCCTTGGAAATCCGGACTTTTGACACTTGTCACTAAAAAATCCGGACTTTTTCAACATATTTGATGTCACTCCTCTATACCCCTTGGAAATCCGGACTTTTTGACACTTGTCACTAAAAAATCCGGACTTTTTCAACATATTTCATGTCACTCCTCTATACCCCTTGGAAATCCGGACTTTTTCACACTTGCACTAAAAAAATCCGGATTTTTCAACATATTTGATGTCACTCCTCTATACCCCTTGGAAATCCGGGCTTTTACCCACTTGTCACTAAAAATCCGGAATTTTTCCTCGTATTTAATGCCACTCCTCTATACCCATCTGTGCAATATGTAGTTGAAATTCCGCAAATTCAGCATGAAAGTGGATAAAATTTCCGGCCTATTTTTCACTTTCTAATGAAGAATATGGATATCCGGGTTTTTCTTTGATTATTTGTGACCGGAAATCCAGACTTTTGTAGAGAGATAAGCTTGGAAATCCGAGTTTTTCTCTCATTTTAAATTCACTCCTCTATAGGGGGTGTGCACTTATTTTCTGGAATAGCCCAATGCGTGTTCTCAACTGATTTTGCTAGTAAGTGGGAAAATCACCGGAAAATCATCCGGAGTGCATTGCTTATTGGAAACATTTATGATAATTTTGGATACCGGCTCTTCTGACACTTGGTTAAAAACATAAGCTCTGGAGCTACCATTTGAGATTAAGTCAGATATCATCATGAGAGCGATTTTTATTTTGAAGAAAATGGCGAAATCCTTGCTTAGTTGACTATGACTCGGACTCAGTGGCAGGGTAGTGGCGAGTACTTCCTTGTAAAAAGTAGTTTTGAAATGATGTTTGCATTATTGATCGGCTTTCATCATTGCATGTTATTAGTATACTGTAGTAGTTCATGGTGCTCTGGTGTCGGTTTGAGTTATTGTATACCTCGCCTCTTAAAAGAGACGACATTACGATTGGGTTTTGGAAAGAACCTTCTGTTAAATCATGCATGACTCAATTACAAATCTCTAAATCCCTTTCTTCTTATCTATTGATATTTTGAATAGTGTTTATGATACTAAATGAACAATCAGCTTGGGCAGTTCGCACTAGGCCCTACATCTCATAGGACAATAAAGATAACGCCCTGATCGATTCTTCCTGCATATCAATATGCTTCATTTACATTACATTACAGATATCGGACACTAATCCCAACCATAACAAACCATGTAAACAATGATCACCTATATTACAGGTGATATTACAGGTCTATATTACAGGATTAGATTAGTAAACTATTTGCAAGTATTAATTTGATTGAGCAGGAAAGATGTGATACTATTTTTTTTATAGTAGTCTAGTTGCCGGCGTCAGGTATACATAGAATGGGTTTTTTTATGATGATGACGTGGACGTACTGATCATTATGTATGATGCAAACTCATAGGTGTTGTGCGTTTGGCAATTTGGGAGGGGGTGGGGGTTCAAAATGACCCCATAGGATTATAAAATCAAAATTTCAAATTGCACAAATACCTCTTTCAAATAATAATATCAAATTATTTACATAAATAAACAAAAATAAATAAATAAATAAATAAATAAAAATAAATAAACGAAAAAAAATCATAAAAATAACCATTGCTGGCAGGAGGACTCGAACCAACGATATTGATATCAGCAGTCTGATGCTCTACCATTGAGCTATGACAGCATCTAGTGATGAGGGTCGAGGTTTTAGCTTATACAGTGTTTGTCTGTGATAATGCCGCCTCGTGAAAGAAATAAATATAAAATCTCAATTTTAATTTAAATTTATTTGATAATTTTCTAACCTATATTTTCTTTAGAGCAGGGACAAATATTTCCCTTTTATCCAATTTGACCGCTATAAGAATCTACTTCTTTTATTACTGATTTAATTCCGCGATTTGTTCCATTAAGCAATATCAAAGATTAATGTCACACATCTCACAACAGATATTTAGTTGGCTTAGTGGTCTTGCACAGTGCTGTTTAACCGGGAGGTACCGAGATCGATTCCCACCTCTGCCTGCAATTTTTTTTAAAGACTGGGAAATAATAACCTGACATTCGCCGCTGACATTCGTACTGCAGAAGCGGAGTTTATAACTTGTTGAACTTTGCTCCTTCCGTAAAAGGGTACATTATTTTGGCACTACATTATTTTTTTTTTCACATTGCTGGTATTAAATATCAAATGGTCATAATTGGCGGTCACTTCAAATCATCCCCAACTGAACGAGGTACAGGAATGTCCTCTCATTGTTAATTGTTGGTTAACCCACCACTTGAGAATAAAGGACTATGAATAGGTGCAACAGGATTACCTACAGGATTATCTCAAGGATATAATTCTGTTCTCCCTCCTTTTCTTACATCTTCACTGATATGTGCTAGTGTCATTGGTTATTGTTAAAAGGCAATAAGGTGTGTAATTGCAATATTTCCTCTGAATAGGAAAGTCTCTCTACATCGAGTTATGTATGCTGGTGGTTCGCAATACTGTTATTTAAGATCCAAATCCAAATCGAAATGGAGGTATTTTGAGGTCATTTTGAGCAACGTTTCTCACAATTTATGCTTCATACTGCAGTTACTGTCCGTTTTCCTATACACAATACACAGTGCTCTCACCATTGACGCGCGACCTAAATTTACAAATAGTGTATGTCAGAAGTATATTGCATTTGCCTAGTTAACATCACTGTGTGAAAAATAACCGGCCAATAGTTAAACTATTCTCCAAACTTCTAGCAAATATATTTCTCTAACATGACCTAAAATTACAGCTAGGTTAGATGTTCAGAAATAGTCGCACTTTCGTAGAATATGAGTGAGGGCAAAGCATAGCTAGCTCATCATAGCTAGCCAACTCCCCGTGTTAATTGAATGGAGATTTGACCGAAAATATTGAGCTATATTGGTAACGGACCGCTCCGTTCTGAAGGATGCCACAAAAAACGGTACAAGCTACATTTAAACTATTCTATGAAATTCTAGAAAATATAGTTTTGTAACATGTCCTAAATTTTTAGCTAATTTAGGTGTTTGGAAATAGTCGCACTTTTGTGTTTTAGGAAGGATATTTAAACGACAGATAACACCAAAAATATGAAGAAATTATTTCCAAACCGTGTTAAGTCAACAATCATTATGTTGCTCATTTTCAAGAATGCTGGTAACAAAAAGCAGGCCATTGTCTCATTTCGTGAACAAAGGTCCACATACAATTGTTTCCTTGCGTTTCCTTTATAATCAGCTACCCAACTGAAGCTGTATTATAGCACCTCATAGCGATATCGCACATATAAAACAGACACATGTGCACAACCAGAGAAGATGCGATTTAATCAGTTGAGCTGTTTCAATGAGTGTTATCTTGGTTTAATAGCTTTTAATGTGGTTTAAGTCCTGCAAAGGTCGAGATGAATTCTACTGTAGACATGACTGCATCATGTACAACTTCACCAAATATTAGACGATATGGGGTGTATCAAAATGATGGGTAACCATCAATATCCAGTAAACATGGCCAAGACTGCCACATCAAAATGTAGCATACCATTTACCAAATTTGTAGATTTATGTAATAAAAGATCATAAAACAATAACAGGTAGTCATTTTCAAGAGGATCTAATGTTGAATTTGAAGCAGGCGTTTCATTAGACAACAAAACCGATGGGTACTAATCACTTTGATACATTACACCATTATCGTACTAGCTCATGACGCCTATCGGCTGTTATTTGGTGAATTTGTAAAAAAAACGCTGATCAAAATTACCCTACCCCAAATACCCTCAACCCCCTTTAGGAAATCGTAAAACCGCATTGAAAGAAAATGTTCAACAGCAAGAGCCATATGAATAGCTAGTTATCCCGACATTTTCTTATCATGCTTATTAATTGTCGTTTTTATTTTCGTATTATTTCTTCTTGATTACATCCATGACATCAGAGTTGTTTTTATGATCAATGGAATGATTGGGCATGATATTCTTAATTAGCTCAGAACTTATCTCAATATTAAAGATCATAATCAAGAAATGGTCAAACTTGAAGATGATTTCCCATGGGCTCGATAACTACATCTTATACAAGCAAATAATAATACCATATCTACATTGTTATACCCCCGCGTCCAGTCTATTAACAATCATTTCTAACAAATAAAGCTTGTTCTTTGTAACAAAACGATAAAGCAAAAAACGGATGAAATTTCTTATGATATACATCGATAATCCACCAATAATAGTAAAGGCCATGTAGATACAATCTTGCGCTTTCTTAAAAGGACTCCGATTTTGACATTTATCAGATTGCATTTCATTGAACGTGTATTGCTAATCACAATTAGTCCAAACTCACTTTTGATCATAAAATTGAACATGATTGAAGGTGTATAGATAAAAATTCCTTTAAAAAGGAACAGGGCGAGCAAATGAGGAAGTGTCAAGATAAAGATGTAGTAATTTTATTGTTTGAACTGTTTCTATAATTCGCATCGATCATAATGATCTTGCAATGAGACTGTACAGTGTATGGACAGTGTAGCCTATTTGTCTAATCATTTTGACTATTTAATTCTGACCATTGTGATTAAAACAGGCTTTCAGATTAGTGAGCTCCGGTGTACCAAGTGATAAGGCCGGCCACGTATAATGAATTCTATGGTCTGCATTGTGTGTTTTCTCTTCAATCATTTTGTTGAATGCCATAATAATTATTTAATAATCAACATGATCAAATGAAAAAAGGTGGATTCACTTTAGTCATTTTATTTATAATTGATAGAATAATACAATAATTCATTTGTTTACCTACCTATTTATAATACACTAAGCCAAAAAAGAAACTTATAATTTTTCACAAGGTCATATCTTAAAATCCTGTCCATCAAAATGAACAAAAATTACACACAGGATTGCCTCAATACTCTACTCTAAACACATGTCAGTAAGCAATCAGTTGGTCAACTGACACAACCGCAAAATGCACTGATATGGAACAACTTCCTGAACCACGTTCACAGCCCTTTTGGCACCCAGCAAAAGAAATCTGTGAGAATGGCATTTGGAATCGCAGGTCACAGCTAACAATTTTAACAACATTAAGTTAAAAACATTAAAGAGAGTCAAAACAAACTTACCAGGATCATCATGTCACATGTCCAAACAAATAATGAAGTCCTTTAGTGACAGGAAGCATGGGACAATCTTCCCCAGGATATCATCAGAAACTTGGTTGGAAGCATGAAAAGCGCACGATGGACATACCCGTTACTAAAGGACTTCATTATTTGTTTGGACATGTGACATGATGATCCTGGTAAGTTTGTGATCTGTTTGTATCTGTTGGTAAGTTTGTGACCTGTGAGTCAAGATGCCGTTCTCACAGATTTCGTTTGCTTGGTACCAATAGGGCTGTGAATGTGGTCCAGGAAGCTGTTCCATATCAGTACATTTTGCTATTATGTCAGTTGGACAACTGCTTAGTTACTGACATGTGTTTAGAGTAGAGTATTGAGGCAATCCTGTGTGTAATTTTGGTTAATTTTGGTGGACAGGATTTTAAGATACGACCTTGTGAAAAATTATAAGTTTCTTTTTTGGCTTAGTGCAATGGGGGTATATTGTTCAATAGGCCTACATGTATAAATTATGGCCATATCGTAGATAGGCCCTGAGGCCCTGAAATTGAATCGGATTTTTCCCGTTGAAAAAACAAAACTGATGTTTAAGAAATCAATTATTTCATTAATGACATTTTGAGTCATTTTTATCCATAAAACGATACAGGATATAGGATATTGTTACTTTGACTTTTACGTCCATAAAGGTTTTAATCATAGACCCTGGAAATAGGGTCTATGTTTTAATCATGTATCAATACACTCGCATCTCATGCTGTGCTGGTCTCCAGGAGGTCTGCAAATGTAAGAACGCCTGATTATAACCATTATAGCGTTGATATGCTGTGGAAATAATTATAGGCCTGGCATATAACTTTTAATGTCATATTTCCTTCAAACCATAACTTTTGAAATTCTCACTCGTTTTCATTCGTTGAAACGGCCAAACATACTCTCGTTTTCTTACAAATCGAATATCAGGTCTTGCATATATTTTCACCGTAAAAAGTTCCGCAAAGTAATTCAAACCAATGCTAGTACCCAGTATGGGAACAAACCAAAAGATCGATGACGTCCAATAAACGTAACTAGTTTCGTTTCTCAGCCGACCCCCTCCCTCCCTACCAGAAACTTAATAATGAAATGTTGAAAGTTTTGACATAATAATAATAATGACACATTTTTCAGACCGATGTTTTTGTACAAACGTAATCGAGTATTTTTACCCCTCCCCCTAAACGAAACTAGTTTCGTTTATAGGACATCATCGATCTTTTGGTTTGTTCCCTTAAATCTCTTTAGCAAACAAAGACGATCTCCGAATTAGACAGCTAGCTCTTAGCTGGCGAAAAAGGACCGCATGTTGACATAAATTAATTGAGGTTGACAAATAAATTCGGTGTGTGAATAGTTAATTCGTTGACCGACTATCAGTTGGCACGGTAAATTAATCTGTTTACGCCCTAGTGGTACAAAATGTACCTTGCGCCCAACGTTACGTAAAACTAGCAATCATGCTTGACAAACAAAGAAATGAAAATAATCTGTTGCAACTTTCGGATTTGCATACAAGTAATTCTAGTTCTACAACAACAGGTTTTATTATTTCTTTTAATATAAACACATTGCTGCCTAAAATGACATTATAGCACTGATTAGATATCAAAATGAAGTAATAATTACAAATTTCCATGAACACTATCGCCTCTGTAATTTCCCGAGTATATAGACAGCACGATATTTTTCTGCAACGCTGTGACCAATATGTATGTCAAAACCCAGCGCAAATGGCGAGAAATGCTCCGCATTTCTCGCCCAAAAACGGTGACTGACCACACCCATAGTGACTCCGAGCATGTGAATGTAGAAAAAGGTTCCCTGCATCTCGAGTCGACTCAAAAACATTCAGTCCAATTTGACTGGTCCAATCAACGAAGACACTCAATTACACAATGCGGGGAAAATGTTAGTCGATAAACTAACCGCACGCTCGGTGTATATTACAGTGTACAGTCAATGATAGCTAATGATGCCAATATCCATTTTTGCGGGAATATTAGCTAACAGTAACTAGACAAAGATGATTTTCGCAATTGTTCTGATATTTCTGGCTCTTGCTACCATTGTAGGAAACACATTTTGTTTACTTGTTCTTCGTCAAAAAGTTGACGGAATTAGCGAAGTGGTGAGCATTTTTATGAAAAGTCTGGCAGCGGCGGATTTATTTACTGGCATCTTTACGATTTCCCCAGCAGTAGGACCCGCAATCACTGGCAATTGGCCATACTCGTACACTTATTGTGGCATCAACGCCTTTACACAAAATCTCTTCGGTACTTGTTCCATATTTTCGCTAATTGCAGTTAATGTGGAACGATATATTGCAATTGTATACCCACTACATTATACAACTTTGGTGACAGCTGTCAAAGCTCGCATTGTCGTCATCAACATCTGGATATTTGCCACAGGATGGGCTGTTCTACACGTGTTTCGACCAGGACAGGTTGCTAAATATCACCAAGGTATTAAAATGTGCGTGGCTGATCCAATAGACCCTGATGACAGTGATGTTACAAGTGTTATCTGGGCGATGGCATTCTTTGCTTTTCCATGCGTTGTGACAGTCTGCCTGTATTTGCGATTATACTGCATATCGAGCGCTCATGCTCGCCGAATTGATGCAGATGAATCTGTTCTTCGTCAAGTAGAAAATAATGTAGTGAATAGGTTTCGTAGTGTCGAGTTTAAAACAAGTGTAACATTCTTTATTTTGACTCTACTGCTTATTGCCACATATATACCAGTATCCGTGGCGATTGCTTTGGAGGGTTCAGGGGCTGTAACGCGCAGATCAAGAGAGCAACTAGCAGGGACTGTTGTCGCTTTGTGGATGGCTAATAGCTGCATTAACGTTGTAGTCTATTCAGTACGTAATAAATCTTTTCGTCGTCGTGGAAGACAACTATTTGGAGTTCCGTCGATAGAAAATGGCTCAAGCGTAAGAGTGCCTGCAATTACTGGACATACCGGTTAATTTAAATCTACAATTATTTTCTTGATATTCTGCTTTTTGTATGCTAAACCGCACATAATGATAACACAGTGGCTTAATTAGCCCTAGAAGTTCTAATGGACCAGCCACCACTGGTAACAGATACTTGTTAGCTCTAAGAACATTAAGACACGCACATTCAGATGCTGTAAATCGGTGCAAGCTGCAAAGAGACTTCCTCCAAAGTAAAATGATTTCAAAACAAACCAGTTCTTGGAGGAATGAGTGCCTTGTTCCTGCAAAAGACCATCTCCTAGGGGATGGATTTCAACTGATGAACGGTGCAAGCGAACTGACGCTCAGAGAGTAGAACTGATCTTGACCATGTTGCTATTGAACATCTATTAAATAGTCAACAAAATCATTCAAAGTGCCAAAGAGGTGAATTATAATGAAGCATTGGACTGTAAGAACATAATTATGTTTGTTGTGCTACTAAATAAGAATGCCAAGTCTACGGAGTAACTTCGGTTCTTTTTGTAACACAGAAAGTAAAGATCTTCAATGATCTTATGATCACGAGCAATGAATTCTGGATTCGTGATCACAAGATCTTGACTTACTGAGTTACAAAAAGAACCGCATGACCCTTACTTACTTCCGTACAAGTCATTACCAAATTGCGACTTAGCCTCGGAGTTGACTGATATTCATTTGCCAGATTTTTTCATCAGCACAGACGCTGAGCAAGGTTGTTAGACTTTGGTGCCAATAGTGGTAGTGTAAGTTATAGTCATCAGTCGGCCGCGGAGCAGGCGACTACAAGCTTTCTCCAACTATTGCGATCTTGGGCAAGCGAACCAATTTTGTTTGGCTGCAGCATCCCTTCAGTATCTCCCAGGATCAACAAGGCGCAGCACTAGACTGTGCTATAACTGCTGAAGCACTTTAGGGAGGAGGGTATAGCATGATTGATATGATTCTGGAATTCTGTATGGAAGTATTCTCAACGCTGACACATCCACGTCAATGGATCACAAATGTAATCATTCCTCTACCAAAGAAAGGCGAACACTCTCGCATGACAAACTACCGTGGTATTCCGCTTATGTCCATGCCGCAAAGGTGTACAACAAGATCCTTCTGAACAGGATCCGACCTCACATTGATCCTTTACTGATAAGCAACCAGGCTGGCTTTAGATCAGGTCGCAGCTGTGTCGTGCTCAGCAAATACACATTTTGAGGAGGATAATGGAAGGCTTCAAGGAGTACCAACTTCCCTTGACGGTCACTTTTGTGGACTTCAAAAAAGCTTTCGACTCCATCATCAGGTCCGTCATGTTTTCAGTGCTGCGGCATTATGGAATACCAAAGGTTGTGGTAAATGTCATCCCGGTGCCCTACAAGGACTCCAATAGTGCCGTTATGGTAAATGGAAGTATCTCAGAGCCTTTCCAAGTAACAACTGTAGTGCTTCAGGATGATGTGTTGGCACCATTCCTGTTCATTATCCTGGTAGACTACCTTCTGAAGAAATCAACTTCTGGATTTGACGCTGTAATTGTTACCCACCCAAGTCGGTCAAGCAGGTATCCTGCAAGGATGCTGAATGACCTGGATTTTGCTGATGATATTGCCCTCTTGGAATCTTCTATAGCCCGGGCCCAGTCACAGCTTACTAGGACTGCAACAGCAGCAGCAGATCTAGGCCTTGTCATCAGCGCACCTAAGACAGAATATATGACTGCAAACTGTAACGCCCAGCCAGCACTTGAAGTCTTTGGTAGTATACCATCAACCATGTCAAAGACTTCAAGTACTTGGGTTCCAAGATGGGCTGGTGCTGGAGACTTAAAAAGAAGAAAAGCACTAGCCAGGGCAGCTTTCTGGACACTGGAACGCCTTTGGAGAAGCCCATCCCTGCCAATCGAAACAAGAATCAAGCTGTTTGAGACATCTTGTGTTACTGTCTTTTGGTACGGGTGCGAGTCACGGGTAATCACCAAGGACATGGAAAACAACATCTTGCTACAGAGTCATGTTGAACATCAAGCGTGTGGATCGGATTCCAAATGAAACCATCTACAATCTGACCAACACCACTCCACTGGTCGCCACTTGAGAATCAAGATTCATCAACTCAAATTTCTAGGCCATATACTGCGTCTTGAAGACGACGAGCCTGTGAAAGAATAAGCCCTTTATATGCCACCACATGGGAAGAGGAAACCGGGACGGCCGCGCACCCTGCTCCGCAGCGGACTGATGATGAATTTATGGTAATCCTCGTGAAATTCTATGTAGTGATAATGTACAGACATATTGGACAGTTTTTTGCATGTATAAGTCATGTATCCTTGACACACTTCCAATGTGGCTTTTAAAGATAATAAATCATGTCTTGTACTATGTCCTTACAGTCCTTATTAACAAATCGTTCAGTAGTGGAGAGTTTAGACATGTAATATCTGCACTTGACGACCTTCTTGAGATTACTGATATGATTGTTTAATGGCATGTAAAACTGAGTTATTTTAAAATAAAGTTGAACAATGATGGCGCTATATTTATCTTAAATCTTGTTTGCATCTTTACGTAGACGTAGATCAGAAAAAGACTAACAAATGACAATGCCATTTTCAAAAAACTTTTTATATATATCAATCACTCTTTAGGCCTGTTCATTAAAAAACACAAAGAATGGAAACATGAAACCCGGGACAGGGTTTGGGAAGACCCAAACCCATGCAGGGTAGACGTCAAAAAACAGCACAAGAACAATTATAATAAAACACAGTTCATCAAAAAGGCAAGGAAAATAGAAAACTTGAAAGCCTGGGTATGGGAAGGATGATGCAGAAGAAAGGGAAATCCTCCAAAGGAGGAGCTCAGCATTTTATGTAGGGACAATTCTCCCAAACAGCATTATGCTGCGCATTCCAGATGGTATATCTTGAAAGGAGGGCGAGCTGGCTGAGCTCCTTCTACCATGTCTACAGAGATTTGACTTTCTTCGTGCTGGCCTGTAAAATTTATTTCAGACGTTGTACGTTTTCGTGAGTTTATGAGGCCACGACTGCCTACTTCAATGCAAAACAGCTGACATTTATAACCTTTATCATTCAGATCGTGGATTTGGTTTCTTTCCGGTCGTGGGCTTTTTCAATATTTGTTTCAAACGGGACAGTGAGCTCAATGACTTGTATGGAAATAATGCCGCCATCTTGAAGGACTACAATGTCTGTTTTTAAATTGGTGATCAGGATGTTAGGGGGGATAGAACCCCCACCAGTAGAGAACCCGGCGATGTCAGCAAAAATTGTGGCCGAAGGAAACTTAGATTTGAGAATGTTAACTAAATGAAGTTAAATTGTATTGTGACGCCAAGTTAGGCGGCCCTGTTCAAGAGACACGGGGCAGAAATTTAACACATGAAGAAGAGTTTCTTTGTTCCCCCAAAGTTTGCAGTTAGCATTAGTCCTTTTACCCCAAGTACGCAGGTTACTTTAGGGAAGGGTATGAACGCTTGGACAGTATTTTATTGTGGGACATTAGAGCACATCAGACATATCGAATTGCATTCTGAATACGAAGCATGGCCTTCTGATATCAAATAATTTGAATTTTTGAAAATCACAATATAATACAATTTTTATGACAAATTATAAAAATTTGATATTTTTCAAATTTTTGATATATAACAGTACTCGAAGTCGAAGTAAATTATATAAATCTAATGACATATTCTTAAAGTGTATGTAGCAGGGAGGAAAAGCCGACGGTCAATTGAAAATTTAGACCTTTCATATTGAAGATATGGATTTTTTCCCAAAAGACCTATTTTTTTTTGGTGTTTTGGGAAAAAAATCCATATCTTCAATACGAAAGGTCAAAATTTTCAATTGATCGTCGGCTTTTCATCCCACCTACATACACTTTAAGTATAAATCATCAGATTTATAAAGTTTACTTCAAGTACTGTTAAATATCAAAATATCAATTTTAATGATTTGCCATAAAATGTGTATCAAATTGCGAATTTCAAAAATCAAAATTATTTGATATCAGAATGACATTCTTCGTATTCAGAATGCAATTCGATATGTCTGATGTGCTCTAATGTCCCACAATAAATACTGTCCAAACGTTCATACCCCAGCCCTTAAAGTGAACAAAAAGTCGATGGAGTCACGAACGGCAAAACTGAACACTCCTCTCGGAAGGCTGTATATAAAATTACAAGCGATCTCCAGGTAAGGTCGAAGGACTGGAGATGCATTAACTTAAGAAGATTTCCCTGCTGAAGGAAATGTAAGGAATAACTCATTTCATTAGCCAAGGGTAAATAGGGCCCTCAATGTGTGTGGATATATCTGACCAAAATTAACCTCATATTCAGGGCCGTTCCTAGGTATTTTGCCACCATAGGCAAAGCCTCTCCCTGCCGCCCCACCAAAGCATATACCAAACAAAAATGTAAAAATTGGACTTTTATTGTATAAATTATTGCTTTAAAATTATGTACCCATAAAGTTGGGCGGCATGCAGAGGGGTGTCTGCGGGGGGATGTTCCTCCCAGAATAGAGAAACTTTTGCAAAATGAAGACCTATTTTTGTATTATTAGGCCTAATTGTGTAAAATTTTAGTTTGAAAAAGCCGAAATTTTGCAAAATGACGGCCCAATTGAAGCCATTCGTAGACAACCTTTTGTATAAATTACCCGGTATTGCTTTACATGTAAACATTAAGTTGCGCCAATTGACAGGCCAATTGATGAAGCGACTTTTCTTTCACTGCTACTGTAGGAATTATTATTTTAACATTTTTCTTGGGTCATCGTTGAATGCAGATAAGTCTTAATCAGCTTTAGCTTAGAAAAGCTATGTTCACCACTGGCAACAGAACAGATACGGGTGAAGGGTCAGAAAAATGTCCCGTTTCTTTTCTTTTTCTCATGTCCCCCTTTCCTTTTCCGACCTGTTTTCTGTTTCTCTCTTTCGCCCCCTTTTTTCTATTTTCCTCCCCATTTTTTCTCTTTATCCGCCCTCATTTTTTCTTCCCTTTTCTTTCTCCATTCTAGTTTTTTCTTTGTTTGCCCTTTTTTTGCGCTCTTCTGCGTTTGCCGCCCTAGGCGACCGTCTTACCTGGCCTAATGGTCGGAACGGCCCTGCTCATATTTGGCCATTTTAGCCCAACAGTGCCCATTTTTGTGCCTTTCGCGTAAATTAATTTGATTTTGGAACCATATGCCAAAATATTTCTCGCCCATTTGTACCATAAACTTATTCTGTCGGCAAAAGGTCATGCATTAACTACACCGGCACTTCAAGAAATGTTTTTCAAACCCACCATCTCATCCCCCCCCCCCCCACAAATGTCAAAAAGAAATCTACGCCCCTGCGATATACTTACAGCAAGGAATGACTATGAGGATGCCTTGACGATAACGTATGCTGAACTGTTGTAGGCCTACTGTATTAGTATTATATTCAACACCCCACATCACGCAGGAGTGAGTGGGTACGGCAGTACTCCCCCCTTCACTAAATACCACTTTTTGATACTTTTGCCAATAAAAAAGATTCAAAGTGGGAGAAAAATCACAAAAAGTCCTCTCTCAGGTGATAAAGCATTAAAATATTGTTTTTAAAATGGCTTTTTATGGTGTTTAGGTCCGGGGGGGCACTTCAATATGAAATGGATATAGGTGTAGGGCTGGCACTTTCGCACTAAGGGGCATTCGGTGAGAGCAAAATGAAAAAAAATATGGGGTCATTGGGTGAGAGCATGATTTTTGGCATTCGGTGAGAGCAAAATGTGAAAAATATAGGGTCATTGGGTGAGAACATGACCTTTTTTTTAAATGGAATCTTTGGGTGAGAGCCGAAAAAGCGCCACAGAAACCTCGAAATTGAGTATTTAGTTCTAAATGGCTTCAAATTTCCTTGTTTTTTCAAAATAAGTAACAAAATGCATGATAAATGAAAGTTGCTGTTCAAATTGGACTTGTAAGGGTCTTTGGGTGACAGATCAAATGGAAAAATAGGGGGTCTTTGGGTGACCGAGCATGGACAGAGCATGTGTTCGTAAAAAATATGGGGTCTTTGGGTGACAGCGATACTGAAAAAGGGGATCTTAACAGCCCCACATACGCGTCATCTCCAAAGTTGGAGTGCCCCCCCCGCGTTTAGGTCCACTTTTTATTAACTAAACACATCACAAGAAATAATTTCGTCATGACATCATAAAATAAATGTTTGTACCAAACTAACATAGAAATAATTATATTACTGTTTACTAAGTGCTGTGTGAAAATGAAAGATGTCCATAACTTCATGACTGATTGAACCCAAATTGAAGACAAAAACCGCCCTTTCCAAAAGTCACAAAGTATGCCTATGCTGCGCTTGTTAACTGCAAGGTGTATTCGCCACCGAAGTGGTTACATAACTACCTGGTAACTGGATCACGCACCTTTTGGAAGTGGTAAAACATGGCATAGACTTTGTTTTGCGATCATTTCGATCATGGTGCAGAATTCAAAAGCGTGATCCAATTGACATGGTGCATAATCGAATTACACGTATTAACACTTCGCTGGCAAATTGGGACAAGGAATAGAACTGGCCATCTTACAACTCACTGTGCTGAACTCTGCACCAAGAAGTGGATTTGCATGGCTGAATGATCAATCGATGTAGTAATAGTGATAGGCTGTATAAGGGTGTAGTTGCAAACAGCTTAGGGTACCAGCTTATTTGATGCAGCTTGTTGTTCTGAGTAATTTGACACCAATTTTATTGAAATCGGCCAAAAATTGAGACAGTGCCGCCCAAATAACGACGCACAAGGGGGGGGGGGGGGGGCAGATTTGACATTGATTTTCTAGTTTTAACGGTTTTGGGTAAAATTAGGCCGTGAGGGCGTTTTACCTTTTAGCGACCCCTTTCGCCAGGTGGTGTATGACGTGCAGTCCCTAAATTCAGTAAATTTTCATCGTCAACCGTGTAATTGAATGGGATTATTTTGAAATTTTAAAACGCTTGAAATATCACAAACAAATAGGCCTATGTTGATAAATAATATAAATACAAGCTAAAACCGTTGGGGTTCGATAATGAACCCCACAAAACTAACCGAGTAGGCCTATAGGCTATGGAAAAATCAGGAAAATGCCATACGGCCGGGCGGTTTCACGAGTTGCCGGCTCGATCATGTCATCCGCCGCCTGCCTTTCGCAACCATTTTTTATTTTTAAGGTAATCATACTAGAGATAATCATTAATAATCCATATTCTGACATTTTCAGTCATTTATCACATTTGGTGTGGCTGTGACGCTCATTTTAAATACAGGGGTAACCTGCCCATAGCAATATACAGGGGTCAACGAACTTTGTATCACATGTAAGTCAATGGAAGCGTCTCTACACATTTTCAAATGGGTAGGCCTACCACGCACAAGTGAAATAAGGTTGAGAGTTCAAATTTGAACAAATGCTGTTATTTATCATTAACTTTGATTTGATAATAAGAAATAATAAAATTTTAGTAGGGGGGATACGTAACAGCTATTAGGCTGAACAGCGCCCTCACATCCTAAATTGGCTCTTAAACTTGTATCAAAACAAATGATTTGTGTAAAAATTGCATAAATATATCCAGGGGACCCAAAATCATGTAAATAATCATTAGAATCCAACGAACAGCAAAGAAAACGCCCATAATTGTCAAAATAGTGAAAAATAGGGGTCCCAAGAAATCCCCTTATGCGTAGTTTTTGGCCCGCACTGTCTCATTTTTCAACCGATTTTTTTTTTAATGGTGTCAAAATGCTCAGGAGGATAAGCTGCTTCAATTCAGCTGGTACCCTAAGCTTTTGGAAACATCACCCTTTTTTGGGGGGGGCTGTACAGCCTATGACTAGTTAATGTTCACTTGGTGAGGATTTAAAACTGCACTCAACCACGTGGGGGTTTCCATTAGTAACGAGAAATGAATCAACTTTTGTGACAAGCATAGGCCTACTTTGTGACTTTTGTCTTCAATTTAGACTCATTCAGCCCTGAAGTCATGGACATCTTTCATTTTCACAAAACACTTAGTACACATTCATATAATTATTTCAAAGTTGTTTTATTGGTACAAAACAAAACCTTACAATATTATGACGAAATATTGAGAGGGGGACTTATTTCTTGTGTTTAGTATTACGCGTATCATATTTAAGGTGGCCCCCACACAAATGTGTGTAAATAACAAAGGTTTATAAATACAAATAATATACAGCACATCAGGCCATCATATGCTGGTCGGTTGAAGCTGCAGAGTGGATTACTGAAGATGTAGGCAAATATGCAAATAAGCGCATTAATATTCATAAACATGCAAATAACATGACACAAAACTATGCAGCACATCAGGCCACCATATCCTATCACCATACCAAGTTTGAAGTTGATTGGTTATTGCGTTTAAGCTGCAGAGTGGATTAATGGTTTGCTTCCCCCTGGACGAACACCCCAACAACCAGGTAAACAATCAAACAAACAGGCAACCATTTGGGCTTGACTTTGAGAATATACTCCACAATGCTTCTTATCTGAACAAGCCAAGCGCAAAGGGCGCAAGTGATTGATTACTCGCAGCTTTGTTTTGTCTTTCTAAAGGTGGCTTGTTAGTTGGTCTTTGAAGTTTTTGGTTGCAGTTATGCAGATGATAACATACATTGTAAGGGGCCGTTCAAAAATCCTGGGCATGTGTACGTAAGAAAAATGGCGATTTGTTTGAGCAATAAAAAAAATGAAAATGAAAAATTATGGTATTTTCCATTATTTCATTCATAAGTTACAACCTAAAATTGTACAATTCGTTTTAACAATTTCTATAACATGCCATGCAAACAATGATTTTCTCTTTAATGTAGAGTCTACGCACAGTGGTCCTATTTTACATTTATATGCTTATTTTATTTCATACCAAAATACATTAAGAAAATATTTTCTATCTGCGCTAGAATCAATGGCAGCAAAGGCTCAAGTGTGGATTGTCACTGTTGTGACAAAAGACATGAAACCCATAGTTTAATATTATTGCAAGAATATACACCAAACATGCCAAAGGGATGTCCCCCTGGTTCCCCTATATATGATGTGATCCCGGGGGTTCTTAGTGAAAGAGAGAGTATTGGGGTGTTCGGCAGATTTTGGGTTGCATTAAGGGGGTACTACACCCCTGCCCAATTTTGTGCCTATTTTTGCATTTTTCTAAAAAATTATAGTGCATGGGGAACAAGTAAGATATGTATATTATAGGGGCAAGGACTACAACTACTGCACTGGAAATTTTATTTCAGCACAGACAACAGTTGTGGAGTTACAGTCGAAAATGAGGGAAAACCAATATTTGATCAATAAATCAATAACTACTTGCTTTGAGTTGCTGAATTTTCAGTGCAGTAGTTGTAGTCCTTGCCCCTATAATATACATATCTTACTTGTCACCAATGTGCTATAATTTTTGAGAAAATGCAAAAATAGGCACAAAATTTGCCAGGGGTGTAGTACCCCCTTAGTCCTTTAGTTTAGATTGGTGGCTCTCGTTTTCATGAAAATATGGTTTAAAAGGACGTTTTTTTTAACAGTTCTTAACTTATCTGTAAAAACATTAATCCAGAACCAACTGTCCTCCTGGAACACTAACCCTAAACCCTAATAAAACCTATAACCTAAACGTTAACCATAACCCCAACCCAACATCTCAATTTTGCTATAAGTAGTAGGCCTACTCAAATACTTCGCCATTTTATTTGTAATGTTACTCGAGGGAGGGAGGGGGTAAAAGTTACGTGCGCTTTGTAATGTAAGTGAAAATGGCGAAAATTATGGATGGCCCCTAAGCCCCATATATGTGGGGGCCAACATCTGCGTAAGTGCACATTTCAAGCGAAAAAAGTGGACTTTTTGAAAGTTCCGCACTCCCCTAAAATAAATCGGCATACGGTTCCGTCTTGGGATATTCTTTGTGCAGCACTGGAGCAAGACGGCAAGATAGCAGCAGTAGGTAAGAGCATTGGGACAGGGTTTACCACGTAAAAGTCATATTACATTTTTTCATCCTACTTTTTTCACTTTTACCGATTTTTCTGTCACTTCCCTTCCTCTTTTCGAATTCCCTTTTTTATTTCTCTTCTCTTTGTCACATTTTGTTCTCACTTTCCTCTCCATTTCTACTTAATGGGTTATATTTTGTGTGGAGACTTATGTGCTTTTCAAATCTATGTATTTCATTTTCATGACATAGTAATGCCTTAAAGGTCAGGTCTATTGCAAAAACAAGTTTATCTCTATTCGAAGAGAATAATTATTACATTACAAGTTGACACTTATTGCAATTTTTTATGCGTATTTCTCCTGAAAAAGGAGAAATTGTGTGGGTAAAGTTCAGCCTCCTACGTGTTCTTCCCCCGTTTGGCTGATGACATAGGTAAATGAAGCGGACACTATATCATGCTCTCATCATACAATCACTTTGACAAGTTTGACATTAGCAACAACGAGTTGTACTATCATTTACCATAACAATGCTGCATAACAATACAGAGACTATTGTTCTCATTTCGCAAACAAAGCTCACCCAGTATTGTTACTATGCATTTGCTTTGTAATATTTCATCCAACTGAAACTATAATAACTACATGAGTTTGTGGATGTAACACGGTTTATATGCTAATCTCAGATGAAATTCTAAGCTCAAATTATTTATTTATTTTTTAGGCCTAATATTTCTCATGATATTGATATACATATGAATTGTAATATCACACTTTACTAATATATAAAAAAAAAGCGGCTGATTTTATCCATATGTTTAAAAACCATTAAATTTGTAATACTTTTTAGAGTTTTTTTTTTTTTCTGTGAGCAACAACAGTATACGTTCTGTCCATTGAGAGCGTTTATAGTCCCTTTTCTCACAGCGGGCACATCTCATTTCATGACGTCACCGGTTTTCTAGGCCAAATCTGTCTCGTTCGAAGGAACTCACCGCTTAAGTTGGTTTTTGCAGAATATCAATTTTCTCAAAAAAGGAGTCATTTTCATTGTCCTTATAATATTAGCTTGCCAATGATATGATGTTGTTTTTGCAATAGACCTGCGCTTTAATGAAACGGTACATACATGTACTACTGTACATACGCAATTTAAATACCAAACGAAATTGCTATTACACATTGTAAATGTACATTTATTAAATAATGATGAGACTTCAAAACAAAACTTTTTCAAAGTATCAAATACGGCAGTTTCACAAAGTTCAATACCAATCTTGTGATTTTACAAAACCTTCAGAAATGGGTCCATAGCCACAATGTGATTTGAATTTTCAGTTTCTTGCGGCATGTAATTGGGCAAGAACATACATACCTAATGGAAGAGATGACCTTAATCTTTCACACAGGGAGTGAGATTTCAAAAGGGATTACCGGAATGAATGAATCCCATTTGAAACCTACACCCCCTGTGTCGGAGAATAAAGTCATGCCTACTAAAAGGGGTGTATGATTACAAAATAGAATACCCATTGGATTTAAAGGCCAACTTGATTTGGTTTGACAGTAGTGGAAGAAGGACTCACAAAATACTGTTTTGAGAAAATTGTGCTTACACTTATACAATTTATCGATACATGGGCAGGTTAAAATTTAGGAAACTTGTAAGAGTAATGTCTTACCAATATTCTTCTTTTACAGCTATAAAGCAGCAGTTTCACTTTAATCAATAGTTGATACAAATACAAGCATGGGGCAGATTAGAGAGGAATAATTGGAGGTCTATAGTCAGTAGCATTTTTGTAAATCGGATGTTGACATTTTTAAAACTTTGTATAACTCCTGAACTAAATGTTACACATATGAGAAACAATAAGGTACATTTAAATCCTTGCAACGCAGTGAGTAATTTGTTAATTTCACACAAATTTGATATATAATTGGATGGTTTGAACCTAATGCACAAATTAATTGGTCGAGCTATGAGTTTTAAAATATTTTAAAACTCATAGCAAGACCAATAAATTTTGCATTGGGTGAAAAAAAACAACATCCAATACAAGCCTGACAGCCACCAGGGGAGGGCACTTTCGTAATTTGCATTAAATTTCGCCAAAAATTATCAATCAGTCAAGTTTGTGCAGAAAAATTTCTTGAAGATGGACAATTGTCTACCTTTGGGCAGACAATTATCTACCTCAACACATCATAGAGGAGATTTATCCATAAAAACTGATTTTGAAATATTTTATTTTTGTGTTTTAGATTTAATGATAACTGTCTAGCACTAGCAGGCAATGTTAGCAAATTTATGACACCAACAAAGATGCCAAAACCTGAATTTAAATGACTTTTTTTAGGATCCTCCGGATGAAAATCACTGAATGGGTCTTTAAGCACCCCAGGTCGCATATAGCAATTTAACAGGCTGAAATAGTCCACATTCTGCCAAGATTCAAGTATTCACTTGTTTCTGCTACTCTGTAGCTTTGCTTTAATACATGTACAATGTTCTGTTCTCAGTTAATAATAGTTATGTACACAATCCAAGTACAAAAATACATCCTCATGGATCACCTGGCATCAAATACCACCACTGTAAGATGTCTGTTAAGGAAATATTGCATGAGAAAAGTGGTAATGTCAAAATTTGGAACAAGTACTAGAAGGCATCAGGCCCAGTTTACTGGGAATATACTGGGTTAATAGCTGTTTGGAGGAGGGGTTGAACAAGAGCATACTTTTCCTGAAGTGCATTAATTTAGCCTGGTATGCTCAGCGGCACATCTGGGGGAAAAGGGCCTGAAGGAGGATGCATGCTTCAAAATCCTGCTAGGTATAAAGCTCCCTTGATATACAATAGACAACAGGGAGAAAGAATAAGCCCTATTTGGTAGTTTCAAAATACAGACCTGTATGGAGTGGAAGCAAGTCATAAATGCAGGCCTTGAGTAAAAGAGGTTGAGGTTTTGAGGTTTGTAACCGTGGTGTAGTGTGGGTCATCATATTGGGGGGCGCACCAACATGATGGGGGCACAAGCTTTTTCTTGACATTTTTCCTATGGGATTTCATAAGTTTTGCAATTGATTGCCCCCCCCACCTCTATTATACACCACTGGTTTACAGGCCTACAACATAAGATTGGGCAAAGATATGTTTCAAGGTGACAAGTCTTGGTTTCTCAGCTAATTACCTGTCATGGGTACCTCTGGACAGATGCTAAATTAAAATACTACAACAACTTTTATCTATGATTAAAGAGTTTAACTTCAACACTACACTATTTTCCGCTCACCTGGAACGTTTTCACTAGTTCGACTAGCGTCTTCAGCAGATGGTGATGCTGTGATGTTATCTCGTCTACGATCGGGATAACCTTCACTGATGACGTCATATGATTGACAGAATGACATCAACGTAGACAAGATAACATCACAGCATCACCATCTGCTGAAGACACTAGTTGAACTAAAAAATTAAAATTGTTGTTGAAGGGTTTTAAAAAAACAATAATAAAGGATACTTCTTTTGGTCCTTTTCTTGTACATTATTCTGTAGCCACACTCTCTGCATCGAATTGGGTCTCTAGCTCTGATTTCATTTTCATGGTGACATTCTGAAAAGGAAGAAGGAAAAAGCAATTAATGAATTAATTTCATTTAAGGTGGGTGAGTCAGTCAGATTTATCACTCCGAACTTTACCCCATCAATATTGAGATTTTGGGTATTTTATCAATCATTACTCCACTGAAATTTAAAGGCCCATGTTCCAACTTCCAATCCACAGCCTCATCCCCACATCATACCCACATTTCCACCATCAAAACTTGCCTGAAATTCAACTTTTATTGTTAAAATCTCAATTACCTCCACAAATGTAGATCATGGCTGTCTTTGGTGGCGCAGGGGTATCCTTTGCATCACTCTCCATATTGTCCTGTATGGCGGCTTTCCTCTCTCACTGTTTATGTGACAGTCACACCCAGACGTTGTAACTTAGCTAAAATACAAAAACAAAAATAATATTATTTGTTTATTGTGGGCTGAAGTTGAAGAGTTTTAAAAATCATGGCGACTGGTGTTGGAATATCACTACGAAATTGTATTTTATTGACATTTGAAGGGGTGTAACTCAACATGTATACATCATTCATTCTAGATAACAATCTATAATATTAATTATTATACAGCGCTTATCATACAATATCTAGACAGTATAATGGGAAGACTGAAAACCATCATTAAACATTTTGGGTGAGACCAGTGTCAGAAATATGTGAGGTTGGTGTATATTTTGTTGAGCTTTTAAAACTGTGATCTCATTTAAATACATTTGTAATACTACAAATCAAATAGGACCTTGGGATTGGACTTCATTTATTTACCGTGCTTCATATTTTCGTTAGTGATTTAATAACAGATTGATTGGGCATTCATGAACCATGTGTTTGAATTTAAACACTTATTGCATTGAGCTTTAGAGTTACCGGCCAGCTGGGCCTACAACTACACTGCTAGTCAGGAAAGTTACCACCCAGGCTAAAATGTTTCAGGCCAATGGATGGCGGACCAGTGATATTTTGAATATAATTTCTAAGAGCTGCAAGTTGGTTAAACGCTGAACATACATGTAACATGGGTGGACACTGAAGAGCACAGAGTAATTTTTTTCTACAAGTTCAACATAGTGAATGCATGCGACAGCCGACCACTTGATCGCTGGGTAAATAGCTCATGCACAGTCTTCAAATTAATATTTTTATCTTGTGGTGCACTTTTGCATGGGCCCATTTTGAAAGTTATGGTGCAATTTCATCTGATGCAGAGCAATGTAAAGTGTAGTGTCAGACAATCAACACATAAAGTATGTCTGGTTCCAAACAGCAATACACAGTATTGCTGTCTGGTTAGCAGGTACGAATAATTCCGCGTGAATTGAGACGTCGGAGCAGGTCAAACACAGAGGACTAGCCTACATCCCGTATCCTACTATCACTCAAACAAGCAAATCTCTTCACGAATTCACTCACCTTGCGATCCTACATCATCAGTTGAAACAAACGTCTATACGTTTCCAAAAACAACTTTGTCATTCCTCAAAACTACAAGTAACTTCATTAATAAAAATTGAAATCCTACTATTACCCGTTATTGAAAATTTTGTTCGATTTATGTCAACCAAAAGAACGCACAAGTCGAGTTCAGTTGACCAAAATGGTATCTCCTGCCTCCTGGTCACCTCAGATATGACGTCAGTATCAAGCTGCTTATTAAATATTCATGAAACCGACCACGTGGTCACAATCGGTGGATCGGATTGGTTGAAATCAACGCCAAGTTTTTTAACTACATGAAAACAGCGATGCGGATATAGTATCATCACCGGGACTGAGAAATGCGACATTTTCGATGTTTGTACCGGGGAATTTCAGACACAGAGACTCCGTAGAGATTTCTACAAATTCGTCCAAAGGTAACCAAAGGGTTGGGGATCGCATTTTTAACTATCACTAAATGTTTCGGAATTGAGGTCGGCTAAAAAGTAGACCGTATCAGGGACTGTAATTGGTGTAGATGTCACATTTTGACCAATTTGACGTTCAGCACAAGTGTTTATCCTTACACAGGGTGCACATAAAGTTGGTACAATGTGGTATAGCAATTTTGCACCACTCTTATAAAGTTGTATCACAACAAGCGAATTTTGAGAGTGTGCAAATGGCACTGCGAAAGGCCCAGGCGATAGTGAAACGTGAAAAACATGTCCCCAGTTATTTATTTATTTTAACCTGGGGTGACCAATCAATGCACTGGCACTGTTCTCCCTTGGTTCCCATGTGAAACATGTCCCCAGTAAGTTTATCCGCACAGCATGCTAGGAGATTGTAGCCAACTTGACATGGCGCACTGCCCGCATGTTTTGTTAGGGCAGTCCATTGAATTTGTGTGGCCGGCACTGGCTAATTGTGAAATGTACACATAAGTTCCCACCATAACGCAATACACACCATATATGATAAAGTCCAACGGTGGGATATTTCTCACTTTCATGGTGTTATGCTTTGACATGGATTTTATTCCTTGCATCCAATTTCATACCCTAAATTTCATTTCCGCGTATTAGCAATTGCAATTTTGCTACCTTTTTTTTTCAATTTTTCATGTTTTTGACACCCTAAACATGATACGCGCGTATCGTGCCTACCCACAAAAAGCTACCCTTTTTATGTGTTTTTATTATCGCGGATGGGCCACAATGCCTGGGAGTGACCCCCGGGACTATAGTCCTGCCAGCAAGACTTCAGTCTTTATCATAATGACATCTACGGACCTGAAGTCATGCAGCGGTATATAGGGATGCACTGTACGTTTAAGAAATCCAAACTTCAAGCATCAAGAAATATACCTTGTATTTGTCAGTTTTACCTCAGAGATGCTGTAGACCCTCTCTACACAGTGTAGAAACATCACAAGTAGAATGCTGCTCAATATGATAAATCCAAATCATGAAAATTAAGACAATTTGCAGAGTAAATTACTCCCATGCAGATTGCAGGTTTTGCCAACTCAAGGAATTTTGAACCCACCCAAAAGATGAGATCAATGTAGATCAATTATCTCAACTTTGTGAGTATAGACTAGTACAGTGGGATTAAAATCATCAGTGCACGCCCAAACTCTGGTACAATAGATCATCGGATAAGCGTCTTCTTTCAGTGAAATCAGTTCCAACTTCACTTGGCAACTGGGGCTGGGCTATGCCTGGTCAAGGTCGTGCGCCATGAATTGGGGGCCAAATGCGTTACATAAAAAAATTACATGTTTTTGTACTTAAACTGATCTAATTCACAAACTGTTCATCAAAACCCTATAAAATTATATATCACTGTAAAGCTTAGAGTACCAGGAAAGGCAGGAATGCACACGTACAAACAATTGGTCAATATACAGGGTGCCACAAATGTCATATAGGGCTTATTTTAGTTCAAAAAGTATACTATTTTGTTCCTCTCTTATTTACTAACATAAACACCTGTTCTGCTAAAACCTTTTTAGATGTGCTAATAACATTGTAGGCTTTCAAAAAAGCAAACTTGTAATGATGAGTTATGTTGCCTAACTGAGATACAGGGTGTTCAAAAGTCGTACATAATTTTTATGATTTTTATTACATTTTCAATCAAAACTTTTTTCCTCTATGCCTCACACAAAAACCAGTGGCATATATTTGAATTCCTCATCAAATTTCCATCCAAAAAATGTAAACTTTTACAGCAGTGGAGTAACTCCTTCAAGAAATATGACCTTCAGAACATTTCGGAGCATAAATGAATATAGTTAACACAGTAACGTATAGGAAAAGCCTAGAACCCATGACACAGAATGCAGCACACTTACAACAAATTAACCTAGCTTGGAGTAAAACTGGTCAAATTGTAAACTAGACATCAATACCAAAACAATGGTACATAATCCATCTCAATACCTTGCTGGGTTACAAAGTTGCAGTAAAAAATAAATTTGGGAGGCATGAAAAATCAATATTCCCTGTACTTAAAACACATGCCTCAACCGTAGGCACCTCAACCGTAGGCACCTCCACCCCTGACTCTGCATCGTTTGAATTGCAATATCTCAAAAAGTATATACAGTGTGAAGATTTTACTTTCCACAATTTTAGCTAGATAAATTAGCAACAAAATTGAGATCAAAACTAGCTCAGTACCCCTCTCCATTCTTGAGATCTGGGACAAAACGTCCCGAATAAAATGAAAAAATGTAACGCCTCCACCTTTTCCTATACCCCAATTCATGACGCACGACCTCAAGCACCCTCACAGACCCGAATGTAGTGAGGGTGCTTGGTATATCCGCCTACTTTAAAGTACATGGATGGCTAGCATCCCAGCCCGTCAATTTAAGCTTTATGAGAAGCCTATTTTAGTTGCAAAATGAGAACACAGAGTAGCTTATCTTTAACCCACATTCTCAATCTCTCATGCCAGAGGTTAAAATAAAACGATCCCTAACTAATTATCAAAAGATCGTAAATTTAATTTCTTGAAACGTGCCGGGGAAACGATTTGTTTACAAGTAACAATCCTTGTTCCGACACTGATTCCATTCATTCGGCACACCACGTGATCACTCAGGTGAACTAGGATTGGACGATCGATTGAGGTACATTTTATCCAGGTCACCGGGCCGTGCCTAATGGCGATACTCACGTCTTGGAAATATTTTTCAGCCACGTTGCAAAATGATTGGAAATACACCATCAAGGCGACTCGATCGGTAAGCATCATTGAAACTAAGCAATATTTAGTATTTCTTCTTTTAATTTCTTGGATAAAATTGTAGTTTACACTTACAGTTTTGATTAGTTTGATGAGAGTGGATTTAAAAACCAGTCCAGTAGTAGACGATGTAATTAACAGTTTGACATTTCCGCCAGAAGATAATGTGAATCCATTAAGATGTGGCGATCAATTTCACAATTTAAATCTTTCCTTTGGGGCGATTTCCATTTCTTGCTATCATTTAAAGCCTGAAAGCATCAATACTAAAGATAGGCTATCAGTCGCTTGTGCAGATATATGTTAACAATGGATTTCATTTCTTGTATTATTCACTGTATGGAAAAGCCTCTTCTGTTGTATCTTGTATTGGTTGTAAACTGCTCCAAAAAAGAAACTTACCAGGTAAGAAATTTGTCTGTCAAATTCAAACGACAAATTGTGTTACACTAAATGGGATATGAGTGGAAGCAGTGTTAATTGACGCAATTTTACACCTCATTTGTTGCAAACGGATGAGTATTTTTGAAGTTATGCTTATTTAACCGAACCTATCCACTGGAATGAAAGTTGCACTCATACCACTTGAGATGGTTGGCAGTGTGAGTTGACAAAGAATAAAAGTTCTGAACATCCTTTCATGTGTCTGTTTATTGTGTGAATTCATTGGGGCGGACCTGCAACTTTCAAATTTGATAGTAGGCTTGTTCAAATGAGCATAACTTCAAAAGTTTTGATCTGTTTGCGACAAATGAGGTGTCAAACTCAGCGTAAATGTACACCGCTTCCACTCATATGCTATTCAGTATAATACGATTTGTCGTTTGAACTTGACAGACGAATTTCTTACCTGGTAAGTTACTTTTTGGGACCAGTTTATTTCACACACATAGGGCTGGGCCTTCTATGCTTGTGCACCTACATTGTACACTTTGGAACTTGCTTCCTTTAAATCTGCATATTTGCTTGTTTGTGATTCACTTGATGTTTTCAAAAAAACTCATCAAAAAAATACACAGACAGCATACATGTGAAGCATGTGAGTGGTGAAGCTGATCATGTCAGTACAGTGATGATGTTCATCATTTCATGTTTATGATCAGTCATAGACTTTAAGCATCATATTTCGTGGCGCGGAAAGACACCAAATTGGTGTCGTATGACCTTTGACATTCTTTTGTGGCGAGTGACATGGTCTTTCAATTCACGCCGAGTGTCCTTGACAGGCTTGATTATGCTTCAGTGGTCATGCAAGAATTCAAAAGATAACCTCTGCCCCAATAATCCCAAGCTATTGTCTGAAACTGCACCTCGGAAGATGTATGGTAAGAACTCAGTCCTCAAATGATAGTCATTAGGGTGCATCATGCCCCCTTTTGTCAACCAGATTTTATGTAGCCAGTCTTAAAATGTGCCAAATGATGAAATAATAAGATTCCCAAAATTTGAATTCATTCCGAGTTCATCTTATGGGTCCTCCGTGGCCCGAAAGTTTGAACGAATGACCCATATGAATACAACGCAATAGGCATATGGCAGCTATTCACATAACATGGATTTTCAATCATAAAATTGGCTGCTCTAAGTAACCAAGTACTTGGGATGTTATTTAACTGTGTAAATGATACAGGCAATCCAAAACCGTTACATTTTAACATGAAGCAGCTGTTCCAAACCCATAATTAATCATGTAAACAAATAGCTGCCATATACATTTCTTGTATTTGACACATTACACATTGAAATATGTGTATTTCTATAGTGGGGGAAAAGTCATTTAAAAACAACGTTGGCTAACAAAGTAATTGATGATTGGTCTTGGGCCTAATAATATGGAGTCAATGAGATAAAATAGTGCATGGACTTCCATTGTATCCCTAGGAACTATTCTTAGAAAGCTGGGTTTCCCCCAGCAAAGATTCAGATGCAGAATTATTAGACGGTATGCGAATAGATACTTTTTGAGATCTGAAATGAAGAGAGATGACTACTTTGAATTCATTGAGCTATATAAGATATTCTTGGGTGATCAGAAGGTACTGACATTTATTAAAGCAACCTGGTTATCCTGGTACAATGTACAAGGCAAGGTGGATGGCAAAGTTACTGTACTCAATGAAGATCACCAGGAAAATAACATCGCCAGCTGCCACAAGGAACAATCACAACAAAGCATCAGCTACCCAAGATTTTGTTACGTAATTTACAATTTTATCATCTATGGTTCTTGGTGGATAACCTGTAGTCAGACTGTTGATGCACCCCCGAACAATCTTGACCTCTACAAGCGCCTATTAGCATACGATTCTGTGAATTCTTCAGTATCACAGAGTGCAAAGGCACTAAAACGCTAGAGAAGCAAGCAATTGCGGTTAAACTTTTAGAGGTAACTAAAACCAGCAGAAGTTATAACTCCAAGTAACCAATTTGGCATGGGGTTTTAAACCAACCTTCCCAGATAAACATCACACAGTCAACTTCACTTGCAGACTTGAGACTTGGTAGGACCCAATTCATGGTTCATGATGAGGATACTACAGATCGACCATCAATTTCTTGAAGAGAGAGTGGAGAACTGGGCTATGTGTGCTACTATCAGATTTCTAAAATCAACATCAGTGCCATCAATGTCTTCAACGATACAGCCGAGTGTGCAGTGAAATTGAGCCTGGATTTCCTCAGCACTGCAAAATCCGAGCGCCATTATCAAAATGTTTTACAGGCTGTTAAACAGGACAGGAAGAACAGGCCAAATCTTTATAAATTATGTAAACTTTATGAAGACATACATTTGAAGGAATACTTAGAGAAAGCGTGACTTTCATCCCACATGAACTGTGTTAAAGTTTTTAGCTTAAGTGTGCTTTGAAATATAGTTCAAATTCAGCTATAAATTGTAAATGGCAGCATGCACACTATGCTAAATACGTGTAAATGTGTCACAGCACATGGCAGCTATTTATTTTTGTGATGTATATTCATATTCATTTGAACTTTAATTTCAAGTTTAGTTGAAAACAAACCCCAATTACATATAATCCTAATCATAAATTTTAAGTACATGGCAGCCATTATATGTACCATTGAACTTTAGAAAATGTATAGCTGCCATATGCCTATTGCGTTATGTTCATATGGGTCATTCAAACTTTCGAGGCCACGGAGGACCCATAAGATGAACTCGGAATGAATTCAAATTTGGTGAATCTTATTATTTCATCATTTGGCACATTTTAAGACTGGCTACATAAAATCTGGTTGACAAAAGGGCAGGGTTCGCAGGTTTTTGCCGCAGGTGGAAAAAACCGCGGTTTTAACCACGGTTTTAACCGCTTGGCAAAAACAGCTTTTGCCAAGCAAAAATGGCAAAAACTAAAAAAGTGATTTATAGTTCAGTTTTTTCATCTCAAAACAAATGATTAAGTTACAAAAATCATTTCCTGAGTGTAACAAGGCCTGATTTTGTAATTATAAGTAACATATTAAGAAATTAAAGGTATGCGTTTTCATTGCTCAAGTGCATTTAACCGAAATGTGGTATATATTAGATTCAAAACTTTTTCATTTTAAGGACTTGATAAGACAAAAATTATGGTGAATGATTCATTAAAAGTTGTGTGCTGCTGTTTATGAGCTTTCTGTATCATTTTTAAATATTTGAGTGACTATATGTGAGTTTTTGCCATTTTTTGCCATTTTTGCCGGTTTAAACCAGGCAAAAACTGGCAAAAACAGGTTTTTGCCAGTTTTTGCCACCGGCAACGGCAAAAACAGGTTTTTGCCGGCAAAAACCGAACCCTGCAAAAGGGGGGCATGATGCACCCTAATACTAATTTACTAATAGTCATGTAACGACCAAAAGATAAATTACTGACTATCATTGAGTAGGTATCCCAGGCAAACCTTAGTTAACACATTTGCTAGTCAGCGGAATTCGCCTAGATCGGGGCCCAAACACAATGCATATTTACATAGAAATTTGAATTTTTTTCGAGAACAGGTCGGTGAAGGAAACCTACATAAATATGTTTTCTATACTTCACTTTCAAAACCCAAATATGATTTTTTATGGGGATAATCAAATCGCACATGGAATTTTAGAGGATTTTGATAGCAGTTCCATTAAAAAAGCTGCTATCGCCATGCCCATGAGACTAAGATCTAGAAACACCCCTAAATGCTGTTTTGGGGAATTTTGCTAGCAGAATCTTTTTGATGAAAGTCAATCTTCGACAAGATGTAACTTTGTTACGGAAAGTGCTATGACAAAAATGTTTTCAGTTTTGGCATTCTTTACTCAAGGGCTTTAATTTGATATGTAAAATGATGCAGTTTGATGGCAAATTTGAATTCACCTAGCATACTTACATTGAGGACTGAGTTCCGCAGTCTAGTTTATGAATATGATGTTATGTTGAAACAAAACGTCATGTTTTTATGAGCAGCCAGAAACTGTAAGTTAAGTTTAATACACCACTCACTGTAAAAAGAAAGTGTAAATACTTTCCCCAAAATTTCACTCACCAATCCTTTTAAACGTCCTTATAACGCAATGAACGTAAGCTTACAAAATTGCAGCGTGGTATAGACACGCCGAATTCACCGTCACCGAAATCGCGAAAATTTATTTGTGTACATTTAGTTGTTCTATGCCCATCCCTCGCATAACAATATGAATATTTAGCAGATGACGTCATTGTAAGTATAAGATTTTCAAAGTTTGGACAAATATGTAAATTGTTTTCCTATTCCGTTTACAGAAGCTGTAGAGTGTGGGCCCCCCCTGCCCCTTCGGCCGAGGCTCAAAATAATGCAATTAGTCATGCAACCAGAAAATAATGTGTTTCTTTCAAGTTCCCCCCCCCCCCAACTTATTTTGCCCCCCTGCGGCAGAAAAAAAAATCTGGATGGCATGAACTGAACTCAGGCTCTGACCAGAGCTTCATTACTGCTGCACAATTATGCCTATTCAGTTAGCAGCCTGGACAACCGATTCTTTTGTTCTGCAAGACTCACTCAGTCATTTAATGAGGCAATACAAACGATCGAATTTGGTGTTGAAATGAGCTAAATTTTGAGTTACAACTTTTCAATGTAAAATTTATTTTCTCGGCCAAATAAAAAGCAATCATTTTCATTTTTTCAGTAAATGTCAGGTCAAATTGTAGTGCTTGATACTATATTTTTTTTTCAAATCCTAGTGTTAAACTTAGGCGTGAAATTCAGTCATTTCGTGTAAGATTTTCGATTTTGATAGGCTTAAACTCTGCCCGCGAGCCTTTTTTGGATCAACCTTTTAGCTTTTCAAAGTAATATAGTTCGCTAATGAAGGATTTTTCCCAACTTTCTAACGCACATCACCGTGAGCGATATATCATAGTTTTGTCAGAATTTCCGTTTTGATTTCATCAGTTTTTATTCCCGCCTGAAAAATTTCAAAATCAACGCGTGAAATCTAAAGCTAATACTAGCATTGTGGATCGATATCCCTGGGTTTAATAGGAATACCGGCATGGGTACAGTGTTGCCAGAACTTCAATATAGCAACGAAATTCCCAGACCTAATAGCGCTCCTACTGATCACAGCCGCGTAGCTGGGATTTTTTCAAGGGGGGTAAGCCTGTATGGGGCGGTGGCCCAAATCCACCAAATTTCCCTGCACTTGGGGGAGGGCGGGGGCCCAAATAGACAATTTTGCCAGGCTTATTGAATATAATCGTATGGTATTGCATATCGTATGGATTCTTCATCTCTCTTCCCCTCTTCTCCCTCTGTCAGGTTTTTGTTTTTTAACAAAAACCTGTTCAAGCAATTATTTAAAATTGCTTACCTAAAAACAGAATAACTTGGATGTTAATACTTGACGTAGTGTTTCAATTGTCACGAAGGTGACTGGGTATGGTGCCTTTTGTTTGTGTTTGTTTGAAACTGCTTTTGGAAACCCACCGAAAGTCATAGGCCCTAATGAAGCAGCCAAAACAATACCAGGTTAAACATGGAAGTTTAAAAAAACCTATAAATAACCTTAAGGAAAAAAAAAAAAACATTTGTGGCAACAATAAGCCTTGCATTGGAAGTCATGGTTAAAGTGTGTTGAGTACCACCCCAAAGTTTCCCTACATACACCCCACTACCCACCTCACACACCTCTGCACCCACCCCACCCCATAGGCCTACATGCACATGATATTACATAATAATATATAGCATAGCTATACATTTAGGTATACGCCTACATGTCAAATTAAAAACAAACCCGAACACAAGTCTGAAGGGTGTCATGAAAATGGCAACCCGCGATGGGGGGGGGGTAGGGCATACAAAATTCACCTGGAGATAGGAGGGACAGAAGATTTTATATCACTCATACATACATTCTAGACAGTTCATTGGTTGATTACCATTTATCATTTTTACTATCACCCTTTCCGTGTGATAGTCTTTACCATCATGTGCTCTGCCGTATACAGTGTGGGCCAAAAACAACTTTACCCAATTTAAAAGGTTCATATCTCAAAATTGAAAAGTCTGCTGCAAATTGTTTTCACATATTCGTAAAGAACATCTTCTTTTACGGAAGCACTGAAGGGACATGTCATGTTGTCATGATGACATGATGATGACATAAATGACGACATAATTGACGACATAATTGCGAGTTGTCACGATAAATGATGACATAATTGGCGACATAATTGCGAGTTGTCACGATAATTGACATGATAATTTCGAGTTGTCGAGTTGTCACGATAAATGACGACATAATTGACGACATAATTGCGAGTTGTCACGATAATTGACATGATAATTTCGAGTTGTCGAGTTGTCACGATAAATGACGACATAATTGACGACATAATTGCGAGTTGTCACGATAAATGATGACATAATTGGCGACATAATTGCGAGTTGTCACGATAATTGACATGATAATTTCGAGTTGTCGAGTTGTCACGATAAATGACGACATAATTGACGACATAATTGCGAGTTGTCACGATAAATGATGACATAATTGACGACATAATTGCGAGTTGTCACGATAATTGACATGATAATTTCGAGTTGTCGAGTTGTCACGATAAATGACGACATAATTGACGACATAATTGCGAGTTGTCACGATAAATGATGACATAATTGGCGACATAATTGCGAGTTGTCACGATAATTGACATGATAATTTCGAGTTGTCGAGTTGTCACGATAAATGGCGACATAATTGGCGACATAATTGCGAGTTGTCACGATAATTGACATGATAATTTCGAGTTGTCGAGTTGTCACGATAAATGGCGACATAATTGGCGACATAATTGCGAGTTGTCACGATAAATGATGACATAATTGACGACATAATTGCGAGTTGTCACGATAATTGACATGATAATTTCGAGTTGTCGAGTTGTCACGATAAATGGCGACATAATTGGCGACATAATTGCGAGTTGTCACGATAAATGATGACATAATTGACGACATAATTGCGAGTTGTCACGATAATTGACATGATAATTTCGAGTTGTCGAGTTGTCACGATAAATGGCGACATAATTGGCGACATAATTGCGAGTTGTCACGATAAATGATGACATAATTGACGACATAATTGCGAGTTGTCACGATAATTGACATGATAATTTCGAGTTGTCGAGTTGTCACGATAAATGGCGACATAATTGGCGACATAATTGCGAGTTGTCACGATAAATGATGACATAATTGGCGACATAATTGCGAGTTGTCACGATAATTGACATGATAATTTCGAGTTGTCGAGTTGTCACGATAAATGGCGACATAATTGGCGACATAATTGCGAGTTGTCACGATAAATGATGACATAATTGGCGACATAATTGCGAGTTGTCACGATAATTGACATGATAATTTCGAGTTGTCGAGTTGTCACGATAAATGGCGACATAATTGGCGACATAATTGCGAGTTGTCACGATAAATGATGACATAATTGACGACATAATTGCGATTTGTCACGATAATTGACATGATAATTTCGAGTTGTCGAGTTGTCACGATAAATGACGACATAATTGACGACATAATTGCGAGTTGTCACGATAATTGACATGATAATTTCGAGTTGTCGAGTTGTCACGATAAATGACGACATAATTGACGACATAATTGCGAGTTGTCACGATAAATGATGACATAATTGACGACATAATTGCGAGTTGTCACGATAATTGACATGATAATTTCGAGTTGTCGAGTTGTCACGATAAATGACGACATAATTGACGACATAATGGCGAGTTGTCACGATAATTGACATGATAATTTCGAGTTGTCGAGTTGTCACGATAAATGGCGACATAATTGGCGACATAATTGCGAGTTGTCACGATAAATGATGACATAATTGACGACATAATTGCGAGTTGTCACGATAATTGACGTGATAATTTCGAGTTGTCGAGTTGTCACGATAAATGACGACATAATTGGCGACATAATTGCGAGTTGTCACGATAAATGATGACATAATTGACGACATAATTGCGAGTTGTCACGATAATTGACATGATAATTTCGAGTTGTCGAGTTGTCACGATAAATGACGACATAATTGACGACATAATTGCGAGTTGTCACGATAAATGATGACATAATTGATGACATAATTGCGAGTTGTCACGATAATTGACATGATAATTTCGAGTTGTCGAGTTGTCACGATAAATGACGACATAATTGGCGACATAATTGCGAGTTGTCACGATAAATGGCGACATAATTGGCGACATAATTGCGAGTTGTCACGATAAATGATGACATAATTGACGACATAATTGCGAGTTGTCACGATAATTGACATGATAATTTCGAGTTGTCGAGTTGTCACGATACTTGATGATATAATTGCGAGTTGTATGACGAGTTGTCATGATAATTGATGACATAAAGTCATGATAATTTTGTGTTGTCACGATAATTGACATGATAATTTCGAGTTGTCGAGTTGTCACGATACTTGGCGATATAATTGCGAGTTGTATGACGAGTTGTCATGATAATTGATTTACATAAAGTCATGATAATTTCGTGTTGTCACGATAATTGACATGATAATTTCGAGTTGTCGAGTTGTCACGATACTTGACGATATAATTGCGAGTTGTATGACGAGTTGTCATGATAATTGATTTACATAAAGTCATGATAATTTCGTGTTGTCACGATAATTGACATGATAATTTCGAGTTGTCGAGTTGTCACGATACTTGACGATATAATTGCGAGTTGTATGACGAGTTGTCATGATAATTGGCGACATAAAGTCATGATAATTTCGTGTTGTCACGATAATTGACATGATAATTTCGAGTTGTCGAGTTGTCCCGATACTTGACGATATAATTGCGAGTTGTATGACGAGTTGTCATGATAATTGACGACATAAAGTCATGATAATTTCGTGTTGTCACGATAATTGACATGATAATTTCGAGTTGTCGAGTTGTCACGATACTTGACGATATAATTGCGAGTTGTATGACGTGTTGTCATGATAATTGTCATGATAATTGCGAGTTGTATGACGTGTTGTCATGATACTTGACGACATAAAGTCATGATAATTGACGACATACGCATGATTTATACTACATCGCGAGCGATTTGTTTGACCAATGAGGTGGCGCGTTCTTCCCAACGCAAAAACCCGCTCTATCCCATTGCACGACAGATTTCACCTCTGACCTCGATCAGCTGTGTTTGCGACAGTCATGACAGTAGTGTCCAGTTGCGAAAATCGAATTATTTGCCTCATTTTAACGGCGTGCTTGGATTAGTTTGCAATAGTAATATAAGTATTCAATTCACTTAATATTTAGAGAAGCAAATGACATGATGGATTGAGGACAATTATGTCCACGGACATCGAATACACCACGAAAACATGACGAGATTTGTCCCATTCACCCGTGCATCACACATGACTGTGCATTGATCATTGCAATACCGTGCAGTGTTTTCCGTGTGTACACCGTCCTCCAGGCTGAGTTGGGTGTGTTGTCTGTACGTACACGACTCTGCAAGGTGAGTTTCTTTTATAACCATTATTTTTTTATGCAAAAGTAAAACTAAACGACACAACATTAATTTTAACTGGCAGTGAGGATTTGTTATTCTGTCGATCGGACATCCGGGCATGAACCGGCTGACAATTTATTTTAGCACTGGACTGAAACAACATTCATACGTACTCGCTATAAACAGCATGCGTGATTGGTCGATAGGCGTTCCGGTCATAAACAAGCCACGCGAGTTGCGCGCGAGAACTGATGGACGCTCGCGAGTAGGATATTACGCGTCTATGTTCGCGAGCTATTTACGCATAAGCGCGAGTGATGTCTGCGATGTTATGCGCGCGTCCAAGCACGATGGACTAAGCAAGAAAACGTTTTCTTACAATTAGCGTTGGAAAAAAAGAAAAAAAATGATAAGGAACTGGTAGTTTTAGTTTAAAATGATGGTATTTTTAGTTTTGGAGGGAAATAACAGCAAGCAGAATGTTGCAGTATGTATGAGCGGGGTTCATTCATATATTTTCATGACTAAGCGTTGTTTATGCCCTCGGGCTAAAGCCCTCGGGCATAAACAATCGTTTAGTCATGAAAATATATGAATGAACCCCTAATTCGCATTCACTGAACTCGGAGACAGCGTCGGAGAGTATCACAAGCTATCACACTATTGTGCCAGGTTCGACTCTCGATCTGCAAATACAAATATCACGATAAGTTGTTTTCACTCCAATGCATGTGATAAATGGATGTGGCGTGGCCGCGACCGAGAGAATAGTATAGGAAAACATGATTTGTGACATGATCTGGTCCATGTGGACCAAAGGCGGTAAATTTGAAACTGAGATAGGTAAAAATATGGAGTAAAAAATAAGAAAATACATAAGAAAATAGACATCAAAAACTTTAGAACCAAGCATGCTAGACCTTTGTTTATTTCAGTAATGATAGCCTATTGTATGTATAATGTAATGATTACAGTAACTTAATTTTCAAAAATGCCTCCTTTGGCCTAGTCCTGCCAGCAAGACTTCAGTCTTTATCATAATGACATCTACGGACCTGAAGTCATGCAGCGGTACATAGGGATGCACTGTACGTTTAAGAAATCCAAACTTCAAGCATAAAGAAATATACCAAGTATTTGTCAGTTTTACCTCAGAGATGCTGTAGACCCTCTCTACACAGTGTAGAAACATCACAAGTAGAATGCTGCTCAATATTATAAATCCAAATCATGAAAATCAAGACATTTTGCAGAGCAATATTTTGACCACTTTTGCACTAAGTAAATTACTCCCATGAAGATTGCAGGTTTTTCCAACTCAGGGAATTTTGAACCCACCCAAAAGATGAGATCAATGTAGATCAATTACCTCAACTTTGTGAGTATAGACTAGTACAGTGGGATTAAAATCATCCAGGCACGCCCAAACCCTGGTACAATGGGATTTAAATCATCAGTGCATGCCCAAACTGTCCTTGAGAGAGTTCCTCAGCTACATCCTTAGAGCCCAAAATGAGCCCACATATTGTGATGTTTCCTATTTGTGGAAAAGATAGCAATAGAGTGAACTGTAACTCTAGGTATGACGAGTTACAGTTACTGGAACTACCTTTGGCCCCGATGGACCAGATTGTGTCACATTTTCACTTCATCTTCAGTCTCAATCCCAACCCACAGCAAGTGAGCATTAAACATAAAGTTTTGATTTTTGCTGAGTAGGCCTATGTACTATGTTTACAAAGTACATGTACATTGAAATTGTGTAAAAACAGAATTTTGAAAAATATTCAGGGCTTTCTCCTTAGCAAATGTTACAATATATGGCTTTAATTACAATGTCATATTGTTTTGTCTTTCCAGAAACTGGCACAGGATCTAGCAGGAAAAGGTCCATTCTGCAAGGCATATCTTCCAAAAATCTAGACTAACATGCGCTGAAGCAAAGCACCTGCAACCCGAACAGCACGGCTTTCCTTAGTGAGGAGGATGTAAGTAATTTCATTTACAAAGTTGTAGCCAAATGGGTGCAGCACACCACACAAAATGCCAATACCTTATTCAGCCTGATCATGACCGAAAATAGTGTAAAATAACAAATTTTTGCGTGCTACGTCCCAATAAAGCCTTTTTAGAAGCTCAAAGACTTTAGACTTGTACCCGAGTCCAGCTCGTCCGAGTCCGAGCCGAGCGAGTCCGAGCAAAGTCCGAGTCAAACAAAAATATGACCCTAGTCCGGACTCGGTCAGAGTCCATGCCTGGGGTGGGGCACTGAACTTTATATCTAACATGTATGTTTCTATCAGTGAAGTAGGGGCCTAAAAAGTGGGGGTTGGGGCAGTGTTCTTAGTCGGTTAATTAACCTCAATCTTACCGGTTAATTAACCGGTTAATTAACCGGTTAATTAACCACAGCATCATATTTAACCGGTGGTAAAATAGGTTAATTATGAATCTTGAATTATTCTGACGTTTTTTAAGTTTTAACACTTTAATATCACTTCAGTGTTCACTGGAAATATTAAAATAGTATTCTTCTTCTTGCTCTCTAGTCTAGAGTGTCATGCACCACATCATAGACCATATGTGCAGACTATATCATGGTCTATATGTAAAAATCTGTGGAGGGGGTTCTTTGAAAAAAATTTATGCGGGATGTGCCCCTGCAGACTTTTGGATGCTGACTTCCTCTATACATGTACCTACTTCTAATCAGAATTTGTTTTACAATGTATATCATACTGAAAGCTAACACTTTTACTCCCTATACACTTTTCCCCATTACAGTAGGTCAACAGATTTATAATGCAATTCAATGTTATACATTGTAGCAGGTGAATGTGGTAATTACTGGTAATATGTTGAAAACTACCTATCCTTGAAGTCAAAACCTCATGTGTTCCTTATAATATTTTTCAATTTTTATGCCATTTTAAATGAAGAGCACACTATATTGTCCATACATGTATATAGGCCTACTAGCCTCATTTTAATGAGTAATTGCCAATTCTCTTTAAATTTCAAATCTTGTGCAAAAAGTTACTATTTTTGTCTGTTTTGTCATCATACGGTTGTAAATTCAATGATATGACATTGCTAAAGAGTGCCTACAAATTGATATGACCAAAAATGTGCAAATGTTGGCGCTTTTCCCCAAAATTGCTGAAAAGGTACCCCAAAACCGTGGCACATCCCTGTATACCTTCAACCAGGCAGAATGCCCACCACCTGTTGTACAAGTACCCAAAAATCCACAGCAGAGTGAGCAGATTATACCATTTTTGCCCAGGATTGCTTCAATCAATAACTAAAAAGACAAAGTTGATAAAATTCTAATTGTATAGTCCAGACTTGCGGTATCATTGTGCATCTGTGTCAATGAGTGTAAAAATTTTTAAACAGGTTGAATTGACATTATAAGTTTATATATGAAAATAATTTTTAATTTTAAAATTTTAAAATGGAATGTTTTAAAGCTAAAGGTGGACAAGAAAACTTCATCTGCTCATGTTAAATGCTTGCGCAGTGTTCTTCAGTATGATGGCATATTGAATTCCGAGCTCGGATTTATATATCTTCCAGCCATAATTAACCAATCTTACCGGGTTAATTAACGTTAATTAACACGCCGTTTATAATTAACCGGTTAATTAAGAACACTGGGTTGGGGTCATTTACATTTTAAATGATGGGGGTCACAGGTATTAAAAGTTCTCTAGAAACTACATGTATCAGAGAGCAGTAAATGTGGAGATGTTGGCATGTGTGTGTCACATTAGTGACATGTAACTCACAGATGTACACAGGCCACAGGGAATAGGGAAGGGGCACCAGGCTGTGTGCAGCATTTAAATGTACATGGAGAGCAATGTATTCAATGGGGGTGAGATAAATTATAGAAAAATATTATAATGATAACAATATAAATAATAAAATAATAAAATAAATGATAATAATAATCATAATAATAGAAATTCACCCTTCAGAAATATCAAGAAGAAAATTAATGTGTTGAAATGTTTTCCCAGTTTGCCATTTTGATACCAGTATGCAAACAGCTTTACTTTTTACCACATTCATTAAAGCAGGCCTGGAATAACTACACATGTATACAAATCAGTTAGGGTGGGGTCCATATCCCCCACTTTTAGTCTGACTTCAGTCAGGCAGTGGGGGGATTATGCTGTTACCAAACAAAAGTTCAAGTATGTGGTATGCTTTGTACCTGTGATATTATATTTCAAATATCTTTTTAAAACTGAACAAATGTGCAGTGAATAGTGAACACATACAAACTACACATACATGTATTCTCTCGGTCAGGGTTGTTCCATTTAGTGCACTTACCCATTTCTCACATCTGGCAAAGGGGACACCCTTACGACATCCCTACTGGATTGTACAGGGCCTTTGATTTCCAGTCAATTTTCTCCGCATAGAACACATCAATGTGCATTAATTTTCCTTTTGTAATTTATTGGGAGCGTATTCCCCGATAATAAATCAAACTTTTAAATTATTTCACAAAGAGGTATATTTATCATATGACATGTTTTGTGATTTCCCCATTGAGTACAACGATAAGTGTCCCCTGTGTCTGAGGGCGCAAGATGGAACAGCCAAATCTATCGCGAGCGACCAACAGTATGTAAAATACCTATGTAATAACCATATCCATACATGTACATGCATGTAAGGAGCACAAAGTTACTATACACTAGGATGAGCTGCCATGCATACTGCATGGTCCAGTGTGCACTTTTTCTCTTTTTCACTGAGTTTCATGAATTAGAAAGTTCCATGAAAGAAGTTTTAGATATTTTTATACAGTATTTATTAAAAAATTATGCATAATTATTATCAATGCTAACAAGTATGACTATGCTAATTCACAGATATTAACTTAATTAATATGGTGGATATGTAGGATACATGACAGATGACTTATTTGACAGCCCCCAATTTTAGGAAAAAGGGCAAATAAAGTGAAGTCAACAAATTTTTAATCAAATTTTAGATCTATTTTGACATTTTTAGGTATAATCAGTTCACATTTAACATGGATTTAATTGCATGGACTCGGACCGGACTCGGCTTGAGTCTTTTTATGTCGAGTCCGAGCCGAGTCCGAGTCCGACAAAAGTGGACTCGAGTCCGGACTCGAACGATACATCCCTGAAAGACATACAATCTCTATGTATTGTATGATGCAACTGTAAGTTTTTTTTTTTTTTTTTTAAGTTTTATTTTGCCCTCCTTACTAAGAAAGATGGATACGCCCATGAAACTATGCACGACAAGTAGACTTAGTAAATTACAGATTAGTGCTTTAAATGTGTCCCCGCTCTCACAGTTCGTAAACATTTTTTGTTTAAATTTCAAAATGATTGCAAGTGACTACTTTATGACCTTTGACCTCACACCTATTGAAATAGCAAATCATGACTCTGCTACAATAATTTATCATTTTGGAAGAAAAATCTAAAAATTTAAAAAGATTGTACATTAAGGCTTTAAGGCAAACAAACAGCCTAGATACCATAATCCTGATAATAATGTGTAATAATTAATCATTGGCTATTATTTTATTTTATTTCAATTTCCAGGTGCAGCAGTACTACTGAGGATACTGGTTTTATGGCGCAATTCTTGAAAGACAAAGAGGATCATGGTTTGGAAGTCAACAGCTGGCATCTGTTATCTGGCGCATCACTTTCGCTAGCCCTACAATATCCGAGAACCGCTAAAACCCACTAACCGCTCCACCCGAAAGGGGGAATTAGCAGTCTGGGTTTAGCAGTTCTCTGGATATAGCCAGAATTTTCGATATTAGCCACTTGCAGTTCGCCATTATGCACTATGTGCGGGGAGAGCCTCGAACTGGCAGCATACATGAATGGGAATTGAACCAGTCATATAACATTCTGTGTAAGGTTACGTAATTCTTCCTTTCATGTATGCTGCCAGTTCGAGGCTCTCCCGCATATAGTGCATAATGGCGAACGCAAGTGGCTAATAGCATGGTTTTGGACCACCACAGTCAAAAGGCCCTATACTAGTAGGGCTATCACTGCATGCATTGAAAACTTTCCTAAACTAACACATGCATGGTGTACTAGTAAATGTTTGCTCCAATTATCAAAACAATAAGGACCTCAACAAGTGACACTGACATGTGATGTAATCGTAATGCATAGTTCCTTACAGGCTGTAAAAAGTAGCATGGAATTATTGGACATGTTCTAGGCACTTTTCTTTGGTTTGCCTCAAATTCAGCAGTGATATCAATGTCTTTTCATGGCTGCGCCACACGAACCACCTTTTTTTGCTACACAATTAACTATCGCACACAATTCAATACTAAGCCCAACAAAATATGCACCTCGTCACTACTGAACTTGAGGGGAACCAATGTATAGCCAAGGTTCCCTAGTCCAAAAATACGGATCGCTAGTCCGAAAAAATAGGAAATGGTTCACAAGTCCAAAAATAAATAAGGTTTACAAGACCTTAGCAATGGAAAATCTGCAGCCATTAGGACTAGCGACCCTTTTTTATCTTGGACTATAGTGACATTTATGACTAGCGCATGTTAGGATTAGCGGATGCAGGATGTAGAATAATTGTGGACCAAATTGTTCAGTAGCTGATCCATAGTGTCAGGGGCACAACAAGGGGGGGGGTGTACCTCAGGCCCGTAGCCAGCATTGTCAGTCCGGGGGGCAAACGTCAGTATCGTCCCTATCTATTTTTCCCCTCCCCTTCCTCTCCCTCTCCTTCTTTCTTTCTTTTCTCCCAGGCTTCTTCTCGTCCCCATTTTTCCACTTCTCCATCCCTCCCGCTGGCTACGCTACTGGTTTACCTTCATCCCTGTAAGTATGATGAGTATCCACTAAGCAAGGGTTTAGAACCAAAAGGCCCTAACTGCAATAGCTGTCCCATAGACATCTTGATAATTTATGCATTATGTAGTGTACACATCTCATGAAGATTTTTAAAAAATGTCACCTGGCAGCTATTGCAGATAAGGCCCGTTAATGTCTGTTATTTATTAGATAAATAAATAAAAGGTCCTATATACATGTAAACCCTTGACATGAAATTAAAATAAAAGGTCCTACATGTAAACAGGGTTACTTGAGGTTTTTGCCACAGGTGGAAAAAACCACGGTTTTTTTAACTTCAGTTAAAACCGCTTAGCAAAAAACAGTTTTTGGTGGCAAAAACTAAAAAGTGATTTATAGTTCAGTTTTTCATCTCAAAACAAATTATTAAGTTACAAAAATAATTTTCTGAGTGTAACAAGGCTAGATTTTGTAATTATAAGTAACATATAAAGAAATTAAAGGTATGCATTTTCATTGCTCAAGTGCATTTAACCCAAATGTGGCGTATATCAAATTTAAAACTTTTTCATTTTAAGGACTTTCATTGAGGCTGTGGCTGTGCATCAATGCATTCACATACAAAGCCTTCAGCAAAGACTAGCCGATGTCAGTCAATGCTAGTCTATTGTAAAGGCACCATATTAACACACAAGCTGGGCTCAATTTCAGTCAGGGCCATTGCCTGCAGTTTTTCAGTTTTGGCCGTTGTGCCCCTGATCTTTGTTTAACTTCAAGGTATTCTTCATTCGTTGTTCACAAGTGGTCCCCAATGGCCTTGACAAAGGGTGCCCCCCCCCCCAAAAAAAATGAAGGTCTGCACAAAAGCCTTCTCAAAAGACTAGTGGCTGCCAATAGACTGTAAATAAATGGTCTTTTGCACTCATTATCTCATACTTCATTACTAAATGTATTTTTACACTTATTTCTCTGGTACATAATTATTAGAAAGACAAGAGTTCATGAAATAAACAAGAATCATTAGAATGCATGGTGAATATGTAGCTTTGATCATTGTTTTATTTTATTTTGAGATCTGTAAGGAAGTGAAGAAATAAAAGCACTATTTTTTCATTAAAAAAGTATGAAGAAGGAAGTCCAACAAACCAAAACAGTTGAACACACCTACTTAATAGAGAATAAATGATGGAGATTTTTTTTTTACTATGTATGTATCCTCTATTGTGTGATGGAAGATATCCAATATAAAGTCTGTACCAAAAGTAACACAGCTGTTTTAAATACGCCTATAGGTTCAGAACTAGTAATCGTTTCCACAATATTTCTACATATAAAGAAGGAAGATTTATTTACGCTCATTTGAATACCCCATTTGTCAAATGCCGTTCAATACTGATAACACAGTAGTGCTTTTAAAGAAAAAAACCCAAATTTAAAAGTTGCAATTTACAGCAATCAATGGTTATTATGCAAGCACTGTGACACGTAAAACCCTCCATTTATCTTTGCACTGACTTCAAATCAATACAAATAACTGCAACTTTTCAATTTAGGTATTTTTCTTTAAAAGCACTGCTGTGTTGTTACTATTGAACGAGATTGGACAAATGGGGTATAAAATGCGCGTAAATAAATCATCCTTCTTTCTATGTTGAAATATTGTGAACACAATTATTAGTTCAAACGCTACAGGCGTATTTATAACAACTACGTTACTTTTTGTGCAGTCTTTATTTTATAATACAATTCAGCATATTCCTCTAAATTCCTTTAAGATTAAAAAATGAGTGATTGTGATCTGGGACAAATCCAAAATTGGATTAAAACATTTAATCAAATTAGATTGAATTCTAATCTATTAGAAATATTCAATCTAAAATTCAATCTAATTTGATTTTTAATCTAAAAAATACTTGGATGGATTTAAAAAAATCTTAAGTCGAATACATCTACCGGTAATTTGATTTTAATCTAAGGGGTTAAAAATCAATCTAAGCAATTTTAATCCCTTAAATATTAAAATTGAATTAGATTCATTTCTAATCTATTAGATTGAATATTTCTAATAGATCTTAATAATTTTTACACATTCTGTTACACCTAATTTATGAGTCCCGACTTTCAACACAAGTATTGTTCAATTAGTGATGTTGAAGTGCGTTTCCGTCATTATTTCAGTCCTTTTATTTCATTTGTTTCATCTGCCTCTGCTGCAAAATGTGACATGAAATGGCTCACAGTGGCATTGGTTAATGGTGACTGGCAGTTGGTTGTTACTTGTACAGTATAGCTCTGATCTTTTAGTAGGCCGGCCTGAAAAAGAAATAGAGGATTTTAGAAAATTTGTCAGGGTACAGCTGGGACAGTGGCACAATCCCCAGCATGGGGCTGTTACAGCGACTTGGTTTGAAATCCTTGCCGCCCCTTCTCCCAAATGAGCACATGCATCTGTATTCCCCCAGCACCCCCCTCCTTGGCGGTGGTGGCAGATTTACCCCCAGCTAGCTGTTCCCTTGATTGCAAGTCTAGTTTCGCCACTGGTGCCCCCAAGCTTCTCCCTCATCCGTCGCACACCACAGGCTTCATTTATGTGCCATATTTGGGGCTGTGCAATAATTATGAGCCGGGGGGGTAATAAAATGTCCGAACGACCCACCAAAAATCGCTTGCCCCCCCTCTCAGCCTACAAAAACATCTCTTTCCTCCCTCTTTTGGCTTGCCAAAAAATCTTTGCCCCCCCCCCCCCTACACATGCCAAATTTTGGGGGATCCCAATTTGCAAACCTTTAAAGGTCTAGATATGTTGCGAGCATGAAAATTTGCATATTTTTTTTACTGTTTTCCTAAGCCTTTTTAGAGCGTTTTATTTAAAAGGTGCCCCATATATGTGTGCCAAAAATTGCTTGCCCCCCCCCCCCCTCGGCTCGCAAAAAATTGCTTGCCCCCCCTTTCGGCTTGCCTATTTTACACTCCTTCCAGGGCTCAAAATTATTGCACAGCTGAGCCCCTTATAGGTATAAGGGGGCTATCATTTTCTTCGGAAGGGGGGGGGTCATAGAATTTTGAGACCAAAAAATAGGGGGGTTATAATTTTGTAACAATCAAAATAGGGGGGTTATAGAATTATTAAGGACTGACTAAAAAGTTTTGCGCGCACGCATTTTAAACTTTTCTTACACTTTTTAAAACAAAATGTACACACAATCTTTAGTTATACAATGCAAGATTTTTGCGCTCTCCGTCGCCTTCTTTACGCTTAGGGCCAAATTTTTAACGCGCGTTTGTGCACTCCGCTCTAAAATTTTGATGGAAGGGGGGGTCATAAAATTTTTGACCCACGATAGGGGGTCGTAAAATATTTTAGCCCGCGATGGGGGAGTCATATTCATGACCCCCTGCTGAAAAAAAAAAATGACATCCCCTAAAGGTGAATTCAAATTTGCCATCAAACACCGCATCATTTTATATCAAATTAAACCCTTGATTAAAGAAAGCCAAATCTGAAAACCGTTTTGTCATAGCACTTTCCGTAGCAAAATTACATCTTGTCAAAGATCCCGGTCAAAGATTGACTTTCATGATCATCAAAACCCGGGTCAAAAACATTCATACTGCAGTTACTGTCCGTTTTCCTATACACAATACACAGTGCTCTTTCCCATTGACGAGTGACCTCTACAAATAGCCCTACGTTAACAGTATGGGGATATGACTAGTTAACGTCGCTGTGTGAAAAATAACCGGCCAATATTAAAAGTACTCTTTTAAAGTTCTAGAAAATTTAGTTTTTTAATATGTCCTATAGTTTTATTTAATTTAGATTTTTGGAAATATTCGTACTTTGGTGTTTTAGTTAATGTTATAGGTAATAGTACATTGCCTAGTTAACGTCGCTGTGTGAAAAATAACCGGCCAATATTAAAAGTACTCTTCTAAAATTCTAGACAATATAGTTTTGTAACATGTCCTAAATTTTTAGCTAATTTAGGTGTTTGGAGAGGGTCGTACTTTTGTGTTTTAGGAAGGATATGTAAACGACAGATAACACCAAAAATATGAAGAAATTATTTCCAAACCGTGTTAAGTCAACAATCATTATGTTGCTCATTTTCAAGAATGCTGGTTTACAAAAAGCACGCCATTGTCTCATTTCGTGAACAATGGTACACATACCATTGTTTCCTTTCGTTTCCTTTATAATCGGTTACCCAACTGAAGCTTTAATACAAACTTTATTGCGATATCGCACATGAAAACAGTCACATGTGCACAGCCAGAGAAGATCCGATTTAATCAGTTGAGCTGTTTCAATGAGTGTTATCTTGGTTTAATAGCTTTTAATGGGGTTAAGTCCTGCAAAGGTCGAGATGAATTCTACTGTAGACATGACTGCATCATGTCAGCCAACATTAGAAGCATCAATTGCAAAACAAATCAGCATACTCTCATGATAGAGCAGCTTTTCTACGATATAATGTATTGTCCATGTAGAGCCCATTTATTGTCGGATTTCTGTATGTAGAACACGCAGTTAACAACAATTGAGCGCTATTAACACATATTAATGTTTTTAAACAAATAAAATTCCAAAATATGGTACGTTTTCTGTCTTTGCTTGTTACGTGGTAGGCTATGTTGAAGTTGCGATGATATATGTTCAAATAAGTTTCAAGATGGATACCAACAAGTGGCGCTAGGCTCATAGAGTATCCATTGATAGCGGCGCGCCGTGAGTTCGAACCCCACCTCTGCCAAACTTAATTTTTCTTTTTTAAATTTCATATTAGGGAAATGTGGCTGGGAGAATTTATGTATGGAGTGACGAGGAGTGCTGCCCTCATTCGTCAAGCATAACACAGTAGGGTGAAGTGGGGCAATTTGCTTTGCAGATGACACTCGCTAGAAAGCCACAAAAGCTCGGCCCTCTGAAAAGGACTTCTCTAGGGAATATTAAATCCTACTCAAGTTCAAATGTTGTTGAAATGCCTTTACTCTGCATATTCTCAAGCTTTTCGATAGGAATTCATGCCTTTCAGACCAACCAGGCTGCAAAACCTTGCTTATACAATATTGTGGGTGATTGAAAACCATGGCCGGTTGTGACTGCCACCTTAGTGCAAGAGATTTTAGTTCACATGACTACAATCGTGCAAATCATGTTATAGAGTCGTCATATTTGGCCAATCATGTCAGAGTTGGTATATTTGGCAGAGTAATAGTGCATACAGTGCTGATTAATCTATAGGCCTACATGTAGGCTATGGAGGCATTACAACACTTAGGCCTGTACAAGAGCATACCCCCATTTTAGTGGGAAAAGGTCACTGAACTTTACATAGGGGTCAAGTTCAATTACTCAGACCTGTTCAAAACTCATACCGTCGTGATCCTCTGGCAATGAGGATTCCGAGAAGAAATATACTTTGGTCTAGCTATGGCGTACGGTTATGGAGTTATGGGCAAGAAAGTAACATTGTGACGTCAAAGGTCTATTTTTCTCCCACAGGGGACAAAAAGAAATTTTTCTTTTGAAAATTATCTCAAAGTAGTTGTCTTGTTGCAAGAAATTAGAAAACTCTATAAGTCTATAACCGTACGTCGAAGATAGGTCAAACTTAACTTTTTCTGAATCCTTATGAGTAGATGAACACATTGTTTGTGTTTTTAACAAAGTCCGAACAATTTTGAACTTGACCCTGTGTAAAAGTTCAACGACCTTTTCCAACCAAATAAGGGTGCTCTTGAAATGCCCCAATAACATATATTATGATTGATTAGCACTTTAAGTACTACATGTATATCTCTGCCCAATACAGCAAATTTAACTAGGATTTGCACGATAGTTACCGGGATTTATTGGACTATCTGGCTTGTTTTTTAGGACGTTTACAGTCTTGATGGTATTAAGATTTACAAGCCCAGCTAAAGCTACACCCTGTTGCCAGTTCTCTCAGTCTACTGCAACTTTCCCCGACTTCGGGTCCTGGGAACTTTCCCTCTCCAGCTGCAGTCTCTGTTAAGACATTTTTCTGCTTCTCCATCTAAAGGTTTCTTCAACTACAAAGTTTTCTAAAAGATTCCCTGAATCTCCCAAATATTCTCCCAAAACAGCAAAATAGATTAGCAAGATTTAAGATGGTTACAGATTCTCAGAAATGCAATATATAAAATGGTTATGACTTCTTTTAAAATTATTTATGCAAGATATTCAAAGTAGGCCTATATACCGTATACATTTGGGAGGTGGGAGGGGCACTCAATTGTGCCTGTCAATAGAGGCAAGTTCTTGAGGCAAACTCTACACCCAATAAACCCCATGTAATGTTGCCTTAACTCTAGATAAGGGTCGTAAACCCCAGATAAGGCATCTAAACCCCAGATAAGAGACGTAAACCCCAGATAAGGCAGTCTAAACCCCAGACAAGGCGCCTTAACCCCAGATAAGGAACGTAAACACCAGATAAGGCATCTAAATCCCAGATAAGGTGCCTTAACTTCGGATGAAGGACGTAAACCTAGGATAACACAATCTAAACACCAGATAAGGCATTTATACCCAATATAAGGTGCCTTAACCCCAAATAAGGGGTGTTATCCCTAGATAAGGCAGTCTAAATCCCAGATCCATTCTTTAGGCATCTAAACCCAGATAAGGCACCTTAACCCCAGATAAGGGATGTAAATATAGGATAATGCAGTCTAAACCCCAAATAAGCTGCCTTAACCCCTGATAAGGGACGTTAACTGGGATAACACTGTCTAAACCCCAGATAAGGGACGTAAACCCCAGATAAGACAGTCTAAACTCCAGATAAGACACCTTAACCCCAGATAAGGGATGTAAATATATGATAATGCAGTCTAAACCTCAAATAAGCTGCCTTAACCCCTGATAAGCGCGCAAAATTTTACAATGTTATCATTTTGGAGGCTAAAAATAAACATGCATATGGCCAAATTGGGGGCCCCCAAATTTTGGGGGCCCTGGGCCCGGGCCCATCTGGCCCAATGGTAAATCCGGCCCTGGGCTTACGTCTCCTTGCTGGGGCTAAGGCGCCTTGTCTGGGGTTTAGACTGCGTTATCCTTGGTTTACATCCCTTATTTGAGGTTAAGGCACCTTATCTGATGTTAGACTGCCTAATCTGGGGTTTACATTCCTTATCTGCGGTAAAGGTGCCTTATCTTGGGCTTAGATTGTGTTATCATATGTTTACGTCCCTTATCTGGGGTTACGGCGCCTTACCGGGGGTTTAGACTGCGTTATCTCCAGTTAATGTCCTTTATCTGGGCTTAAGCCAGCTTATCTGGGGTTTAGACTGCATTATCCTAGATTCACGTCCCTCATCTGGGGTTAGGGCGCCTTATCTTGGTTTAGTTGCCTTATCTGTGATTTAGACTGCCTTATTTGGGATTTAAACTGCCTTATCTGGAGCTTACGTCCCATATCTGGGGTTTAGATGCCTTATCTGGGGTTTAGACTGTATTTTCCTAGGTTTACGTACATCATCTGAAGTTAAGGCGCCTTATCTGGGATTTAGATGCCTTATCTGGTGTTAACGTTCCTTATCTGGGGTTAAGGCGCCTTATCTGGGGTTTAGACTGCCTTATCTGGGGTTTGTTTGTTTGTTTACCCAGGTTGGTCCGTGAGGAACACATGCTAATCCACGGAAAACCATGGACCGTTCCAAGCTCATACAAATGCACAAGCCTGGATAGCCAGTGTAGGCTAATATATGCATGCTGGCCTAGATAGCTTTGATAAACAAAGCAAGAAATGGAAGAATACGTCTCTTATCTGGGGGGTTACGTCTCTTATAGGGTTTAGATGCCTTATCTGGGGTTTACGACCCTTATCTAGAGTTAGGGCACCTTACGTGGGGTTTAGATGCCTTATCTGTGGTTTATGTTCCTTATTTAGGGTTAAGCACCTTATTTGGGGTTTGGCCTGCTTTATCTGGGGTCTACGTCGCTTAATCTGGGGTTACGGCGCCTTATCTGGGGTTTAGATACCTTATCTGGGGTTTAGATCTGCGTTATGCTAAGATTAAGGCATCTTAGCCCCAGGTAAGGATCGTAAACCCCTGACAGTGCCGTCTAAACCACAGATAAAGATAAGATATAGGCAAAATTCTGCATTTTAGTGGTGGTTATTTTTCAATTTTGGCGGCCATCTTGGGATTTTAAGGTTCTGTACTGATTATTCTAATGGATTTCTAGACCCTGTAACCATGGGTATAGACACCAGAATCATACTTCTAGGACTTTCTGCACCCGAGATATAGCCAAGTTAAGCGGCGCAACACTAAATCACTACGCATTTTATGTAAGAACGAAATTCGGGTAATATAGTCCATAGTGAGTACCGTAAAATGGGGTAACTTCGGTCAGCGGGGTAACTTTGGTCGGTCAAATTTTTTTTTTAAATGGTCATATTTCCGTACAGCAATATAGTTTTTAGTCATATTTGGTCTCAATTTGTAAAGAAATATAATATTTGGAAGAAATAATAGTTGCTCATGTCCAATTTTCTTGAAATTTACGAAAATATCGACATTTTGACCAAAATGAGCATTTTTTACATTTTTTTCAGAAAAAATTAAAATCGGTATTTGTGAGCAAGGATGTGTGGTTGATTAATTTTGCAAGGGGTTAAATGTCACAAAAAACAAAAACTTGCCCATATACAGCGAAGATCAATTTTTTTAATTTTTTTTTTTCTTCATGGAATGTAATACTCTGACCAAAGTTGCTCCAAATGTGGGGTTACATTTGTCAGGCTATTTTTAACCCCTAGGGCACCCTTTCTAAATTATCTAAAAATCTTTTTCAACTTCAAGGTGTAGAAGGAACCCTAATGTCATAAAAAGAAATAATTAGAAATATAATTGGTTTTGTTTGGAAGCAGTGGTTTAAAAACTCTGAAAAGTGCCCAAAGTTACCCTCATTTTACGGTATGAGATTGTAGCGACCATATCTACCGACATGTTCACTTTAAATCACTCATATGAATTCGACAAGTGTCTTCAATAATAACATGCAGAAAAACCGGACATTTTATCTCAAAAGCAATTCTCTGTGGCGGATGAAGACAACTTCCGATTTTGAAATGTGAGTGGTGAATTTAGTATATTTTTAGGCCATATTTTTGCACCGCGAAATAGCGAAAAAAGTCAACGGTCATCGATATATGCCGACAAAATGTTTGGAATCTACAGAAACAGAGCTTTAATTTGATATACCAAATTTATTTTGCCAAGTATTGCAGGGACGCCAGGAATGGCGCTCAAGTAGGCCAAAATCACACGTTATCCTATGGGACGCTTATTTAGTGTTGCGCCCCCTTAATGTTCACTGGCGGCCATTTTGAAATTTTGGCAGCCATCTTGGAATGATAGGTCCTAGGCTGATGTAAATGACTCTATTGGATTCCTTGACCCTGAAAACATGGGTATAGACATCAGAATTGTTCTGTTGGGTGCTTCTCTGACCAAGTTATGGTGATTTTAAGGGAGTTTGGCGGCCATTTTGAAAAACGCCCTCTACCGAGAGTTCCCCACACTTTTAGATGGTACAGACCCTCCCATTTTATTCAGTGTCCTAAAATCTATTTAAAAAACACCTTCAAAACGTCTTGTACTCACACCGAGAACAGGACCTCCATTCTGTACCCTACTACAACAACATTTGAAAAATTTGGTTAAAATAATTGAAAATATAAATTGCAAAATAGTTTAATCACTTAACAACGTTATGTTAGAATGTTTTGCATCAAGTTTTCTTAATGTTACTAACCTTGGGTAGCATTTTAGGCCTTTAAGTATATCAAGGACCCTTTTTCAAAGCCAATTTCGGTATTATTTGGATGAGTCTTTTTAGTTCAAGATTTTCTCATTTTTTAGGAAAATAGCCCAATAGCCAAAAATGACAGTAGCCAAAATGTTTGAAATTTTTCCACATATTTTGGGACACTGAGTTGTAAAAATAAGACAATTTGCGTTAAGTTTAGCCAAAACGTTTTTCTTTTAAAATTGGCATATATATGGGGTCGCTTTCAAATTCTCCAGCACACCCCACGAAACCAAACTTCAGCACCCCTAAATCTCAGTTGGGCCTAAAAGTTCGAATTTTATCATTTGACTGGGTGGCACGGAAAGCAAAGGCCAAGATTGGGGGAAATGCGTAATAAATTCAGTATGAAATGGGCCTGCGCATTTATTAATTATTATCACATGTGTCCATATAGTTTAACTGCTAAGCTCCCAAATTTGGTACAATTGTGCACTAAAAGCATGGGAGTTTCCACACATGAAGTACATGGTCCAAAGTTTATTTTAAGATGTCGAGCCATTTCAGTTCATTTTAGATGGTAAGTACTAAACAGTATAGTACTTACCATCTAAAATGTACTATTTACTTGTTATTTGCAATGGAATTCAACGATCAACAGGGCCCTTGGCAATGGCATTTGACATTTTTAACCTCTATCTCAGTAGGTTAACACAGTACGATATGCAAAACTATTATTTTTATGATTCATGTCAGCTAAATGGACAATTTGCCATTTCTGTCAAAATCGGAGCAAGTTGAAATTTTTACCTTTACTCAAAAATTTGATCAGGCGAATAATTTGGTGATCTGTTGGCAAAATTGGAGCATTTTCATATTTTTACCCCTATGTGACCTCTAGAAGTCACTAGGTGCCAAATCTGAAATGGCTCTACATCTTAAAATAAACTTTGGGCCATGTACTTCCATGTGTGGACACTCTCATGCTTTTATCGCAAAGTGCACAATGATTCAGCTTAGCAGCTATACTGATGCATGATATCACTCAGGGTCCACACCACCCCATACCCAAGTCGGTATATCATTGTGGATGAGTCTTATAAAAAATGATAAGTCTATTGGAATTCAGCAGGCATTCATAGATTTGGACATTTTTTCCAACAACTTGCCCCTCCCCTCATCAGAACTTGAACAAAACTTTCACTGAAAACCAAACTATTTTTGCGCAAATTTTACACCCATTGTTAGTGCAAGGGCTGGGTGAATGTGAAAGATAAAAAACATCACAAAAGGAACCAATCAAATTTTGGAGGCAATTTATTAATTCAATTGTTTTTAGCTCAAAAACATGTTCGCTCACCCCTTTCAATTAAAAAAAGCTCACCCATTAATTTTGATCAGTCCTTACACCAGTCACCATGAAAACAAACATAGATACATTTTAATTCTTATTCATTACCACTTTATTTTTTCTAACACATGGCTGATGACATGATGCACCAGTCATCACAAAAACAAACACATAGATTATATGTAAATTTGTATTTTTATTCATTGTCATTTTATTTTTCTAACACATGACAGGGTGTCAAAACACACACAGTGTATTCCAACATGTGGTCAGCATATGATTCAAAAAAAAAAATACAATAAGTTGTATGTAACAGTAACACCAACCTAGTAATACATTAATTTTTTTACAAATTTTACTGGCAGTGTATTATTCTGAATATCAGGGCAGAGCCTCGGGCCCATGGACACTAAACATCTCCTTTATCAGCCCTTATTACATTTTCACATTTGCTTGGGCCCTGAACCCCCAGGGCCCATGGATTTGCTATGGATTGTATTGCTACGCCCCTGCTGAATATGTGGGTTTTTTTGTCTTTCAAATTACAAGAATTATAATAAAGCAGCCAGCTAAAGCAGGAAATGGCAACATTCAAAGAATTGCACATGTGGCATCATTTTTGAGGGTCCAATGGCAAATTACAGCAGTGTGTGCGTTCATGTGCCATTTTAGTAATTTTCTATAATAAACTTTAAACCTCTTACTAACATTTCTATAAACAAATTAAAATACTAGTACCTGAAATTTGGTTCATGACCTTGCAATATTATAAACTTTAAATCTCTTACTAACATTTCTATAAACAAATTAAAATACTAGTACCTGAAATTTGGTTCATGACCTTGCAATATTATGAATTTTGCACAAAAATGAAAAAAAAAATCATCATTTTCAGGCGCTTTTTAAGACATATAAAATATGCGTTTATAAATGCTCATTCCTCCAACATTTTCATTATGTACTTGTTTTTTGTTTTTTTTTTCATGTGTACTAAAGATAGATCTTCTATAATAAACTTACTTCTTACATTCAAATTGTATGTTCCTTCATACTGACTTCATCAAAAATAGGTTTCACCTGTCAACTTTGGTGTCCCCATTTTCATTTACCATGTGAAATTTCAATTGAATAATTATATTTTCTATAAAATTGGTTGTTTTATTGTTATTTGTTTGTTAAATGTTTGGGCTTTGCATGATTTGAATGAAAATAAAATTGATTACAAAAATGTGAAGAATTAAAAAATGCATTGGTTTGAAAATTGTTGAAGTGCTTTGGTGTCCCCAAAAATATTTACATTGTGAAAATATTTAAAATATTTAACAAATGTATATATTTCCAAATTAAAGCTCACTGTATTGCTGGAGCAGGGTTTGTAACAGTTACCGTACTTTATAAAATTTGGTCAAGTTCTTTCAGAATTTGAGAAAATTAGAATAAAATTCAGTTGAAACAACTGATTCATGATTTATTTGGGTATCTAGATGAGAAAGTGGCCTGGTCACCTGAAATAATAAAATTGACTTAAAACTGCTTTTTAAATTAAATATAGCAATATTCACAATATTTTGCATATGTGTGTAGTTATTTTTTTTTTTTAATGTTTCAAAATATAAAGAGTTTGAAAATAAGCATCTAAAATAAATATAGTTTAAACAGTAAAGACAATTTATGAAATCAGGCCCAAAAGACCCACAAAATGCATGTCCCAAATTATTGGACCACTCACAAATGGAATATGCCAAGTACATTTCACATTCTTAAATTCAGCAAAGGTAGACAAACCTATTACTAGCCAATTTAGGAAATATAAATTCTAAACAAAATTTATTATTTTTCTTGACTAATATTTGACAGGGTCAGTAAGAAAAATATGGACTTTCCACTGATGCTACTGATAAATAAATCTCCATTTTGATGGAGAAAAGTGGAGATGATGCTGTTGATCATACCATCCTCCTTTAATTTCAAGGACTAAAGGAACAAACGAAGCTTTACAAAAATTAAACCATATTAATTTTTTGACCACTATACAAAGGTGAAAAGCATTGGTACTAGTTTAAAACCTATTTCTTAAAAAGTGTGTTCTTAATTTCCAATTACTATAAATTTTGATTTCATTTTCACAATCTACAATTCTGAGCACATTTTCATTAAATTGCCCAATACCGTGCTGATTTACCATTAACAGTGTCCAGTGTACACCAGTGGCGTAGATTTCTTTTTTGACAATGGGGGATGGGGTTTGAAAACATTTCTTGAAGTATAGTGAATCCAGCACTTTTAGCAACAGAATAAGTGTATGTTACAAATGTGTATGAAAAAATTTGCCATTTTGAAGCTAAACTGTTGAAATATGGTGCAAAAGTGGAATAAATTTACATAAGCGCCTAATATTTGCACTTTCGGGCCTAAAATGGCCATAAATGAGGTTAATTTGGTCAGAAACCCACATACACCAGCCGTAAACATTGGGGGGGGGGATGATTGTATGGACCATCCCCACTGGCAAATACCCCCATCCCCCGGGATCTACGCCTATGGTGTACACTCTTCATAATAGGCACATCATACCTGACCAACAACACTTACATCTCTGCTAGAGCTGTAATAGAGGGTATAATTAGAGTTTGTAATAGGTACATACATACATGTATATAGTTAATAAGGGTAAGGGTGTGGCACAGGTGTGGAGTATTACTTTATTTTGTGGTAATATCTGTGGGAGGGGGTTCTTCCTGATTGAAGGTATACATGGATGTACCACGGTAGTTTTTAATGGAGACAAATTTGCACAATTAGGCGATTTAGGCTAAAATGTCTTAAAAACACCTAATTTGGGCAAATTTGGGTGCTTTTTGTGACAAATTAGGTTGCTAAAAAAAGTAGACTATAGAGAAAGTCAGCATCCAAGTCTGTGGCACTGGCAGTGGCACATCCCTGTACAAAATGTTTCGGAGAATCCCGGCCGGGATAAAAGATCAAATTCTGCAGGTGATGTCTACTAGTGTTCCAAACCTAATTGATAGGTATAAGGTAGGCCCACATGTAGGCCCTACTTGCCATGTTGTTGACAAGTTGCCTTTTTCTATCAATTGCTTTTCCCCTCAAATTCAAACTTGATTTACACATTGTCATCACTATCATCATCTCGATCTTTATCTTGCTTTTAGCTTGTTGCTGCAGGTGGTTCCTTCCAGTTCCAGTACAAGTTCAAATTTCATCTGTAAAATAAACCAAAATATATATATATCAATTAAAAATATTTAAATTTAATACATTTTTCTTACCAAGATTAAATTGAACAACCTACAGAGCCCACAAAGTGGCATGGAAAGAAAGAAATATCTTGGGCCCGATTTAGTAGCTTGGGTCCTGACTTAGTAGTTTGGGCCCGACTTAGTAACTCGGGCCCGAGATAGTAACGTGGGCCCCAATTTAGTAGAGTAGTACAGGCCCCTGACTTGATAGAGTAGCACGGGCCCCCAACAAAGTAATTAGGTTGGGACCTGTGTTACTAAGTTTGGGCCTTGAGTTACTAAGTCGGTGCCCCAAATTACTAAGCCAGGGCCCGTGTAACTAAGTCAGGGCCCTATGTTACTAAATCGAGGCCTTAAGTTATTACCGTACATGTACATGTAAGTCAAGGCCCCTGAGTCTCCTGGGATTATTGTTTTCTTTCCATGTCACTTCTGGGGCTCTGTAAGAACCTGTGGTAAAAAAGAATGATGAAATTTGAATGCTTTTATGATCCAAAATTTATCATCCAGTAAAGTTGAAATTAGCACATTTTGATTTATGCATAGGACTATGTTGAAATGTACACATTTGATTTATGAATTTTAGACCTAAGTACAATCCAGTGCAAGTAGGTAGCTGTATGTAAGTGCAACTTCTGAAAATGAAATTGTTGAGGGGGGTGGGTGAAAAAATTGAAATGTTCAAAATTGCCCATATTTTCAACCCCTGGAAAAAAAAAGCAGCAAATTTAAATCGAAATTGCAGTTACTCCACAGCGTACTGTGCATTCAATGTGATTACATATATATATAGCCTATATGCTGATGTGTGAATTTTGACTGCCACGGTCCTGCAGCCAGTGGGCTATTCCAGTTAAAATCCATACACCCCCTTGATGGAGGTCTGACCTCAATCTCGCACACAGGGGTGTAGATATATCAAATGGAGTCACCCATTCAGGTAACTCCATTTGAAATTCACATTCCCTGTGTGGAAGATTAAGGTCATGTCTTCCATATATGGGGTGTATGGATTTCCCACTGGTTCCTCTCTTGCCAATAATTGATCAGTATCAAATACAAAATGTCTATAAGGAAATTTGGCTATTTACACTAGCTTCCAGAGAAGTACGGCACTCCCTGGGGGGGGGGGTTCTTTGAACAATTTTCTACAGGGATTTGCCACACAGACTACATATATACCGATTTTCCATAAAAAAACACCCAAAATGCACTCAAATTTTAAATGGGTCCTTTCAGGTGCCCTTTTGACAAAAATTGGTCTCCACTGAAAACCCAACCACCGATACTGAAATTTGCTGAAAAGATACCCCAAAACCGTGGCACATTCCTGTAGGCCTATACCTTCAACCAGGAAGAACCCCCTTGGCACTCCCTTGCTCTGATTGACGCGCGCACCCTGTAAATACGCCAGGCTTAATACTGAGCCCCGCTCTGCATCGATTGCTTCTTTGACGCGTAATCGGCCAATCAGCTAACTGGTCTGTTTTATATCAGATGATTGAACATCAATCACAACCCCACTTCTGTGATTACGCTGTTTGTAAAAATGTAAACAAGTGCCGTTCCTCTCTGCCAGAAAGTGTATTTTACAAGCAAAATTAAGGTGCACAAATACTGAGTGAACATTCCTGCTCACATTCTGCCACACTGTAACACATGACTTTTGGCAAGTGGAGCGCATTAGGGACCGTTCACAAACACTTGTTAGAGGGGCCGGGGCCTAAGGCCCTTCGCACTTGATTATTAGTTTCCTGTTTAAGATTTTGAAAAGGGGACGAGGTGACTTTTAATTATTAATTATTAATTATCTTTTATTTTCTTTATTTGGTTTGAACTAATACAAGCAACTATCGACTCGTTTTGACTAGGGCGGGCATTTAATTATTTCACAACAATATTTGATTTTATAAATAAGGGAAGGTGGAGTTGTACTCTTTGTTCATTCATCATTATTGTTGATATTAGTCAGAAAATGGCAAGTAGAAGTAGTTGAAAGTTATTTTAAAGGAGAAAATTGAAATAAAAATAAAATAATTAATTATTTTGAGATTTTCAATTTTGGACGCGGCGGTAAACAGGAAACTAATAATCAAGTGCGAAGGGCCTAATGCAAAAAATTTTATCCCGAAAAATTTTCGGGGCCCTCCTTTTCAGACCTCAAAATTTCAGGGCCCCCTTTTTGACATGAAAATTATGGGTCAACCCCATAGAAAAGTATAAACTCAATTTTCCCAGGAAAATTTGTGGTCATTATTTTCAGGCCCCCTTATTGATATCAGTACGACTTCAGTTGAGTGCAGCGTGTTGTGCATATTATATAATATTAATAAAGTCCATTTGATTTCCTCAAGACAGTAGCGTCAAAGGTACGCATCTGTAGCATGCGCTTCACGAAGTGAACGTGCCGTAGAAATACATCGCCTTTAATTGTGCGTGTACTGTGTACACATGTAGACACTGCTGCCTCCAGCCTGCCAAATGGACTATACCCGGGGTGGGGGGGGGGCACATTAAAAAATTTTGGTGGGTATGTTCCCCCGGAATTTTGAGGTGGTGGGTATTTGGGAGCTGACGGCGTACTGGTAAAAGGGGTCTTTTGAGCTGCGAACATCGCATCGGGCATTTGCTGGTCAAGCTGTGTAGAAACGCATGACCTAGTTCTTTTTACGCGATAATCAGACAGAGCAGATGAACACCGCTGAAGTAATTTGCTGATTTTTGCTGAATGGTGTAGTATAGCCTAAGGTCTATACTACGGTATAGCCTGGCCCTGGGAATTCGTTCTATTCACACTGTAATGTATGTTGAACTTGAGCGTACGTACATGCAAAGTCGGAGAACACTGACTTAGAGCCTGCATTTTATCTTAAAATAAAATATCATTTCAATATAATAGAAGGCCATGTACATGTGTAATGCGACGTAAATATGAACAACTTACCATGGTGGCATATTGATTTAATCATCATGGACATGATCATGGCGTCTGACCTGTCGAATTCTCAGTGCATACACTCTGACACTGTATGATACGTCCGTACCAAGGCACTTCTTCTTCTTACAAGTAGACCTACTTATGTCTCGCTGTTTTACACACTGCATACATTCAACTTATCATTTGCTATCAATATTTCTTCTGATTGCAGTTTTCATTCAAGCAGTTTGAAAAAAGTAGCATATTTTGAATATTAAATTGTGCAATTTCATAAAACCGTAGCCTGTATGCAGAGCTCGTCGTACTGAATACATCTGAAACTTATACTTATCTACGCTGAGCAAAAGCGATTTGTTTTAGCATGTTACCAATGGGATAGAGCGCCTTTTGATGCGTTGGGAAAAACGCGCCACCTCATTGGCCATACCAATCGCTCGCGATGTAGTATACAAGGTGACAAGTCGAAATTATCATGACATTTATCATGACAACATGACATTATGTCGTCAATTATATCGTCATATATCGTGACAACTCGTCGCACAACTCGCAATTATGTCGTCAATTATCGTGACAACTCGACAACTCGAAATTATCATGACATTTATCATGACAACATGACATTATGTCGTCAATTATATCGTCAAGTATCGTGACAACTCGACAACTCGAAATTATCATGTCAATTATCGTGACAACACGAAATTATCATGACATTATGTCGTCAATTATCATGACAACTCGTCGCACAACTCGCAATTATATCGTCAAGTATCGTGACAACTCGACAACTCGAAATTATCATGTCAATTATCGTGACAACACGAAATTATCATGACTTTATGTCGCCAATTATCATGACAACTCGTCATACAACTCGCAATTATATCGTCAAGTATCGTGACAACTCGACAACTCGAAATTATCATGTCAATTATCGTGACAACACGAAATTATCATGACTTTATGTCGTCAATTATCATGACAACTCGTCATACAACTCGCAATTATATCGTCAAGTATCGTGACAACTCGACAACTCGAAATTATCATGTCAATTATCGTGACAACACGAAATTATCATGACTTTATGTCGTCAATTATCATGACAACTCGTCATACAACTCGCAATTATATCGTCAAGTATCGTGACAACTCGACAACTCGAAATTATCATTTCAATTATCGTGACAACTCGCAATTATGTTGTCAATTATGTCGCCATTTATCATGACAACTCGCAATTATGTCGTCAATTATGTCGTCATTTATCGTGACAACTTGACAACTCGAAATTATCATGTCAATTATCATGACAACTCGCAATTATATCGTCAATTATGTCGTCATTTATCGTGACAACTTGACAACTCGAAATTATCATGTCAATTATCGTGACAACTCGCAATTATGTCGTCAATTATGTCGTCATTTATCATGACAACTTCGCAATTATGTCGTCAATTATGTCGTCATTTATCGTGACAACTTGACAACTCGAAATTATCATGTCAATTATCATGACAACTCGCAATTATGTCGTCAATTATGTCGTTTTTTATCGTGACAACATGACAACTCGAAATTATCATGTCAATTATCGTGACAACTCGCAATTATGTCGTCAATTATGTCATCATTTATCATGACAACTCGCAATTATGTCGTCAATTATGTCGTCATTTATCGTGACAACTTGACAACTCGAAATTATCATGTCAATTATCGTGACAACTCGCAATTATGTCGTCAATTATGTCGTCATTTATCGTGACAACTTGACAACTCGAAATTATCATGTCAATTATCGTGACAACTCACAATTATGTCGTCAATTATGTCATCATTTATCATGACAACTCGCAATTATGTCGTCAATTATGTCGTCATTTATCGTGACAACTTGACAACTCGAAATTATCATGTCAATTATCGTGACAACTCGCAATTATGTCGTCAATTATGTCGTCATTTATCGTGACAACTTGACAACTCGAAATTATCATGTCAATTATCGTGACAACTCGCAATTATGTTGTCAATTATGTCATCATTTATCATGACAACTCGCAATTATGTCGTCAATTATGTCGCCATTTATCATGACAACTCGACAACTCGAAATTATCATGTCAATTATCGTGACAACTCGCCAATTATGAAATCGTCAATTATGTCATATATCGTGACAACTCGCAATTATGTCGTCAATTATGTCATCATTTATCGTGACAACTTGACAACTCGAAATTATCATGTCAATTATCGTGACAACTCGCAATTATGTCGTCAATTATGTCATCATTTATCATGACAACTCGCAATTATGTCGTCAATTATGTCGCCATTTATCGTGACAACATGACAACTCGAAATTATCATGTCAATTATCGTGACAACTCGCAATTATGTTGTCAATTATGTCATCATTTATCATGACAACTCGCAATTATGTCGTCAATTATGTCGTCATTTATCATGACAACTCGACAATTCGAAATTATCATGTCAATTATCGTGACAACTCGCAATTATGTCGTCAATTATGTCATCATATATCGTGACAACTCGCAATTATGTCGTCAATTATGTCGTCATTTATCGTGACAACTTGACAACTCGAAATTATCATGTCAATTATCGTGACAACTCGCAATTATGTCGTCAATTATGTCATCATTTATCATGACAACTCGCAATTATGTCGTCATTTATCGTGACAACATGACAACTCGAAATTATCATGTCAATTATCGTGACAACTCGCAATTATGTCGTCAATTATGTCATCATTTATCGTGACAACTCGCAATTATGTCGTCAATTATGTCGTCATTTATCGTGACAACTTGACATCATGACAACATGACATGTCCCTTCAGTGCTTCCGTACTTCTTTAGAGTATTCGGTGAAAAAACTATCCACAAATGTATTAAATTAAAAACGTGACGCTAGTTTTAAATCAAAGAGTCAAAATTAACTTTGTCCACGCGGAGGCCTGCTAACTGTCGCGTCGCATCACTTGCAATGGCGAGTTCGATAAAGAATGAGAACCACTCATACGCATAAATGTGTTCAGCAATTTTATATAACACAATCAAATAAATCAAACATGAACAATTTAAATGTCAAATTATGATATTTCGTCATGATATGCAGCTTTCACGCTGCAAGATAAACACAATTCTCTTCAAATATGCGCAAAGCAATTGTAACCTCAGACCTGATTTTTTTTGTCATTACGAAATGTTATCTACAGGAAAGTTTGAAGTTATTGAACTTATTGCGTTCGTGGTCAGCTGGTATGTTCGGCAAATTGTTGCGTCGACAACTGACTCTGGTGTTAGCTGCAAGTTCCCTTTGAACCGCTGCAATATTTGCAGCTGAACGACCAGTTCTTGGACGTCCGCTCCGTGCTTTGCATCTATTCATCACACTTCCGAGGTTATGAAAGTTGTTCGTATGAAGAGTTATGGTAGGTTTCGGTGGGATCTTACGTTCGGGAAACGAATCCAAAATTGACTCTGCACTACCAAAAAGCTTTCTGTTCTTAATTAAGTATACCTCATATGCCATAAAAATCATCTCTTGTGTTGTGAATTGCCTTATCTTGACACCTTGCAAACCTATTTAGAAATAAGCCACGCAGTCACAAAATGCACGAGGGCCTATTTAAAATTCAAAAATTGCGCCAGATAAAACCTTTGTGATTGTGTAATTTTTATGCTAATTGTTAGTCAATTACAATAAATGGGGGTTAAAATCGATTGTATTTATTTCATGCATGTAAAACAATCATCACTTTTCCAAATACAAGCCAAACGTGTTTACCAATTACATGTAGGCCTATGTCTAACGCATATGTATGCCGTACTCTTAGCAATCAGACACATACCATTGAATTACGTGTGGACAAAGTGATTTTTGACCCTCGGACGTAAAACTAGCACCATTTTGTTAATTTAGCTTCTTTTGCTTTGATTTCTTCATCACATACTTTTAGAAATATATACATTTAGAATATGTAACAATATTATGAATAGCTCTTCTACAATTTGAGCAACCACCCGCTGAAATTGGGTAAAGTTGTTTTTGGCCCACACTGTAGTGCGCCTGCGCCAAGCCGTGCGCTGACTCTTGGACTCGCCGATTTAGTTATGGGGTGGACCCCAAAATTTGAAGCATATCACGGCAAAACATGGTGTTATGTTGATGAAAAAATGTATTTCCTACCTTAAATAGTATTTTAGTACAGACTTGACATTTAATATGGAATATTTTTTAGCAAAATTCCAAGACTGGTCTGGAAGGGGTCTGCATAAACCGCACGGGCTAAATATTAATTGTGGTGTGTCGGGATATGATGTAAAATAATTGTTTGATAGAATATGTGATTTTCATGAGTTTACATTATGGTGCTCACAATTAATCGAATTTGTCTAAAATGGCGGACTAAGGAGGCTGAATTTGCGCTTTGTGGGGGACACAATTTCTGACTTTATGCATCATTGTTCTGTTATTATCAAATTTATAGGGGTTTGAGGTGATATTTCCTAAACTTCGTTAGGAATCGGCATTCATCACATCTGAAATACACTTGCAATGTAACAATGTTTTGAACATGGGAGGAGCTTAAAATATGGCTTTTAAAAGTGGTACGTATTCAAAAAGTTTGAATGGTCCCTCTGAGGTCAAATGTTATAAACTTACGGTACAAAGCAATTGCGCGGATTCTTGGTTGTCCAATGAACTCTTGATGTTTCTTTGTGTACAGTAAGTTTATAACATTTGACCCCAGGGGGCCATTCAAACTTTCTGAGTGCGAACCACTTTTCAGAGCCGTATTTTGTAAAGCTTCTCCCACTTTCAAAACTGGTAAATTGCAAGTGCATTTCAGTTCTGACGAACACTTATTGGTATTTAGGTTCAGCAATATCACCTCAAACCTCAATAAATTTGATAATATCAGAATAATGTTGCTCAAATTCAGAAATTTTACCCCCACAAAAATCAACTTCAGTCTCCTTAAATCCGCCATTTTAGGCTAATTCACTACATTATGAGCGTCATAATGTAAACTAATGGAAAGCCCATTTTCTGTCAAACAATTACTTTGCAACATCTCCCGACACACCCCAATTAACATTTACCCCGTGCGGTTTATGCAGACCCATTCCAGACCAGTCTTGGAATTCTGCGAAAAAATATTCCATACTAAATGTCAAGTCTGTAATAGAATTTATGCATGAGTGATATAAAACAAATATTAACTGTCTTAAATTCGTGTAATGGTCGAAATATAATCACTCGGTGAAAGATGTATTGTTCCATTCCACTCGCCGCCGTTCCGGCTCGTGGAATGGAACAATCCATTTTTCACCTCGTGATTATATTTCGACCATCACACTCATAGACAGTTAATATATAATAATATATAGACCCACACGATGTGCGTTACAGAGGTGGGAAATATCTTTCTTTAGCAAACTATATTAGTTTGAGACGCTAATAAACCAATTCCGTATAATAACACGCTAATTTTTCTAGGTTTGGACCGTGGATTTTCCCGTGGACCTCAAGCGTGCGTCTCTTTTAAGAGAAAATACGGACTAACCTAGGTAAACAAACAAACAGACAGACAAAATGGTTTTCATAATCATGGAATTTTCGGAGCATGAAGGGAAAAAGGGTAAAATAAAAACGCAAATTCTGACAAAAACTATAATATATAGACCCACACGATGTGCGTTACAGAGGTGGAAATATCTTTCTTTAGCAAACTATATTAGTTTGAGACGCTAAAAAAACAATTCCGTAAAAAGCTCGCAGGCGAACTCAAGGCCTATAAAAATCAAAAATATCACACTAAAAGACACAATTTGATGCTTAATTTTAACACCAGGATTTAAAAAAAAATATATATCCAAGCACCAAGTTTTTAACTGACATTACTGAAGAAAAAAAATATTGCTTTATATTAGACCGAGAAAATTAATTTCATAGCAAAAAGGTGTATCTCTGAATTGTGCTGATTTTAACATGTATCGATCGACTTTTAGCGCGACTAAGCATTTCTAAAGAATCGGTTGTCCAGGCTGCTAACTGTATTGCCCCTTGGAGAGGGTAAAATCGAGGGAGCAAAGAGGGGTGTAGCCAGCTTTCTTGGGCACTTGACAGAACACTTCTCATTGTTCCGAAAACCAGGACTGTGCACGGTGACAAAGTCAAACCGGGTCCTCGTTTATCATGTCTATGGAATTCTCTTCCAATAAGACAGGCCAAAACATAGGACATCTTCAAAACCAATTTAAAAACTCATTTGTTTATTTTTAAAATTAAAATTCTTTGGTTATCTGGAAATTGTATGTTTATTATGTAGAATACCATTGATTATTGTTTTATTATTGTTATATTTTGGCCCCCTATGTGTTCTTTTTTTTTGAAAGCGCTGTGGTTGTATTGTAGGGCCTATTGTTGTATTGTAATAAGCCTATCCGATAGGAAATGAGTCAAGGAGGAATTGGAAGCCACTTCTGGTTACTTTGCAGTTGTGCAATAATTCATATAATAATAAATTGTACCCCCTCCCCCTAAAATTTAGCTAAATTTCAAAACGGCGGTGAAGAACATTTTAAGACCGATATTCAACTTCTAGTAACCAAATTTAATTAGTGGTAGGCCTAATTTGGCCAAAATTTCGCGCAAATCACGGTTTCAAGAATTACCCGCGTCTAAGATATTCTCGGGGGGGGGGGGGTGTAGGGGCGCAAAAGTTTCTTGCCCCGGGCGCTACCAACCCTAGTTACGCCACTGCCCCCAGTGCCCTTATGACGCTACACCACTGTCAAAAGAGGGCTAAAACCCGGGGGGCACTCCAACTTTGGAGGTGACGCGTATGTAGGGCTGTTAAGACCCCCTTTTCAGCATCGCTGTCACCCAAAGACCCCATATTTTTTACGAACACATGCTCTGTCACCCAAATACCCCCTATTTTTCCATTTTGATCTGTCACCCAAAGACCCTTACAAGTTCAATTTGAACAGCAACATTCATTTATCACTGATTTTGTTACTTATTTTGAAAAACCAATGAAATTTGAAGCCATTTAGCACTAGAAATTCGATTTTCGAGGGTTTTGTGGCGCAGTTTCGGCTCTCACCCAAGATTCCGTTAAAAAAAAGGTCATGTTCTCACCCAATGACCCCATATTTTTTACATTTTGCTCTCACCGAATGCCAAAAATCATGCTCTCACCTAATGACCCCATATTTTTTATATTTTGCTCTCACCGAATGCCCCTTAGTGCGAAAGTGCCAGCCGTACACCTATATCCATTTCATATTGAAGTGCCCCCGGGGGCATAAAGCCCAGGCAAAAAGCGCCCTATTACAGTGGCGTAGCGTGGGTCATCATATTGAGGGGGGGGGGGAACCAGCCATGGGGGCACCGGGTCTGATGGGGGTGGGGGCACAAGCCATTTTTCGGCCATTTTCCTATGGGATTTTTAAAAATTTCAAATCAATACAGGAGCGGATTCAGGGGCGGGACCGCCTCCCCCAGTCCCACCAAAAAAGAGGAAAGGATAGAAGAGAAGAGAAAGAGGAAAAAAGGAGAAAAAAAGAAGAGAAAAGGAGAAGGGAAATGGTTAGGCCTATAGTCAGGCCCGTACGCAGGATTTTTTTTTTGGGGGGGTGCTGATTTTGGAAAAGTGGACTTTTTTCCAAGGGGGGGGGGCGATTTTGTGAAAAGTGGACTTTCTTCCCAAAATTTGGACCTTTTTTTGACCAAAAAAGCGTAAAAAAACTCATTTTTTGGCCCGCTACGCTCGCAAATTATAATTTTTGGGACTTTTTGTACACTTTTGCCAATTTGGGGGGGTGCGACCGCACCCCCCGCACCCCCCCTGCGTACGGGCCTGCCTATAGTAGACCCGGCTTAAATAGCTCTAAATCGCAGTCGGGTTAATCTATATACAGGGTGTCCCAAAAAAAAGAGGCCCCTCGTTGCGCCCTCTTTTTCTCCTATTTCTGAAAAGTTGATCAAACGTATTTTGATATGTAAAGAAACCTTAAATCGTTAGCTTTAATAAACCGAAACAATTATTTCAATCGGCTCATAACTTTTGAAGATATGCCCTTTTAAAGAAATGTATCCGTTTTTCACTCTGTCCACGGAGGAGGTTTGGCTATACTTCAAAGATTGAAAAGTGCATATACCATGCATGAATATAAAACATTCCTCGATGATAACTTTATCAAATAACAACTTTGTTCTAGGGAATGGGCTTTACACCGGTGGGCGTATGGGTTATGGATTTTGTTAAGTGTCATTAATTTGGGCGAAATTGATGTGAGATGGGACTTCTTTTGCTATACTTGCAATTACTTATGTTTTTCTCGGTTATTTTATGCCTTTTTGTTTTATTTTGTGTTTTTTACTTTCTTACTTTATTATTTCTTACTTTCTTTTTATTGACAACATAAGTCATTTCTCTTTTTGGAATAAAAGGTAGCCCTGAAAAGGGCTGTTAGTTTGTCTTTGGTTCTTTTGAAGTGAGTTTACTGTGCTGCTCTGCCCTCTACCTGGTTGCCTCCGAGACGAATACAGGTTTCAGCCTTAGTTCTCATTGCATTAATTTCGTTGCGTACCATCCTTGTGCGCCGGATACTTGCGAATGCAGCAGTGATACGGGGGTTGCGAAGATGTTTGAAGCTAGCTGGTGATCCTCGCTTATAGTGAATGCTTTCCCAAGCCTAATGCTATTATCTATCCATGTCATTAACCGTGTGCTTCGTTTAAATCTTTGATGTAGCCAAACCTCATCCGTGGACAGAGTGAAAAACGGGTACATTTCTAAAAGAGGGCATATCTTCAAAAATTGTGAGCCGATTGAAATAATTGTTTTGGTTTATTAAAGCTAACGATTTAAGGTTTCTTCACATACCAAAGTACATTTGATCAACTTTTCAGAAATAGGAGAAAAAGAGGGCGCAATGAGGGGCCTCTTTTTTTTGGGACACTCTGTAGGTCTGTGATTATTTTGCTTGAAGGTCCTCTAGCTGCCCAAAAGCATTTGAAAATTACGGCGGGCCCGCCGCTTAGGGGTGGTGCAATAATTATGTGTACCCCCGGGGGGGTGAATTCTCAAAATGGTCTGCCAAAAATCGCTTGCCCCCCCCCCTCTGGCCATGCCAAAAAATCTTTGCCCCCCCCCCTTTGATGTGCCAAAAAACCTTTGCCCCCCCTTACCAATGCAAGATTTTGGGGAACCTGAATTTACAACCTTAAATTGTCTTACCATATATAGCAGGAAATTTTGCATATTTGAACGTGTTCCTAACGTTTTCCTACACCTTTTTAGGGCATAATATATAGAAACGGTGCCAAAAATATCTGTGCCAAAATCGCTTGCCCCCCCTTTTGACTTGCCAAAAATCGCTTGACCCCCCCCTTTCGACCTGCCAAAAAATGCTTGCCCCCCCTTTTGGCCTGCCAAAAAGGGCTGGCCCCCCCCCCCCCCTATAATTCATCCCCGGGGGGTACACATAATTATTGCACGACCCCTTATGTAGGACCCGTCACAATTGCCCCCCCGACTGCTCTGGATCCGCCATTGGGGCACGTGCCTCCCGCGGCCCCTATGACGCTACGCCACTGCCAGTGCCCTATTAGGGGCTGTGCAATAATTATGAGCTCGCCAGGGGGTATAGAATTTCCAAACGGCTCGCAAAAATTGCTTCCCCATGATGCCAAAAATCGCCCCCCCCCGGCCTGCCAAAAATCTTTGCCCCCCCCTTGCACATGCCAAATTTTTTAGGATCCCAATTTGCAAACCCAAGAATGTGTGCCAAAAATCGCTTGCACGCCCTCTCTGCTTGCCAAAATTGTTTGCCCCCCCCTTTCGGCTCACCAAAATCCCCCCAATTTTGCCCTCCCCAGGGCTCATAATTATTGCACAGCCCTTAAGGCCTCAAAACGAGCAAAGAAAACCGGCGTTTTTAGTTGTAATACAATGGAGAAATTGTTTAGTGGCGTGCGCCCTATAGTTGTGACACCCGCTTCTTTGCGTAATGATTTGAATATTCATAGATTTTAATTTTCTGGCGTATTGTTGATCATGGTGTTCCTATATCTTGGTATTCAAATTTTAAATTGCTATATTAAACGTATATATGTGCTAACAAAATGTACATTATAATACGTGTTTAAAATTTTATCTTTACACCATGTTATTAATTATAAAATTTGTCCAATATTTTGTTCACTTTTATATCCTAAATTTTGTGTAAAATTTCCATAGAATAAACACAGTTCAAAGTTCAAAGATGACGTCATGCATATCGCGGCAGCTTCAAAATATTGTTTGCGCTCAATTAATGATCATCGACTTGGTGGTAGTTCGTGTTTATGAAGAAAATGCAATGAAAAACTTTAAAATGGATCTTCATCTGTGATCATGTTGTAGATATCTTTATACTATACTGTTTGTCATCATTTTAAAGACACGAACCAATGATCAGAGGAAAAATATACCACTTTTTGAGCCGGTGTTGTATCGATTCTTCATATCGTATCGCGATCGGCCAAATGGTTGTTGTATTCACGGACCGTGTGGGGTACTGATACCAGCTTGGGCAGTTTTACCCTCATAATAATCGTCATACTTGCATCTGATCTCTCGTGAAGTTCCAGCAAATTATTTATTTGAATTTAAACATGGATACGTCAGTAAAAGCACAAGAAAAACTCCAAGAAACTGGAAATGAATTGACTGCTCGAAATGGAACAAAACATACCGGAAGTGATCATGATCATCAATCGGGCGCCAAACACAATCAATCAGCTGTTCACGTAAACAAGACATTAGACAGCGGTATCGTCATTTCTACTCCTAACAACATGAGAGAAAAACAAGAATCCGATTTTAGTCAGACAAGTGAGAATGATTCTGGTTACCAGAGTGATATTTCTTCATGTACTATTGGTCATCGAGTGGGAATGGGCAGTTTTGACTTGTTCACAGAATTGACAAAAGTGGAGCCCAATCTTGTCAGAAACATTGTGCAGAAAGTGGGTGATGCAACAGAAGATCTTATCAGGTGAATATTTTATAAATTAATTTAAGTTAAATGTGTAGTTTTAAATTATTAGTTTATATGCCTTGGTTAAAAAGTTTTTACAATACAAATTATACTCAGTTAGGCTACATGCATGCGTATACATGTACTATGTCAAAGTGAACTTGTCAAAATTGGTGTACGTGCTCTTTTTCTGGTTCTGGTAAGCTGACGTTGTGCTTGAAGCATATATTAAAGTCTTATATTATTGCTCTTTTTCTTTCCTGCAAAGAAGTACTTAAGGCCCTTCACACTTAATTTTTAGTTTACTGAACCGCCCGCGTCCAAAATTGAAAATTGCAAAATATTTAATTATTTTATTTTTATTTTGGATTTTCGCCTTTAAAATAACTTTTAATGACTTTTACTTGCTACTCTCTAACGTCATGAATCATATCAATGTTCAATAATGATGAATAAACAAACAGCATAACTGCACCTTTAATATACTATGTGTAAGTAAGTACCGTACTTAAAAGCATATTAATAAAATAATTAAATGCTGACTCCCGTCAAAACGGGTTGATAATTGGTTGTGATAACTGATACTAAATAAAGAAAATAATTAATAATTAAAAGTCACCTCGTCCTATTTTTAAAATCATGAACAGTAAACTCGGAATCAATTGTGAAGGGCCTAATTTGTTGTGCAGTCCAATAAATTATAAATATCTGAATAGATCTGAAATTGTGAAAGTTGTTCTTTCTGTACAATTTCAGTCCTTTAGTAGTAGAAGAACACTGAGTCTCAATTACCGGTGCTAAATTTAAACTCGTCTAATTTAGGGTAAGGCTCCCGCTAGCCTGAGTCTCAAAGCTGCTGCTCACTTAACAGCCATTGTCGGTAAGAATGGGACCGAAATGGGACTTTGTGATTCAAGTACGTCATGGATTTTCTTTTAAAAAAATAGGATGATGCAACATCAGTCCCAGAAACTACCCCAAAAATTTTAGCTTCCTCGCTCATTTTGTTTGTCCGAAAAAAATCATTGAAATTTTGGCCCCATAAACATCGTTAAATGGTTTATCAATTAGCAGCCACTAGAAAATTGTGCGCCAACGTTGGCCCAGTGAAAAGAAAACATTTTTTGAATCCTTTTATGGGTATCATTACAATGACACAAAAAAATGGTTGGGTTACCATTGGTAGCGTCGTAATAATCAAGTTTAAAATATTAGTGAAAAGCGCCTACGTGCTGTTTTATGTGGCTTTAAACTCATTGCGCCATTAAGCACCCATGAAAAAAGCAAGTTGAAATGGATGAACTAATTATTTAGAATCAAATGCAAATGCAAAATTGATGGGTGCTCGTTGGCATGCAAGAAGAAAATGGAGGTCAAAGGTCAAATTTTCTAATTTTGAGCCATTTTCACGCCTCATTAATTTCATGCGCCAAGGTCGAAGAACAGAAAAAGTGGTGTTCAGTGGTAAACAAACTGTAACTCTACTAAAAGAAGCAGTAAAAAGCTTGGGTCCTGTTGGTTTAGTATTTTTTATGATTTTCTAAATATCATCTAAAAGGCAAGTAAACTGTAAATAATATGCCATGCCGTACTATATGCGAACTTTAAGCGTCCTCTACTAGATATGCCAACAAGTACCCATGGTGTTTTAACTTCATTTAGTTTATTCAAGTGCTGTTGCTTGCATTTCTGTGGAAATAGGTGTGGGCTCATGTTGGCGCAAGGATATTTTAAGGGTCAAAGGTCACTTCAAAATCACAAAATGCTACTTTTATGTTAGTTTATGCGACCAATATGCAATCTTCAAGTATCCATTTCTCGATGCGCCAACAAGTACCCATGGTGTTATAACTTCATTTAGTTTATCCAAGTGCTGTTACTTGTGTATCTGTAGGAATATGTTTGGGCTCATGTTGGCGCAATGATATTCTGAGGGTCAAAGGTCAATACAAAAAACTCAAAATATGACAAATTGCATTCTTTGAGTGTTGGTAATTTCAATCGCAACAAGATCCCATAATTTTTTCACTACCTATAACCTATGCCAACTCGATTTATTAAATTTGTTCATAAAAATCCTTGGGATGATATTGGCATATTGATATTTAAAGAGCCAAATATATGTATGTGACCAACTTTTTAAAATAAAAATGCAGAAGTTACAAGCTTAATATTATTATATGAAGATCAATAGTGCATTTTGACTGCAATGAATCAATATACTTGTAACATGTGCAGGGTTATAATATTTTGGAATTCCTAAATATTTTTGTAAACCATAAAAACTTAACATGTGTACCTTCCACTTGGTTTGTTGTGGATGGTCACATGATCTGAAAATGCAGGGTAAGTTTCGATTTATACACATTCTGCATTCAACAAAATTAAAGTGTTATATTCTTAAATATCAACGAGTGCCATGAGCATCCCATTGTTATGACTTCAACAAGCAAATATACACTCCATTTGAGGTAGAAATTGGGACATTGTTTGCGCACATTTTCAGTTGCACAAACTCGCAAAAAAGTTGCTCTTTGTGCTTTAGGTTTGACCTTTGACCCTTAAAATATCCTTGCGCCAACATGAACCCAAATAAATTTCTACATAAATGCAAGGAACAGCACTTAGATAAACTGATTGAAGTAAAAACATTATGGGTACTTTTTGGCACATCTAGTAGTTGACGCTTGAAGATTGCGTATTAGTTGCAGGAACTATCAAAAAGTAGCATTTTATGGTTTTGGATTAACCTTTGACCTTAAAAATATCCTTGCGCCAACATGAACCCATACTAATTTCTATATAAATGCAATTGACAGCACTTAGATAAACTGATTGAAGTAAAAACATTATGGGTACTCTTTGGCACATCTAGTAGTGGATGCTTGAAGATTGCATATTGGTTGCACGAACTATCATAAAGCAGCACTTTATGGTTTTGGATTAACCTTTGACCCCTAAAACATCCTTGCGCCAACATGAGCCCAAACTAATTTCTACATCAATGCAAATAACAGCACTTAAATATGGTGAATGAAATAAAAACACCACGGGTACCTGTTGGCGCGTCCTGTTGTGGATGCTTGAATATTGATGGAACCCCTATTTGGTCTATTATTTACTATTTACTAGGCTTTAGGGTGATATTTAGAAAATCATTAAAAATACTAAACCAACAGGACCCAAGCTTGTTTCTGTTTCTTTTATTAGAGTTATAGTTTCTTTACTACTGAACACCACTTTTAATGTTCTTTGACCTTGGCGCACAAAATTAATGAGGCGTGAAAATGGCGCAAAATAAGAAAATTTGACCTTTGACCCCAATTTTCTTCTAGCGCCAACGAGCACCCATCAATTTTGCATTTGCATTTGCTTCAAAATAATTAGTTTATCCATTTCAGCTTGCTTTTTATATGGGTGCTTAATGGCGCAACGAGTTTCAAGCCACAGAAAACAACACGAGGGCGCTTTTCACTAATATTTTTAACTTGTTTATTACGATGCGCCAATGGTAACCCAACCATTTTTTTGTGTAATTGTAATGACACCCATAGAAGGATTCAAAAACTGTTTTCTATTTACTGGGCCAATGTTGGCGCACAATTTTGTAGTCATTGCTAGATGATAAACCATTTAACGATGTTTTGGGGGCCAAAATTTCATTATTTTTTTGCGGACAAACGAAATGAGCGAGGAAGCTAAAACTTTGGGGTTATTTTCTTGGACCAATGTTGCATCATCCTATTTTTTTTAAAGAAAATTTATGACACACTTGAATCACAAGAGTCTGAATCTTACAGACAGTGGCTGTTAAATAGTAAAATTGTGCGTGTTGCCATAGCCTTTTGCTTTGAAGCAATTCATTTAATTTTTTTTAACAAAAGGAGAAAATAAAACTCAAAAATTAAATGCCTATTTTGATTTCAAGTTTTCAACAAGTTTTGAAGTTTTCAACACAGAAAAATTATTTTGCAGTTAGTGGCTTTATTTTTCTCCTATTATTCCAATATCCATTTGCAATCTTACAGACATGGATACTTTCTGCACAAAACAGGCATCAAATGGAATTTTATCTTGCGATAGATGGGTTTGGCAATTTTTCTTGGAATTATTTAAATATCATTCAATAAAAATATAGTGTAAGTTGAAACAAGCCCTGGCACGCTTTTTATTTTTTATCCACGCTTATATCATTCAATGCTTTTTACCCACAAAGTTAGTATGGTATAAACCCACACTTTAATTGATTTTCTGAATTCTAAAGTGACATGCCTTTTAAAAACTTTTAAACTATGAGCCCACCATTTAAAAAGATTAATTTCAATGCTGGAACACACCACACAAACTCAAAGCACATTTTAGTTACGGTACGGTACAGAAATCTAAAATTGGAACTTAAATTGGAATTTTGTTAGATATTGTTTCTTAAACTTAAACTTAAATTTAATCGAGAGATAATCTTCTAACAAATGTCAATTTTAAACTCAAAAGATGACAGAAAATCAAACATTTGATGACTTGATGTCAAATCAAATGTCTGGTCTGGTGGGAATATATTTGATTTTACGTCATGAAACATTCATATGATATGATATAATGATATGACTGGAAATGAAACGGGATAGATTAGATCAATTTGAAAAAACATACTTTAGTCTACTTTTTGTAAGATGTGTTGCATTGAATATTACCGGTATACATCAAATTAAAAGTACATGTATACTGTAGGCCTTTAATTTTCTTTAATTGTTCAAGCTATTTTTAGTTATTTCTAACTTTGTTGATCAATGTTTCATTCATTGTAGCATTTCACAAGTGTCTCCTGAGTGGCATTCAACATTGAAGACAGTAACCCCCAAGGAAGCTACTATTGTTGATAGGCATCAGAGGGAACAACAACAGGAGCAAAGAATACACAAGGTATGCATCCACTTCATTTATTGATGAAATCATCACTGCACTGGTCAATTGGTTTAGTAGAACTCTCTGTCAGCTCATTGATAATCTCCAGGGGTGATTGAATTAATGCAGCCTACTTCTAGAAAACCCTTCAGAATTTTAACCAGCTTAACTTTAAAATAAGATTGTGTAAAAAAATTTGCATACTGTACAAATTTTAAAAATCAATTGTGTTTTTTTAAAGTCTAATATGACCTGATCATTAATTCATTATTCCTTCTAATATTTATAACAAAATACAATATCTGGTACATGAAAACTTTTATGTTCAATAGCATGTTTACATGTAGGTGAGTTGGATATTATAATATGTAAATGATGTGACCTATTTGAACTAAATGATTAAAATTTTAAATAGCCCAAGTAAGATTGTTACGGTATATCCTATTTTTATGTGGAGTACGACAATCCTCAGATTGAGGGAGATACTTAATCAGCAGATGGGATTCAATTGCAAATAGGATACTGTCAAACAATCTTACTAAAGGGGCCAGGCTCACAGCAGCAGATAGGTATATCCCATCATGCTCTGCAGTACCACAGTAGAACTGCACATGCCATAGAAAGTGTACACAAAATCCCTCACTTCAACTTTCAAGTACTCGCTTATATCAGGGGAGTTAAGACTTTTGTTTGAAAAAATATGATCTCCAAAGTATTGTGAAACTATCCATAGCTCTCAATATCTAAGTCGCTCTTACTTATGTTTTGTATGTATTTGCTATGGAGCAAGCAGATGCATGATGGGATACTCCCTTCAGCTGCTGTGGGCCAGGCTATTTAAAATTTGACATGAAAACAGACAAGTATCAAGTATGATTTATACACTACTGGTATAACATCTAGAGATATTCGTCTCAATCCCATCAGCTTTTCAATGATTCTCTACATTTATTTTTATAAATTTCAGGAAAATTACCCAAAGGAGAAGACAGAAAAACGCTGTGTGACAGAAGCAGAGTCCCCACTTACAGAAGTACAAGAATTTGGGACACCACAGTTAACAAGTACACCAAGGGTAACTGCCAAACCAGAGTCTTCAGACGGAAATTATCACAAATATTATGAGGTATGCTACACAAAGTTACAGTCACTATGGTAGACTTGGCATTAATTAAAGTAAATCTTAAAGTTTATCATCCATTCATTCCAAGTGCAACACAGTACTTTTTTTCAGATCAAATTTAAAATTATGTACCATTTTTACAAGTTGTGTAGCCCTACAACTTTTTTTGGTCAAACTCATGGAAAAGTAACGGTAGAGTAGAGTTAGTTGTGCACCCCACCCCACCCCACCCCCAGTTTCAGACACAGATTTTCTGACGTAATTTTGTGAAAAGAGGTTCTAACACATAATACCTACCCTATAGTGACATTCCAGTTTTGAAATTTTATAATTATCCAACAAACATGGTGCGCCAACTAAGTGGAAATAGCAGCATGTTTGCACTCAAATAATGTTTAATGTAAGTTAACATAAAAATAGCATTAGATTTTGTCATAAATTTGTTCATTTTCTTGTTTTTTATTTTCCTTTTCTCAGGCTGGTCAGAAGTTATTTGTTGATGAATCTCTAACCAAGTGTGCCCGTCATGGATGTCAAGCTCCCGCTAAGCATTTACTCAACAAACAAAAAGGACAATGTACTAGCTATCACTGCCAATTTGAATTCTGTACTAACTGTCGATGTGAATTCCACGGAGGCAAACCATGCAAAGTGTTTGAAAGTAAATCAAGGACAAAGAAACCTACTGGTATTGGCAGTAAGAAGAGTAAAGGCAACTTAAGTAGACTTGGAAAGTTATGACACCAAATTCCTTAGCAAAGTGCACATATTTTTTTAAAGATTTATTGAACATAATTATAATGGGCTAATCCAGTTAAAATCCATAGAACACAGAACCTTAATCAGTTAATCTCTCACACAAGGGGTGTAGATTTCAAATGGAGTCACCCATTCAGGTAACTCCATTTGAAATTCACACTCCCTGTGTGGGAGATTAATGTCAATTATGTCATGTCTCATATAGGGGGTGTATGGATTTCAACTGGAATAGCCATTTACAAATGAAAAATTGTGTGCTATCAATCCAGGCTAGACCCGCCCAACTGTCACTGTGGTGCATACTTTAAGGGGGTAACTACTACACCCCTGACCAATTTTGTGTTTATTTTTGCATTTTCTCAAAAATTATAGCGCATTGGTGACAAGTAAGATATGTAAATTATAGGGACAAGGACTACAACCACTACACTAAAAATTCAGCAACTCAAGGCAAGTAGTTATAGATTTATTGATCAAATATAAAACAACTGTTGTCTGTGCTGAAATAAAATTTTCAGTGCAGTAGTTGTAGTCCTTGCCCCTATAATATGCATATCTTATTGTCACCAATGCGCTTTAGTTTTTGAGAAAAATGCAAAATAGGCACAAAATTGGCCAGGGGTGTAGTACCCCCCTTAAAGGTACCGGTACAATGTAAACTACAAAATAAGCACTATGGTTTCTATACAGGGATATCATAATTATGCTACACACATGTTTGTTTGAAAAGGTTGTTGAGCTTTCATGTGTGGATCTGACAGACTTTTTCAGGACTGATGTGTGCATGTTATGAATTTCTGTTGTGAAAGCAGGTGAAAAAACATGGTTTTTCTCGCCTGGCAAAAACAGTTTTTGTCGGCTAAAAAAGTGATAAATATTCTCGGTGAAAGCCTACATACACTCTTGTAAACTACACATCAAACTTGTTTTCTTCATCAAACTTGATTCCAAGTCTCAAAATGCTTTTTATAAAATAAAAATGAGGATTTTAATTAAATCAGCCTCTAGGAGAGGTATCAGTGTATTCTTTTTGCAGAATATTGTTCAATGGGTGGGCTGCTTTGAGTCAAATTGCCCCTACTAGGGGCCCTAGCACTGTTTGAACCCCATGTATGTGTGTGTGCTTTACATTCTTTTAAAACAATTTCACACTAAATAACCAAGTTTTTATTACAACTTTTTATATTATGGGATGTGATCAACTTGACTAAAATGTAAAAAAACAAAAAACTTGAAATTGAATGTTTTCCTTTGATAACACATTTTCTATGGGCTTCTTTTTTTTAAATGAAAATTGAAATTAAGATGAGATCGTCCTTTTTCGCTTACTATTTTTTTTGATCTCTGACCCTAACTTAGAATTATCAAGTGCAATTTTTTGACACAAATTAAATGTTATTTAAAAAAAAACATGTCTGATAATGCCTACATAAAATGAATGTGACTGGTAGTGGTACCCAGGGCTGATAATCAAGCAGGGGCAGAGGACCCCACGGTCACTCTGTCTTCCTTGATGCCTGGTCCTGCTGGTAAATCCAGTTTTAAGATGTAATCAGAGAAGATGTACTAACCAGAGAAGATGCAACTTGTAAGTGATTGTGTTCAGGGGTGCCATACAAAGTACATACTATTACTTTGCTTCAAATGGCTGTAGTAAAGAGTAATTTTAGAACTGTTAACAAATACATACTCATGTACATAGTGTAAGGCAGCAGCTGAGTTGTTTCCCCTTTTGATCCTGTTGATCAGGCAAATTTTAATTGTTAAAGTGAAACTCAATAACTTTTATTTACATACTGTTGATACTACAATGTAAATTACAATGTAATATTTCTTTCATGACCAGTATTGACAACCATTTTCAGAAAAATAATGATAAAATTTGAGAAAAACGGACCTTTGAAGACCAACGTCCTACGTTGTTCCGGGTTTGAATTTTAGCATGAATTAATTTTCATAATCTTAAGTTTAAAATGTATACAGCAGCTGATTTTCAGAATCATATGATTCTTACAACAGCAGGCTTTGACTTTTAGGAGAGGAATTAATTGTTGGATTTTGCAGGTGATCCTAAAATGTACACATCTCTTTCCTATGGTATAATGTCATAGGAGAGCTGTAAAAGGGACTACCAAATTATTGTTCAAAAAGTCAAGGCAATGCATGAGGTAATAAAGACTGAATAGTTATTGAAAATGTTCCTAATATTAATTGCCAAGATAAATAAGAAGTACTATGTTGTATACCAAATGTACATTAAATTATTAACCTTGTACAAACAGTTAGCCATAAATGCCTAAAATGCCATAATTTTATGATGTATATCTCACTAACATCTTTTTTAATATTGTACCAAGGGAAATGATATTATCAAACAAGTTTTCCTTTTTAAAACTATACTAAAAAGTTGTAAGGAACAATGTATTGTCAGGGACTATTCAATATTTACGCGTCGACGGGAAAGTGTGAGTTTTAAGATGGAATCAAATATTTACGCCAGGGTGGGAATTTTAAAGAAGAATCCGAATTGTGTTATGTTAAATTTTTTTGAGAAGAGGTGGAAAACAAGGGAGTGGTCTATTGAGCAGATCTGCAAGTGCGAACATGAACTTTTTTGTCAAAACTCCCACTCTCCCTTGGCGTAAATATTGAATGGTCCCACTCCCCAAGCAATAAAGCATATTCAAAGCAACAGTAATTTAGTCAATACAAAACAAATGTATGGTACATCTAATCTGAGACAGGTATAATAGTCTCAGATCTAATGGCATTCTATTTCTATGCAATTTTTGGTTATCGCTGTATTCACTGACCATTGATAGACTGATAGTTCAATGGTCACTCCCAGGTAACCATTGTTCCATTTGGAAACATGGTCTGAAGTACCTAAGTACAATACTGACTGAAGCCTATTTTGAAGCTACAGTGCACTTCAACTTCAAGCTACCCTTTTAGACCTTTATTGAAAGGAATGAGAATGGCAGGGCAAATTCACTTTTGTTCAGTATTTGAATGTATTCTCTGATTGGTCATCATTTCAACTGTATTCACCAAATTGGATTTATTTTTCTAATAAAATATTACATGCTACTTAAGAAAGTCTGAATGTGTTGTTTTTGTGCCATGTATATTTTGTATAATGAGTTACACAATACCGTGGGAGAGGAAACTCTTTGTTTTTAAAAAACAATCAATTGTTTATTTCTTAATAACATCACAATTTCAATTCAAACTACAGAATACCAGCATGTTATGATCAACCATTGTCAGAAAAAAGTATACCAATATCCTCTTCATCCTCATCCTCATTATCTGTTTCCTGCTATGACTCTTGACTCATCACTAAAGTACATGTCTATTAACAGTACTCATCATCTGCTCTGGGTGCTAGCCACGGGGTTCAACATAAAAAATCCAAGATTTGAGATATTTTCTGAAAATATCAAGAGCTATCTTAAGAACTACTGAACCAATACTAGGCTTGTTTGTACTCATTTTGATGCATTTTTCATGCTGATTCCAAATATGGGCATGAAAATGTACAATTCTGAAATTTTTGAATTAAAAAAAAAAATTGAAACTTGTCGTTTGCAGTCGACGCCCGCGAGGAGAGAGTTAAAGTCCAGTCATCTTCCATAAATAATATATGGAATTACAAATCTAACCATGGTACACCTGAACGAACTATGATGCGTTGTGGCTTAACCCCTTCCTTCAGCTTCTTTCCAGGCCGAGAGTCATTTGTTTGCTTTAAAAAAAAATTGTCTCAACAAGTTGGACTTACCCCCCTAAAAATAACTTGAATTTTTCGTTGTAATTTGAGTTTTGATCCGGATACATTTACAAAAATGGGCAAAAGATACGGTACTCCCGAAATCATTTTGGTTGTATTTTGTTGTACTGTATGTTTTGAGAAGTAAAAAGTAAAACATTTTATCCGCTTTTTTAGTTTTTGCCATTTTTTACTACTTGCGGCAAAAACCTGCAAACACTGTGACCATGGTGACAAGCAAATGTAGCAATTATTTTTAAATAATATATTTAGTAGGTTAGGCCTAATATTGCATGAACACGATGAACTATTGGTCCCAAAAATGAAACTTGTGCAGCAGTTCAGGAAACAAAGTCGTTATTTTGTACCCAAACCTTTAAAGGAGTATAGGGCCTAAATATGTGCATGACACTGTCTTTTTGTGCTGGGTTGTTGTGCTGGGTTGCCAACGGCAACCCAGCACTTATTGCTTGGGTTCTGTTTTCTGTTGTTTCTATAAGTAATTCATGAAGAAAACGGAAACTTGTAAAAATGTTGCAAAAAATTGATCAAAATGGTTATGACAAACAGAAATACTAAAATTGGCCTGTGCAGATATCAGAAAATTTGTGTTGATTTTGCATGTTAAGATAAAATAGGTATATGTTTTAGGTAAATAATTTTTCTGAATCATGACTAGGAAGTTTTGCTGGTTCTCTTCACTAGAACACTTATCTTGGCAGTCTATGGGATCATGTGGGCAGACACACCGGGTACCATACATGCTTTGTTGGAGTTCAGTATCTCAGTATGTTGTATGCCTTTGTATGGTATGTGATCCAATATCTCGGGTGAGAGCTACCTGCTGAGTTATGATGACATATTTAATTTACACATCTGACTCTATTCAGGTTCCTAGTCTGTCTGTGGTGGTCTGTTATCTTAATATGTGTTGGATAATTTTCAACTACATGTAACATGTTTGACCATGCAACATGCAGTAAACATGGTATTAAAAGTTGAATCCCTCACATCGAAGACCTGTGTTAATAAATAAGCAAGATCACTGAATATTGGAAATAGTGTACATTTCCTGGTAACACGATGATGACCAAAAGCTATTGATGCACACATCACCTTCAAATATTTGGGTCATGATGCACTTATGGTCCATGGCAAGCCCGATTCGACCTTTGTGGCATTAAACCCAGTTAACAGGATATTAATCCAGTAAATCGATTCAGTAAAGCAAATAAGCTCATGCATTCGGTCGATTACCCCAGCTGCAGCGTGTGTAAACTCTAATTTGCATAGAGGCTGTACGTGAAATTATTGATTGGCTCCAAACAAAGGATTTGAACCGGTGCACCGTAATCATGTCGCAGTGCAGTCCATTCAATCAAATGTTGTCATCAACCTATTTGATCGCAGTGCATTGTTATGTGTGTGAGACGAACTGTCGCGGTTGATTGCAATCAAACAAACGATGTCTTATGTATTACTTTGTTCCGTGATGAAAATCGTGATGTTTTATTTAATCACTCTCGAAAAAAGTATTTCTTTTGTAGGCCTATTACTTTGTTTTGTGATGAAAATCGTGATGTTTTATTTCATCACGCTCTAAAACAAACGATTTCTTATGTATTACTTTGTTTCGTGATGAAAATCATGATGTTTTATTTCATCATCACGCTCTAAAACAAACGATTTCTTATGCATTATATTTGTTTTGTGATGAAAATCGTGATGTTTTATTTCACCACGCTCTAAACAATAATTATAGTTAAATGCATTTTAAGAAAAAAATCTTATTAAAACAGTATGTTGTTTAGAAAAAATGTAGAAAGTAATGATGATGATGATGATGATGATGATGATGATGATGTCTCCAAAAGTGTCCCGGTTTTTTCTTGCCCTAAATCGTGCGTATCTATTAATAAGGCACTTCAATAATCAATAATCAGTCCCGTGACGGCCTCCACTAACTAGCTACTAACTTGGGTTATGGGCGCTGAATTTCATGTTTACTGTCACTTACTCATCAGCGAAGTACGACCCTTTGTCAACCACCTACAGTACCCAATTTCGGCATACTATGTAAGAAACTCATCATGATGATCGAACAGAGAGTACTTTAAATGTAGCTTGTACCGTTTTCGTGTGGCATTCTTCAGAAGTGAGCGGCCCGTTTACCAAAATTTTCGGTCAAATCTCCATTCAATTAACACGGGACGTTGGCTAGCTATGTCTTGCCCTCACTCACTATTTTACCAAAGTACGAATATTTCTGAGCATCTAACCAAGCTGTAATTTTAGGTCATGTTAGAGGAATATATTTGCTAGAAGTTTTTGAGAGTACTTTTAATATTGGCCGGTTATTTTTCACACATTGACGTTAACTAGACAAATGCCTATTCTTCTAACATGGCACGATTTGTACAGGTCACAGCTCAATGGTGAGAGCACTGTGTATTGTGTATAGGAAAACGGACAGTAACTGCAGTATGTCTATTTTTATGATGACAAATATGTCACAACTAGAATGAAGCTTTAGGGCATAGGTCCTAAAGTAATGATTGAATTTTGTTACTAAGAATATTATCAGTAAACATTCAATTCTTGGCTTTAAAGGTGCTATTTTGGGGTTCAGTATGTGTAGGCCTGTAATATGTACTGGTACCTTTTGAAAATAATATCGAAATTTTGCTTGTTACTTTGTATGCTTAAATTCTCAAAAAACAAAAAAAGCTATGAATTAATTAATCTATACTATAAGGTGCGAACGTCGGTTGTTTTTTAGGCCACAAGACCATTTAGCAATCCATGTATGTGGGGTATATGTGCAGGGGTGTTTGTACCCTAACAGTGTCTGCTTCCTACTCATGCCATCCAAACCTGGTGATAATAATATTTGAGTAGGAAGACAATATGTGAGCGGAGATATTTGAGGTCAAAGGTCATCTAGGTGTCAAATGAGGTCATTGTTGATTTAGATTAAGCGATGGGGGAAATTGCTCTCGTAAAAGTAAATTTCAATGTCAAACATTAATATTACCTAGTGATACTAATTTCTGCGTAAGGGAGCATCAGGTGAGTGAAAATGTTTTGAGGTCATAGGTCATATAGGGGTCAAATTTTGGAATTGTTCGTATTGGGCTTTAAGTTGGTGAAACATTACTCGTTGATGGTCGATAAACGTCCCAATAAATCGGACTTAGTCACCGGTCAGTTCTACAGCATAGATATCCATGGCTAACGATGGTTAACTATGGAAACATGTTAAAGGACATCAAGAAAATTTTCTAAGTTATTTATTTTGAGCTCTTTCGAGACGAGTAATGGATATATTCTGTAGATTTAGGTTTTGTCTGTGACTGCTAATGTGAGGCCGTCGTAGGTCGTACGGGGCTCAAACTCGGTGGGTGGGTGTAGTTCTGTCCTGGCAAGAAGAAGTTTATGTTCGTTAAGTCATCCGACCCCGGGGCCCCCTCCAAGGGGTCATTTGAGGTCAAATGACTAAAAACTGTCATATGGGCATGAAACTAGGTCCTACGGGACTCAAACTCGGTGGGTGGGTGTAGTTCTGTCCTGGCAAGAAGATGTTCATGTTCGTTAAGTCATCCGACCCCGGGCCCCCTCCCAGGGGTCATTTGGGTAAAATGACTAAAAACTGTCATATGGGCATGAAACTAGGTCGTACGGGGCTCAAACTCGGTGGGTGGGTGTAGTTCTGTCCTGTCAAGAAGATGTTTATGTTCGTTTTAAAGTCATCTGACACCGGGGTCCGCTCCCAGGGGTCATCTGAGGTCAAATTACTAAAAAGTGTCGTATGGGCATGAAACTTGGTAGGTACAGTCAACATTTAAAACAACATTTTTGAAGGTAATTTTGGGGTCATCCAAGGTCACCACGGGTTATCTGAGGTCAAATTAGTAAAAACTCATATATGGGCATGAAACTTGGTGGGTAGGCCTACAGTCAACATTTAGAGTTATAAGTTTAGATCATTTTGGGGTCATCCAAGGTCACCCAGGGGTCATCTGAGGTCAAATTACTAAAACTGTCGTATGGGCATGAAACTTGGTGGGTACAGTTAACATTTAGAGCCAAATTTTGGAAGGTCATTTTGGGGTCGCCAGGGGTCATCTGAGGTCAAATTAGTAAAAACTGTCATATGGGCATGTCACCATCAGCCTGGTAATCGCGGCCAGGCGAGAACCGCCAAATATGTAACCGCCTAGTCTATTTTAAAACTGATGCATCAATGACTATGTTCATCATGTCATTATTGTATCATTCTCACATACATTAGGAAATGAATTTGGAGAATAGAGGCCTTGCATGTGACATATCATCCCGTAAATATGGCGGACTACTCAAATGCATTCAACAAAAGCATGATTGCAATCAAATAGGTTGATGACAACATTTGATTGAATGGACTGCACTCCGCCATAACTACGGTGAAGGACACCTTTGTTTGGAGCCAATCGATAATTTCATGCAGGGCCTCTATACTTTCTGTTAATAAAATACTATTCTGACCTCACACTCCAGTAATTTCAGTAACACATCAAAGAATGTCTTCCAATTCATGAAAACAAATAGATAATCTGCATATCGGATTAAAAGCTTGCAATAGGATTAAAGATTGGTGCTTGACTGGAATTACGTGCTAGTGTCATTGGTTATTGTTAAAAGGCAATAAGGTGTGTAATTGCAATATTTCCTCTGAATAGGAAAGAATCTCTACATCGAACCATGGATGCTGGTGGTTCGAATTAAGCCCGATCCTGACTCCACTTCGCAGCGGTATGCGATGCTGCGATGCTTTTCAAACATCTCAGCATCCCGCGATGAAATTAAAATGTACAGGTGGAGTCAGTATCGGGCTTTAGGAATAAAAACCCAATTCGAAATGATGCGCTTGAGAATTCAACAATATAAATAATGGTAGCTCTATTATAATACACATTATTGATAAAATTCCAAAATATAATACGTTTTCTGTCTTTTCTTGTCACGTGGTAGGCCTATGTTGAAGTTGCGATTATATTTTTAAATAAGTTTCAAATGAATAACAACAAGACAAGTAGCCGAGTGGTCTAAGGCGCTAGGCTCATAGAGTACTAAGCGTTGCGCCGTGAGTTCGAACCCCGCCTCTGCCAAACTTTAAAAGAAGTAAATTAAAATTTGACTTTTTTAAATTTCATATTTGGGAAATGTGACTGTATGGTGTGGAGTGGTGTGATAGGGCATGTACTTTAACTGGCCGGCGCGGTCCGGTGACTAAGTCTTTATTGGGCGTTTTATCGGCAGTCAACGAGTAATGGTAAACCTGAAGAGGAGTAACATATGAATTGAAGTACAAGAATTGGAATAGAACTGATGTAGGGGAAGGTGGGGCATAACGGACCCCGGGGCAAAACGGACCTAAGGGAAAAATAGGCCTTGGCAATACTGTCGTCTATGCAAATTATATTGAGGAACACAAGTATAGCCACGCAGATTTACAACAAAAATTTGATCTAAAACAATCTACTGACATCCGAGCAAGATCGAGTCAAAAAATTACAACCTGTCTGACGTAAGATATGTAGATGTTTAATGTGCGGAAATTTTACTTCATTAATATCGGATTCCCAAATAATTGTGTATATTGTAAACACTATTGGTACTAGCTTTGAGCTGTATGTACTGCATGGTCTATATGCTACAATGTATTATGCATGCAACCTATTCGGGTATGGGGCAAAACGAAACCCCTAGTGTGGGGCATAACGGAACAGGGTTCCGTTTTGCCCCACAGATGGGTTCCGTTTTGCCCCAATTGGATATCATACGTCTTCACTCAAGGAAATGGAGGCGGTATCTAGGGGCATACTTGAGCATGGTAAACACTTCGCTGAAACATAGGCATATTAAAAGCTATTAAACTAGGCCTACAGATAGAATTAATGATTAAAAGTTAACTTACTCCACAGAGATGGGTAGGCCTACTTAATATTTCTTTCTAATCAAATATTGGTCATACATATTAGGCCTACTAGGTCTATAAGACGTTAACCACTCACTCCACAGGCCCACTTTATTGTAACTGAATATAGGCATACATATAACTAGGCCTAGGGCCTACCGATGGAACTGCTGATATAAGTTTACACCCAGGGTGCCGTTTTGCCCCATAGGGGGGTTCCGTTTTGCCCCGATAGTGGGGCAAAACGGTTTTATTTTTTTGAAAATATTTCTTCATTTTTATAAAAAATTGTAAGATTCAAGTTATATTGGTTAATGGTATATTAAAGCTTAATACAATCTTTAACTGAACATATAATTTTTACAGTCATATTACTTATGTGACGTCACAGAGCATCCTCGAAGTTAAGTGTTCCGTTATGCCCCACCTTCCCCCCCGTAATGAATCCAACTGAGTCATCAGTATCTGGGAAAAAGTGCCCGATTTTGGGGTTTGAACCAACCGAATCTTGCCACTTCAAATTATTTTGACTATTTTTACAAAAAGAAATAGGCCTATGAAGTTACTCATTGTGAACAACCCCAGCACATCCCTTTTTAAAGGGATTTTTATTAATTAGTTTGGTCAGTTCGAAGAGTTTTATTCAAACTTCTATTTGTTCTAAATTTGTCAAATTTAAAATAAGTAATTTGAAATTTGTAGAATTTGAATTTTGAATTTCCGCACAATGGCATTATAACTTGAAAAATTGGTTAGGTCACTAAGGCAAAATGATCGGGTATGACTTTTTTTTCTGGTTAAAAAAGAGCAAAACTGGGGTCACAGTCTCACCCAATTATCCCAGATGTTTACAGTTTGCTCTCACTGGAAGTATCAGTCCTACACATTATATTAGATTAATATCCATTCCATATTGACCTATCCCCGGGCAACCCCCCCCCCTTTGACCCCCAGTCGGCCGACTTTTCATACGAAACGACTGCTTTGGAAGCCTAACCTGTTGCACAACATTTCAATATGGCAGCCACCAGGTACCGCAAATTTCTACAGCTGATCGAGCAATGGCCATTGGATTCCAGCAAAAAAGGACGTGATCTGGGGATGCATATACGAGAGATGGTAGCAATAGGCTTCAAACAAGGACCTGCCACTCAAGTAAATAAGATATTGTCTACTATACTGTCACTTCGAGCTTAAGCTTACCTCACTGTAGTGTTATATAATACAGCTTTAGACTTAGACCATCTCGATGCTTTGACTTAGTGTTATCAATCATCATGATCAATTGATCATGGTTATGTCTGACACAAATGTCTGACGCGTCTCAAAAAAGGAAGTAGATCAAAGATTATTTGGATGAAAAATTAGTTTTTGAACCAACAAATTTCACTAAAATGTCGGGAAAAACACAATTTTATTTAATATATTAAACTTCATTTTTTACAAATGTATAATGTTCAGTAACGCTTTTAAAAGATCACAAATATATTAAATGTCATGATTATGTACACAAGTGCCACAGATTTTATTACCCTAGAACTTCTACACGCATATGTACGTTAGTTCGCAACACAAACTTAAAAAACGGGCAAAATAGACACATCGTTTATCGGTATGACATTTTGGTATTGGTGCTGCGCTATCTAAGTTTGCACTGAAGTGCCATCTCAGTTTTGGTGCGCCGATGTGGATCATGTGTTTATTTATTCTGGATAAATAATGGAATATTAATTACAATTTCAAGCATAGGAGTTTAGGCAAGAAGTACAAGAAGCTGTGTAATTAATATTATGACAAACATGCAACTATTTAAGCTACAGGAGCCTTGTATTTTTGGTTACGGTTCGCTATCTCTAAGGTTCGCTATCTCTAAGGTTCGTTATCACTAATTACGAAAAAGGTTCGCTATACCTAAGGTTCGATATCACTAATTTTGAAAAAGGTTCGGTATTTCTAAGGTTCGATATCACTAATTTTAAATAAGGTTCGCTATCTCTAATATTAAATAAGGTCCGCTATCACTAATTTATTGAAGGTTCGCTATCTCTAAGGTTCGCTATCACTAATTTAAGATAAGGTCCGCTATCTCTAATTTTAACAATCCCGGTATTCCTAAGGTTCGCTATCTCTAATTTTAAATAAGGTCCGCTATCTCTAAGGTTCGCTATCTCTAAGGTTCGCTATCTCTAAGGTTCGCTATCACTAATTTCAAATAAGGTTCGCTATCTCTAATTTTAAATAAGGTTCGCTATCTCTAATTTTAAATAAGGTTCGCTATCTCTAATTTCAAATAAGGTTCGCTATAGCGGTCCTTATTTAAAATTAGAGATAGCGGACCTTATTTGAAATTAGAGATAGCGGACGTTATTTAAAATTAGAGATAGTGGACCTTATTTAAGATTAGTGATAACGAACCTTAGGTATAGCGAACCTTAATCGAAATTAGTGATAACGAACCTTAGAGATAGCGAACCTTAATTAATTAGGATAGCGAACCTGAAACAAAATTAGTGATAGCGAACCTTAGGTATAGCGGACCTTTATTGGAATTAGTGATAACGAACCTTAGAGATAGCGAACCTTCAATAAATTAGTGATAGCGGATCTTATTCAAAATTAGTGATAGCGAACCTTATTTTAAATTAGTGATAGCGAACCTTATTTATAATTAGTGATATCGAACCTTAGAACTAGCGAATCTTATTCTAAATTAGTGATATCGAACCTTAGAAGTAGCGGACCTTTTTTTGGTATAGCGAACCCTTTTCTCTATTAGAGATAGCGGATTCTGATCTCCATAGACTTTACACGTTAGTGATAGCGAACCTTAGAGATAGCGAACCTTAGAGATAGCGGACCTTAGAGATAGCGGGATGTCACCGTATTTTTTAGTGCAACGTTGCACCAGCTTTTTGTATACACTTCATCCCATACCGTTGTGCAGAGCTACTACGGTATGGGTTCCTCGTACTATATATGTACGTTACGTAGGTCTGTGCTTAATTCCTGAGAGAGTGAAATAGAGGATATCGAGTCGGGGTAGCGTTAACCCCCGATCGGGGGTGAATGACCCCTAAATTGAAACAATATTAATTTTTCACCCTCTATATTGGGAACATGTGCAATCTCGGGGGTGAACTCTGACCCTCTACTTTTGGACCTTACTCCTACCTCTGACTACACTGCAAAATATTTTTCACCCACGAGATTTAATTTTCACCCCAGGTATTTGGATTTTCTGCAAGCTCGGGAGTGAAAAACACAGGAAAATAACCCCCGACTTTCGGGCCTTAATGCTACCCCTGATATCGACAGGGCTGTCAACTTTTTGGAATTGCTTGGCGTGAGACAGAGGCGTACCAGGATTTGCCGACTATGTTCATTTTGTACCATGATAAGATTTACTACCTAGGCGTGAGATTATACTACCTTGGCGTGAGACCGTGAGAAAGTGACCCAATGCGTGAGACTCACAGCCAATGCGTGAGAGTTGACAGCCCTGATATCGATCTGTCAATGTGTTAGCGAGCACGAGGCCATACATATGGCACATTTTTCATCACTAGAAAAGATTAAAATGTATTTTTTTTTCATGCATACATTCAAAAAGGTTATTCAACTGAGTGGCAATGTCAGGGCTTGAAATAAGAATTTCAGATCCAGGAGCAATTTTGGGTGTTTTTGTGTTTATTGCCTCTGGACTATAAATACACACAGTTCTGTTTCGGAACAAGGGGCATTTTGCCTTTTAGCAGGGGTGAATTTGAAAAGGGACAAACCACCAAAAACTACAAATTTGACTTCTGAATCGGATTTGTTGTTAACAGAGGTCAATTGGTGTGCCCGTAATCGTCAATTGCACTTAAGACAGTGTCCATGTATTCATGGACCTTGGATTGGCAAGTAAGGTGTGCCCATCTGGTAGACCATACGTACAGGGGTGGGTATTAGCTCTGATGAATCAGCTACTGTATTTGATATCCTTCACCACCAGTTGCCTGAGATTGATTGATTGCTTGATTAATATTATGGGATATTTCGTGCACCCAGGGCCCGGACCCAGGGTTTTCCCCATCCTCAGGATTACAGCATGGTTAGAGCTAAATTTGAGCCTAATTGCTCATGCCTGAAATAACATGTGTCTTGATGAACAATCAAAATGCTTCATACATGTAGAATGTTCTAAAATATCTTGCTCTTATGCAGTATATTCTACTACATGTAACTACTCTTGGCAATGACAAGCCCATCAGGCCTAATAATCTTTTGTTTCATTTTGATGATACAGATAAATGAAAGAAAGTGTGACGAGATGTATGAAGCCTTACAGAAGATGAACACTGACTATTATAGGAATAAGGTAAGCATGTGGTTCTTTTATTATCCTATTAGCTAGATTTAAAGCAGTTAGTTCTGTTATTTCAATAAACCGAACATTAAATATTGCTCAAATGTAGAATGGTAGACAATGAAATTGGTTTGAACCAGTGCCAATTTGGGTTAAAATCAACTTTTTTTAAGGGGGTACTACACCCCTGCTCAATTTTGTACCTATTTTTGCATTTTTCTCAAAAATTATAGCATATTGGTGACAAGTAAGATATGTAATTATAGGGGCAAGGACTACAACTACTGTACTGAAAAAATTCAGCAACTCAAAGTAAGTAGTTATTGATTTATTGATCAAATATTGGTTTTCCCTCATTTTTGACTGTAACTCCACAACTGTTGTCTGTGCTGAAATAAAATTTCCAGTGCAGTAGTTGTAGTCCTTGCCCTTATAATATATCTTACTTGTCCCCAATGCACTATAATTTTTGAGAAAAATGCAAAAATTGGCACAACATTGGGCAGGGGTGTAGAAGATGAAAAGTTCAGCTACAAAGTGCAATGTCTGCTATGTGCGTTATTTTTTATCAATAGTAATAAGTGCCCCTCCCAATTAATTTATGTCAACGTACAAGTTTGTATGGCTGTGTATCAAAATGTTCAACTTATATATGCATGGCATTTGTTTCTTCCATTTCAGTACCCTAGATTATATCAGAGCTCAGCTACAGGTGCCACACTAGAGGAATGCAAAATTGTCACATCTAAAGGTAATATTGCAGTTTAATAGATGAATGGCCAACTAACAGACTTTGGCTAAAAATTCAAACTCTGAGCTTTCCCTCTCTTCTTCTCTCCATCCCGGCTCTCCATCCCTTGCTGGCTTTCCTCCCTCCATCCCTCATCTTCATCCCTCGGTCCCCAGGCGCTCCCCCTCCCTAGCTCTATTCTACCATCTTTCGAAGCAACTATCCACCAAACCAACTTGAAAAAATGACACATCAAAAATTGGTAGCGTTGTAGTAATAATTTAATGTATTAAAATGTGATATTCTTCTGAGGAGAACGTAGCCCTGTAGTTGTTCTTTGACAACAAATCACTAAAAGCATAAAGTGGAAGCGTGTTGCACCTTATATTGAAAACGGATCACAGCAGTCTCAAGTGGCATCATAATACTAATAACAGAGTGTCAGTCCGTCCGCGTGGTGCGATATCGCGTTTATGCAGTGCGATATCGCCAGACGCTGCAGCGGTGCGATATCGCATACGCATGCGGTGCGATATCACATGCACGCGTGTGCTATCGCGGAGTATCAACGGGGGTGTGCGCAGGGTACCGCATCGCGCATCGGAAAGCATTACAGTGTGACTAACAGGTGCATCTCATTGAACCAATAGGCCTATTTTCAAGACATGATTAACATAAAAATCATCGGTTATGGTAAGGCCTATATAACCCGTTTGCGTTCACATTTCTCCCGATTGAATGGACGGTCTACATCCAGACACTACTTGAATTTCGGGGTATTTTTGGGTCCTCCAATGTGGTAGCAGGACAGGGCTTGAAAGAGGCGAACGATGGGTTTTCAGATTATGGGTACCGAAGTAGCGTCACAGCTGCAAAACAGAGTTGATTAAGTTGTGTCTTAAAAATCATTGAGAGACGTATATCATAGTAGTTTGAAAGGTTAAGACAAGTATTATGGGTAACGGGTGTTGGGTAATTAGAGATAGGCCTATCACAAGAACCGTCCAACCCTAGAACCGCAAAATCTAGTGTTACATAAGCATGTTAAATGTTATCATTGGTTATCATTTAGCTCAACAAGTATGTTTCTTGATATAATATTGTGAATCATTTTTGTTCACTTCTCATTCTTTTAATACAGATTCAAAGGAAATCAAGAACTTGAAATGATAAAACAAAAACTTGACCAGGATAACAAGTATACAAGACAGTGCAATATCGAACTGATACCAAGGTTGTGTACATTGTGTAGCAGGCTAGCAGCAGTAACTGGAAACACATGATGTATCGGAACAGAGATGCCACCAGATTTGTAAGGTGGATATCACTTCAAGGTGGCTGCATGGTGGCAATACAAACTAGGTGCTATGATGGATAAGGTCCGCAGCAAGTTGGGTGACATTAACCATCAACCCCTTTTTGTGTAATTGTCTTCTTTTTACCGTCAGTAATAATATCAGAGCAAAATGAAAGCTTGAAATACAATGCGAACTTCAGGAGAGATTGCCAAATAGAACAGGACAGCTAAAGTACCTCCACTGTTGTTGCGTTTAAGAAACTTGATAACAAAAACTTATTGATTACAAGAAAATGAGCGTTGCCACTTAAATTTATATTGACTTTTATATTGAGCCAAAAGTGTTCAATTTTTGCTGTATTTTATTATTTTTAGCAACATGAAAGAAAATTAAAAATATCACTATTTAGGAAGTTAGGACATGTTATTCCAAATTTGATGGAAATTACTTAATTTGTATGACATTTGTTGTCTGCTGAGAGAAAATTGGGGCATTGAGTTTTTTCTCAATCTGGGCCGATATGTAGGTTAAAGATTTTGGAGGAAATGAAGTGATTCTGATCTATCAAATGGCATGCTGTTGTACAGATGTGTGAACTTTATTAATAATAAAAGTTATATTCAAAATAGAAAAGTGTTTATACATAGAATAAATTAACCATGATTATGGTAAAATTGTAATTCAGTTTTGATTTGTGTTATGTTTTTATTATGTTTTTCTGCAATGATACTAAACAGCCCATATATCGTTATGAACACGGCAGAGTGCCGAATACGCAAAATTGCTGTTCTGAGTAAACGGCGTTTGAAAATCTTGGTACCATTCCATTGGTCCTTCTAAAAATTGAGAACATTCTTGAGCATTCATTTGAAATGTATATTATAGAAGTGAATGTGCACTAATTATTTGCAATAACTGCGTGTTCTGAAACAATCGATATCATCTCCCCAAACAGGTTTTTACAGTTTTTCGGCTTTATGCTAAATCCAAAATGGCTCTACCACTGCGCAAATAGTTGTATACGAGGTCGAATACGCATTCAACTACGTGTAAACCATAGCACCCATTCTTGTTTTTATGATTTTGCGTAGAAATTACTGGTTGTTCCAAGGCTGTAGACTTTAAATTGGATATATAAGTTATAAATAGTCATCCCTGTAATATTTAGTAAAAACTTGAAGATTTTAAAGCAGAAATAACAAAATTGGCCTATATTTTGCGTTTAATTTTGGGGATTTCACGAGGGCGCACTCACATTATTAAGCCATAGCGATATCATGTGGAGAATGTTTGTACTTAAATTGATATCACTGAATAGAAGGTACCTATAGCTATCCATTGGAATCAAATAAAATAGCAAAGGACATTTAATATATAAAATTCGGGGTTTCCCGCTATACAATGCTACAGATCAACCTGATTTGTACAGTGAAGTAGCCTATACGATTCGTCTTTTAGTCAAATTCATTAATCGCACTCAGGCGCGATTCGTCCAAATCAAAATTTCAGTATCTACGTCTGGGAGTAAGATATACCATTAATTTTTGGTGGAAATAAAAGATCACCTGAAACATAATCATAAGCATACAATAACTCAATTTACTCAAATTTCTCGATTCGTCACTCTGCCGAATTCATAACGATATGACCTGTTCCAACAAAATGAGCGTTAAGTTGGTTGTTTTGATACCTTGCAATTGTTGAGTGCTGTTCTTTGTTTGAAGACACCTGTATAGTCATAGGTATGTCCTTTGAATGGGGACATAATATATTGTACTCTGTATTCAATCCTGTTCCCATTCACAAAGGACATACCACTACCAATACAGGAGACTTTGCAAAGACATCAACTCAACAACGTCACATATTAAGTGCCCCAACCAAGTCAGCATCACCAGATTGACCAAAAACACACTACAGCATATACATGATGCACAATTTATATGCCTCTAGCAAGCTTAATTTCCCCAAGGTAAATTCACAGAGAGAGCACAACATGCATGCAGTGAAGGAACCCTCTCTTCTGTCAATAAGGCCCAATTTCTAGAAAACAAGAGTCCACATCCTGTAGACATCCTCATCCTAACCCTAATGCTAGCAAATGGCACACTAAACCATACTCAAATGTTCCTCAATTTATCTATGTACACTTTGACCTGCTACCATGCAATAAGCATAAAAAGTCGTAAGTTGGTAGATTCAAGACATCCTAGCTGCCGATTTGAAGTTCTTTGTTTGCCATGCACCTGTACAAGCAAGTACTATGTCCTTTGTGAATGGCCCATTGTGTTCCCATTCACTAAGGACATACAGGCATACTATTGGCTTGGTTGGACAAGTGTGTGTGAAGCAAAGAATACCAACGTAGCAGCCAGGACGCTCGAAACCAACTTTTGCGACTACGCTCATTTCGTGGTAGCAGGTCATATATTGATGTGATTATGGCATGTGGCTGCATAGAATCCCAGTATTAACTTTTCACTGGTAATTGACGGAGAGTGACGTGTCTAAGAGTGGCTACGAGTGATGCATCATTTTTCATGGCGTTAGCTATTCACCTGTCATTTTGGATGGGCAGTTTGCTTCTTGGACAGACAAGAAATATACCTGTGACATAAGCTAAATTCTAAAAATAATGTTTGAATAACAAGACCAGACTTGTGAATCAAGCCTAATAGCAATAGTTGGTTGCTGAACTCCCAGATGGGGTGGAGGACTAGTTCATGTTTTCAGGGCCAAATTTGGATGGGCAAGTTTGGTGAAAATGATGGGAACTTGGCAATCCTAGCTAAGACCCTGCCACTGCCCGTCACTTTTCAAATGCAATGCATCACAATCACTAAGTGATCAAGTTCAAATAGGATATTCCAGTTGAAATCAAATTCCATACAGTTTACACCCCTATGGAAGACATGACCGTAATCTTCCACACAGGGAGTATGAATTTCAAATGTGTGACTCTATTTGAAATCTACACCTGTGCAGGAGGCTAAGGCCATATCTTCCATAGGGGGAATTTGGATTTCAAGTGAAATAGCCCAATTCAGCTTTAATATTGCTACGAACAGGTGCGACCTACAAATGAGGTAAGTATGAGAAATGAGTCTTGTTCATAATTATTTCCACATAGCTTTATATTTTATTCACAATTATCACATACAAACATTACAAAATAGATTTTAATTTCTCATATTAATGTACACATATAAACATCAACCATTGTACAAGTATTGCCATAATTCTGAGTAATTATCTTATGATCAATTCACCACAATATTATAATATATCAATTATATTCAGTGGGCTATTTTATTACATTGAAAGTAGACCCCAACATGGGACAACAATTCAAGGACACTATAAATCCCTCTAAAACCGAAAATTTCAAGAAATGTGTAGTCGACAATACAGTGTAATAAAGTCTTTTATAATAAGGTATAAACACTCCCCCTCTAATAAACGTGACCACATTTGGCATTCCTGAACAAATAGTAGTTATACAAAACGATCATTACCATGGAGACAATATTGTTACAAAATCCACAATATTCTGTTGCTTAATTGTTACATGTTGTACTCTATTCAAATTATCATTGGTTTTTGTATATGTGCATATTTTACATGATAATGACTTTAGTCCATTTGGCTTCCTTGAGGGAAAGATGTCAGTATGTGCTCCAATGTGTGTAGTATTAAATCATGCACATTGACTCAAAAAACTTACACGCACAATAATAGGCGGTATATTTGTACACTTACAAAGTAACTCTGACAAAGTACTGATGTCACTCTCTCGAGGAAGCCAAATAGATTATTGTGATTTTGTTGTAGTTCAAATAACAAATATTGATGCAAGCGCAAGTATTTATTGTTTACAAAACAATGCATGGCCCCAACTGGGAGTCATTGTGATTTGAAAACAAACGAAACATCATAGAAATATAATTTAATATTCTTGGCAAAAACTGAAATCGCAAATTCAACTGCAAAGAAACTCTTCACCTTCCCTTTTGGAAATTGTACCCCCCCCCCCATCATTGCAGGGTCAAAATGATCATGATCCCGCCATCTATCTCTCTATTCTTTTAGCTAAAGTTGTTACAAACTGACAATACTGCACAACAGGCTCTTGCACGTAATGGTGTCTGCTATGGTTGGGAAAAACCAATCAGGTCACCCTCTATGATCAGAATTAATGTCAGTATGAGAAAAACATAACAATATATAACAATATGTACCATATCAATATACATGTCACCATAGGTAAATAAACATGCCCACTCCAAAACAGAAGTTACATACAAGTTAGCCATAGCTTTTTGCAACATGATAACATGTTCAACTGCATCTTTTCCATCAAAAGATTATTATAATTTATTGTCTTAAATGGACATTCAGAGATCTGTAAATCCAGAACTACACCATTTATTTATATTTCTTATTTAACCTGGGCTGACCTTTCAATGCACTATAGTCTGTCCACATAGAAGTACAAAGTAAATAGACCTCGGAAACTGGAGGTATGAGAATAATTATTTCAGCGCAATGCTTCTTTGGTGCGCCAACTGCTGCGCGATTTGTACACCACGATCTTTACGCGTCGCGTTGCGCTCGCATTTTACGCAAAGCATCGACCCCCGATGCCACATATTTGGTTTGTACTTCTAAGTGGACAGACTGTAGCAGTTGTTCTCCAAATGTGCCCATTCCCAAACATGTCACTGTTTTTGCACATTTAGAATGTAGTAACAAACTCCTACAGTGAATATTGTAAAGCATCAAATATTTGTGTGCATGAAAATTTTGTGAATTTCGGGAGTCATTTGTGACATTTTCATGCACATTAATATTTTTCTTCCAGTAGACCTGTAAGGAAATGTACAAATTCACAAAAAGGAAGTCCGTCCAAATCCAATAGGAATGCAGTCTCAAAGATGGATTAACCTTTCAGTTTTCTTCATATTTTGCTGATATTTCTAAAAAGGAAATGTTTCAAGTATTTCCCCAATACATCAACCATTTTTAAGCAACATCAGATAATTTGTTCAGTCCTTGACAGATCTCTGAGGGTCCTTTTAAGGTCCTTTTAATTAAACAGTTTGGCACATATACAATTACCCCATTGCCCATCGATACCTTATAAAGCTGAATAAAAGAATAGCATTTTTTTAAATTATTCTTTTACATTTTTTCAGTTTTCAATATTATAGTGACAAATCGGCACACATGAGGGTTCTTTGTGATCAATTCTCACTTTGTGCTTTTCTTTGCATCACAACTGGCCATTACTTTGTCACTAAACTAAATTTCTTCATTGTTCAGTGTCATGTGCTGTGCATTGAGCATGTACATCACAAACGTGAACACAGAAGTGATAAACAACCCATCCATCAACAATCATGAGAACAAGATGAGAACATGGGTTGATCAATTGGTCATTGAACATGTAGAAGAGGTGAAGTCTCAGCCCCTTCTACGCGATCACCATCATGTACCGGGAGCTCTGAAGGGAAATTTATTTTAGGGAGTTTCGAGTACATTGGGGTCTTGTTATAATCTCACTCGAAAATTCAGTCACATTTCACATAAAATAGGAGTGGGACTATTAGGGCCTGTTTCAAAAGCCTTATGATTGATATACCATTTCAACAACTCTTCCTATACCTTTGTACAGGAGCCAACCGTTGTTAAACCGTGAAGAACCCACACTTTTACTGTAGCATATACGCGAACGCGAGCGAGACTACGTGTTACGCGAGAGCGCGTAAAATTCGTCATGCCTGGAACCTTTGTGCGTATGCCAGCTTACAAGTTGAATTCAGTATTTTTCAGGTAGCGGCTAAACATTGCCGTTTTATTATGTAGTTTTATTGCTGATATCAAAAGAGAAATCATCGAAGTTTTTGTAAGGCTGCCTGAGTGGCAATGATTAACTTACATTCCTCGTAAAATAATCGTGAATTATACGATATTTAGCTTCTTTTCGTTGTTGAAAGGGATTCAATCATGCTTCACCGTTGTTCATCACCGTTTAACAACTTTCAGCGTCTGCGTGGTTTACTTAGCTCGGGCAGCTAAAGCTGCCCTCGCAAGTAAACCACGCAGACTATCTTGCATCGTTGTTAAACGGTGATGAACAACGTGAAACATGATTGAATCCTAAACATAACCCCTCATTAAATCATTTGTAATACATGTATCAATCGTAAGGCTTTGTGAAATGGGACCCCAGTTCAATACAGTACCTTTCCAACTGACAGGAATGTTTATTAGTTTACAAGACAAAGAGAAAGATCTATCAGTGAAAGTCAAATATTTTCTTTGTACTGCTATTACAAGTGAAATACTTCCATTTTGACAACATGCATTTCCAATAATTATGGGTTCAATTTAATCACAAACCTGGTTTTAATTGTTTTATTGGAAACTGGCTTGATGCCTATTTTTTAATACCATGAGGCATTGGGAGTTTTTGCATCTTAGGACCAACCAGTTTCTCATATTCAATAACTATAATAAACAGCATGAAATAGGATTCAGCTGTATATTCAAAACAATATGTGCCCAACATTGTGGAGTCAATTTTGAATGTTAAATGCATGGATTTTGATGTATGTATTCAAACTGAAAACCTATGCTAGAAACTCTGTTAGGTCAAGCAGTAGGAATACAGATTCATTTCATATCTTAAAAACATGACAAACCTTTGGACTAAGACTTTTAGTTAATTGAACACATAATATAAATGTTGTAGAATTTACTTGGTGATGCATTTATATTGTACTCAAAACATCATTGATTTTTGTTGGAAGTCTAAACTGATACCGTAAAGATTCGCTAATAGCACTAAAAAAAAGTGTTTTTTTAGGCACAACCTAAAAGTTCCCTCCCTTAATATTCCCATCAGCAAAATAAGGAAACAGAACCTTTATTTCAGAAGAGGGAGCTCTCTATTTGCATGTGAAATTTACCCAAAGACAAAGGAGCCCAAGTGCGCCATTAAGGTGGTACTACACCCCTTGATATATTTGTGACTATTTTTGCATTTTTCTCAAAAACTAATAAAACACTGGTAACAAAAGTTATGTATATTATAGGGGCAAGGAATCCAGTTACTACACTGGAATTTCAGTGACTCAAGACAAGTAGTTATTGATCAAATATTGGTTTTCCCTCATTTTTGACTGTAACTCCACAACTATTGTCTGTGCTGAAATAAAATTTTCAGTGCAGTAGTTGTAGTCCTTGCCCTATAATATACATATCTTACTTGTCACCAATGCACTATAATTTTGAGAAAATTGCAAAAAATAGGCACATAATTGCCCAGGGTGTAGTACCACCTAAGCTTAATCTTTACAGTATTACAAGCCTGACAAGTAGAACCTGCTTTTTTCTTAGTCAAAGACCATGCAAATACAAATGAATCTTTGATCAAAAAAAAAAATCAAACAAACTAACTAACCTGCCCCCAAATGTATCGGTCTTTTGTAGATTCAGTGGACAGTCTATGACTAAGGAAACAGCTTATTCTATAGTCATTTTACTAATACAAGAATTATGCTTTGGATATTCTAAGGATGAGGTAGAACTTAATTACTCTAAAGCTACATTGATTCTTAGGTCTAAAGGATCAGAAATGCCCACTAATACACAGTTCAGTACAAGTTATGATTGCCAAATGCTAAAGCAATAATAAGAAAACAGATAACATTTTCAATATATAGCTGATACAATAAATATACAGGAATTGTTGACTAACATGTCGAGGGGTCAGTGACACAAAGACGTAACTCCATTTTTTTTTCCGAAAATGAGATTTTGATATCAAAATTTTCAGAAACATGAGCACTTTCCAATAAACTCATTGAAGTAACTCCATTTAGCACCCCACTGAAATCAATGACCAGTGAAACAGATTTAACTACATAAGTCAATGTGGACCATTATCTTTGAACTTTTTCTCAGAATTGCCAAAATGGAGTTATGTCTTTGTGTCACTGACCCCTCGATGTATGGATATTGGAAAACATTAAGTGTAGATATATATATAAAACAAAATGTATGCAAGGATGGGTGCCACTTATGAGGAATAAATGATGCAGATGATGATGAAGGTATTGCTCTACTATACCAAGCTCCTTACAACCAACCAAAACAACAGCCGACAAACCAAAAACATGAATAAATTTATCCCAAAGTCTTGCACCATTTACTCTCCTTTATGACAAACATTAGAAACAAAAATTTTGTAACAGAAATGTCAGCCTCTTTCTTACAAATAATACATTGTGTTTATGAAATGCAATCAGGTTTTAGCTCAACACAAATGACCATTGTGTACATCCATATCAAAACGATGCACTTGTCGGCTGCTACATGTGTCTCATTTCACGTAGGCCTAATAGCTGGGAATAAATACCAGACTCATCTCAAGTGGAGGTGACTTCCAATCATCCCCAAGTCATAGGGTTAAGGAATGTTCTTTGTATTCCTAAACCATGTGACTTTGGATCATTTGATGTGACCTCCGCTTGAGATGAGTCTGGTATTTATTCCTAGCTATTATGTGAAATGAGACACATGTAGCAGCCAACAAGTGCATTGTTTTGATATGTATGTTCCCCTTTTGGACTGTTCAGCTCTAAAAGACCCCTAAATTTGATCAAATCATGGCTGAAAGGCCCTTGATTTTGATATTTTCAGCTGTAAAAGACTCCCAAATTAGTCATTCCCCTCACTTCTGTTTTTTCCAGGGCAATTTTCAACCATAAAGCCAACAATTTCTGATTCTTGATTCTAAAAGGTTGCAGCTCCAAAAGACACCCTTTTACCAACACACTGTCAGATCCCAAAGATCCATCATTTCCAGTTCCACTGGGAGAATACTGACCAAAAATGATAATGCATCCCCTCCCCTGGGTTTTAGCCATTCACCCTTTTGACTGCTATTGATGCAGATTGTTTAAAAATAATAACAATTACAATTTATCTTGGTTTCAATTCTTTCTCATTAATAAAAATATGTTTTTTAAAATATTCTTGATATTTTCAAATTACAATGGCAAATACAACAAAAGTATAAAGCAGATAGATATTTGGATAGCAACATAAGATTTATATTGAAATTTAAGATAATTATTATTGAGCATTTTGATATTACTATTAACAGTAATTGCAATTATTTTGGCAATTTGAAAGCCCTGTACAACTACTAGTTGTGCTTAACAATATGAAAGCATGGGTTGGATTGTGTGAATATACATAATGTACAATACAATGCAAGTATTAAGTAAAGAGATCCAACTTAAAGAGTGTCGACTCAGCCCTGTTTGCACATCACTCAGATTATTTTGCCATACACCCGGTCAACTTTGATATAAAATAGGATCAATTTAGCCCATATTTATTTGTTTAGCTTTGAGTTTAAGTTTGGATTCAATATTTTCACAAACTTGGCATCATCAAAACATAATAAATGAGTTAAAGTGCATACTTATATTAATTCTGTTCTGTATCTAATGCTTTGTGCCAATAACTTGTGCCAAGTGCTATGCAAAAACATCTTTGTAATGTTAAAGCAGATGCAAGTTATTCAGGATTAGTCAATAAATAAAGAACGTACACTATTTTGGTCTCCAAGTATGACAAACCAATACGGCAAATCACTGGGCAATTCTGAGTTCAGCCCACAGAATTAGAGGAGAACTGGGACTTGACTCTGATCTTGTTACAGGCATGGAGCAAAAATTGGGGGTATTCGGTTTCCCTCTGAATGTGCTCGAAGCTCATGCAAGCACGACATAGATGATGGGCACATTTGAGAGACGCATTTGATGTGACCTGCACGCAAGTACCAAGATGCTTCAGATGAGATGCAGACTTGTTTTTGTTCGTCTCCATGCACCGTCGGCAAGGACCCGAATACCCCCAATTTACTCCCCCATAGCTGACGGCGCGATTATAGATGGTGGTATAGCGAGTCCTGGTTCTCCTTCTATAATTCTGTGGTCCAGCCTCTTTGGGTCTAAATCTCTTTAACATTACTAAACAAACAACATTGGGAATTCGTTCTGGTAAAACTACCATTTTCAAGCTATGCAAGACACTATTTCGGAAAGCATTCTTTCTTTTGGTGGGTGCATTTCAATGAAAACCCTTTGTAAAGGTATAACGTTAAATCTCATTAATCATAAATGGTTATCATTGCTAATAAGACATAGTCCATATTAGTACATCGCGTCATTTTATGCAATAAGTTGTCAAGCATTGGCTATATCTCCAATAAGGTACACCAAAGCAACAATAATTGATACACTTGATATAGCTAGTAACTTTGACACTCAAAACACAATCAGCTCTGAAAATATACCCTATGAATTTTGAAAACAAGAAAATACAAAGTATAACTCATGATATACCACTTTTGCAATTAATGTCACTCTTAAATGCATATGATCAATATGCACAATTGCACAAAAACATAACAAAACAGTACACTATACAAATAAAATTAAGTGGAACATGCCAAAGTTTTGGTGGCTTTCATGCTTCACATTTTGCAGGTTTTTGAGTAATTTACTACCCATTTTTGAGCAATTTTCTACCCTTCCATTTTATATAAAAATTTTTGATAATATAATAGTAAATAGCATTCTTTTACAATCCAGCACAAACAAAAACTGACTTTCAACATAATACAATTGTACTGTAACATAGTAGGTGATAATAGAGTACCAAATGTAAATACAAAATATTATCAACAAAATAATGTCATACACAAATAGGATATAATAAAGATAACTGGAATGGAAGTACCACAAAGACATTATCAATTGGAAAACTGAAAATATTTACTGAAAAGACATATTCATATAGGCTGAAAGTACACTACCAGAATATTATTGCTGCTGACCCCAGCGGTACACAGCTGCCCAGCTACTTAGTGGCTACTCCTGAGTACCTGTGTAGTACCAATCCAGTACCAGTGTGTATACTATAATACATGTAATGCCAATATCTGTAATCTGCAGTACCCACTCTAGAGTACCAATTAAGTATTACCTCTGGGTAAATGTGTATCGCTGTGGGCAGCAGCAATAGGAATCTGATGGTGTATGTTTATTGAAACCCCACTTCTTCCCAAATACAGCATTGCATCCTATTCAAATGACCAGAATTTGTAGTTTAATAATCTTTTACAACATTAATCTAAACATTTGGTGGATCTTATGCTGTATTTTGATTCATGGAAACTGATGTGTACCAACAGTTTTGATACAGCCAGAATGCAGGACAAAAGCAACTTGATATACTTTCACATTATGCTTATATCATGCAGGACAAAAGCAACTTGATATACTTTCACATTATGCTTATATCATAGGCAATTGCAAAGAGTGTAGCGTTTTTTATCGAGGTAACTTCTGTTGAATATCAAAAAAGCAATTGCTGATATCTGATTGATAAGTTGACACATGTACCATGCTGTAGCATCAACTTGCAAGCCATGTCGCTATGTCACTAGCCATGACTGAACACACTGAAAGCATTTGATCACCAGCGATTTTTGAATCACACGCTGAGACTGCTAGTATGATAATGTCCTTTACAGTGACAATTTAGTTGCTGTGTGAGTACAAGAACATGTTATGTGAAATACAGTTGAATAGCTGCTTCATGTCAACTGCTTCACAACAGTTATCATAAATTGCTTCTTGACATTTAATTAACCTTTTGCATAATTTGTTCAATGTAATAATATAAATGGCAGCTACTACTTGTACACATGAGATATTAGGGAGTTTTCGATTTCCACGACGGATGGTTCTGTGACAGTAAAACACCAAAGTTGTCGTCGTTGACTTTGTAATGCATCGTCATCCAAATTCTATAACACACCAAGCGCCTGACAACCGTTGTGGCAACGACGACAACGTTTAGTGTTTTACCATTCGTCGTGGAAAATCAAAAACTCCCTATTCTTGCACACACACTACATGCTGCTGCCTGTCAACTGTTGTCATTATATCGTCAGGTTTTAAACCCTTTTACATTAAGGCTAAGGATTGTCCATCCTGCTGATTGTGACTTGATGTAATGACAAAATAATTATGTGCAGCAGTTGACTTCACACATGACAGGTGCAGTTACATGTCTAAAGCGAATCCTGTCACTGACAAATCAGTAAAAAATAAGTAAGAAATGTTAAAAGGGACAGGAAACATTATTGCTTGTTTGTCCATTGCCCAACTTTGGGTTGCCAATTAATAGCATTTGAAAACAATTAAAGTTTCAGAGTGTAATTGTAACATTGTGGATATCCATAGGGTAACACATCAACAGTTTCTGACCTTCTTGCAATTGCCAAAACTGGGGTCTGTTGGATATAGAAGAACAAACAATCAAATTTTTAGGGCTCAATACAAAAGTACAGTGGGGCTTATAAGAGGGTAATATACAAATTTGTTGAGGTTTCTAAAAATATTCTTTCTTTATGTTCACATTGGCAGTGACAGCCGGCTGCTGTAGTCAGCTAGGCGGTATATGGCTAGACTGTGTGGTGGATGGCACATGATGGATTTACTGTCAGTCATTGAGTAAATGTACAAAGCACACTGGGAAGACACCTTTCCGATGTGGATGACCTTCGACCTCACCAATCTAATAAGGAAAGAATTAGATTAAAGAAATTGTTCATTAAATTCAGAATATAAACTACAGTATACCCTATACACTGTAACAGTAAATGAAACCTGAAGAGGATATAGACTATAGTGTGTCTTATCTAACGTTGAGAGTAACGCCATGTTGGATATCACAGTGGCAGTTTCAAATTATACATGCTGACCTAATCCCACAAGGCGCATACACACAAGTATAAGTGCGAATTAACCGTACGCTGGCAATGTAACAATATAAATGCACTGCCACTGTGATTATGGAGTTACTATCAACTTGAGATGAGACACATAGGGGTGTGAATTCTGTATAGTCTGTGTGTAACACTACGAAAAATCCAACATGGGAAATCCAACTTTATTGGATTGTCATTATTAGAAAATAATATACTTCTGGCATTTACAGCGACAGGTCATAATCAGTGGACTTTGGCGACTTAAAAGCTAGGGCGTGACATGATGTGTGCATATAGCATTAAGCGGGTGCCAAAGCACAACACATAACACTTGCAAACGACTATTTAATATAATATCAAAACAAAAAGCAGGGGAGTGTTGCACCTCCCATGGTGATGGCCCTGTGGTCACTATCATTTAACAAGTTTTCAAATTCAAATGACCAGGATCTTATAAATGGTTTGCTACTTACCCACCACTCAGGATCTGCCTCCCCTGTTACAATAATGGTTTCACCCTCCTCAAATGTTAACTCATCTTCATAATCTGCATTACAGTCATACAGGGCTCTCACTCGTTTCTGCTTTTTCTGAAACTTAACATCATAGATTTCACTTATTTTAGTCACTCACTGAAAATAGGACACAGATACTCTCTTATCCACATATTTCATCTACACTCTTTTATTCAATTTGTTTTGATTGTCACCAAATAAATGACCTAGCTCTCACACAAAATGACCCTGTGCATGTGCAAACAACCAGAACGGTACAACTTGAAGTCAACAAAAATAGCAACTTTGATCCAGTGACCATTTTACATCCGAAATCATATCTTCATTAATTGTTTTATCTCATGAGCTCTTATTATTTTTAAAAGATGTGGCTTTCACATAAGTAAACACTGAATGATTGTTGAAAACACATTTTATATCACCACATTTGTTGGGGCCCACTTTTTCTGGTACAACCTGTAAGAAACAAATATGAATTTATTCAGTCATCATAACCCCACACATACTTACTACTCTTTGAACAAGTTCATTTGGAATGTTAATTTCAACTGTGAAATTTTTTATTATATTCCAAAGAAAAATGAAGATTTAACTCACATTTTAGTGACATTTCACCACTACACTAGTGATTCATCAGACTTGCAACCCATAACATCTGCCTGCCTGCCTGCTTCCTTGTATAGGCAACTCTATGAATTGAGAGGACTCTGTCACTCTATCAATTGGGAATCACTCTATCAATTGAGTGCACTCAAAAAGTCATAAATCATGAAGATAACAACACTATCAGATGGCTCAAAGAAGCCACTTAGATCCGACAGAAGGAGACATAACAATTTAAACATGACAAGGCAAGGGGGCTACACACTCAACAACATCTTTGACCTATTCATTACACCATCTACGGCAATTCTTGTTGCCTATAAAAGGAAACATTCAGATGTTATGGGTTGCCAGTCTGATGAAACCAATAGTGTAGTGGTGAAACATCACTAAAATATGGGTTAAACATCTTCATTTTTTTTTTGGAATTGTTCAAAATAAACAAAATGAACAGATACTTACTACTGGTTTTGCATTTCTAGGCACTGGCATCGGTGCTGATTGATTATTGCTGCTAATCTCACTGGATGAATTCAAAGAGCTATTTGGTCGACTACTTGGCCGACTATTTGGCCTACTATTAGCTTGACTATTTGGTGCACTATTGGTACTGGCGGCACTCATGGGTCTACTACTGCTACTATTATTACGACTACTATGATTGCTTGGGTTGCCATCTGTAAAAACAAACAGAAATCAAGTAACAATGAATTATATATAATCAACACCATGTGTGCGCCATTGTAGTTACATTTCATGCCTCATGCTTTTAAACATGTAAGTCATCACAGATGAGGTGTCAGCATTGTTTATAAACACACAGTAAGCATTTGAAGGCCTATGATAATAATAATAATAATAATAATGGAGGGTTCTCAGTAGGCGCGCAATCTTCAAAAGAACTCAAGGCGCACAAACAATAAAGACAAACAAGTTACATATGTGAATCCGAAAAGCACGAAGAAAAGATGAGTTTTAAGTTGCTTTTTGAACTGAGTAAGCGAATGTGTGTTACGGAGGCTGTTTGTGAGTTCCAAACAGCCGGGGCAGCGAAATGAAAGGAGCGTTCACCAGCCGATTTTAGATTTACACAAGGAGATTTCAATAATCTTTCAGTAGAAGATCAAAGTGATCGAGCTGGTTTGTACGTGCAGAGCGTAGCAGACAGATAAGTTGGTAAAGTATCTTCAAAGTGCCGAAAAGCAAAAACAGCTAACTTATACTGAATCCGAGATACAAGCAACTGGTCCATCAATATGCTTTAGCAAATAGCATAAGACTAGTTCACTGTTTAATAGGCTAATTATTATTGCACGATATCCGATTTGGTGTGAGTTTTATATGCACAGGCCTTCCCCAAAACCTAATGCATGCACAATATGTCAGCTCATACATACACACACATAATATGAAGCTACATGTATGTACACCATGATTGCAAAGGTTGTGAGCTAAAAGGCCAGGCATAAATAATCCTATAGTTGGTTGGTCTTTGTATACATTATGTTTTGTATGGTAATGACTTACCAGTGGCTACACCATGACCCTCAGTACTGGCTATCCTGGCTCTGGGTAGTAGATCTGGATTGGCTCTGTAATTAATAAAAACACAATATTTTATAGCATAACTAAAAATGGATTGTCAACCAGAGGTTCTAAACCAGGGATTCTCATCGAGTAGTTCTCAACCACATTGGAGCCACAGATTCAAACCTTGGGGTTGCTTGACTATCATGAATAAGATGGGACAATGTAACACAATCTAAAATGGACCTATTTGCCTTTAACTCAGGAACTGTACATCGGAGAAACATTAAACTATAAAGAAAAAAACAGGTTCTGTTCATCATACATTATGATTTATGCTGTACAGTCATCCACATATATCATTAATTATATTGGCTTAGTCCAGATTCTCCCCATGAAATGACACCAAAAGGCCAAGAAGGAAGCAATTTGCTGGAGTTTACTTTGGCTTTGCGTACTAATGTGTGTCATTGTGTTACATACAAAGAGATTAGACTCCAAAGATTATTGCGTGCATGTGTGTAATGCTATGGTAAATCCACAACCTTGGTTTGTCAGGCATGGAGACCCTAATATTGTACCACCAGCATTAATCGGCAAGAGCCCTCCTATATCAATATCAATTAAACGATATTTTGCATCTTTAAGCTTATGCTTTACAAATGTTTGCACGTGTAGTAGTGCAAGTTACCAGCCCAACACACTATTCACACAATGCGAACAAGCATATACTTCAAATTAAAGTTTACAATTGTATACTATTTTGCTCTACATTGATGATCAACACGCAAACATGACAAAGAGTCGGAAGTCTTTGGTACGTATGCACAAAAGAGTTAGACCGGGTCTAAAGTTAGACCTGGTCTAAGTGGAATTTAATATCAGGAGAAAGGACATTTTCCTTTACATTTTCTTAAGTTCTTTTGTATTATTTTTGAACTTTGCATTAGACCAGGTCTAACTTTACACCCGGTCTAACTCTTTTGTGCATACGGACCCTTGGGTCTATAACTCAAGACTGAATTAAAAAGACTACTTTGCGTATGACATCCTGTCAACCAGATTGAAAATGTCGTACAGCACCGGTCAGCACCCAATCAAGCCGCCCCTTTGCCCTGACATCAGATGCAAACTAGTCTTTTTAATGTAATACCTATTCATTGTAACATCCAAAAACTATTACTACAGCTATGCCCAGGCTGTACTATGTAATCTATGATGTACTTACGCAAGCCTTTTCTTCATTTCCTCTATCGTGTTACTTGTATTTGTAGCTATAGTACCTTTGTTTGCTTTATCTGTAAATAAAAGTTAACGTGACATTGTGAAAATGCAATGAAGAACATTGTATAAGTACAGTAATTACAAACTATGTAAGTTATTCTGCTCTCTTTTTAAGTAGCCTTCTGTATACACTAACAAATTGTAAGTTTTAATCAATCAATATGGGAAGTCATTCCTAAAGTAAAAACAATTATTACAATATTTCTATGAGTACCCTGTCAGTTATCACAGTACAGATGCAGCCAGTCACTGTGCGAGTGGTTGAGCTTTCGGTAGATGTGTCTCTGACTTCAGTCCTGATGTGTCATCTCCTGATGTGTCATCTCCTGATGTGTCATCATCAGATGTGTGTCTGACATCATCATCCTGATGAAGTCAGAGACATATATCATCCTGATGAAGTCAGAGACACATCTGATGAAAGCTCAACTACTCACACAGGGACCAGATGCAGCGGTACAGGGCATACTCGTAGAGATATTATAACTTTTATGAATTCCCATTGAGAAAGCCTATCTACATATTTGAAAATAATGAATAAGTTTTGACCAAACATGTTTACTCTATGATTTTGATGTTGCATTTTTCCCATTAATAAAATGCTGTGTGCCAAATATTATGCAACTATCATGGTGTGATATAAGCAATGTGTGGTGAAAGACAACACAGATGCGATTCTAATGTGACATGATGGACACAGGTGGAAGACATGGCAAGAATGATGACTATGTTGAATTGTTCAAAGTGTTTAACATCTCTATTGTTAACTGTACCCAGCAGTGATAATCTGTGAGATGACTGTGTGTGCTTGACAACCCTTGATATGAAAACTGAGTCTAATTTCTTAACATCTTTACTGCTGTGCCACTATTTTATTTTACTATTATTGAGGGTTTCCTTCAGCAGTGATTTCTTTTCACCTACCAGAACCTTTTTCCTGCAGTTTATCACACCACCATATTTCAATGTGGTAATATTTTCTTAACAGTAAAATAATGCTATTTCACTATACAGAGGATGGTAACCACTGCCAACTATAGTCAATTGGTCTTTCTCAAGACAGTAGGTGTCCATGGGTGACACATCTGCAGAACACGATATGGCCCAAAGTGACTGCCCAATAGATACACCATCTTTGATCATGAATGTATCTCACATAGATAATACTGTCTTGAGGAAGCCAAATGGACTATATTTGGTTGATGAAACACATCAGTAATATTACATAATTATTCTGTATTCTTAAACCACTTGTAAATATTTAATATCACATAGTTCACAGTGATATTTCAGGGAATTCTGAAGCAAATTAAGTACCACTGGTTGAGGGTCAAAATTGAATATCACATAGTTCACAGTAATATTTCAGGGAATTCTGATGCAAATTAAGTACCACTGGTTGAGGGTCAAAATTGAAAGTCCTACTATGATTACAAGCGTCATTATCAAATACACCAAGTTGAAATTTTGTATATAATTATAAAGCAAGTGTTATATGTATCCTAAAGATGAATGACCATGACAATTGAATACATATAAAAGCTCTTGGGAGGAGGAAACATGCAAATAAGCTTATCATAAGAAGTATTGATAGCAGCCTAGATTTCAACCCAGCCATGCATAATGAGAATAAGCTATCTGAAAACCCATACCGGGACCACTGTATCACAACCAGATCCATTCCCTTTTGGAGATAAAAATGACACAGACATAACAATACTTTCAAACAATGCTTGGGTTAAAGTGGGGGCCACCTGTTTATTTGCAAACTTTGCCAATGGTTGTAAGTACACACTTTAGGGGTATAAATTTATCCTTTCAGACTCTAACATATCAAGCAGAAGTTTATTGTCTGTATTCAAGGTGTTGATAATATGTATGCTTTTTGCTGTTCTGAAGTTGAAGTGTCACTTTCGGATCAAAATTAATCATAAACAGCTTCAGTTACGTCCACCTTTTTGGTACGGATCAATGTATAATACAGGCTATTCACCAACAGGTTAATTCCCAGAATCACTCGTTAATGAGGACAATCGTTCCATGAAGTGCGCTAGATGATACTGTCACTGACACACACATACTGTGTATTTTTAGTATTTTACCGTCTTCAAATAAATGCTGGCGTGATTTATTAGACATGCACGATCGAACGATCGGCCCTCATGAATATAAGAGAATACACAGTACACAAATAAATCATATGGGGCTCTACCTGTGGGTGAATAGTCTGTAGTAGTATGCGGTATAACCAGTAACTGGCTGATAACTAGGGTAGATTTATATTGCTGTCGTGTCCCCTGTGGAAAATGAATCTGGCTGTGTTACCATAGCAACCTTACCTGGGGAGTCAGGTGTTATTTTCTCTCGTATTGATGTTATTCTAGTGGGTGGTGCTGGGGCTGAGGGACTCACTAGAGGTGGCTCAGAAATCGCCCTCTTGTGTCCTGTTTCTGATGGAGGCCGCGGGGGCGCCCTTTTCTTGACGCATCCTGTGGTTAGACGAGCAAGTGATTTCAAGGGTTGGCAGCAAGTTAGTAAGCAAAGGTGGATGGGCGAATAGGTGAAACGCACCCAATATACAGGAAAATGAGGGTGTGGTACTAAATATATACATGTACACTTATGCAAAATCATAAGCATGAACAATCATATAAACCATCAACAAGCAGCAAAATTGTTTTTAAAAAAAATGAAAAATTACTGGTTTCTCGAATTTCATTTTCAATCCAGTGACAACTATTTTAGTGATTACTCTTTGAATGTGTCCTAAATCTCAACCTAAATATATTTGAGAAATTTTGCACCAGTTTTTAATTTAACAGAAAGAAAAGCTTAACATATATATTACGTATTCCACAACCTCATTTACTTTGCATAGGAATGTATCATATACCCAGTCTGACATAAAATTTAGGACTGAAATCAAAGCTAAGTCACACATGTATACTAACATGTGCACTAACAAACAAACAAACAGACACCTACACATATATAGTAGAGTGTAATAAAAAGCTGATATTAGTCCCAAATTCAGGTCAAACACGGTACATAACATGAAGTGCCATGATGGAATTCTGTAATGGCTCACATTAGTGTGTATGAAATGATTGCACATAAATGACTGCTTTGCAATTTCTGAGCCTTTATGTCATTGCATTAAATTGAGTTCCATAACTGCAGCGTATTTTGTTTGCGCTCATTAATCATACGCATTGCAAAGTAAAATACTGAAACACAAAATTAAAACTTGGAATTTGATGAAATTCTAAATAAAATCTGTGTGATTGTCTACTAGAGTTTCTAAAATATGTTTAAAAGTATACATTTTTAAATGAATGGTACACAAAAGTAAAGGCACTGTTAGACTCACAAAATTCCCTTATAAGCAGCACTTTTTAACATAGTAATGCATGACCCATCACCAATGGATATGAGTCAGTTTAAGTGGAACAGAAGTTAAATAAAACAATATATATTTTCACTGAAATTGCAAACAAAACATAAGGCATTTTTTTACCTCCTTTAATTGCAAATAATGACATTCAACATATAGCAGTGAATCTGTCTCGTTCATTCACCATTTTTGTATTAGGCTATTACAGTTGAAATTCATACACCCTCTACGGAAGACATGACCTTCACCTTCCATACAGGGTGTGTGAATTTCAAATGGGGTTACCTGAATGGGAGACTCTATTTGAAATTCACACTCCCTGTGTGGAAGATTAAGTCATGTCTTCCATAAGGAGTGTATGGATTTCAACTGGAATAGCCCATTGGGGCCCACTCAAACAAGAATGTAATGTGCAATTCGTATTCATGTCTGAGAATGGTTGTAAAATTCACATCCACAACTTGAAAGCTTACCTTTTTAAGGAAAACAAGAAAAGGATGCAAATTTACAAGCTACATGTAAAGATCATCTAATTCACATGATTATCATGCAATAACGAATCTTTCCTGTCTTCCTTCTTTCCCTTTTTTCCAAAACATTGCAGTTTTCATATTATTGAAGTAGTAATGCATTTGATGTGTGTGCAAACCCATATCCAGTTCACTGATGAAATGATGTGCAAAGATTTTCTGAGAATATGTGTGATTTAAAAAGTTCCAATGAAAGATAAGACCCATCTACCAGTATATGTGATATTCGATGAATGCAAACAAGTTTTGATCACTTCACCATAATGAATTGGTCATCTTATATTGGCCAATCAAAATAACAAAGTGAACTTTAAGTCAGATTTCAATATAGAGGCTGCCACCACAAGGATTATTAGGATTTAGTGTTAGCATTACAATGAGGAATCAGATTTGTATTAGGGTTAAGGTTAGAGGTAGGATTGGGGGCAGCATCTCTTATTCGTAATTTGTTTGGAGTTTGTACATCAATCGTGTCAATGATTACTATATCACATTTCAGTCTAAAATACTCTAGCAAAATCATTGTCAGAAATCGTCTGCAAAATCATTGTCAGAAATCGTCTGCAAAATCATTGTCAGAAATCGTCTGCAAAATCATTGTCAGATATCGTCTGCTTGACATTGTTACTGGGACAAAATGCACATGTCTGTATTTTATTACTGACATTCAATACAATGTTATGTTATTTTACATCCACAAACAAATACATGTAATAAACATATAATGGTAGGGGAAAACATGGAAATCTGAAATATGCAAAGGGTAGTAATTAACTTTTCACCAGTACATTTTCAGCAATTTTGTTATATAAACTTAAGCAGATTATGTTTTCTTTCATGCTAGTCCCATACACCTTAACATGCTGAAATTATATACATCAGAAGCCAATATAATCATTTTGGCAAAACATTCAATGCCTAAAATACTGATGAGTCAGTAGTATAGGCTGTGGGAAGACAATGGGTGACCCAGGGGGAGGGGGAGGTCTGGTCTTAGTATTTTTAAGGATCATCTTGCTGCATGAATGCTTTACATTACTTTTCAAGAATGCTTTTTGACTCAAACAACTTTATTTTGAAAAGAGTACCAGCATGCACATTCTGATATTTTATTATCACCAAGCGTTGTTCCATTATATAGGCATACATGCTGGGTAATCTGCAGTCAAGCAGCATGCACAGAGGTTTGGGTAAATCACATATATATTACTGCTTAACTGTTTTTGTGACGATTGCTTGACCAAGGTATTATAACTTTGCAAATCCATTAAAAGTGTGTGTGCATTGTTTGAAGTAATAAATAAAAATACATCCATCAATACATAACATGTATTATAGTTTCTGAATTACAAACAATAACAATAATTATTGCCAATTCATATTTTGTCAAATTTGAACTAAAACAGTTTGCATAAGAATTTCATAATTTACCTTAAACTGTGAAGAAACAAAGTATCAAATATATCTTACTGCATTTTACTAAAATATTCATTGTTCTAGCTGCATAAACCTAGAAAATCAGCAACCTCATTTTTGGCAAACCTGATTTCACATGCAGGACAATTATATTATTTTCCATACAGAGAGTCATAGGGTAAAATTCCTGCCTCGATTCTAAAGAACATTATAAATTACAACAGCATTATGAAAATGATAGGGACCCATTTGTTTCCATTGATTGTGAACAATATTTATCACATCCAAATGCCACATTTTATGACATTAGATTCCTTAAAATGACCAGGAATGAATTTCACTTAAGATTTCAATCCACCACAACATCATCATGTCAGCCCATTGTAGTTTTATCATGAATTTCTGTTACCAATCCTGATTACTTACGATGAAGTTTTTTTAATCCAATGCATTGTAAATTATGATGTGTTTGAGTCATGATGCACAGTACATGTCAGTGAAATCCACCTCGGATCTGTTATTGTAATAAGGAGTCTTCTAACTATAAATCCTTGTCAACTCATTTTAAGTAGATCCAGTTCAGAGGCAGTGAGAATGAACTTTTTTTAATATCAAGACATATCAAGGCATTAACCGCTGATAACATTATGGTAATGCTGATGAATTGGCATTACTTATGAGTACTAATTACCTTTGTGTATATTGTGAACATCTTAAATTATCTCTCTTATTCAACCTTACCTTTTCTCGGTGGTACTGGTGGCGGAGGCATACGTTGTCTATCATTCTTGGGCGTTGTCTCATTCGAACTTGGCTTGGAACTTCCTTCACTTTGTGATTTAGATCTAATCGGTGGTCTCTTTGGGGTCCTATCAGACGGAACTCTCTGAAGATTTATGCGGCCGGGTAATGTGCTGCCTTTATTCAAGTCTGGAGAACCTCGGTCACGGTCGAATAGTGTCGTTGGACGAGTCCGCCTCATTGGACTCTACAGAAATAATGTGGTGGAAAGATTTACATAGCTACACACAATAACATATAATAACCATTTATTAAGTAATGCTTGATTTGATTTGACATTGAAACGTCGGTTGTATTTTTGTTAACTTTGTCTACTATCGCTGTGGTTTTGGATTTTTTCTAGTGCAGTGACAGTGTACACCACTCTGGTTTACATACTACTGCATTAGTTTTTACCTTGTCTTTGTCTTCCACACCAAGTTGGTATACCTGGCTCGAATCTTTTCGTATTGTAATAGCCATGTTCAGTCATGTCTGATTTGATTTGACATGGACTGGATTAGAATGTAATGGATTGGAATGGATTCAATTGGATTGGAATGGGTGGGATTTTTATGTATGGGAGTGCATTAAAATATCTTGTATTTTCTAGTGAAATGTGGATTACTATAATCCCATGAAATATGAAAGTAGCTCAGATTTGCCAAGTTTGATTTGCTCATTTGTAGTGTATAATCTATCACCAATAAGAGTTTGGATACTATTTTGTTCTTACCTGTCCTGGTCTTTCATCTAGATCATCATCACTGAAGTCTACGAAATCTTCTCCATCAGTGTCTGTTAAACCCCAAAAGAACTCGACATGTTCACACAGAGCTAACTTGCCTGCTTCACCTTGTCTCAACAACTCCTCACACTGACCAAATCCATACTCTTTGGCTATCGCTAGAGGCGTGTCACCTTTATTGTTTTCTGTTTGAGAGGAAAATTAAAATACATATTCAAACTGAACAGAGAGCAAGGTGGAGAGAGTACACAACTTGATGTGGGAAACAAGTTAATTAAACAACAGTATGAAGAGGAGACAACACACAAAACATGGAGGCACAGAAGGAGGTAAAATTTGATAGCCAGAAGAAAACCCACATCATTGGTGCAACCTGCAATCTTTTCAGTTGTTCACATATAAGACACTCTCTTGTATCATTTATTAATCCATGATGGGTTTTTTTTGCATCTGTCCTTGTCCATTGGATTCATCTGTACCTACATTTTACATATTCAAACAATTATTTTCGCATACTTTAAGAAACTAAAGTGGTCATTGACTAAGCTGATACTGTCTAGGGTATGCACTCTTGAAACTACAAAGTTCCTGTGCTGATAAAAATGGTTTATGGAATGATGTGGGCCGTAGTGGTCAGTGACAACCTGTAAAGTGTGCTGAGGCTTGCAGATCAACATCTACAATCCTGGTCATAATTGTTCGAACACTTTAACATGGGTACTTGAAATATGCCTCCATTCCCCCGATCAATGTTGTTGGTTGTTTTTTTGGTCACGCACCCCTAGAAACATCCAACATTGATTGGTGGTGCAGGGGGAAGGTAGTAGGAAATGGTTCAGACTTCACACCAAAGAAAGCAAAATTTTAATATGTCAAGTATATCATAAATATGGTCTCAAACAGTCCTACTTTGATACAAGTGTTCGAACTTTTTTTTTTCTTTTCATTTGACCTTTGTACTCACCTATGTTGACATTTGCCCTTCCCCTCAATAACAGCTTGATACTCTCTGGTTTGTTGAATTTTGTTGCGATATGTAGGGGTGTATCTCCAGCAGTCGTTAATTTATCAACATCTGCATTATTCTGTACCAGGAAATCTACGATATGCAGATTGTTATCATCCTGATGCTCTATGGAAAGATGAAGGGATGTTGCACCATTTGTCTGTATATAAGAGTAAAGAAGTATCAGCAGAGAGGTTATATTATGGGATCCTGGCTCCAAATATCTTGTCTGTAATGCTAAGATAAATCTGCCAGGCTGATCAAATGTTGTACCACCTGCATTTATTAGCAAAGGCCCAAAACTGAATTTTTATTGATGTCTTTAAGTTTGAGTGCTGCAAAGGTTCACACGTGCAGTTAGCATGTGATTTCACCACAAAGCAGTATGTGCACAACACAAATCACAATGCATTACATGCACAACACAAACATGAATAAACTTTAAATTGAAGATTACCAGGAACATGGCAAAAATAATCTGGAGGTACACTATTTTGCATTCCATGCTTGCATAAGTGACACATATAAAAATGAGGAATACAACAAGCTTGCCAGTTTGCTCAGAGTCTGGATATGAACTGTGGTAAGAATAATTAAAGCAATAGAATGTATTTGATCCAAATGAACATATCAATATGACTAAATAAGCCTGGAAACAATATCCACCCCAAAGAAGAGAAGCAACACTCTCACAAACAAACCAATATTTCCACAATTTCATATGCATTTTTAATTTTACCTGGGAAGCAAAACTACCCTCAATGATATTAAAAACTTTTTGAAAATTATTTAGTCATAAAAGTAAGGTCCCGCAAGTGCTTACTGTGACATATTAACATGGGATTAACTATGCCCATTGTGTTATTGAATGCTAAGAAAAAATATCTTTCACAAAGTCTCCTTATAAGAATCAATTACCTGTTCAGGAAGTACTGCATTCAAGTCTGTTCCTTCTGCAAATACTTTGATTAGTACCCCTATCTCTGATAATAGTACTGCTTGTAACAGATCCTTCACTAGTGTGTCAGTGTTACTTGTAGTCCGTAACACATATTTCTTCTGCTCATATTTGGCTCGGATAAACTCTCGTCTTTCCTCCCTGTAAAATAAAAACAAATTTTTTTAGAATTGGTCAAAATGGAATGTTTAATTCAAATCAGCTTGCAGCACAAATCTCACAGTTATACAGAATATAAAAGAATGCATAAAAGGCAAATATAAATAGAATATCCAGAGGAAAACTATCTTCATGAATAGCATACAAATATGATGGCATTCACTATAATTGACTTTTTTTCTTTCTTCAATAATATTCCGTAACATGACATCAGATAGTAATGAAGAAGAAATTTAGCACATAACATTTGCTTTCCCAATTTTTATCATTGTCATTGCAAAATCAGTTACTTTATGAGTTAAAGTAATCAACCAATACAGGTATCTTATCATATTCAACATAACTAGCACGGGTTTACAACTTTTGATCTAAACATGAACGTTTTAAAAATTTTCAGATGATACAAAATATACTCCATCATTCATCAGCAGGAGTTAGACTGTGATCGGTATCACTAGATCATGACTGGCAATGATACAGTGCACCTTTACTGATGAAAGATGGAGTACCATGCCAAGGTAGAAGTAAATTTTTTGTTTTTGGATCAAAGGTTTTGAAATTCAATTATGAATTCTACCAACACAGATGAACTTTCATGAGCACTGAAGGTTCTTGTCAGTAAAAAGTGAAAGTGTTCATGCTGCGTTCCAAGAGCTACTGTAAAAATAACAGCACGTAAAATAAAAGTATAGGGTTAGGCTTAAGGTCCGTTCATACTATGCCTCAATTGCTTTGCGGTGCGTTGCTGCACTGCAAAATAGTGCATTGCGGTATCGCAATAAAGTTAAATATATTTTAACTTGGAAATGTGACGAGTTGCACTGAGTTGGGGCAAAAAGTAATTGATATATCTGGAATACAACGCAATGCAACTCAAGTGTATTATGGACCATTAGACACGGTCATTGTAAAATTTGGTACTTTACGATTAATACATGTATCCCTTTGAAACTAATTAGCACTGCTAGTGCTTTTAAGTAAGTTATGTAGACGCTTTTGATTTTTACATATTTCTTTGTGTAATTCTGAGTAATTGACATGTGATTCAAGGGTTCCTATTTTTAGATTTTTGTGTTTGTTAGGGTATTCCTTTAGCATCACATATCATTGTTTTTATATTTTTATTGTGCAATACAGGAATAAACTCACATAAACAAACCTATTCTCACTCTGTGAATATCTTCATGCACCTGACACTAGGGTTGCCACATATTGTCATCTCAAATGTCAGGTCAAATCACCAAACGGTGCCCAATATCTCTTGGATTTAATTTTATGTGACAGAAAACTACCAGAAATTGCGGTAGCAATTGTCAAAATAAAAAAATCTTAAGCATTGGTTTCTATGGGGTAGGAAACGGTCAAATGTTGATGTGCAAATCTCTTAAATGTCACCCAATTGGGTTACCAAAATGGCGAGATGGTAACCCTACCTGAACCTGACGCCACAATGCAAAAGAGGTATCTGGCTACACAGTATCTTTCACACACATAACACTCACACTTTGGCTCACTTGAGTCAATTTCCCATTCAGGTGATATGTTAAGTTCTGGTAATGAGTTTGTTTCTTAGCACTTTGAAGATCTGGCACTTTGACAATGTTGACATACTGCTATCACAATACGAAACCCATTGACTGTGCAGACATGCATGCATAACCACCTCTTCAGCTAACTTACATTTAATTCTTTTCACAGATTAATTTCATTTTTATTTCCTCCCTATTTAGTCACTGTGAAATAAACATATTTAAACTCCATTTCTTCAGTGAGATCTGAAGCTCGCAGACGACATATAAATAGCAGCATCTTTTCAAAGCGTCAGTCACAAAAACAGCCTTCAATAACCTACCAATATGACTACGAGCAATACTACAACCAACGCAACTGAATCACCCTTCCCAGTTTATATCTTGAATGTCTCGTACTGGGAACAAATTCTTCTTGCAGTCCTACTAGGACTGGTATGTATCACTGGACTTATTGGCAACACCCTGATAATTGCTGCGGTAACTTTTTCAAAGAAACTGCAGACATCGACTAACGCATTTGTAACAAGTTTGAGCATAGCTGACCTGCTGACATCCTTCACACTTATCTGGTATACTGTCGGTACTCTGGGCAAAAATGAATGGCCAATACCAGGGGCCTACTGGATTTGCCAGTTAACTGGGTTTATGATATATGTATGCACATTAATCAGTTTGTGGACTCTGGGTGCAATTGCTGTAAATCGACTCATCCACATCACAAAACCTATTTGGTACCAGAAGATATTTACATCCTGGAAGCTTGCTCTTCTTGTGGCGATACCATGGGGCATCCCAGCAGCATGCCTTCTAATTCCTCTTGCAACTGGAGATGTTGCTTATGGGTATAACAAACCTGCACTAGTTTGTGCTAACAATGGGAATACAGACGTGTTCATTGACCTTGTTATAAATGTAGTTGGTCTAGTGCTTCCACTCATTGCAATAGTTGGAAGTTACATCGGGATCTATGTGCATGTCAAGAAACACTTTCGGGAACAGAAGCAACATTTGCCCCAGATTTCTACCCGCTCTATGGCTGATAATTCAGAAAGTTACAGCACACAGAATTCCACACTAGAACTTACAATCACCGAAGAGGGCAATGATCCCAACAGTGCCATGGCAGTTCGCAGAAGGAAACAAATATCCAAACAAGAGATCATGATCACCAAGAATCTCTTCATTGTTTTCATTGTTTATTTCGTCTGTTTTATTCCATACGCCGTCTTACTATCAATTACGAGTTCTACCAATACCGGACACATCCGATACTATGTCAAGTTTGGACCTATAGCTAACAGCGCCATCAACTTCATAATATATGCAATGAAGCATCCAGATTTCAAAGTTGTACTGGGACATATGATGAGGTGTTCCTATGCTGATATCCCAAAACCTTCACCAATCCTAAAATATCTACTTTCAAAGAGGAACTGATAACTTTGCTCTATTAACTTTTTACCTATTTGGCATCATCTTACTGAACATACTTTGTGGTTGGCCCAGGTGTAAAAACTTTCATTTGTTAAAATCTTGACTTGTAGTGTTCAAATCCAAGACTTAACATATGTGAAGATATTTAGTGCCTTAAATTGCAAGGGAAATGATCAGTTATTATGTAACCTGGTTCAACTGGACAAAACAAACAATCATAACTTATGGACAGCATCTTGTAAATTTCAGGCCACCAGGTCTATGGAACATACTTGTTTTTAATTAATGTTATCCATCTTAAAATGTGACCAGATCTGGTACAATCAGGCTAATGTCGGCAATAATGAAACTGAGATAAAGGCAAAAAGTGATGAGAAAAAACAACAAAAACCTTAAGAAAATGGATTAATAAAAGGTTCATAACTTTTAAACCAAGTATTCAAGAGACCAGGGGATTCAACATCAATAACTGCAGGTATTGAGCAAGTACATGTAAGCAATGGTAGTAACTCAATTGACAAAATTTCTGACTTTAGCCTGCATGGATCAGATTGGGTCACAAATGCATCTTTAATTGTGTTGGGTCACATCAACAAAATGATGCATTAAGCAGGTTGAACAGGTGGAGTCCAGTACAACAGATTCTACTAGTTGTCAAGATTATTTTATTGTTTTATATTGTACATAACTCTTACCTGGAACAGAGATACAACACAGGTATTTGTCTAAATCTTGAAAATTGCCAAGTATAGCAACAGGGGATAGGCTACAGGGTAACACCACCCTCAAGTTTTTTTTAAAACTTTTTATACTTCGATCAGCTTGTAAATGGCAGGAATTATCAGGCTTTTACCACTGCGCCGAAAGATAGAACTTCAATTTATAATTTGTAATACTTCTGGCAATTCTCTTCAAGACAATTCTCCAAATAAAATACATTGATATTAATCTGCATATATTATAAGCCCTGCCAATTATAAGCTGATCAAATTATAGGTTAAATATCATCCAATTCCAGAAATGTTAACAAAAAATCCAGAAAAGTTACATCTCTGTGTGATGGATGATCTTACATTATGGTGCCATATAAGTCCCCAAAATTAGTTAGTTTTCAAATAGTGAATCTCGCAGATGCATGTAAAATGCAAAGAAATTTTGGTATTTTACACTCTGCAGGCATATTTTAATCATCTATATCCTCTTGTTTTTGAGGAATTGGTTGAAAATTATAGTATTGTATCTAGTGATTCGTCAAAATTGACATAATAATATGCTAAACATGTCAAATATATCCACATTGTACTCAGATTTAAGTTCTTAGACAGCAATAATTAAAACCTGTTGATTTATGCACATTTCTGAAAGTAAAGAAAAACTGATTTTTTTTCTGATTTGTGCTGTAATATTGGTTTTAAATGTTACAAATAGTTTGTAAAATTTAAAATCTCCCACTTGTAATGTGTCAAATCATTTTGGTATCTTTCATGTTAAATAATATTTTGGTTTTCATGGGTGTCATTTTTCTCAGCTTTTACTATACTTACATGCTGCTCTGTGGTGTTGGTTTGACTATTTGGTCCATATCTTCTTCATATGTATAATTGAAACCATCATTTCCTATTGTCATTGCAAGCTGCAAGGAAAGATATTCAATATAAGTATTTCCAGATTCAAAATAGTTTTCTATAACAAATTATTTAACACTTCAAAAACTTTCTGTAAGTTAAGTAATCCCTGGCATTAATTTATGAAATAATATAACATGGCTTCAATAGGTACACTGATACAATGTTCGTTATACGCTGCTTGAACCAATCATATTCAAATAATGACAATAGGAATGATAAATTCAGAGTTGGGTAATTCCATGGGTAAAAGCAATAATTTACTTCTTGTTTACCTTTATCTAACTGAAAGTATTTAAGAATGAGAATAAACATATTGGTTTAATAATCTTGCCAAGCATTGTTTGTCTCATGGTTTTTGACTCATGATCAAAAGGTTGGAGAAACTAATCACTTCACCTGTATTGGGCTATTCCACTTGAAATCCACACCCCTTTCTAAGACATAACCATAATCTCCCACATAGGGAGTGTAGATTTCAAATGAAGTTACCCATTCAGGTAACCACATTTGAAATTGACACTCCCTGTGTTGAAGATTAAGATCATGTCTTCCATATAGGGAGTGTATGGATTACAACTCGAATAGCCCATTGCCTCACTCCACCCTAGTGTATAAATGGTCACAGCAACTGGCATAATACTGTGAGGAGTAGTAAACCCCATATCTTGCTATACTAAAATGTATACCCATAATGCTAAGGAGAAACAGATGGACACACTCACATACATCCATTGTTACCTTGGTTACAGCATGACTTTATCTTACTACTTAGTGTGTATATTGCTTTTCCATTAGCAGTCTTGGGCGACAATAAGGACTGTCAAAGTTGACCCAAAACAAAGGGGAGTTTAATGTTACTAGTATAGTTCAAATGCCCTACTAGTGAGTGACAATGCATACTTACCAGTAATTGTGCAGTGCCAACTCTGTCTAATTCTAATGACTGTACCCTTGATATATGTACCCCCATTTCCCTATGTACACCAGAGCATTCTATACATGTTAAGATGCCCAGATTAGTTGACAACCACATGGGATCTGAAATAAAGACAAAATAACATGGGAATTAGTAAGACTGCAAGATCATATCGAGGGCTCAGCGCAACAAAGACTCATCTCCATTAGATACCCTAGACAATGTTATTACCCAGGGGAGCTGATGGAGGTGATTCTTTTGTTGCATTGAACCCTCGATATCAGGTCACTTCAAAATGCCTATTTCATGACACCGTCATCTTTTCTTGTAAAACCACATGTATGTTTTACTAAGATAGTGCACCATGGATTTCCTTTAATCAAACAGGTAACCTATATACTGTAATTACTGCACCAATCAGATGAATTACATCATCATGTATGCGAGTTACTATTAGCAGGCATCCCACAAGCTTCCTGAAACTGCTATAATCCAAGACCTGTTATGTAATCTAGCCTGCTACTAATTTAGCATACTAATTACTATCAGTGAAGTTCAAATGAAATGTTGGGTATTGGATGAAATAAAATATTTTAAATCACATGTGCTGATCCTGTAGTATTTGCAATCTTTGATAATCTTTGACAATCATTGACAATCTTTAATAATTGGAAATTGTGGGGATCTTTTTAGCTGTATGCATTGATTGAAAAGTGGATTGATTTTCACTAAAAAATGTTTTTGAAACATCTGCTGATTTTTTAGCTTTTGATGACTTTTTAGGGTCATTTAGCCTCTTCCAGAAAAAATATGTTGAAAGGCAAAACAATTCCAAACCAAAGTTTTGAAAAGTCTGTCATCATCCGTAGAAAGGTTTTTTTTGTTGCCTTACACACATATAATATATCAGGCACACATACCTGGTGTTGAGCAGTCACAGCATGTATCATTGCCAGACAGTGACCTTACTTCTCTTACTATACTGTGTGTTAGCTCCTGCAAACCCTTATTAGGTACATCATTGGGTGAACTATTATCATCAAATACAGCTTCCAGGGCATATTTTTTGCTATTATTTAACACTGATATCCATTCCTCTGCCTCTTCCTCAGTCTCCCCCATGAAGTGATATGTACGGTCTCCTGTGGAAGCACAAAATTGATATAGTTTTTGATCAAATACAAGAATTAGTACACATTTAAACAATATTTTAAATGTATTCTGACAAAGATCTTCTACGATTACTTTATCAAACTGTAAAATGTCAGGTTTTTAATCAATCCATAATTATAGAAATTCCAATTTTTGAAGGGGATAGGGACTTAAGGGAACTGGAATGAGCGTTTTGAGCGTTTCGACAGTATTTTTTGTGGGACATGAGAGCACATCAGATCAGACCTATCGAATTGCATTCTGAATACAAAGAATGTCTTTCTGATATCAAATAATTTTCATTTTATGAAAATCACGATATAATACAAATTTTATGACAAATTAATAAAATTTGATATTTTTCACATTTTTGAGATATAACAGTCCTCAAAGTAAATTTTATAAATTTAATGATATATTCTTAAAGTGTACATAGCTAGGAGGAAAAGCCGACGATCAATTGAAAATTTTGACATTTCATATTGAAGATATGGATTTTTTTCCCAAAAAGACCTAATTTTTTTTTGTGTTTTGGGAAAAAAAATCCATAGCTTCAATACGAAAGGTCAAAATTTTCAATTGATCGTCGGCTTTTCATCCCACCTACATACACTTCAAATATAAATCATCAGATTTATAAAGTTTACTTGAGTACTGTTAAATATCAAAAATATCAATTTTAATGATTTGCCATAAAATGTGTATTACATTGCGAATTTCAAAAAATCAAAATTATTTGATATCAGAAGGACATTCTTCGTATTCAGAATGCAATTCGATAGGTCTGATGTGCTCTAATGTCCCACAATAAATACTGTCCAAACGTTCATACCCCTTCCCTTAAAGGCATAAACCCACAAGCCTCAGCACACTTTATTCGCTGTCAAAGTGATGTAATAATCAGATTAACTACCATAGCAATGGGGTACAACAATTTTTGATTATATCATGCTGCACTAGTACCTTCACGCGGTACCTCTGCAACCATAGATGTCAAAGAGCAGGGATAAAGACCTGGATCGTAATTCTATAGAATATTCATATCATGCTGATCACTTGCACCTGTAAGATTAGCAGCAGGGTTGTCACCAGGACCAAAAAAGTACTGGTTAAAATATTAAAGGCGAAGCTCTCGCGCCTCGCACTATCTTTTAGGGATCGGGGAATAGGCTTTAATGATGAAATATCATCATCCACTTCCGGAAATGTAAAAAAAAATAAATAATTTTTTATTTTTTTTATTTTTTATGAGTGCCGGACGGCCCGTCCAGTGTAGTGACAACCCTGAAGATTAGTACCATTGAAAAGAGTGGTATTGTATTCAATCTATGATTGCAGACATGCACAGGTGATGAGTGCAACTTGCTTGTAGTGCAGCACGATATAATCAAAAATTGTTTGAACCTATAGCTATGGTAGTTAATCTGATTATTACAGGCTAGGGCAAAGAAGAATCAGGGTATAGAGGAATTGCTACTACTTACTTGCTACAAGATCAAAGTATTTTTGACTACTCTCTTCCAGTGATGGTTTCACCTGACATGTTAACAGATTGTGTTTAGCAGGGCAAAATAAAGTATAGAAGAATTGCTACTACTTACTTGCTACAAGATCAAACTATTTTTGACTACTTTCTTCCAGTGATGGTTTTACTTGACACGTTAATAGATTAAGCTTAGCAGGGCAAAATAAAGTATAGAAGAATTGCTACTACTTACTTGCTACAAGATCAAAGTATTTTTGACTACTCTCTTCCAATGATGGTTTCACCTGACATGTTAACAGATTAAGCTTAGCAGGGCAAAATAAAGTATAGAAGAATTGCTACTTACTTGCTACAAGATCAAAGTATTTTTGACTACTCTCTTCCAGTGATGGTTTCACCTGACACGTTAACAGATTAAGCTTAGCAGGTGGTTTACTACTAGTGGAATGTGATATAAATAAGTAGCCATCTCTGATGTCACATCTCCTCTTCTGGTATACCTTTCTCAAGCCTTCTGTTCTCTTGGATAGCATACCACTCTTTTCTGTGCCATGTGCTCTGTCTGTTTGTAGTTGATGTAAACTGTAGCCTTGTTTATCAAGTGGAGTCTGAGGAGAGAAAATGAAAATGTTCAGCAAAGTTAAGGTATCTTAGTCAGCGATTGCACATAATCAACATTTTTATTCAAAATCATTTTTCCAATACAGAATGGACTGTCAGTGAAATCACAGTTGGCCATAGAACAGACTTCTGAGTTGGTAACCACCAAACTACAATATTTTTGTACTAAAACAAAACATATATGTCAGGCCTAAAAAAATCTGCATTTTGATGAGGTAAAGTGGGGATAGATTAGGCTGTCAATCAGGTTACACATCTTGAAAAGACCGCTTCAACCATACAATTTCAATTACAAATGTTAAGCAGCTAGTCTGAATTTGAGAGTAACGCCATGTTGGATTTCGTAGTGGCAGATAAGAATCAATATGATTACGCGGTTGCGTCGCCAGTGTATGGACAAACCACCTTTCTATGTGTGTGAATACACACTGCAGAATTAGCATGCCCAATTTAATTCTGCTACTGTGAAATCCAAAATGGCCTTACTCTCAATTTGAGACGAGACGGACTATAGTCATTTCTGCGAATCAAGCAATTTTAGGATTCAGCTTGTACATAATAAAACTTAATACAGAAACTAGTTTGCACCAGACGATCCTGTCAATCAAACTCCCCACCACCCATGATTGGTTAGTAGGGATAAAAAATTGATTCATCTGGTGCCTACACCTGAGAAAAAGAAAATGGCCAACGATGTTGGTACTTTTACAAGGCAAAGAGGCACTTTTCTAGGCATCACTGACATGGTGCCTTCAGGAAAGACAGTTTCTTATTACTAAGACCTAATTTTTGAGATGGTTTTGAAGGTGTAAATGTTGTATGTTTGAAGGTATAACTGACAATAGGGCACACTGTTTTCTGCTGTGTTCAGAAATTCCAATCATAATGATAAATCATAAACAAACCTTCAGATGCAAACTAGTATCTTTAATTCTAACTTTTATTATAATACCAGTCAGGGTCTTAGCTAGGATTTGACAAGTGCCTGGTATTTTCACCAAAACTACCTGTCCAAAATTTGACCCGGGAAAATACAAATAGACCTCAGGCCATTCTGGGGGGTTCAATTCAAATTGCTCGAGCTCGATTTATTAGTCAGATCTTGTTTTTAGTTTACAAAAGTTTAACAAGCATCACTTTTAGAATTTGGCATCTGTCAAAGGCATTAATTTTGCCGGTCCCAGGAGCAAACTGCCCATCCAAAATGACAGGCAGATAGGTGGCTAGCTAACATCCTGGTACCAGTATTCTATCTCTCTATCTACACATTCTTACTTCTTTATCCAATGACAATGTATTCTTCAGTAACATCTTGAGGTCTAATAATTGTTTCTTCTCTTCATCATGTCTCAGTTTAATCTTGTGTGTATGGGTGCATAATTCATCTACGTATGAGGTGAAATGTTCCATGGTTTTTACACCATCTACAAAGAAACTAGAACAACACACACAAAAATATTTATAGTTTAATGTGAGTGACTCCTATGTTTAAGTTTGTTCAGCTTATGATAGGTGAAAATTATTCGGTTTTTGTTACTGCGCGCGTAAATAAAGTCCCAACGCACGCTTGCATAAATTCACAAACGCTTGTGCCAGTAATTCATTACGCAACACACAACTAGCGCATTCTATAACAATATGCGGGGTTATAAGTCTTTATTTTTTTGCCTATTATAAGCTGAACAAACTTTAGTAATGCATTATGGTAACATGCATGTGATAAAACAATTTGGGGTGCACATGATCAAACTAATGATAAAATACAAATCCTTTAAAATTAGCCCAAACTAACTGATTTCTCAACAGAGAATATCTAGTGAATACAGGATTTATCATTGCTAAATAAATCATAATAAAATACTCTTTGTTTGGAACTGTGTTGGTTTACCAGCAACATTGCTACTCTACGTCTAGTCATCCATCTTTGATCCAGTCCCTGACTCACTGGCCTGGTTATCTCTAGGATTTAGCAGCCTAATTTATTCCAAAATTCAAGCTGTTCTACAACCAGCTTAATTGGTCAGCGATCTTGAACAGTTAACATTTATAACAGTTCAGCAAAGAGAATCATTGAGTAGGATTGCTGAGTTAAACTGGTGAATTTTTTGTTACCCAAATCCAAAATATTTACTATAGAAACTGAGCTTTCCCCAGCTTGTCTGATGGCTTGATGACATCGTTAGCAGCCAAGTTTCGCTGTAAAAGCAGTGGACCAGTTCATCTGTGATCAAGCCATCAGACAAGATGCAAAAGCTCAGTTTTATAAGTAAAATTTGTTGGATTTGGCTAACAAAATATTACCAGTTTATTATCCTCAATAGTTTTTCTACCAAAATTTTTCAAGTTTTCAAGAGATTCTTCTTAACTAATTTGTTTGAATCTAAGGAGGTTCTCGTAGATATTTTGAGCCTATACACTAGGCAAATAGAGAGAAATTAAAGATTCTTGTAAAATGCTGTTGCCAGAATCAAAGTGGATACTGGCAAGGTGAAATGAAATTTGACCCGTTTTGGTATCACACCCCTTAAGTGCAATAATTATTCCCTTTCCTACACTTACTTATTTTCTGCTCTGAAGTACTCCACTAAATGCTGTATGAGTTCTACACCCTTCTTGGCTTTGATTTCATTGACTTTTATCAGATACTGCAAATCAACAAGACAAAATAGTGATTACAAGTCAAATCCATTTTACTTTAGAAAGTATGCTTTAAATGCCCATAATTAATGTTTCAATGACACTCTAACTAAAAAGGTCTGCATCATAGCGAAAGGTTGCGACTCATGATGATCCCAAAGTTGTAGGTTCAAACCCGGGCAGTGCAATCATGTTGTGCACTTACACAAGGCATTTTACCTTACTAAGGAGGGAAATTGTCCGGCTGTACAACTCCCAGACTTGACCGGGACGTGAAATATATGCAATTTGAATGCCAAAATCGTCCACTGTGTTAATTTTGATCTGAAATGTGATGCACATGTACATTGCAAACTTGGTAAATTCTGTCCTGGTATTTCAAGCCGAGTGGCAACTAAGTCCTTCACTCAATTTGGTAATGTGCTGCGAAGGAAGGTAATTAAACAAACTTGTGCACAAGGATTCAGTTGCATATTATACCTACCAATGATTCTTCCCAAATTCCCCATACATCTTTAATATAACTTGCAGCTCACATTAGGCTTTGAAATCAGTTCATGACAGTTTGATTTCTAAAAGAATAATTCAACACAAGCTGTGGGCTGCAAGCCCTAGTAAGAAATCATAGTACATGTATCTTAAATAAGTACTTACTTCACACATCTGAAGCTGAAATAATCTTCTTTCCTTTTCCATCTCTTCTGCTACCTGTAATTATAATTATGAAAAAATGTTCCGTAAATATTATATACTTGAACCTGAGGCCTGCCTGCACCCAGTTTCGCATACACAATGTGCGTTCGCGTCTTCCAGGATTGATTCATTCACTGATATTGGTCTAATTTTCCGACATGTTTAGTATTTGTTTCCTTTAAGAAAATAGCAGAAATTCTTTGTAGTGTATGAAATAGGTTAGGGCTCTTTTTGAAATTCCCTTACACAGGAAGGTGTGCGCCATCCTGCAGCTTTCCTGTGCTAGCCTTCTTTTGTTACAATCCTGTGTGATTATAACACTGCAATTAGCCACTTAAATTAGGAGCGCGCTTTCCTGGGTTATGCGATGAGCTGTAGTCAGAGTAAATCTTCCCATTCGTCATGGACCACTTCAAAAGGCAGGGTGTATCACTGATGCATATAATCCATCCGTTTTATGACCGAGCTTTCCTGAGGCGCGCGCTTAGCGAGGGGAATCCTGTCTTCTTTCTGTGTGAAAACATGGTAGGGTATTTCGATATGAGCCCTTAATAAATGCAGAGTTGCAGACCGAGAGATTGAACACAATATTGCACTTGCGCTTAATGTTGATGCGTCTGATGTACTACCCCTCCTAGACGGGCTAGTGCATTGAATGCATCAACATCTCAGCGTGTAGTAAAATTTCTCTCTCAGCAAGTGATACGCATTTATTTACCTATATTAACAAAACAAAATAAATGGAAGTACAAGACTCACCTCATACCCTGATACTGTAGTCCTTATAAGGCCGGCATCTTTGGCTGCTTGCTTCTTCTCCCTCTCTACTCTTGCACTGGGGACAATAACAAAAGTAAAATGGAAAAGATAAATTACATAAATGATTCCACATCTTAAAATATGCAAGACAAAAGTCTTTATGTGAAGTGATACATTTAGGGGAGACACATGTATGGCTTGGATATACATATTAGGATGCTGTGGTGTAATCTGAGGGGGCTTATAACCACCACCCCAACACTACCACCACCCCAACACTACATGTACCACCACCCCCCCTTGTGATACTGAGTTCTGAAACAGAGTTTGCTCCCAGCTCCCCTCATTTATGAAAGACTAGTTATGATGATTACACAATGGGAGCACGGTGGCCGAGCGGAACAGGCTACGACTCGTAATCAGAAGGTTGCGGGTTCGACCCCCGGCGACGCCATCGTGTTGTGCCCTTGAGTAAGGCACTTTATCTCGATTACTCCTCTCCACCCAGGTGTGAAATGGGGAGCTGTTATGAATATTGTCCATTGAGCGCCGCCCAAAGGTATGAGCATGCCTTGGGCATTGTATGGCAGCTGACATATTCTAACGACGGCGGAATAAATGTAAAGCGCTTTGGTACATGTTCACATGTGAAAGGCTCTGTATAAATACCAACATTTATTTATGGTAGTGAGGTTTCTCCATCCCAAGCTCTTTGCCAGGAATACATGTAGGCCTACTATAAGAACTATAAACAAGGCACACAATGAATGCCAACAGGAACTGTTCTACAGGATGTAGCTTTAGTATATGATTGCCAACTTGCATTGCATCCATTTCTATCCAGAATGGTTATAGGCCTCAATATGAGCCACAATTTCTGGTGGCCATTCGGGCTTTTGATCTTAGAATTTTGGGAGCCCACAAATTTTTGCAGGCCCATATATATAATCCACATCAATAGCTATAGAATAGCTTACATGAATTCGGGCCTCTAAATAAGCACAATTTTGAGCACTTGCTCTTACATTTTTGAGGGCCCATATCACAAATTTTTTATCCTCGGACACGCCTTATTTCGAGCCCAGCGATTGAAGGTGTTTCTATGTCATGTAAATCTATCTCTCATAAACTTATATCATATCCTGAAAATAGGAACAATATCATCACAGTCACATGAGACTGATATTGTTTTATCTACTTAATTTTAATTATATACATTGTATAATTCATAATTTTTTCATATGAACCCCTTTCAATATCTTTCTCTTTCTAAATTTCAACATCGATAGTTTTCATCCAGATGTACAACACCGCAACTACCGGTAATAGTATGTTTGACATTATAATTCATGTGTAATGCATATGTGCAAATATTTGTATAGTACTCAATCCATGAGGTATTTTATTACATTACATGCATTGACATATATTGATATATGAAATCCATATTAAGGCATGGATTATAAGGTTCAGCATGACAGACTTTTGTTTTACATCACTGACTCTATACATGTGGTAACAATTGATGATATGTGATGCGATCAGGCTAAATGACCAGGATTAATGAGGCTGGCAAATTATATCCATTTTGAAATGTTGCAACCATGAGGGGAAAATCATCCAATTTTATTATGTGGCTCCTATTAGAATTAACAGCGGCCATCCAAATATTACTTAATTCAGTAATATTACTACATTCCATCCAATGTCTGAATAAAATATATAAGTTTAGAATATGATGGCATTGCATGTATCTCATCTGTAAATTCCCATTTTTAACTTTTAATTCATAATTTTAATAAGCACCCCTGGAAATGACTGACTTCCACACCTGTGCGCTGATAATTTATATGTAGGACAAAAATGATAAAAATCTATTTCAAATCTATTCCAAGTCATGTATCAATGATCTGTGAATGCCCCAGAAAGGGTTTAAGTGAATAAGCTCTACAGTACAATGTAGGTGCTTATGAGGTGATTGCCAGGTTTGTTTGAAGCATAATTCAGGGATATAAATCTTGAGCAATGTTCACTTTCACACTGGAATTTGCATAAAATCAAAATTTTTACAAAAACTAATATCTAATTAGCTTTATCAATGAAGATAATCAGTGGCAGCCCCACAGGGGGGGCATGGGGGAAAATGCCCCCCAGTCAGAACTCTTGCCTCCCTGTAAAAACCAAAAAAGTTCCATTTTTACGGCAATTTTATAAAATTTGTTGATTTACGCCCCCTGAAATTCACTTTGCCCCTCAATGCCCCCCTAAAAAAATATTCCTGGCGCCGCCACTGAAGATAATATCCAAATAACCATTAGCAGTGTGTATGTATCTGCCCACTTGTTAAATTCTCTCTGTTAATTCATGCATAATACAGACATAATACTAGGCTCATATTTGTGTACAGTGTATCTACATTGACACTGACTGCTTAACGAAGCGATGAAATTTAAAATAAATATTCCCAGACCAAATGTCAACTTGTTTGGCTATGAAATAGACATCAGTAACTTGTGTAATTGATTTGAGCAGTATTAAAACAGAACACAAGCTTATAATAAAATTAAGTACAGTTAGTTCAGCTTAATAAATTGGCAAAAATTATTTGATTTTGATGTGCACGTCAATAAAGTCCCAACTTTAATACGCTGATGTAAATTCACATCTATAAGCGCGCACCCGGGGCACTCACATGTTAAGGTGGTGCGGGTATGTGCGGCGCTCAAGGATCCCTTTTTCAGGCTCTCCGGCAGTTCCTTAAGGTTAGCAGCTATTTTAAACTGTTGCGATTTGGTAGTTTACAGCATCTTGCGAATGGTAGTGAGCTTTGGCAAAAATTGCATTGATCATTTCATAGCGAGCGTGTAGAAGAATTCAAATATTACAGATATACTTTTGTAGGTCCTGTGGTTCTTGAGTTATGTTGTAAAGAGGGCTGAAACAACAACACTTTTGTAAAACGTACATAACTTATTCGCAACAATAAATCAAGCAAGTTTTCAAAGTATATGATTTGTAGAATGAACTTTTCCAAAACATTTAAGTATTATTTTTCAATAATATATTGATTTAGACAATGAAAATTATTTTTTTTGGTTGCTTCGACCAACAAAAGATCGCGTCGCCTTAAGCCCCACATTTGGATCTGCTCCAGTTCTTTGAGCCTCAAACTCTGACAATTGTAGCTCTTTAAGCTCAAATTTGGAAATAATTTAGAAATTTTTAGCTCAACAGCCTATAATTTGGTCCTAATTTGAGTTCTTCAAGCCCCTATTTTGCCCGAAAATCAGTTCTTAGTTCCCAAAGTTCGGCGCTCCGCGCCACACTTTTTGGCCACGGTCAAACAACCTTCATGGAAGTTATAATAACAAAATGAGGCAGTGACATTTAAAATAAATATTCCCATATTAAATATTAACTTTCAATTTTTGTGGGTACGGATTATAAATCTATAGGGCTTAATTATGTTCTGGCATCAATATTAGTGGTTTACAAAGTGAAGGGTATAATTTTTAATTATAAAAATTGTGTTTATCGACAATAAGTGATATAGTTAAATTGATTAGAAGCTAGTAGTAGTAAAGTTACATTTAACAAAACACAAATTTAAATTCAGTGACGTGAGAATTAAATACAGTGAATCAATTGCCAAACGAGTGATAATAAATGTCCTGCCTGCCACATGATTTTATTGAAAGTAATGAATGTAAGCTGTAAAATTATCACCGGATATGTCAAATCATCTTTATCAGCAATCCATCATTTAGATCTCTAAGTGTACATTTACGCCATTTGTGTATATGCCTTATTGAGACTCATAAGGGCTCTTTTTGAAATTCCCTTACACAGGAAGGTGTGCGCCATCCTGCAGCTTTCCTGTGCTAGCCTTCTTTGTTAAAATCCTGTGTGATTATAACACTGCAATTAGCCACTTCACTGACTTAAATTAGGAGCGGGCTTTCCTGACCGAGCTTTCCTAAGGCGCACGCTGAGCGAAGGGAATCCTGCCTTCTTTTTGTGTGAAAACGTGGTAGGGTATTTCAATATGAGCCCTAAACATAACTCACAAAGAAAAGGAGCATAATATAGTGATCTGCCTGATGTGCATGGGCTGCAGACAAAAGTTCAGTTTTATATCAAATTAATTGGTTTTTTTTTTCTTCTATTTTCTTTAAATAAAAAAATTAAATACCAGGAACTTTCTAGAATGCTGTCACCAAAAGTAAACTGGCCAATGATGGTCATATAATAGCACCCATGTGAACTGTTTTAAAGTGCTAAGTCAGATGCACACCCACACTTTACAACAAATCATCTGGGCATAGCTGTGACATTTTGTTCTATGGGTATACAATTTTTGTAGGCGCTAATTATTTGTCCGACCCATATACCCTGAAATTTCAAGATCTATGTCCAAACTATATCAATTGAAATGTACAATTTGGCAAAACATAATTTTGCCATGAAAAAATTTATTAGGCTCGATGTAAAGCCAAGCTTAAAATGACCGACATGCTAATTGTTTAAAAACATCTTGTGTGCATAATAAACCTAACAGAAGATGCACATGTACAACAAACTCATTCACAAAAAGCAAGCTGTTGAAATAATTACACCAATATTTTAATTATGAAAAAACCTGGCATGTATTTATTTGAGTGATTACACCATTAATCAGGTCCATGATGCATCCTAGGAGCCTGGTGTAAAAAAAATTCAAATTTGACATTGAAAGTTACAGTTTCCTCCACTTGACTTTAATTTGTTATGATAAATAGTCAATTAATTGCTACTTACTATCAATGTTAATTGTGCTGATGATTAAACAATGCTAATGAATTGATGACAGAGCCTTGGTAATACTAGCAGGCCTATACATGTAGATATGAGCATGTGGAATATCTATTGTTCTCCACAAGCTTGTAGTACTAGCAGTACAAGCAACATTATTGTAATGTATACTGATGAGTGATGGGCATTAATTATTATCAATAATTAATTATTATTTAAATTATATTCTAAAACTCCAACTCCAGAGTGGTTTGATGAAAGGGAGGTGATCCAACCTGGGGTTGATTTGAGTTTCAAATATTCCTGGTCTACTTCTATTCCCAACATCATCATGACCAGGGCATAGAAAAAGGTGGGCCGGGAACATGGGGATGCAGCTCCCAGAAAATCTTCGGGAAGTGGAAGATAATATTTGGGGTTACGTGTAAAATACAAAAAAATTCCTACATTTTCACCAATTTGTATTTGTCATTTTGTTTTGTATAATTCAACTTAATACATCAAAAGGCTAATTTTGTAGCCAGAAAAGCTACCCTAACAATGCTTAACAAAGCTACCCTAACAATGATTTTAACAAAACTGTTTTAACATGCAAATAAATTCTGATATTTGCTCAAATTGGCTAGTTAGTTCCCAGAATAGCAGAATTATTTCTACGGCCTGACATCATCCATCATACCAAATCACTTAAAATTTCATTCATGGTCTTTCCCCATGAATGCAATCTTACGAATCACATATTGGATGCATGCATCATGTGCATAATTACAAACCCAATACCCATGTATTTATCCTAAATCCTTCATCTGTGCTGATGTTAATCCACTAATGACAGTGTTCAGTGTAGGGATTGGACCAATGTTCAGCTGATGAAATATACTAATATTTATAAGCTTCTATGTTTATACCAGTATGGCAGTGCATATTGCACATCATATATGTACTATGTGTCATGCAGCTCATGCTGCTCCCAAGCCCCACCCAAATGGACATCACCTATACTGACTGAGTTCACTGACTAAATATTGGGAAAAGCTGAGATAAATAAAACCTGATAATTAATAAAAGATAAATAAAACTAGAGTCAACAGACGCTGAATACAAGCCGCAAATTGACCCCTATAACTTGACCCCTGGGTTACGGATGGGGTCAACTGCTCTTGCATTGTGCTTAGGAGGTCATAAGAAATATTCCTGGTGAATTTCAGCTTAATCGGAACTTAAACATGGATTTTGATTTTTTTTAAATTTTTGATTGACCTTTTGACCCCCTTAATGACCTTTGACCTCAATGGAAAAAAAAAAACCTATGTACACAGACAAAATGCATTGTTCTAATTTTAATTAAAAAATTCTACTCTGTTCAGTTGTTGAGATAAAAATTCTTTAAGTTATTTAGTTAAAAACAGGAAGTGACCCCTTAATGACCTTTGACCCCCAAAATAAAAATACTATGCATACATCAGGTAACACTGATTCATGTATGATGGTTATATTACTCTGGTCTGTTTACATTTTGAGATAAAAAATTTTGAACTTTTTGGTTTTTGACCGGAAGTAACCCCTTAATGACCTTTGACCCCAAAACTGTAGGCATCCTAAAGACCCTGGCTAGTAGCAATGCATGTGTGCTAATGGCGACTCTCTGCTATATAATTTGTAAAGACAGTGATTTTTTGAATATTTTTAGCTTTCAGACCGGAAATGACCCCTTAATGACCTTTGCACTCAATTCTTTTTAGGAAGTTTTAAGCACTGCCACATGTTGATTCATATGCATGAGTCACATAATCATTGCATGAAATTTGTGGAAGGAGTAGCATTTTTTGTGAAATCACATTTTTGACCATTATAGCTAGGTCAAAGGTCACAGCGAGGTCAAAGTCAAATGGAAGGTTTGGCCTAGCCCAATGGTCATTTGGGTCAACTTTGGTTGAAATCTGTCAATCCTTGCGGAGCTACATGCAGTTGATTGCGGTTGCCAGAAGAAAGAAGAAGAAGAAAGAACTAGAGTCAACAGACGCTGAATACAAGCCGCAATTTGACCCTATAACTTGACCCCTGGGTTACGGATGGGGTCAACTGCTCTTGCACTGTGCTTAGGATGTCATAAGAAATATTCCTGGTGAATTTCAGCTTAATCGGAACTTATACATGGATTTTGATTTTTGAAAATTTTTGATTGACCTTTTGACCCCTTTAATGACCTTTGACCTCAATGTAAAAAAAACCTTATGTACACCGACAAAATGCATTGTTCCAATTTTAATTAAAAATTCTAACATGTTCAGTTCTTGAGATAAAAATTCTTGAAGTTATTCAGCTAAAAACAGGAAGTGACCCCTTAATGACCTTTGACCCCCAAAATAAAAATACCATGCATACATCAGGGAACACTAATTCATGTATGTTGCTTATATTATTCTGGTCTGTTTACATTTTGAGATAAAATTTTTTGAACATTTTTGGTTTTTGACGGAAGTAACCCTTAATGACCTTTGACCCCAAACCTGTAGGCATCCTAAAGACCCTGGCTAGTAGCAATGCATGTGTGCTAATGGCGACTCTCTGCTATATATTTTGTAAAGACAGTGATTTTTTGAATATTTTTAGCTTTCAGACCGGAAATGACCCCCTTAATGACCTTTGACCTCAATTCTTTTTAGGAAGTTTTAAGCACTGCCACATGTTGATTCATATGCATGAGTCACATGATCATTGCATGAAATTTGTGGAAGGAGTAGCATTTTTGTGAAATCACATTTTGACCATTATAGCTAGGTCAAAGGTCACAGCGAGGTCAAAGTCAAATGGAAGGTTTGGCCTAGCCCAGTGGTCATTTGGGTCAACTTTGGTTGAAATCTGTCAATCCTTTGCGAAGCTAGATGCAGTTGATTGGTTGCCAGAAGAAAGAAAGAAAGAAAGAAGAAGAACTAGTGGCAAATGGTGGTCATAGACCACAAACCTAGCTGGGGTATCTGACCCCTGCAAAATGTTCCAAAAATGTACCCCTGGTCATGAAGTTTGTTGTCACCAAGTTTGAGCCCATACCCCTTACAGATGTCCAGAAATTCATTTCTAAGATTTGACCTCTGCATGACCTTTGCCCTGACCCCTGCAAAATGTTCTCCTGGTCATGAGATCTTGTAGGGAAGGTGTGTAGCCATCGGTCGTACAGATATCAAGAAAATGAATATATAAGATTTGACCCCAGATAACCTTTGACATGACCTCTGCAAAGTGTTCCAAAATGTTCCCCTGATTATTAAGTTTGTTGTCACCAAGTTTGAGCCCCGTAGGCCTACCCCTTACAGATGTCCAGGAAATGCATTTTCTAAGATTTGACCTCTGCATGACCTTTGACCTGGTCATGAGATTTGTTGTCACTGATTTTGAGCCCCATACCCCTTACAGATATCCAGATAATGCAATTGTAAGATTGTACCCCTTGAATGACCTTTGAAACCAATTCTGTATACAAGTTATAGGCGTGTGGTAAAGCCGATGCATAATGCAAATGACATCATTGTACTATATAATATGTGGCAGAAGAAGCATTTTGAAGGTATTTAGTTAAATACCGGAAATGCCCCCTTAATGACCTTTGATCCCAATTCTGTTTAGACACTATGGGCACTGGACATAGCCGATACATATGTGCAAGTTATGTAATTGTAGGGTGTGACATGTAGGAGGAGAAGCATTTTGAAGTTTGTTGGCAGAAGAAGAAAGAAAGAACTAGTGGCAAATGGTGGTCATAGACCACAAACCTAGCTGGGGCTTGTTGGTGTTGTTGAGGTATCTGACCCCTGCAGAATGTTCCCAAAATATTTCCCTGTCATGAGGTTTGTTGTCACCGAGTTTGAGTCCCATACTCCTTACAGATGTCCCGAAAATGCTATTCTAAGATTTGACCCCAGATGACCTTTGACCTGACCCCTGCAAAATGTTCCAAAAATTTTCCCCTGGTCATCAAGTTTGTTGTCACGCAATTCTAAAATTTGACCCCAGATGACCTTTGACCTGACCCCTTCAAATTGTTCCCTGGTCACGAGGTTTGTTGTCACCAAGTTTGAGCTTTGAACCCCTTACAGATGTCCATATAATGAAATTCTAATATTTGACCTAAGATGACCTTTGACCTGACCCCTGCAAATGTATCGAATTTTGCCCAGGTCATGAAGTTTGTTGGCACCAAGTTTGAGCCCCATACCCTTACAGATTTCCAGAAAATGTATTTCTAAGATTTGACCTCTGCGTGACCTATGACCCGACCCCTGTAAAACTTTTCCATGGTCATGAAATTTGTTGTCAATGAGTTTGAACCACATATCCCTTACATATGTCCAGATAATGCAATTTTAAGATTTTACCCCTTTAATGACCTTTGACCCCAATTCTGTGTACAAGTTATAGGCACTGGGTATAGTCGATGCATATGTGCAAGTGACGTCATTGTGCTATGTAATTTGTGGTAGAAGAAGCATTTTGAAGTTATTTGGTTATATACCTGTAATGCCCCCTTAATGACATTTGAACCCAATTCTGTTCACACACTATGGGCACAGGGTATAGCCGATGCTTATGGTCAAGTGACGCCATTGTAGAATGTTACATGTAGGAGAAGAAGAATTTTTAGCTGAAATCACATTTTTAGCCTATTTGACCCCTCTGTAACCTTTAACCTACTAAAAGTCAAGTGACGTGTATGGTCGTGGTCAATGATGGTTGTGACCAAGTTAGGTCAAAATCGGTCAAAGCATGTCTGAGCTAGAGCAAAAAATGCGCAATTTGTTGCCAGAAGAAAGAATGGATAGCATTACAGTACCTAGCTGGAGGGGGTGTAAACCCCCAGCTAGGTAATTAAGAAGAGACAGAACAAGCCGACATCCGTCGTCGGCTTGTAAGAAGAACTAGTGGCAAATGGAGGTCATAGACCACAAACCTAGCTGGGGCATGTTGGTGTTGTGGAGGTATCTGACCCCTACAAAAAGTTCCAAAAATGTTCCCCTGGTCATGGGGTTTGTTTTCACCGAGTTTGAGTCCCGTACTCCTAACAGATGTCCAAAAATTCAATTCTAAGATTTGACCCCAGATGACCTTTGACCTGACCTATGCATGATGTTCCATAATGTTCCCCTGGTCTTGAGGTTTGTTGTCACCATGTTTGAGCCCATGCACTCTTACAGATATCCAGAAAATGAAATTCTACGATTTGACCCCAGATGACCTTTGACATGACCCTTGCACAGTGTTCCAAAATGTTCCCCAGGTCAGTAAGTTTGTTGTTGTGGAGTTTGAGCCCCGTACCCCTAACAGATGTCCAGAAAATGCATTTAGAAAATTTGACCTCTACATGACCTTTGACCTGACCCCTGCAAAATGTTCCCCTGGTCATCAGATTTGTTGTCACTGAGTTTGAGCCCCATACCCCTTGCAGATATCCAGAAAATGAAGTTATAAAGATTTGACCCCAGATGACCTTTGACCTGACCCCCGCAAAATGTTCCCCTGGTCATGAGATTTATTGTATCGAGTTTGAGCCCCATACTCCTTACAGATGTCCAGATAATGCAATTGGAAGATTTTACCCCCCTTAATGACCTTTGACCCCAATTCTGTGTGCAAGGTATGGGCACTGGGTAAAGCCGATGCACATGTGTAAGTGACGTCATTGTGCTATGTAATATGTGGCAGAAGAAGCATTTTGAAGATATTTGGTTATATACCGAAAATGCCCTTTAATGACCTTTGATCCCAATTCTGTTTGCACCATATGGGCACTGGATATAGGCGGTACATATGTGCAAGTTACGTAATTGTAGGGTGTAATATGTAGGAGGAGAAGCATTTTGAAATTTTTGTTGCCAGAAGAAAGAAAGAAAGAAAGAAAGAAAGAAAGAAGAATCGGAGAGCATTACAGTACCTAGCTGGGGGTGTGGTGTAAACCCCCCAGCTAGGTAAAGAATTGAGAAGAGACAGCACAAGCCGACGTTTGACGTCGGCTTGTAATAAGTTAAATTATATATTAAGATAACATTTAAACAAAAAAGGCAAATATGTGTCATGCTGCTCCCCAACCCCACCCACATGGACATCACCTAGATACTGACTGAGTTCACTAACTTAATATTTGGGGGAACATGTGATAAATAAAATAAGATAAATAATAAAGGGTAAATAAATAAGATAAAATACAAATAAGATTTAAGATATATAAGATAAAATAAGATCAGTAAAATAAACTTCCTTTCAATAAAACATTTATTCTAAAGCAAGAATTGTTGTGTGCCGACATTTTTTGATTGTGTACGTAGCATGGATCCACAAACTTGTCAGAATGCCCGATGTTGATATTTCTTCTGAAAACTGAGAGTTTCAGTCTTGTTATTGTTAAATGCATATCACACTACTAACATGACTTGTGTTCGCCAGGGTTCTTCACAAATCAAGGAAAGCAGATACCCTCATTTATTGTTTCATAACTTTCATTCTAATCGGTCATTGCACCATGTTACATACAAATACGCATTAACTCTCTCTCTGCCCGTGTGCCAATTTTATGCCCAGATGAAAATGTTTACAATATTTTCTTGACCAAATTTGACATCACCATAAAAATACATGCCTATTATTCATTAAGTGTAGAAGAATCTTGCCCTGAAATCATATATCTACTTTAGTAAATAAACCCAATTTAGCCAATATCTATTCTATATGAATACAATGACATAAATCCAGTTTTGTAAATAAATTCATCTCATTGTATTCCTAATGACATTGAATAGTAAGCAGGTAAACACCATTCACATTATGTAAATCTCCTTTTATTATTCTATTCTATGTTATGGCTATCTCTTCCTGGCCTATTTTGCTTGCTCAGTCATAACCTGGTATTAAAATGAAGCTGTTAGGAAGTTATGAACCATAATATTCATCAAGGCTATCCAGGAATTAAACCTGGGATGAGGTCAAAAGTATATGCAGTGATATACCAGGAAATACCATATGGACCAGGATATTTGGGATTTAGGTAAACTGTTTAGCAATACACATGTCATTATTGCCATTATACTTCATGGTAAAATTTGTTCAAGGAATATTAACAGATTTTAATTAATTCCAGCTATTTTATTTTGATCATTATTCATAAATAATATTTATTGTTTAAATATCATCATTAAGTCATCATCGACGTCATCATCATCATTAACAACAACATCATTATAAAAAATATCTAAAAATCTCATTTTGCTCATAGTTTATTAAGACTAAGATCTGCTTTTATATATATAACTAAAATTACCACATGTCTATTGTCTTTATAATCAATATGTGAAAATAATATTAAATATTAAAAACAAAAAAAAGAGTCATCAATGTATCAGTATAATGCTCAATCTCTGAAGTCACATATTCAACATGTTCATTGACTCATTTACATAAAGTGGTACTTTTCGCATACAAATTGTTCACACTTGGCCGATTTTAAACTACTTCGGGTTTTTGTTATAAATTTGTGTTTTTTCGTACATATATAGGCCTATAGGGCTACCTATGCATAGAAGAACATATTCACATGTTTATTTTTTCGCGGCATCCATGTTCATCGAAAGTGTAACAATGAAATAAATGTTCTGCAAAAATTTTCACTTTAACTGTACTAGCATCATTGAAATTGGAATAGCATCTGTTATCACTTGCCAATATACAGGGGATGATGATGGTGTCCTTAATGGCCAACATGAAACAGCTGATGCGTACAAGTAAACACGGAGCACACAGCTAAGCAGGATGGATTAATGCACCATTATACACTAGTGTTGCTAAACTTTCAACCCAAATTGTGGTCAAATCATCGTAAAGTCACCCAATTTTTTCTAAGCCACGGCTAACAGATAGGAAACTACATGTATTAAAATTTATAAAATTGCCTGACTAATTGTCAACAACAAAAATTGTTTTAAATTCTTAAAACATTTCTTTGTGACTGACAGGAATTTAAGTTGCTAAGTTTCAAGGGAATATCTTTGAAAGCTAGGCCCAATTGGGCTACCAAATTGGGAGTTTGGTAACCACATCAAGAAGATGCTCATAGGCTCATCTTTCAGGACTTGTGTTTTTTTACTGCAATATGTTTGTGTATTCTGACAAGTTTTTTCACTGCAATATATTTGTATATATTCTGTGTTGGGTACACAACAATTTAACAACCTACACAGAGGTCACATGTGAACTATCATAGTATTGGATTAGATATCAGTGAACTGTGGCATTAGATATGAGATTATTTTGGCACACTATTTAGGAAGATGAAAATGATCGTGATTTATCAGCTTCACTCCTTACCATACTATAGATGTCAAATTTGGCATATTTGCAGATAGAAATTTATAGAGAATTCAGTAGTAAATTCTTGAAATAGCTACAATGTACTGCATAGATTCTTGTACAAAAGCATAAAAGAATTAAAAACTACGGCCGACCAACCCAGAATATGTGTTTCAGTGTTTCAGAGAAATTTTTTATTGTTAAATTGCACTAAAATCATGTAAGAGCAGCTATTTTTAGGCCATTTTTTTAAAAATATGTTTGCAAAACATCTTCAGATTTTTTTTCAGATAATTTGTACTCTACATTTTGGTGAACAAAATTTTTAGGGCAATTTTAGCCTCAGTAGGAAAACAAAAACCAACAAACTATGCCACCCGACCGGCCTTACTTGAAAAGTCTGACTGCCTGTAGAACAGGGTGGATTTTTTCGTCGCCTACTAGAAATCAAAATGGTTTTTGTTCATATGAGATGGAGACAAAATGAAAAATTTAGTACTGAATTTATTTTTGTGCTTTTTGGAATCAATGCAGCTATCATGAAAATAACAACATATACACAGAAATATAAGCATGACTGTAGGTCTATTTCTTTCATACAGGCTAACAAATTTGAAAAGACGTAAAACAGTGAAGGGCAATTGGTGAAGGGTAAAATTGAAACATTTAATTCCACAAAAAATTCATTTTACTTAACTCATTCATTTTCTTGCATGCCTGCTATTTTAGCACAGTGAAATGAAATAGGCTGCAGCATGACTGTACTAAATGGCTACTGGAATCCACATTGATGATAGATCCTGTCCAATACTATAGCTGGCCTTCATTACTCTCATTCCATTCACAAACTACTCAGTAATTTGTCTCAATTTGTATTGTGCATAGATTGTAATTTGTCAGGCTTAATTAGTTATTTGTAACTGGCCCAATAATGACCATAACATATTGTGTTTATATTGTATTCAATAGCTTTCTAGGTCAGCATCATTGACACAATTTGTGTGAATATATGAAATCAAATAAAACCAAGCTAGCAGCATGGGGATATTGAATTCAAGCAAATTAATGTGTACTGTAAAAGTAGAAATTTTCGCGAGATTAATTTTTTGTGCTTTGCCAATTTTTAACTGGTTTTCTTGTTTTTAAATTCATGATTCTAAGTTTCCTTACATTGATTTCTACACGAAAGGAATATATTCGCGCAGTTATTTTTGTGCAGCAGCTTAGAACGCGAAAAGTGTGAAAAAAATGGAGCGTGAAAATATCCACATTAACAGTATGTCATTGTTGTCAATATGATTGTGTCATAACCAGGCGGCGGATGACATGATCGCGCCGCAACTCGTGAAACCGCCCGGCCGTATGGCATTTTCCATATACTGGTTAGTTTTGTGGGGTTCATTATCGAACCCCAACGGTTTTAACTTGTATTTATATTATTTATCAACATAGGCCTATTTGTTTGTGATATTTCAAGCGATTTAAAATTTCAAAATAATCCCATTCAATTACACGGTTGACGATGAAAATTTACTGAATTTAGGGACTGCATGTCATACACCACCTGGTCATAACAAGAAAATTGCATACTTCTGCGAATTTCTCAAGCATAATAGCAACATTGTAGTCAGAAATTAAAGGAAATTCAACCATTGTTGTCATTTTTTGTGTTCTACATGTAAACAGGATACCTTTCTCATGTTCTTTGGAGATAAATATAAAAGAATATTGATCAGTGTTTAGTTCAATAAATCGTGATATTTTTTGGTATGGCTAACAACAGTTTCTGCATGAGAAATTGTTTGCATGTTTATTTTCACCTTATTGATATTGTTATTGTTTTTTAAAAGAGTAAATTTTGTAATTGTTCCGAGTTATGTGCAGTGCGTCAAGCGTATACAAGCGTGAACACAGAAGTGATTACCAACCCATGTTGATTGGCTGATTTACAATCATGATAACAAGATTGTTCTATGTGCTTGTTGACCAGTGACCACCATTGGATATCAAGAAATCTGTGTAATTAGGAAATTGACTTAATAATAGTTTTAATTTTCTGGTTGCTTGGTCATTTTATCTTTAGCTGTTTGTTTATTTTCAACATATTTCATTGCACTGGAATTGCATGTTCTCCACATCAAGTTTATATGTGGAAGACTCAATTTTGTAATAAAATATCCATACAATTTTAAGACCATTTCAATGCTGCAAAATAGACTGTTTTATGATATGAGTTGATTACACTAAGGTTTTATGGTCATTTATACATAACATAACATAATATTATTTATTATGTATTTATTTATTCATTTATACTAACCAGCAATTGAAGATGAAGATTGCATCTTTATCTTACCATTTTTATATGTTACGTTTTTAATAATTGGTTTATAAAAAAATGAATTAGAGTGCATACAGATAAGACTCTGTACTAAGTCTTTACGCTTGATTCCCGGGGCTTGATTGTTACAACATACCAAAGAATACATGCTTTTAGCCCTCTTTCTACTCCCCAAAATTGGTCAAATATTAAAATGCGACTGATCCATCTGAAGAATTGTTTTATTTTGCAAAACATGATAATGATACATTTAAATCCAAAAAAATTAGTACTGTATTTTTCTATTTCTAGAATTGGGAGCAGAAAACCACAAAAGCAAGAATATTTTAAAATCAAGCGCACACAGAATTGAGACCAGCAAATGCTACAGGGTATTGATGCCACCACCATTAATTTTATCACACCCTACACAAAATGTATACAAAAACTTACTATTTTGCATCATAGTCCTTCCAGGCTTTTTCAAATGGCTTTTTCAGGTCTCCTTTCTGCCCTTTCAAGTCTCCTTTGAGTAAGGAATCCAGTGGAAACATAATGATATTGTTCAGATTTTGCACCTGTATAAAATCAAACATTCAGAGGGTATGTTACTTGAGATCTACAGGTTAAAAGTTGAGTGTCACATACAATATACAGGCAGGTGAATGCAAGAGGGTCATATCTGATACAGCTGCTACCTGCATTCATGTCATTCTTTAATACAGTCATATCAGGGTTATTACTTCATGTTATTTTACACAAAATTAGGGTTAGGGTTAAGTTTAGGGTTAGTTTAGGGTTGGGATTAGGGTTAGGATTAGGATTAGGGTTATGATTAGGGTTAGGATTACATGAAGGATCGACCGATATCAGGATCTGATCATTTACACCAACTGTTATTTACACCAGGGGATGAAGAAATTCACAATTATTTTACTCTCCCCTTGTTGACTAAAAAATATATGTTTCACCCATTTTAATGTGCCTGAAACATCATGTGTTCTCCGCCCTCTTTTATTTCTAGGGGCAATAGGGGGAATATTGTTCACCATGAATTCACTCATTCCCCTGGCATAATATTGATTAGTATTTTATAATAAAACAACAAGAGTACAAGACAACTCAAGTTCACCTGCAAAAGTAAAATGATATAATAATTTAACAAGTTAATTAAAATCTGACATAAATAATAATAATTCTTGGACAATGGGAGCAGAACATTGATTATGATGCACTGGCATAATGAACATGAATATTAACATACATGTAGCATACGCAGCACTAGCTCAGTATCGTTTGATATCTTATTCCAACTAGCTCATGAGTTCATTTGTATCGCTGTGCACTCGCCATCACTTCATGGTCACTCACAATAATTAGTCTGATAACTTGTCACCAGTTCAGACTTGAATCAACATCAAAGCCTGATTCTTGTCAATAAAATATGTGGACATGTAAGCCCAAGATGTAAAAAAAATACATTCAACCACAATATTCTACTTTGGGTACATAGATTACTAACAAAATCATACATCGTTCAAATTTTAATAAGCTTTAATATGTATACTGAAACAATAACAGAAAGGAGCTATTGTCGTAGTACTGGTGCTGCTGGTGCTGGTTACAGAATATCTTGTAAATGTAATCCAGCTTTATGGGAGAAAAATCGATAGGGTTGCACACTATGCAGATTTAATACTTCCATACATTGCATTCATTGGCGTACGCAGGGGGGGTGTTACGTGTGTGAAACACCCCCCTTGGATCTGTCAAAAAAATAAAATGAGGGAAAAGAAAAGGCAAAGAAAGAGAGAAAGAGGGAGAGGGAGAGAAAGAGAGGGAGGGAGGAGATAGGGGGAGGAGAGGTGGGAGATGAGCAAGGCATAGGGGACATATTATCACAATAATATCATAGGCCTATAGCCTTAACAACCCCCACACAAATTATCTCACCCCATAACCGGTATTGACCGGTAACATATGTAGGCCTAAATGTGTTAATTGTTGATACATGTCAACCCCCCCCCCCCATCATCACACCCCTGGCAACGTACGTACGTTAAGGTTTTAATTGTTAATTGACATACATGTTTACACCAACACCCCAGCAACATACTTTTAAAAGTTTTAATTGTCAACCCCATCATCACGCTTTTGCATCTCTTACACCGCATTGCGCCGCGCCACGTTATCAGCTGAACACTGTTTGCAAGCTATAGATGATTTTTACTTTGTAATCTAAATCTAATCGCTTTTCAAAAGAATATGTTAAAATAAAGCCTATTTAGGCAGTATTTTGCATTGAAATTATGCACCGAATGGCTTCAATTGGACCTTCATTTTGCAACATTTCTGAGGAGGGAAAACTTGTTCACGAAAGGCTTCATAGACCGTCATTTCACGAGTTTTCGGCTTTTTGAAACTAATATTTTACACACTAATAGTGCCAAAATGGTCCACCAAATCGCTTCAATTAGGTCTTCATTTTGCAAAAGTTTCTTACTTCTGAGGGGGGCACATCCCACCTCAGACACCCCCTGCATAGTGGATAAACAAGTGGCCATATTCGCTTTCGACATTTACCAATTTGTGTTTAACATAAATCATAGGCCTAAAATTAAAGGGAAAACTTGTTCACAAAAGGCTTTGTGGACCATCATTTCACAATTTTTCGGCTTTTTCAGACTAAAATTTTACACACTAATAGTACCAAAATGGTCCACCAAATCACTTCAATTAGGTATTCATTTTGCAAAATTTCCTACTTCTGAGGGGGGCACATCCCCCCTCAGACACCCCCCTGGCGTCGTGCAAGCGCGACACAATGTCCGCTTCTGCTGCTATCTTACAATTTTTTTTTTTTTTATCATCACACCCCCTTGAAAAATTCCTGCGTACGCTACTGATTGCATTGATGTAGTGATGGGGGATATTGAGCCTATAAGGTCAACAAAAGAATAAGGGGTGTGAATCTAGCTTCAGATTATCACCAATAGGTCCTACATCCCAATATCAAGTATTTGTATAAAAATCTTCTCCAAATAACCATTTTGTAAAAATATCTGTCCAAGTGAAATTAAACTGTCACATTATTTTGATGCTTGGATATGCCTACAAGAATAGTTCAGTAACCTCAGACAGCTTTCACTCCCATCACATTGATTGTGACCTAAAAAGCTCATACTCAATTTTGATCATTCTGTATTGACAATGAAGTCATCAACTGCCAAAAGCAATATATATTATTGCATTTGCTACCATTATATTAAGCATGACTATAGTGTGTCTCATTTTTTAGTAAATGGTGAAAAGAGCAGTTTTTATTGCTCTCAATGAATCCTCATACTGCTGCATTTCCTGCTTTCTGATTATCAAGACAGTGCATTGAGTACAATTTTGAAGAATTTGTAGTGGTCTTCTCACTCGCTTCTCACCGCTGTGGCCGGGGTTCAATTCCCCGCGGTGCCACATGTGAGTTTGGTTGCCGATCCATGCTCGTCCTCGCAGGTTTTTCTCCGGGTGCTCCGGTTTTCCTCCTGCATCTAAAATAGGACCTCTTCCCATATCGCTGTTCCGTCATATCCGGATGGCATCCCTTGAATTTAGTCGCCTCTGAGCACTATTGGGCTTAGCCTGGCTTCGGCCGAATGTTATAAATAAATAAATAAATAAATAAATAAGTAAAGTATTGATTTGTCATCAGTCAGATGTCCTTTCTCAACAGATCTCCTACAAACAAAAACACTAGTCCCAAAGCTTGTCCAGATACTTAAAAGTGAAGCAAAATAAAATAAAACCACATTCCACATTACATTTTCAACTTGTGTCTAGCTTTGAGACAAAGTATTTAATTAAGGTGGCCCAAATTGACAGGAGTCCTAACATGTGTATCATATAGAACTAGATTGTAAATAAATGTATTGACATAGTCAAACAAATGTAAATAATGTATCTGTAAGTCTAACATGTAGCGGTGTCAGCAAAACACCCAACACCGCCACCGAAAATAAAACACCGAAATAACCGGGTCAACCGAAAATGAATGACTGGCATGTCAGGCATCAGAACGTCACATGCAATCAATGATGGCAAGTGTAAACACCGTCGAAATCGCCGTACTCGACAGACTGAGTATTGATTTCTGATTCACTTCTGCCGATCATTATAATAGAGTAGGCATGCCTCCTGTTCAAACAAAGAAATTTGGGAGGCCAAAATACGCACCTTGAATTTTCGAAATACTGAAAAAAAACCAAAAACTTTGAAACCGCAAATTTATGTTTTTGCCAAATAAATACCCCGGATAAATACCCCTTTCGTCATGCTCAAATCCTTGAAAGGCTACATTTTTACCCTCATAAATAAAGTTGCATTTCCCTCACATCTCGCAAAACATTTCTTACCTATTTAGATATATATATTTTCCACCAAGATCGTTGTTTATATCCTGGGAATTGTCTATCGTTGTTATTCTAAATTCTGAAATTATCAGGTAATTATCCTGGCACGAATTCTACCAAATCAAAACCGGGATCAAAACACGTATACGGTACTTTCCCACACATCGCGGGTCTAAATATAGATTGGGGTTTGACCTGACCTAGATAATCTAGCGACCCTGGAAGCAAGTACCGTCAGCTGGACCAACTGAATAGATGAGAATATTTTTCGTTGTTTTAAATATCCACAATAACAAGAGAAGTAAATAATACACTCAGACATCATTTTAACATACATGTGTTTCTTTCTTTTTTTCATAATACTATAAAAACAAAACTAACAAACAAACAAAAATGCTGTGATTATTTAAAGGGGCATTTCGTGATCCACAGCCTCATCCCCCCACTTTTCACAAAAAAAGTTGAGATTTTTACACCACTGGATACCTCTGGCTACATAATGTTTATGTACCAAATATTTCTTGCAGATTAATTCGTTTAGCAAAAATATCGCCAAATTTGAATTTCGTTCTGGTGCACCAGAACGAAATTACAACACATTGTCTATGGAGCAGTGTAATACACATAATCATGCATAACTCGCAAACGCAAAATCGGAATCAACTGAAATTTTGGAAATAAGCTTTTTTCGTGGATATCTACTGAAAATGTCATAAATGAGGATGCTAGGATCACGAAATCCTCCTTTAAAAAAAAATCTAATTCAAACCTGAGAATGGAAAACTTTGATTTAAAAACATTATACGCTAAGCACAGCACATGACAGCAGTGCCATAAATTGAAATAAATAAATAGATAATCAAAAACAAAAACAAAAACAGATGAATAAATAATTACTAAAAAACGGCCTAATTTTTCAAGAAAACACGCAAGGCATTGTGAAATTGAGAAAAAGAAAGATAAAGAAACACGGCAAGGACTCAATTTTTTTTTTATTTCGTTAAAATCATGCATGGATTTATGATCACATTGCTACAAAAATATCAATGTATCAAAATATAATAATAATAATATTAAATAATAATAATAAATAAAAGCAAACTAATTAACAAAAGCTACGTAAACATGTTGAATATTGTGTTCTAAAAATTGATCATCATGCAGATGGACCTCATTAATCCATTTAATTATTTGTCCGCCAGTATTATTTTTCCGACGACAAACATTTCATATTTATAGAATATCGAGGTAAAAGTTCCCCATACTTTCCGGTCCCACACTCACAGCGGAAAGGTAGACTATTGCTCATGCTGTAAGAATTTTCCACTGTGGGAATTTTCCATATAAAAAAAGTATCTTGACGTTTGTTTGCCTAATTAATTATTCATGAGCTCATCAATTGAAGCATTGGGATGTCTAGGGATTTTCCGTTCAAAAAGGGGAAATCCCTTGGTTTGTCTTGGTATATTAGCTTTGTCACGCCCAATATTTCCATATTTGGGTATTGTTGACATCATCAAACAACAGGCATCCAAATCTGACCAATCACAATCAAGATCTCTAAATGATACGGGCGCCCGCCCTTCCTTACTAAATAAGTCAACCCCGCCATGTGGTCTTCTGTGGGAATATCCCTATCAGGGCCTGGCTTGGAGCCGGCCGCCAATGCATTTGAAACTTTTGAGTGACTGTTCGCCGTGACTAAAAACCATGCGCTATTTTAGCACTCTGTGAATGGTAAACAATGACATCGGGAAGAGGCTAGACGTGGACTGGAAGAATTGATAACTCGTGAATAATTTTCCGATTTTCAGAGCAAGTTTGCACTATTATTTTTAATTTATTTTTGTTTGTTTTTTTTATGTGGGAAATGGTCTGGGAAAATCAAAGGAATATTTGAGTATTGTTTGACATTGTGATTTGAATCTTTTTGAGTGTGTCACTTTTTTTTTTTTTTTTTTTTTTTTTGCTCTCGTGGTTCATTTTATACCAGGGCGATTCTAGAGAGTTGGAGGGCGAATCGCCCATCGTGTGATGGATGCCACCGCGGGTGTCCAGGATCTTTTTATGCGGGGGGCTCAGAGGGGCTTTCAGAGTTATGCAGCAGGGGGCTTAATGGCTAAAAACGGCTGATTTTACATGATTTTTAACAAAGTGCGGGGAGCTACAGCACCCAAAGCCCCCCCCCCCGGACATGCCACTGAACGCTGCCTGTATTATAATAATGCTTTGTAATTGTAAACAGCTCATAATCAACACAAAATCGATTGCCGTGCATGAATACACGGTCTTGTCGGACGCTTTGAGAAATTTAGCGATCTCAAGTGTGATTCCAAGTAAGAACCCGGGGTAAGAACTCTCTTTTAAAAACATCAAAAACCGCCGATGGGCGACGGTGTTTAACTTACTTTTGAGAAACTTAGCGATACTCAAGTGTAATTCCAAGTAAGAACTCAATTTTAAAAACATCGTATTAAACATAAACATCAAAAACCACCAATGGGCGACGGTGTTATTAAACTTAGTTTGGTGTCTACCAAACCATCAAAATTTTCGGTGTACACGGTGTATAACGCTTTGATCCACCGTCGAGTGGGTGCTTCAATAGCACCGGTTTTATTCGGTGTAACACCGCTACACGTTATCTGTAACTTCTTTAGATAACATCATCTCATGCAACTGCATCAATTGCAGGTATGTTAAACCAAATTGATTTCAAATGGGGATAGCAGACTATACATGAATGGTTGCTTTGGGAAGTATGCCATACTCCACAGTCAGCAATAAACATTCATGTTTGGAACAGGTTTATATAGATCTATTCAACTTTTTTTATTTTTTTTATTTATTTATATTTATAACAATCGGCCGAAGCCAGGCTAAGCCCAATAGTGCTCAGAGGCTACTAAATTCAAGGCATGCCATTCGGATATGATGGGACAGGGATATGGGAAGAGGTCCGATTTTAGATGCAGGATGAAAACAGAGCACCCAGAGAAAAACCTGAGAGGACGAGCATGGATCGGCAACCAAACTCACATGTGGCACCGCTAGGAATTGAACCCCGGCCAGTGGTGAGAAGCGAGTGAGAAGACCACTACACTAACCCGCCCTCCCTAACATGTTCTATGAGGCCAAATATGTAACAACTTACCAAATTTTTGAGAAGTGCTGCTAATTCTTTGGTGACCACAGAGAATTTCAAGAAAGCAGCACCTAAGTCTGGTTCAGCTCTTGTCAGTGAATTAGACCCTAGTTTTTCTAAGTTCTCTGCAAAGGACAGTAGATTGCCTACATAAGCTGAAATATAAAACAAGGAAAACAAAAATGTTATTAGAATTAGATGTTATAATACATGTATAGATGCATTGGTTTTCATGCATTTATAATTATGTGATACATGAAGAGGTAAACATTGGTTAAAAAGTCTGTAATTGTTTTCTTAATTTTTTCCAAATATTTTTCAAATTTTACTGTGAATGATCCTAGCACTTCAGAATAGGTCCAGTGGTTCTTCAAATTTGCCGAAAACTTTACCAATATCCGGTCCAATACCGATATTGAAAATATCAGGCCGATACGATATCCGATCCGCCGGTTGAGCACTAATTATAATGCCCTACAATGTAGGAGGTTAGTGCAACTGTTTTGGGTTTTTTGATAGTAAAAAAAAGGCATTGCAATTTACTTCTAATCTTGCATTTTGCCTTTGCTTTAAATTGCCCAAGCTATAAGACAACCTTTTTTTCTTTGCCATATCTGATATCTTTCAACTAATAGTCTATGGGGACTGGCTTTATACAAAGAGCTTCCTTCAAAAGCTGCTCATATCCATTTAGGGACATAAAATCTGGGAGTACCAATCAGTACATCCCAGCTGTAAAATATAGCCTGAGCATCAAATTATAAATCTGTCACAAGAGATGTTGCTATTGAAATATATTTCTATACAACTTTCAAAAAGGAAGGCATTTATACATGCCTTCATTTTTTTGATAGTTGTATAATTTTGCAAATTTCAAACAAATGTATACACACATGCATGATCAGAACTAATGGACAACATCAAGTAAATTTTGATCTAAAAGCTTACTAAGTTCTGATTCAGAGATCTTTTATACATTTGTACTAGAACAAATTTATAAAACAAATTTCCACAAACAAAAATGTCAAATTGTTGTGTTATATTTCTAATCAGTGAATGGATTAGATTACATTACAACATTCATCTTCATTTTGCATTGTGTGCCAAAACAAACTTGAGTTGATATTGTATTATGGCAGTCGTGCTGCTTGCCAATACCAGTAGTAATTTAATCAAGCAAAACCATGGTCCATATTCAGTCTTCATGTATTTAGTTTCTCACTATTGTTGTTGATTGTAAATTTTCACAAGCTTTCCATGCACACTTCTCCCAGTTGAAATTATCATATAGATTCTGGCTGGGAGTGGGAGTGGGAGTGGGTCAGTTGATAGACTTTGCAAGTCTGCCCCTTCCCAACCTAATTGCCTTGCCTTGCACCTTTCTGTTTCAATTGATGCACAAAAGTTTTGCAAAGTTTGAACCATTTCCCATTTACAATTCATTTGAGGGGACTAAGTGTGATTTTTCAGATTCTATACCCAATGGATCTTGGGACCTTATGAGTTTCAGGTAAAATTCATAGTGTTTTAAGACATGTATTTTCCTGCAAGACATCTGCAAGTGTCCAAGTCATCACGCGTGCCATTTAAAAACCTGGATCTTACAATTGATGCGTATGCACATGATGCAAATCAAAGAGCCAATATTGTGTTTTTAAATTTAAAAATGTGTGTAGTTTTATACAACAACCACCTCAATATAAATTATGTGAAAAAAGGTTAAGGGGGTACTACACCCCAGTGGTAAATTTGTGACTATTTTTGCATTTTTCTCAAAAAATAATAACACACAGTAACAAAAATTAAGTAGATTATTGGGGCAAGGATCCCAATTACTACACTGAAATTTCAGTGACTCAAGACAAGCGGTTCAGTATATATGATCGGAAATGAGGTACATCCTAGCGGTACCTAATTTCTTATCATAAATAACGAACCGCTTGTCTTAGGTCACTGAAATTCCAGTGTAGTAATTGGATACCTTGCCCCTATAATATACATAACCACTGTGTTATTAGTTTTTGAGAAAAATGCAAATATAGACACAAATCTATCGAGGGGTGTAGTACCCCCTTAAAGCAATGTATTGATATGAAGCAAAATTTGGGGAAAACACCATTTTTTAGAATTGAATTAGCTTAAAATCTGACTCCTAAAACCCCTTCTTTTTTATTTCCTATTTGGTATCAGCACATGAACAACACATTCTATCATGCTTGGGTTTCAGTTCAACCATAAATGGTTCAAACACACCAGGGCCGTAGCAAGGTTGAAAAATGTGGGGCGGCCATCACAAATGTGGGGCGGCCAAATTACAAATTGAAATAAAGATATACAGAAAAACATAACAAATTTCTCAAAAAGTGGGGCGGCCATGGCATCCCCGGCCGCCCCGCTTGCTACGGCCCTGAAACACACTACTTTATACCAATATATAGTGTAATGTTACATTAATGTATGATATATGATAATATGTGGCACCTACACTGTATTACCATACCAAATTATGATTCTGCCATTGTTATGATTCTCCAGTTGTTGTTGTTGGCCACAGCTGTTTTGTGTTTATTGCTCATACATGTACATCTCGGTTTAATAATGTTGTATCCATAAACGTGTATGCAACCATAATCATGATAATGCACATCAAAACAAATAGTAAATTGTACATAATTTAAAACAAGATTTCACCATTTTCTGCTCATTTGAAACTGAAATTTTGGTGGCGATTTTTTTCCCCCAGCCGTAATTTCCAGCCATGTCACAATCACACATTTGATAATAATATACCTTTATGTAGGCCTACATGTATTTGCTAACTAGTAAATCTATTTTCCTTTGATTTTATAGTGCAGCAGAGCCTGCCTGCCTTTAAAGTCAAAGGAAAGCAATGTTGAAGCCATATACATGTGTGTATTTGCTCTCTGGATAAGAAATAATACAATGCATTGATTTCTTCACAAGTAATTCCTAAATCATGACACCTCTTGACAATATGTTGTCATGTTTCTTTATGCCTGCCTTATATTGCTGCTTCTATGCCTTACATGTAGGTCTCACCTGCCATAATCTGTTGATTTTTCTGCTTGCTTGAATGAGAAAGAGGATTACATCTTTTTAGCTAGATTTGGTTTCTTGAATCATTCATGGAGGATCATGTTTAAAGGGAAATATTTTGGCATATAAAATGTGTTCACTATATATCTTTTAATGCAGACAAGTCCTGGAGACAAGTGCTATACAATGTACATGAAATGTATACTATGGCAAAGGAAATGACACATGTAAAAGTCCAAAAACAAGAGTTTTTGGACTCAAACATTGTAAAAAATTATTAAAACTTAAGTTTGCATGCTTCTAAATAATAAAAACATCACCATCAATGTAGGCCTAGAGTCTAAAATCCAGTGACTTTTTAAGGTTGTTTGGACAGCAGTCTTCAGAAAACTGGACTCTTGAGTGCTTTCAAGTAAAAGTCCTTGCAACATAAACCCCCACACACACACACTTTTTAAAAACTGCATCATGGCTAGCTAGGGCTTGAATGATAATCGGATCGGATACGTATCAACCAGAAATTGTGTATATCTGCCGACATTATAAAGGATACAATGACTTGGTAAAAGGCTGCAATGCACATGGTGTGAAGGACCAGCATGTAAAGTGTTACTTTTCATAAATTATGCAGACTTTATCACAGCTTTCAAAATACATCAGGGCAGGGTTCTCATTGGGGATTCCGACCCATCTTTATTACATGTATCAGTGTGATATTATTTTTTGGTTTTATTCATTGATGCACTAAGTAATCCAATCATCCTGTTCAATGCTCAGATGACACTGTCTCAAAGTGTGTCACTTTGTAATTACATTTAAGAGTGAGTGAAATTTATCACTATATCCTCTATGCAGGGGTGTGTAGGGGTGTGTGGGTGGCAGTGGCGTACCGTGCCACAGCTCCTACCCCAGGGGCTGCAGAAAAGGCAAATCTTGCAACGTACCCCTTCATCAACAGCCTAATAAGGTTAACCCTTTTATTTTAAGCCACCAAGAATCCAAAAAAAGTGGGGGTGGTGGTGGATCAAAAATCTTTTTTTTAAATTGACAATTGTTTTTATAAAATGTGCAACAAATAGGGGTAATTTTTAAGGCTAACTTGTACCTGTTTTTGTGCAAAATAGGGGTAACAAACGCTGAAAATGTTCTTGAAACCGCGTAAAATAGAGGGGTATTTTTGACTTTGCGATCGACCAAGCGTTACGCCTTTGAATAGGAAGTGACAACACCGGGGTATGTACCCACCCAAGCATGCATGTATAGCTCATGTACATATTTTAAAACTAAGTCATTTTAATTTTATTTGCTGAACAGGATTGTATGCACTGGCGTGTCCAGGATCTTTTCCTGCGGGGGGCTCAGCCTCTCTTTCAGATTTATGTGGGGGGCTTGATGGCTAAAATCGCCAAAAAACGGCTGATTTTACATGATTTTTAACAAATTGCGGGGGCTTCAGCACCCAAAGCCCCCCCCCCCCCTGGACACGCCACTGGTATGTAAATCATATAGGTCATTTATATCTGCCTCTGCCTGCCATAAGCTTATACAGGAAGGAAATTATGCTACCGAAAACCACAATGCTATAAAAAGTCAAAGCAAAGCAAGATCTACCGGATAGGATTATTGGGGCTAAAACAAGTTTGTGTTTGCTTGTTTGGATGATCTAACAAGTGATTTCAATAAATATTTATTACTGCTCTGGACAAAAAAACTCAAAAGAAACAAAAAACTGGAAAAAACTAGTTAATTCATGCAAATTCAGTCTTCCACTTCTTGAAATTTGAATTCTTATAATTGAACATTTATTTTAATATGAAAATTAGAACAAAATGATTAGGTTATGCTAAAAATGAATGCACAATAGACATCAATATGAGCTTAGCAACATACAGTTGCACAATGTAGGCCCTAGCCTACACATGAAATGTTAATTTATTAAATTCTCAAAGTGCATTGGCACTGATACATACGTGATTGATTTTATGTTTAGAATTGATCGTATTATTAATATTAACATTTGATTTTTAAAACAAGTCAATTAACTGTCTACATATATGTACAGTGTATCTTTGTACTGTATGTAGGCACAGGAAATGAAGCAAACTCAAATATGGGGTAGTTTAGAGGCGGAGGAGCCTCAAAAAGAAGTCATCAAAGTAGCAGCATAGACTATAATAAAAATTCCCTTTAAAAGGGAAAGCCAGCCTCAATGTAGAAGAGGTCTTGTAATTAGTTTTGGTCAATGTGAAAGGCATTTTTAGGATCACGCTTACATCTACATGACAGTCCACCAAACCATCAACGATGAGAACATGCACACTGAAACAGCAGAAAACATTAATTCCTAATCTCATGTCAACTCTTTTAATTCATTACATGTACTCCAAATTGTTCTGGTCTGTTTGTTTTGTTGTTGTTGTTGTTGTTGTTGTTGTCGTTGAGTTTTTTTTTGCCTTTTCAGCTTTTTTACCCACGATATCTCAATTTCCCATTTTGTAATACCAGAACTTACGAACTCAATATCTTCGCTTAGGAATGTCCGATTTCACTGCTTTCGATATATACACTGCCGGTTTGAGTTAACTTACATGTACATTTTATTTTAAAATAACTTAATTAATTCGCAATGTATAGTTTAAGCCTACTATATTATAATAGATAGTGGCCAGCACATTTATAAAGGACTGGTTACTCACTACAATCTTCACTCTTAAACTGTGTTTTTCTGAATGTGCTGATCATGTTGATTGCTAGTCGGAAACTCCTGCGAAGCTATGGACATGGCATCTTACATACTCCATTCTATAACAGTCTGCCTAGTGCCTTGTGTGTTTTCTCTTCAATCGTTTTGTTGAATGTAATTTTATGAATCAAATAGTTATGTGTCATTTTATTTATAATAAAGAAGTTTAAATTAATAAAGTAAGACAATTTATTTATCTATAAGTGCATGTCAAATGGGGTACATTGTTCAATACTATATGGTCATTTTCACGGTAAAGGGTGTAACTTTTGATTTTTAGGGTCAAAATTTCAAACCACTTAAATATGTTTCTGTTTACTGTAATCATGCATAGAAGCAACTTAAATTCCAGTAAAATAGTGTTTCAAGGCTTAAACCTTTTGATTTCTGATAAAAATTTGACATTTCCATAACATTTTGGTTAAAATCTAAGAAAAAATGTATTTTACATAAGCTCAGAAAATTATGACATGAAAGCTGGAATACATGTGAAATCCCATTCCAAAGTAAGTCAACAGATATAAGTTAAATTTTATACCATGTTTTGCTATGTTTGTAATTGCAATTTTGAAAATTTTTAACATCAAGGGTCATTTGCAATGGAAATTTCCCAACCTTAAACATATTTTTTAAGTTTTAATTGGGTTCCTAAAATAATTTAAATGTCTAACTTCATGTACAAATACTACTTGATGAAAGGAACCTCCCAGCCAAGTTTCACAGAAATTGGAGTTATTTTTTAGAATTGGCAATTCAAGCGATTTGTGTTTCGGAGGCTTCAGTTAACAACACAGGTGATCATAAAAGTAAAATATTTGGCTAACTACTACAAGTTGACATGAAAAAATAGGTAAAAATATCACAATTACCAATTTTCATGCTTTGCTTCTAAGTATTGAATTTCAGTTGTGACAAAATTAAATTATCACAGCAAGTCATTTTTTTTGTTTCGAGGCTTCATGTTTACAATGGTTAAACATGGCAGAAGTAGTTTTTTTGAATTCAACACTGTTGGGATCATCTAAGCTGTTATTTTCTTGTGTGTATTGAATCAATGATTCTATGCGGCAGATATTGCAGATTTATAACATGATAATTTTTTCACCCATTTGTTAAGTATGGTGTTATTTGCATGTGAAGCCTCCGAAACGGGCTTTCTTGGATTTCAGTATATTTTTCAAGCATTAACCATAATATCAATTTTTTTTTAAATTTATGACATTCTGCACATATCATGCAACAATTACAATGCAGATATCAATATGGAACATACCAATTTAGATATGCATAGATGATAATTAAGTTTACTGTTGTTTCGGAGGCTTCATTTTTGTTTCGGAGGCTTCAATTGTTAACGGAAAGTTTGTATTGGGTCCCATTTTCAAACGGTGATATATATCTCCATGATTTAAAAACAAGTGACTTGAGGATCTACTTTGCTACATTTTGATAAATAGATTGGATGAGCTCTTTTATTTATATTTGCCCAAGCTTGCTGAACAGTTTGTTTCGAGGCTTCAAAAAGTTAACGGAAAATCGGCTCTTTGAAGTCAAGATTTTATAAAAATTTTAAAAGCTTGCAAATCAACTAATTTTTGTTACCCATTTCAAGTTAAGATATCAACTGTTATGAATCAAGAAGAAGTGAAGAAATAACCAAGAATTATGAACCAAAGCTATACCCACAAAGTTTGTTAACAATTGTTAACGGAAAATGAAGCCTCCGAAACGACAAATATCAAGTCCGGTTCTCAAAAATACAGGGCTGTTCACAATTAAATCTAATGTGGCAGTGTTTACTGAACATATGACCGTACTTTCAGGATAAGAAAAATTATCCATGAACTAACTGAAGAAAACACAGGGTTTTACAAAAATGTTACTGTTTTTTACAGTTTTTCAAAATGGCAATATTAGGTACATTTAAGCCTGCTAAAACTGAACGCAGTAACTCCCGAAGATGATTATGCTACCCAAGGTAGCTGCTAACTAGATGACTTATGTGGCCAAAAATCATGGAATTCTGTGGCTTTATTAGAAAACTACGGATCAAAATGTTAAAAATCCAAAGTTACACCCTTTACCGTGAAAATGACCATATGCATAAATTATGCCCATATTATAGCTAGGCCCTAAAAACTTTATTTTGCATCGGATTTTTCCGTTGAAAAGACAAAACTGATGTTTATGATAGCAACCATTTCATCAATAACATTTTGAGTCATTTTTATCCATAAAACGACACAGGATATGATAGATAACTACTTTCACATCAATATGGTCCATATGATCACAGATTGTTGAGAATCTGTGATATGATCCGGGATATGATGAAGATTTTGATTCTATAGATCTGTTATCAACATGATATCACGCTGTTCAGTGGTCAAGGAGTAAGGACCCCGGTCAAGGACACTGATATGACATCATAGGTGATGTCAGATTTTCTTCTGCTGACCATATGATGCTATATATATATTAACTATTATTGTTACATTTAGGCCTTTAAACTTTTAAAGTCATAATTAATTAGTTCAAACATAACTTTGGTAATACTCACTCGTTTTAGTTCGTTGAAACGGCAAAACATACTTACTTTTCCTAACAAATCAATTAAAATATTTTTTAAAAATTTATCCACAAAAAGTAAAAAAAAAAAATCATTCCAATACCACTAAAATATAATCTCTTGAGTAAACTGACCCCAAACCTGAAACAGGTACCAGCCCGAATGGGCTGGCGAAAAAGCTTGTAGCAGATACCCACCTGGGATACCCACATATCCCAGAGTAAAAGGGGGTGGTAAAAGGGGGTGGTAAAAGTGGAGTGAGAGCGGGGTGCAGTAGGGATGCATGTCCCTGAGGGCCCACACTGCCTGAGGCAGATTTAGTCCATTTCACACCTTTTTTAGTGTAAAAAACTTAATTTAGGGGTGTGGAGGTATGTGCACAGATATTGGTGTGTGTGAGTTTTGTATTCACATGATCCCGTCTCTATTGGATTTTCATCTAGCCCCAAGGCCTGGGTCAGAAAGTCAGCAACCCTGCCCCACCCCTCCCTGGTTACACCCAATTAATATTTGAGAAAGAACTTAGGCTTCATGTACATAAAGTGCTGTAAATTAATACCTCCTCGCACAGACAGTACATGTCTTCAAAACCAATCCATCAAATACTGCAATCTCTTATAAATCGCAACCAAAAGAGGCTAATGTGTATGGAGTAAACACGGATTCTTTCCTGTACACATTATCAGCTTCTGAGACTCACAAAGCTGCCATTTTTCTACAACTATTAATCAACCAAGAGCTTGACATTTGGTTGGGTGGGTGGGGTCCATATAAGGAGATTGTCTTCTAGTTATTGTAATTAAAGACTCAGTATTTTGATGTGCAGTATCCTATGCAGCTCAGTAGCTGCCTGGTATTTCCTGGTTTGTAATTTTCATTTTAAATATCTAATTGACACAGTGTTGGGGGAGGAGGGTGGGGTCGTACACATGCTAACTGTTGTGCTAACTGTGCTTATGGTATATACAATGTATCAAACAAGATTGTCAGATTTTCTATACAAAACAAGGATTGGTGATCATTCTCATTTTTCATGAAAGTCGTGGATTGCAAATTGAAATTAGGAATACTATCTTTTTTATTTATTTCCTTCAACATCTTCACAATCTATCTTAATATCTCAATTCAATTGTGAATTACCAATATCAAATAATTTATAATATAATTCCATAGAGGTGGCATGCCATACAGTCTGAGTAACCGGTATAAAAACATGTCATATTTATTGTATGTAGATTATTTCATACACTACAATTTGAGAAAACAAATGTTTTTGAATTTCAATTACTTTTTTACAATTTTATCAAGAGAGGTACCATGAATTTTAAAACAGAAAATAAATGGCATCACTATCATAGTAAATTAGTCATTTGACTATCATCATCATCATTAATTGATCCTCTTCATAATCAAAATAAATTGCACCCATGACATGGCATAGTTAATTGTACAATCATTTATCACAACTGTGCAACCTTTGCTCTTCATTTTGTCAATAAAATAAAAGCATCAGATGCATCAGAACATACTGTACTGGATACAAAAGTTGTAATGTGAAAGCATACATGTTGTGGACCCCATTAAGGGCTGGGGTATGAACGTTTGGACAGTATTTATTGTGGGACATTAGAGCACATCAGACATATCGAATTGCATTCTGAATACGAAGAATGCCATTCTGATATCAAATAATTTTGATTTTTTGAAATTCGCAATTTAATACACATTTTATGGCAAATCATTAAAAATTGATATTTTTGATATTTAAAGTAAACTTTATAAATCTGATGATTTCTACTTAAAGTGTATGTAGGTGGGATGAAAAGCCGACGATCAATTGAAAATTTTGACCTTTAGTATTGAAGATATGGAATTTTTTCCAAAAACACCAAAAAAAAATTAGGTCTTTTGGGAAAAAATCCATATCTTCAATATGAAAGGTCAAAATTTTCAATTGACCGTCGGCTTTTCCTCCCTGCTACATACACTTTAAGAATATATCATTAGATTTATATAATTTACTTCGAGGACTGTTATATCAAAAATTTGAAAAATATCAAATTTTTATAATTTGTCATAAAATTTGTATTATATTGTGATTTTCAAAAATTAAAATTATTTGATATCAGAAAGACATGCTTCAGATTCAGAATGCAATTCGATAGGTCTGAGGTGCTCTCATGTCCCACAAAAAAATAATGAAAAGTAATAAACGCTCATTTTAGATCCCTTAACAAAACCTAACAAATATGGAGTGCTGCAGACTTTTTTGGGGTCTGAGGACATAAAAGCTGATCAGTGTGCTAATCAAGTCCCATGTGATGTCTCAAATTATGCGGTCCACATGGAAAACAAGGTTTGCATTTTGTATTTTATATCGAGGCCTACATGTACCACATTTATTATAAGAATGACTCTTAATTTTACCATGGATGCTCTTTAAGGCCAGAGTAAGGGGAGACACATTCGTCCACACCCGAATTTGAGATTTCTTGATATTTATCAACACTAAGATGTATTCTTTCACTTGAAACTGATAAAAATACAACTTCCTAATATTTACTTGTATTTTTGCTTGATTTATTTCACTCTTTTCAACTCTAAAAAGTCACATGGCTCAAGACAGCTTAGTAAATTGGCGGCAATCGCCTTGAATGCGAAATATTGTGATTATGCAAGCGATTCGCGTGACGTGGCGCAACTCTGCGCGCGTATGTCCAACGCAGTCAAGGCGCATTCGGTATGTTGTTAACGCCAGCAAATGTGATGTAAACAAAACAAAAATTTGCAGTGAAAAAGGCAGTTAGATTTTTTAATTATTTTGGATTTAGGCGCACTAAGAACAGACATTATAGATTCATTTGTGCAAAAAGATGCATATTTAGACCATGCACCAGATACAGCTTTTACAACCGTGAAAGTCTTGCCGTTTTAAAATATAAGGACGTTTTGTGCATAATTTTGACATTTTTTTACTAAAACATCGATTTCTCAGAGCTCATTTTAAACAATATTGTACGACTTTTGTGACAAGATAACTCGAAAAATATGCAAGCAAAAGGTTTTGCACTATCGTTTCTAAAGAGCACATCAAAGTCTAGGGAAGGTTTACTAATTTTTTCAAAATATTTGTTTTGAACAAAAATATACACCATTATGTGCAATTTTTAGCTTAATAGTGACAAAAAAAACAAAAAAAAAAAGACGAATTTCAAAAAATAAAAAAACCTTCCCTAAGTTCATATCTTTCTCCATGAAAAACTAACTTTTTTTTTTTTTTCTGAACGGATTTTTTTTTTTTTTTTAAGTTGTGATTTTTTCAAAAACTCGAGATTTTTGAACAAATCTGACGTCACCATGGGATTCCTTGACTCATTTCCTTTCCAAAAATGTATAGTTTTATATACTTTGGACATACAATTAAAAAATAATGATGCTCGAAAAGGTCCGTGTTCTCTCCCATTACTCTGCCCTTAAGACAAATCTTATAGGGTATTTTATCATTGGGGACCGTTCACAAACACTTGTAAGGGGGGGCCTGATGCAAAAAAAATTAATCACAAAAATTTTCGGGGCCCCCCTTTACAGACCTCAAAAATTTCAGGGCCCCCCTTTTTGACATGAAAATTATGGGTCAACCCCATAGAAAAGCATATAAACTCAATTTTTCCAGGAAAATTTGTGGTCATTTTTTTCAGGGCCCCCCCTTAGGAGGGTCAAAAATTTCAGGGCCCCCCTTTTTGCATCAGGCCCCACCTTACAAGTGTTTGTGAATGGTCCCTTGGATATCACTTGTTCAAACATTTTGAGTAATATGCTCCGATCCGAGCATTAACTCAAAATTTATGCTTGAGTGCTTTGGATGAGAAGCAAAATGTGCTCAGCCCTGCAGGTATGCTCTCTTAAGGGGGTACTACACCCATGTGGTAAATTTGTGACTATTTTTGCATTTTTCTCAAAAATAATTACACACTGGTAACAAAAGTTATGTATATTATTGGGGCAAGGAATCCAATTACTATACTGAAATTTCAGTGACTCAAGACAAGCGGTTCAGTATACATGATAGGAAACGAGGTACATCCTAGTGGTACCTCATTTCTGGTCATAAATAACAAACCACTTGTCTTGGGTCACTGAAATTCCAGTGTAGTAATTGGATTCCTTGCCCCTATAATATACATAACTTTTGTTACCACTGTGTTATTAGTTTTTGAGAAAATGCAAAAATAGACACAAATTTATCGAGGGTGTAGTAATTTTAAAATAGTACACTATATAACACTAGCAGTGGTTTTTACCACATTGTTGTGTTCACACCATCTTTAATCAAAACTATCTCAGGCATCAAATTTGGTAATGAGAAAAATATGAGCTTTCTTTTTTTAATGATACCAAACATACCACACATGTTACATACATGTGTATAAATAATGTTTGGTAACCTTTTTTAATGCACATTTTATAGTAACCAACTGGTGGCTGTATAAAATTTAAGTCCTTTGTATAATGTTCCTCATAGCGCTTGATTGACCCATTTGAAAACAATACCCCAAGGGGCTCATACCATACAATGATTATTACCTGTTGAACTTAAGGTCTATTATATGAATTAGGATTATAAAAATAGTAAGTTCTTTTATATGATGTTGATGCCAATAGGGAGCACTTGAGTAAAATCTTTGAACATTATGTGTGCACTGCAATACATTTTGGCCATTGATGTAATGTGGACGGATACCAGAAAATGATCCCTGAATAGCCCTCCCTCAAATACACGGATCTACTCAGGTGGGCCAGACAAGCCATTTGCTCAGATTCTCTCTTTCTTCATTTATCCCTTCTTTAAAAATTATTTATTTATAAATTTGTTTGAGCTTGAATTATTTCTGTGTTAGTCAATTAGTTTGGAGTCCAGGCTTAGAGTTAATACAATGTACACTTCATGTTTTGTTTCATTTGAAATCACAAACTTCTACTCTTTTGTGACAAACAGCAGAGGTTGAGTTTTGAAAATAACAGGCGTACAGACATGCTACAAATCGCACTTCTGGAAATAAGGTGGGCTATCAGGTGTGCTATTAAATTGCACTCGGTAAGGAATTTTCAAGAGGTGTGAGAAATTGCACTCGGACCAGCGATTTAAGGTATGTGCGATGGTGTGGGATCGCACTCGCGTGCCTTAAAACTCAATCCCTGATATGGGTACACCCCATCAGTCCGAAACCCTGTCAGTCCTAACCACAGCTAGTCTGAATTTTAAGCTTACCTAACGCTAACCTTAACCCTAAACCTAACCCTAAACCCATCCCTAATCCTAACCCTAAAAATTCGGACTACCGGTGGTTAGGACTAACAGTGATTCCGACTGACAGGGAGACTCCCCTGATACAGGGTGATAACATTGAACTGCCAGGACTGTAAAAGTGAACATTTTCACAGAACATTAACTTTTCAGCGTGAAAACAAAATGCCCAAATATGTTTTATGAATAGGTCTGTAAGAAAACTCAAATCATATATTTTAAAAACAAAGCATAGTTGTTCAAAATTGACAAAATGCAAAAAATTGCACTCCCCAAAATTACCACTTGTAAGTGCTGATATTTGACAACAAGTGTTACCTTTCCCTGACCTACCATGCAATAATGTTACCATTTCAACTCATGGCTTTATTTGTATAGTAAATCAGTGATACAATATAATGTGCATTGATCCATAGGGGTCATTACACAATTTGGATGCTGCTTGATTTTCGGGTGTCACAGTATCATGTGTACTTTTAATAAAAAATCCCTTAAAAAGGGATGAGCAGCGACAAAGTTCATCATAACAATGAAACATGTACAATTTACTTAGTACCGGTACTAAGTTGTAGTATGGTACGGTAGCTGTTTTAAAATCACTCTGTTCCAACATGACTGACTAAGTTCATTGACTAAGTTCATTCATTGCCCACACTTTTTTAAGACATTCGATTTGAGATAAATGCATGTGTACATACATGTACATTAGGGTGGGCCAAAAAACACTTTTTTTCTCGGATCGACTTGGAACTCTCGGAGAATTTTACTGGGGTACATACTAGTATTGTGCTGAGATATCAGTAATATCGACATGTTTAAGCCCAGGCAGTAGATTTTCACAAAATCCCTACTTTTTTGCTATTTCTTACTGTATAACTCTATATAGAGAAATCAGTAGAAATAATCTGGGAAAAGTAGGCATTCAGATGCCATCCTAACCAATATTAAACACTTTGGGTAGTTTGTTTGGACCCTCTAGAACATCACCAAATAGCAAGCCGTCTCCAATTGGTTACCATTATTTTTGCTAAAGACACGCATGTAAGTCAAATATTAATGATATTTGAGTTGCTATGTTAAAGGGTAGGGGTAGCATTATGGAGAATTTCCCCAGTTCTACTCAGTCAAATTTACCAAATGTGGTATTATTGCATAGATATGAACTGCAGCATTGCCAAAAATAAATGCTATATGATTTTCGGTTATCCATGTTTTGACCAGAGGTCAAAAGGTCACACAGCCTTGAAAATTACTACAAATCAGGCGTCACATAACCCTTTAACCCCTGGTCATGTCAGAGCTGCTCTAAATTCATATCTCATGTATTGTTTGTACTTTTGCAGTTCATATCTACCCAACGAGACCAAGATTGTGAAATTTGACTCAGTAGAACTGTAGAATTGCTCCATAATGCTACCCCTACCCCTTAATTTAGCAACTCAAATATCATCAATATTGAACTAAATACAGGTCTCTAGCAAAAAATAATGGTAACCAAGTGGAGACTGCTTGCTATTTGGTGATGTTCTGGAGGGTCTAAAGAAACTACCAAAATTGTTTAATATTGGCTATGATGTAATCTCAATGCCTACTTTTCCCAGGTTGTTTCTACTGATTTCTCTATAATAGAGTTATACAGTAAGAAATTGCGAATAAGTAGGGATTTTGTGAAAATCTACTGCCTGGGCGAAAAATGCTCCGATTTTACTGATATTTTAGCACAATAGTAGTATGTACCCTAGTAAAATTCTCCGAGAGTTCCAAGTCGATCCGAGAAAAAAGGTGTTTTTCGGCCCACCCTAATGTACATGTATACTGTAACCATAACACTGCATACATATAATACTAGTCCATGTTGAACCTAATTAGCATAATATATTGCTCGGTTAGGTACATCATGTATAAAAATCTCTTCATGTTTTTTTGGGGGGGGCATAAAATAAGCATTTAGAATTTTTGTAATTTTCTTCTAGTTACATTCGTAATTCTTAACCCACCCAAAGTGGCATTATAACAAAATTTTCTTGGTTTTTATCCTTAAAAAAGGGGCATTTCATTTGCAATGTTAAAAACTAAAACTTCATATCATTTAAGCCTTCTGTCAACCATACATGTACTGCGAAGGCCAGTTCAAGGAGCAGGGTTGTAACAATTTTTAAAGCTGAATTTATACTTGATCGTTTTTATAAAACAGCGATTCTCATGCATGCTATGTTTACATCCATTTTCAGAGCATCAAGCTGATTAATTGATACAAATCGCTGAGGTAAACAACGACATCACTTTTGGGAGTTGAAGAAATCCCAACTCCTGAGTGATGTCGCTTGACACATGAATGCATCAACCAATCATTTCAGTGGATCTATTATTTTGCCAATTACTTTACCTTTCTTGATCAATAACTTGACCCCAAAATGACCTTGCCAATTTGCCTTGCTGTGGTGGACATGGTGGTTGTTCCCACCAACTTATTTAGTTTCTAATAGAAGAAGAAGCATGATCTGGGGTTCAATTCCCACCTGGGCTTTGTTTTTGTGGACTTAAATTACTAGCAGGGAGCCAAGATGTGTAGTCATGTAAATGTACAAGACAAGAAATAGAAACTAGTTTCTAGTTTATTGGTTGAATACTTACTGTTTCCTGTACTGTAGATTGATTTGATTGATTTTCGCATCTTAGAAAGACCACTACGATCTGTGTCCAGTGTCTGCAAAAAAAAAAGTACAAGTTGAACTAAATCAGTCTGAATGATAACTGATCTCATACATGTAGGTAAGGGGCAGCCTATTTATAAAAAACATATCACACAAAGGTACGGGCGACTTACTTTGTTTTAAACTCTCTGCAATTGCATCAGCAGATAGACGAGGTCTGCTTGTTTTCTGTTGACAAGGGACAGTATTCATTGAATGGGTCTTTTCAGAACCACCAAACCTTTCACTTTTAAGCAGATAAGCGAAGTCTGCTTGTTCTCTGATGGGGCAGTCTTCAGTGAACAGCTCTTAACAGAGCCAACAAACCTTTTACTTTAGCAGATAGGCAAGGTCTGCTTGTTCTCTGTTGACAGGGGCAGTCGTCAGTGACCGGCTCTTTTCAGAGCCACCAAACCTTTAATTTTAGCAGATAGGTGGGGTCTGCATGTTTGTTGTTGACAAGGTGCAGTCTTCTGAATCAGGGCTTCTAGGGAGACCAGTACTTTTGTATTGATGGAATTTTCCTGAATAAATAACGAATAAATAAAATTCTGTGAATGGCTCTTTTCAGAGCCATCAGTAGGCAAGGGGCGCATATCTCATTTTTAGGTAATGAAGAGGTCAGAGCTACTCCTGACAAAAGCTTGACAGTTCCAAACTTGTCCGACAGCGAAACCGCTATCAAACTTACTAATTGTGATATGTTTCTTCCGCAAGAAGGGCATATCTGCGCAGATACAAAACGCTTGAAATCAGTTAACTTGTGAAGAATGGAGCAAGAAAATCGTATCACCACAAATACGACTTTTCTCATTTATAATATTAGTAGACATTTTTCACCAGTTTTGCAATGTTTGTTTTTGATACAAAACCATTTTGATGAAGAAAAGCTTACAAAATATATGACCCATTCTTCAGACCGATGTTTTTTTTACAAACGTAATCGAGTATTTTTACCCCCTCCCCCATAAACAAAACTCGTTTATAGAACGTCATTGATCTTTTGGTTTGTTCCCTTAACCCTAACCCGCCTGAATACTACAAAATACTACTCGATATATGCGCTGTTCGTGCATGCATCCCACGTGGTGTGATGATGCAATCGCCCTAAGTGATATATGGTCATTTTCACGGTAAAGGGTGTAACTTTGGATTTTTAACATTTTAATCCGTAGTGTTCTAATAAAGCCACAGAATTCCATGATTTTTGGCCACATAAGTTACCTAGTTAGCAGCTACCTTGGGTAGCATAATCAGCTTTGGGAGTTACTGCGTTCAGTTTTAGCAGGCTTCAATGTACTTAATATTGCCATTTTGAAAAACTATAAAAAACAGTATCATTTTTGTAAAACCATGTGTTTTCTTCAGTTAGTTCATGGATAAGTTTTCTTATCCCGAATGTACAGTCATATGTTCAGTAAACACTGCCACATTAGATTTAATTGTGAACAGCCCTGTATTTTTGAGAACCGGACTTGATATTTGTCGCTTCGAGGCTTCATTTTCCGTTAACAATTGTTAACAAACTTTGTGGGTGTAGCTTTGGTTCATAATTCTTGGTTATTTCTTCACTTCTTGATTCAAACAGTTGTTATCTTAACTTGAAATGGGTAACAAAAATTAGTCGATTTGCAAGCTTTTAAAATTTTTATAAAATCTTGACTTCAAAGAGCCGTTTTTCCGTTAACTTTTTTGAAGCCTCCGAAACAAACTGTTCAGCAAGCTTGTGCAAATATAAATTAAAGAGCTCATCCAATCTATTTATCAAAATGTAGCAAAGTAGATCCTCAAGTCACATGTTTTTAAATCGTGGAGATATATATCACCGTTTGAAAATGGGACCCAATACAAACTTTCCGTTAACAATTGAAGCCTCCAAAACAAATGAAGCCTCCAAAACAACAATAAGATTAATTATCATCTATGCATATCTAAATTGGTGTGTTTCATACTGATATCTGCATTGTAATTATTACTTGATATGTGCAGAATGTCATAAATTAAAAAAAAAATTGACATTATGGTTAATGTTTGAAAAATATACTGATACCCAAAAAGCCTGTTTCGGAGGCTTCACATGCAAAAAACACCATACTTAACAAATGGGTGAAAAAATTAACATGTGATAAATCTACAATATCTGCCGCATAGAATCATTGATTCAATACACACAAGAAAATAACAGCTTAGATGATCCCAACACTGTTGTTTTCAAAACAACTACTTCTGCAATGTTTAACAATTGTTAACATGAAGCCTCCGAAACAAAAAAAAAATGACTTGCTGTGATAATTTAATTTTTGTTACAACTGAAATTCAATACTTAGAAGCAACAAGCATAAAAATTGGTAATTGTGATATTTTTTACCTATTTTTTTATGTCAACTTGTAGTAGTTAGCCTTAGCCAAATATTTTACTTTTATGATCACCTGTGTTGTTAACTGAAGCCTCCGAAACACAAATCGCTTGAATTGCCAATTCTAAAAAATAACTCCAATTTCTGTGAAACTTGGCTGGGAGGTTCCTTTCATCAAGTAGTATTTGTACATGAAGTTAGACATTCAAATTATTTTAGAAACCCAATTAAAACTTAAAAAATATGTTTAAGGTTTGGAAATTTCCATTGTAAATGACACTTGATGTTAAAAATTTTCAAAACTGCAATTACAAACATAGCAAAACATGGTATAAAATTCAACTTATATCTGTTGACTTACTTTGGAATGGGATTTCACATGTATTCCAGCTTTCATGTCATAATTTTCTGAGATTATGTAAAATACATTTTTTCTTAGATTTTAACCAAAATGTTATGGAAATGTCAAATTTTTTATTAGAAATCAAAAGGTTTAAGCCTTGAAACATTATTTTACTGGAATTTAAGTTGCTTCTATGCATGACTTCAGTAAACAGAAACATATTTACGTGGTTTGAAATTTTGACCCTAAAAATCAAAAGTTACACCCTTTACTGTGAAAATGACCATATAGGCACGGTTTAAGCTGGCCAGCGAAGCCCAAGACCCGTGGCAAAGTGTCGCCGACCGAGTGCTTGGCATGCGAGGGTCTCGGGTTCGAATCCCACCCAGAGCAAACAACTTCTTTCCTTCTTTTCTCTCTTTATTCTTTCCTTCTTTCCCTTCCGCGTCCCCCAAAAAGCCCTTAGGGGGTTAGGTTACCACTATCGAAACTCAGTATAGGCTTCCTTAACCCTAACCCGCCTGAATACAACACAATACTACTTGATATATGCGCTGTTCGTGCATGCATCCCACGTGGTGTGATGACGCAATCGCCCTAAGTGATATATAGGCACGGTTTCACTGGCCAGCGAAGCCCAAGACCCGTGGCAAAGTGTCGCCGACCGAGTGCTTGGCATGCGAGGGGTCTCGGGTTCAAATCCAACCCAGAGCAAACAACTTCTTTTCTTCTTTTCTCTCTTTATTCTTTCCTTCTTTCCCTTCCCGTCGCCGAAAAGCCCTTAGGGGGTTAGGGTTAATGAACAGCTAGCAATGCATACTAATTTCAATATGTCCCTGATTTTATGTAGTGAACACAAGTTGCAAATCTTTAAATTTTGGTAATTGTTTTTCAAAATTTTTCAAAATCAATCATGAATGATTGCAGCACATGGTGTCAGGTGTAGGGACTCTTCAAATCTGCAAAATTATAATCAAAATTAATTTTCAATTTTTTTTTTTAATTCACAATTTAATGAATTCAAGTGCGGGCCCGTAAATTAAGTGCGGTCGGTCGAGCGACGGGAAATTCAAGATCAATTGTCAGTAGCCTAACTATAGATTGTCTATACCTCTTAGTCGGCAGGGTAATAAAACATAACAAGGCGGTTCTCGAACCACGAGTCTCGCCTGCTTTTGTGACCGCCTGCTTTTGCGATAACTGTTGGTAGAGAGGTAAATGAATTTGGCGGTTATCGGCTGGGCACGATTATCTGGCTGATGGCAACTATACTGTACCCACCAAGTTTCATGCCCATGCAACAGTTTTTACTAATATGACCTCAGATGACCCTGGTGGCCCTGAAATGACCTTCTAAAATTTTGGCTCTAAATGTTGACTGTACCCCTCATGCTAAGTTTCATGCCCATACGACAGTTTTTACTAATTTGACCTCAGATGACCCTGGTGGCCTCGAAATGACCTTCCAAAAATTTGGCTTTAAATGTTGACTGTACCCATCAAGTTTCATGCCCATACGACAGTTTTTACTAATTTGACCTCAGTTGACCCCTGGTGACTCCAAAATTACCTTCCAAATATTTGGTTTTAAATGTTGACTGTACCCACCAAGTTTCATGCCCATAAAACAGTTTTTGCTAATTTGACCCCTGGTGACCCCGAAATGACCTTCCAAAAATTTGGCTTTAAATGTTGACTGTACCCACCAAGTTTCATGCCCATCCGACAGTTTTTACTAATTTGACCTCAGATGACCCCTGGTAACCTCAAAATGACCTTCCAAAAATTTGGCTTGAAATGTTGACTGTACCCACAAGTTTCATGCCCATACGACAGTTTTACTAATTTGACCTCAGATGACCCCTGGTGACCCCAAATGACCTTCCAAAAATTCGGCTTTAAATGTTGACTGTACCCACCAAGTTTCATGCCCATACGACAGTTTTAACTAATTTGACCTCAGATGACCCCTGGTGACCCCAAAATGAACTTCCAAAAATTTGGCTTGAAATGTTGACTGTACCCATCAAGTTTCATGCCCATACGACAGTTTTTAATAACTTGACCTCAGATGACCCCTGAGTGACCTCGGATGACCCTGTAATGACCTTCCAAAAATTTGGCAAAACCAAAGAACTATTTCATCAAAGTAATAAATCTAAACAGAAAGATGCTTCCTTTACGAGTTATCACTCATTGAAAGTGCTACTTTGCATACTTTACAGGGAAAGCGACTATCTTAAAGTCGTCATATTTCATTAATTACATGACCGATCAAGCTGTTATTTGGATATGTGATGCACAGTTGAAAATTAATTATTAAAAGATTTGGTGACCTCAGTTGACCTTTGACCTTGTATGTGACCTTTGACCTCACGAAATTGGATAAAGTATGTTGCGCTGAAAAATCAAACTTGGCAATACCAAAGATCAATTTCATCAAATAAATCAAAACAGAAAGATGCTTCCTTTACGAGTTATCACTCATTGAAAGTGCTACTTTGCTATACTTTACATGGGAAAGCGACTATCTTAAAGTCGTCATATTTTCATAATTACATGACTGATCAAGCTGTTATTTGGATATGTGATGCACAGTTGAAAATTAATTATTAAAAGATTTGGTGACCTCAGTTGACCTTTGACCTTGTATGTGACCTTTGACCTCACGAAATTGGATAAAGTATGTTGCGCTGAAAATCTAATCAGGTCGAGTACCTCTGGCCACGCAACTCCCCACCATGTTACGTCACTGTACCCAATACGGATCTCCAAATAATCTGTTCACAAGGTATTTTGCTTATTACGCATATATTATGCAAATTAGGTACTTAATTACCATATTTTACGCTCAAAATCTAATCAGGTCGAGAACCTCTGGCCCCACTACTCCTCACCAAGTTACGTCACTGTACCCCATACGGATCTCCAGATAAGCTGTTCACAAGGATTTTTTGCTTGATACGCATCAAATACGCATAAATCATGCAAATTAGGTACTTAATTACCATATTTTGCGCTGAAAATCGAATCGGGTTGAGATCCTCTGGTCATACTACCCCCTACCACGTTATGTTGACCGTATCCACCAAGTTTCGTGCCCATACGACAGTTTTAGTCATTTGACCTCAGATGACCCCTGGATGACCTCGGGTGACCTTGGCCCACTTACCGATACAAACTTGTTCTGTCTGGGGTGAAGATGCACCCACCCACCAAGTTTGAAGAACGTATGCACCCCAAGTCTCCGAGAAAATAGGTTTTTGCATTTTATGCATAAATTATGCAAATTAGGTACTTAATTACCATATTTTGCGCTGAAAAGCAAATCGGGTTGAGATCCTCTGGTCATACTACCCCCTACCACGTTTCATCATCATAGGGCTTATGGATCTTACGGATCCCCAGATACAGCTCCACAAGGCGGATTTCTTCAGATTTCCAACCATATTTGTAGAATCGTTCCGCATAAATTATGCAAATTAACAACTAAATGTGCATACTTTTCGCCGAAAAACTAATCAGGTGATCAGCAGATGTGTATCATAGCTGCCACCAGGTTTTGTTACCATGCGCCCTACGGATCTTGAGATCCACAAACTCCGCTATCAATTTGCGCTGATTTTCGCATAAATTATGCAAATTAGCTATGTTAATTTGCATATTTTTCACCGAAAACATACGGTTACGGAGCAAACTTGGATACCCTTCCTCCCACCAAGTAGCATCGCCGTAGGTCTTACGGTTCCCCAGATACAGCTCCGGACGGACACACATACATCCACACCCCCACCCCTCCACACACACACCCCCACACACGACGGACAGACAGAAATAGTGATTACTAAGTCCCATCCTGAACAAAGTTCAGGCGAGACAAAAAGGTGAGATGGCCGAGCGGTTAAGGCATTGCGCTGTCAGCCGGGAGAATACAATCGGTGAGGGTTCGAGCCTTGGGCTTGCCTTAGGTGAGAATTCTCTTCCTTGCCCAACAAAGTGTTCCTAAAGGTCAGAAATACTGCAATTGCATTCAGTTAACTTACACCACAGAATGTAAAATTTTGTTGAATTTCTTCTCACCCCATACACTATGTTTAGCATGTGCAGGTATACAATGTAGGCAGTGTACGACATCTCGTGGTTCGGAAGTCACATAAAGCCATTGGTCCCGTGTACAGGACGAGGCATCCCTGTGCACATTAAAGTGTCAGAACTATTCAAAAAGAGAAAGGCCGGGAAGAAAGGGGACCATCCCGGGTTCTGATACCTGTTTATACTCAACCCTAGGTCAATCAAGAGGACAAGATGGGTGCGATACAACATGTACAAAGTTGGGTAGACCTATATCCAGCTCTGCATACTGTACCATATCCAGTAGAACATAGATCACTCCAACAAAACTAGTGTTTTGACACAGTATAGCACATGCCATGCATGCACGGACCTTTCATCTATAATAAATTACTGAGTTCGAAAACTTTACGTGATAAAACTTGAACGGTGGTAACGCATAAATTTGCAAATTGAATGATGGTTAAGGTAATTTTAGTTTTTAAGGATCTAGCAATGAGCGTTTATGGCGTTTCGACAGTATTTTTTGTGGGACATGAGAGCACCTCAGACGTATCGAATTGCATTCTGAATACGAAGCATGTCTTTCTGATATTAAATAATTTTCATTTTTTGAAATTTACGATGTAATACAAATTTTATGACAAATTATTAAAATTTGATATTTTTCAAATTTTTGATATGGTCACGCGTTTTAAACTCGCCACCCAAAAAGGGTGGAGATGTTACGCTTTTTGGTATCAAGCTGCAGTTAATCTCATATATTTTCATAATTACAAAAGCTAGATCAATGCATATGGTCTCATTTGTATTATTATGACATATTCCTGCAAAGTGGCATTGCCATAGTCCATTCAGAAGTGAAGATATACCTTTTTGTAGCTTGAAGTACAGGGGTGGAGGCGGCGCGCCGCCGCCTGTACAAACTATATGGGAAATTGACATTTTAGTACTATTTTGCAGAAACATTGATATTTTTGTCAAATCTTTATGTATGGCTATAAATTTGGTACCAAAAGAAAGCTAACATATTCTACTTTATTGTTTTATGATTGACAAGTAGGTAAATGAATGTATAGTATGGACAAACTGGCCGATAATAAAGCAGTCAATGCATTTTAAGGCGCACGAGTGCGATCGCGCGCATAGAGCCCACCCTAAATCACTTTACCGAGTGCGATTCATAGCGCACCTTGTCACCTGAAGGAGTTTCCAAAGTTGCAGCGGTTCCCGAAAGTGATTTCCATAAAATAAATCGATGTCATGGCCTTTACAAAAGTGACGACCCAAACAATATCTTTTCTACTCGCTGATTGGCCGTTTTCGACAATTTAATATGTAAATTAGCTGACCTTTCTTGTGAGGTCACGCTACCGAAATATGATAACGTGCTGTTCATGTCACAACAAAGCCGTGACATGCCATTGCCCACCGTAGTAAATGAGGTAATGTTTATGCATTCAACTGTACTGTATAATTATTTAGAAGCTGAACAAGGCTGATTTAATATTTTGACATGACCAACACACGTGCGATCTGTCAGCGGTGAGTGTAGCGCCATGATAAAATTGTACCGAGGTTTGCCGATAGAAATATCAGTTTATACTACTCATCATGGATTCATGGCGGACAAAAAGAACAAATGGGTCCAGTATAAGACATGGAAAACCTACAAGCTTAATAATGTAATGGGGTTTGAAAAAAACCGAGGCAGACGGGACGATATTTGTGTCGAAAGTTTGGTGTTTGAGTTGTTTGAGTAAGCCCATCCCACGAACGAACTGCCCCCATTCACGCTGTACAAAAAAAAAAAAGGAGCCAGTTAGCATGCCAGGCACCACTAAGCATGCAAAGTGCATAGCATCGGACTTTTGGTGATCCCCGTTATCTTTTTTTACCGTGTCAGACAGGAACGCGCTGCTCATTAAATATTCATAAACCCAACACGTCACAAACACATGGTCTTATTCGGCCGATAAGAATCGTTGCAATTAATTAACCCGACATGGTTTTATGAATGAATTTTTGACCTTACTGGGCTCAGACATATGCATATTCATATATATTCAAGATGGCTGCTGGGTCCTGGCAAAGACGGAATGAAAATCAATGGTTCCGTTCGGAAAATATTGCCATTTGAAAATTGACTTCGAACGAAAGTCAAACGAGCAAAAATTTCGATGACTGAAGATACTCAAATTTCATTTACATGTATCTGTAATTTTGGTTATAATTTTTTGTTGGACATGGTATATTTTTTCTGACTTTGCTGGAAGCTTATTTCAAGTGGTCGTGGTGGATTTTACTGCAGAGGATCCAGTTTTTCAACGGAGACGGACAATATGCACGAGGTGTTTCTTAACAAATTTTACAAAAATTTCACCGATCCTACGCACACGATTCGTCAGTTCTGTGCATGTGATGTCATGCAGTGGGTGCGTGGGGCAGTGCTAGGAAATTTGCATAATTTTAACTTGGTAAGAAGTTTGATTGCCCACCTTTACATTGTAGTCCCACATTCAACACCAATGCTTCTTATCTGAATATCAAGTGCAATAATTCAAATAGCCCACCTAAACTTCTTACCGAGTGCAAATGATAGCACACCTAAAATCCTTACCGAGTGCAATTAACAGCACACCTGTAGCTCGCCTGACTATTTCCAGGAGTGCGATTTATAGCACACCTGCTTTTTTCAAAATTCATTAACTGATAAAGAAAATAATAATAACATTAACATAGTGATTTTGTGACAATTATAAACTTGCAAATCGGTAGGAAAAATTATTTTTAAAATAATATTTCATGCCCATTGATTTATTTTATTTTAAAAAGCCAAATAATGTTAACTGTTGGGCCTATAATAATACTTTCCAATAATTAAGAGTGTCACGTTTTTGTTTATTTTAAGTCAATTAATGTCAGCATGATGCTAATACCTTTTTGCAACCAATAAATCAGTAAATCCATGAAAATGAATATGAATTTGGACTTCAAGATCAGTATATCCTCCAGGAACTAAGGTCATTACTGGATACTACTAAAAAGTACTTTTTCTGCACAACATTCAGGCAATCCACATCACTACAAAGCCAATCCTAAAGCCAATTGATGCTATCATACCTAAAGACTGTGTATCATATTTTGGCATCAAAACATGCCATCGGACACAACTTGCATGGACTATGTGGATGTAATGTGTGCAATTGCACTAGATACTTTTTACATAATCTATATGTTCTTAAAATCCTAATATTTGTGTATGTATGTTTGAAAGAATCAACCTGTTTTCATGTGCATCTTTTTAAAAGGTGCATTGCCATCGACACATTTAATTACTCGGTAAACGCAAGTTGTTTCAGGTATGTTAATGTTAAAAGTAAATTATGATGACTTGTTTCAGTGATTCTTGCTGCCACAAAAACATGTTGGAATGTGTCATAGTTAGTCTGATATAAATAGATAGGTTTTTGGGTGATAATGCCCAATTATGACACAAGTTTATGGACTCTCGTGAGAAGATTAAATTTCCGATGATAATTTTGCACCAAATTGGGATGGAAATATTTATTTTGGGTGAATCATGAACCCCATGCAATTTTATATTGTTGTAAGGGCCTAAGTGTGCTCTGCAAGAAAATAGCATTATTTTTGCTATATAGGGTTACAGAAAATGTTATTGTAAAAAACATTGAATGACTAAAAATATAAAAAAATTCACATTTCAGTCAATGTTACCTTTTTATCGTATACCTAGTGTCAATTCTGAGTGCATATTTGGATTCCTTGGGCAATTTCCTTTCAGAAAATGTATACTTTTACTACCATAGGGGGTATACTTCAGCAAATAGGAGGCGACCTTAAAACGCACGACCATATAACAGTCCTCAAATAAATTTTATAAATCTAATGATATATGGTCATTTTCACGGTAAAGTAGGCCTGCTAAGAATACGCGATTTTGGAGGCCAAAAACGCACCCCGATTTTCCAAAAACGCAAAAATCCGCGATTTCCGCCAAAAACGCAAAATCAAAAAAAATTTTTTTTTTTTTTTTTTTTTATGATTTTTAATTTTTTTTTCGCGGATTTGGAGAGTCCCTGGGCCTAACATCAAGTGCTACCATCATTAAAAATTTTTTTTTAAAAATTAAAAAAAAAAAAAAAAAAAAAAAAATTAAGAAAATTAAAAAAAATTAAAAAATACAAAATTGCGATTAAAAAAAAATATTTTGCGGATTTAGAGAGTCCCTTGACCTTGAGTGAGGTACTGCAATCATTTGTGGCTGATTTTAAAAAAATTGGAAAAAGATACAAAAAATTACAAGTTTGTATCCAAATGGGACCGATTTGTAACTTGTGTTCACTGCATAGTCTATTGAAGATATAAAAATGCATTGGTTTTGTACACAAGTCTGTATCTTAGATAGATTTTGAAGTGAACACAAGTTACAAATTGGTCCCATTTGGATACAAACTTGTAATTTTTTTGTATCTTTTTCCAATTTTTTTTTTTTTTATTTTTTTTTTAATGATGGTAGCACTTGATGTTAGGCAGTGACTCTCCAAATCCATGAAAAAAAAAATTAAAAATCGCAAAAAAAAAAAAAAAAAAAAAAAAATTTTTTAATTTTTTTTTTAGATTTTTTCAAAAATGTCAAAAAACGCAATTGGAGCCAAAATACGCAAATTGCGGCGCAAATAACGCAATTGCGTATTCTTAGCAGCCCTACGGTAAAGGGTGTATGTAACTTTGGATTTTTAACATTTTGATCCGTAGTGTTCTAATAAAGCCACAGAATTCCATGATTTTAGGCCACATAAGTCATCTAGTTAGCAGCTACCTTGGGTAGCATAATCATCTTTGGGAGTTACTGCGTTCAGTTTTAGCAGGCTTAAATGTACTTCATATTGCCATTTTGAAAAACTATAAAAAACAGTAACATTTTTGTAAAACCCTGTGTTTTCTTCAGTTAGTTCATAATTTTTCTTATCCTGAAAGTACGGTCATATGTTTAATAAACACTGCCACATTAGATTTAATTGTGAACAGCCCTGTATTTTTGAGAACCGGACTTCGATATTTGTCGCTTCGAGGCTTCATTTTCCGTTAACAATTGTTAACAAACTTTGTGGGTATAGCTTTGGTTCATAATTCTTGGTTATTTCTTCACTTCTTCTTGATTCATAACAGTTGATATCTTAACTTGAAATGGGTAACAAAAATTAGTTGATTTGCATTTGCAAGCTTTTAAATTTTTTATAAAATCTTGACTTCAAAGAGCCGATTTTCCGTTCACTTTTTTAAAGGGATATTCATAATTTTTTTGCAAATATAACCAGTTTTTATTGGTATTTTTTGGAAAATCACAATAATGAATTCAAGTGAGGGTCAGAAAATGAAGTGAGAGCGGGTGACAGGAAACTCAAAATCGACTTTCCTTGGCCTAAAATGTGTATTACATTGCGAATTTCAAAAATCAAAATTATTTGATATCAGAAGGACATTCTTCGTATTCAGAATGCAATTCGATATGTCTGATGTGCTCTAATGTCCCACAATAAATACTGTCCAAACGTTCATACCCCTTCCCTTAATGTTAAACCACAATTTAATTATACACATAGTTGTTTCATATGTTACTACATGTACATGCGGAAGCAATTAGACCTCTTGTGCTTGGCTTTGCTTGGCAGAGGCCTGCTTGCTGCTGTGCAGCAGCCAATACAAAACATTAATTAGCCTACCTCTTCCAGAGCAGTAACCGCTTGTCTACACGCTCCCATCCTCGAAACAAAATTAGACGTTGTAGGCGAATTTATATCCTCTTTTGTTTCAGAAAGAAACTCCGGAACGGTAAGTATGTCCGGCATTGTTAATGGTAATTGGGCTTTTCAGCCCAGATTCTCATTTGCAATTGAAAGCTCGGTGGAATTGTAATGTTTTCTCTCAATGTTTTACTTCCTAGTTGATGATGTTTTGATCACAAAACCGGAACCAGAACAACATCATCTACTCATCCTGCACTGCGAAGTTCAAATAAGTGGTTCTAGAAGTACTCCACGTTTCCCTTGGACGTACAAAAAATTAAAATTATCAAACATTCCAAAGTTTTACTCAAAAATCCAACGAAGTTACTTGTTTTAGAATTATATGAAGAAATATTTCAGGTTGAAAATGTTCCTTTATTACATGCTGCTTTAATACATGTACATCATTTCATTTCACAATTTAAAAACACATGTTCCATCTCTTCATCAGTGTTTCATGTTCACGGTTGCCTCTCATGCACATTGCCATTTGCCACGTAATTCTCTAAGCAAGCATTTGTTTTGCAATCGAGGCTAAACGGTAATTGTTCTGAGTTTGCGCAGTAGCTTTGCGCGACAGGTGTTTTCGTCCAGAATTTACGTACCTGCTACGGTTATCTATACAGTACACTGTAAAACCTAATTTATGTATGTGATTGATAGCCGTAACACAAAACTTTTTCGGTAAGGGAGCGATCGTTATTTATGGCAGGGGGGAATGGGTAAATTTAGGGGAACACACGAAATTTTTTGTGGTCTTGAGGGGGAACCTGAAATTTTAGTTCAACCAGGAGGGGGATTGTTAAATTTTAAATGGAGAAAATTGGGAAAACAAGGGGAACGCGAAAATTTTGAGCGGACGCGAGGGGGAACCCGAAATTTTTGTCGATATTTTTGCCAAAACACCCATTCCCCCCCTGCCGTAAATAACGATCGGTCCCTAAGCGATGTCTTCCAACCATGTACCAACTGATGTAGAATTTAGGGTTAGATCCGGGGGGGGGGTTCTTCCTGGTTGAAGGTATACGGGGATGTGCCACGGTTTTGGGGTACCTTTTCAGCGATTTTGGTATATCGATGGGTGGGTTTTCAGTGGAGACCAATGCGCCCAACTGGGCGCATTTTGGCAAAAGTGCCCTTAAGTTAAAGCGCCCAATTATGGCAAATTTGGGTGCTTTTTGGGTGTTTTTTCTTGAAAATTGGTATACTGATGGGTAGCTAAAACAGCAAAAAGTAGGTATAGAGAAAGTCAGCATCCGAAAGTCTGCGTGACACACCCCCGTACAAATGTTTTCGATTATTTGGTTGGAAGACATCGCTTACCAACTTTTTCATGGAGCAGTTTTGTAAGGAGACTATTACATTGACTTTGGAAGATTTTCAACATGGGGGGCTGAAAATTGAAAACATTTTGGTGGGCCACCCTGTGGGTGCCCGAGGGGGTTCCCCCCTGGGAGTCAGAACATTTTGCAAAATATAGGTCACAAACACCCATTTTCCATTTTATGACAATTTTAACTTCACCTAGGATCATTGGGGGTGGGGCGGGGCTGAAAGGTATTCCAGCCCCGCACCAAAATTATTGAGGGGCTGAGCCCCACCCCAAGCCCCCGTTCCTAAGCCTATGTATTATGTAGCTAAAGTATAATAATATTATTGTTATGTAGGAATACAAACCATCTGCCACATGATAACAAAGTAACAAACACATGTTATCATCAACAGAGATGACAAAGGAGTTTTAATATCTAGCTCTATCTCTTACTCCTTACTCTTACGATGATACTCATCAACACCCCAGGTGGGGTTAAACGACGAGGATTTGTGTTGTGTGCTTCGAGGACATGCCACAAAAGTGGTCTTTGATGTTTTGCTTAAATTCGATCGAGTCCTTAATTATTTTGGGATAATATGAATATACGTCCTTGTTGACTTGTAGTTCTTGGTAGCTATTTGTATGACTACGTTTGGTGAGGCGGTGGGTGGGGTCGGAGAAGTTTCTTTTGCACTGATCATAGTTGATGGTCACTCCACTTTTAATGCAAATATGGACAAAACAAAGTACGGCTAGAATACTTTGATATAAAATTGGATCGATTGAGTCCATATTTATTGGTCAAGCTATGATATGAGTTTTTAAAATCTCATAACGAGACCAATAAATATTGGGCGTAAAGCATCCAATTTTATCATTATTATGTGTTGGATCCAAACTTTTAACACACTTGGATTCATCAAAACATAATAACTACGTCAATTGTGATATAAAATTGGATCGATTGAGCCCATTTTATTGGTCGAGATGTGAGTTTTAATAATATTGGATGAGATGTGGTCATATCCCCGGGTCATATCCAATATTTTAAAAACTCAAAGCGAGACTAATAAATTACTCCAGAATTAGTTTTGGATGAATTATGTGTTAGGATTAATAATAAATCATCAAGTCTTGAGGTAAAACTTTTGAAACTAGCTGTTCCAATCATCGGTACCTCTAGCTCTCTTGCTTATTAATTGAAATCTATCTCTTAAAAATTCTTGTTTCCAGGGGCGTAGCAAGCGGGGGGAGGCAGGGTGGATGAAATGGGCCCCAAGGGTTCAGGGGCCACAAGCAAAAGAGAAAATGAAGTATAGCGCTGATGAAAAGGCAGGGCCGAATTTACCTGGGTCAGGCCAAAATCTGGAGGCCCCAAACTCACCGTGAGGAAGGCATGTGGGGCCTACCATCAGATGGCAGAAGAAAAATGAAGGTGAATTTTGCTATGTAAAGGGCTATTAAGTATTATAGCACGAAGCGCTCAACAAAAGTTTGCAATTTTACCATATTTTGGTCCAAAATATGCACAGAGCAATTTGGGGGGTGGGGGCCTCTGGCCCGATGGTAAGTCTGCATGGCCCTTCTGATTGGGAGAAAACTAAAGGACTCCTCTGATTGGGAGAAAACTAAAGGACTCCTATTTCCAAAAAGGGTGGCTAGCCTACAGGCCCATATCTGCACTTTCAATTGTCTCTAAAATCCTTGAAAGGGCTGTTCACAATCCGCTATATAGATAGTTGACTAACAAAAACATCTTAAACTCATGTCAATCTGGTTTCAGAAGAAATCATTCCATTTCCACTATTTTTCTATGTATCCGATTTTATACTAAAGAACATGAAAAACTGATCATTCTCTTGTTTGGTTTAAGTCCTTTTTTCTGCGTACATGATAGAACTCAAGCTGTATAAATGTAAACTCCATTCTTCCAAATTGTTATACTATTCGGGGTTCCACAAGGATCAATCTTAGGCCCTCTATTATTTGTTATCTGTGTAAATACTTGACCTAAATTATATTGTATAATGTGATGATACCACACTTCTTTTCAGTTCCACAGATCCAAATAACCTGGCTTCTCAAATTAATTGTAACATGTTATGTTAAAATTAGCTCACAAACAAAACAATAATAATTAACCTTAAATATAAAGAAAACTCAATTTATGGTAATTGGGACAAAATGCAGTTAAATAACCAAAAAACAAAAGGAAGGGGAGCAATTTTTGGCAAGCCGGGGGGGGGCAAAGCGATTTTGTCTCACATTAATGGGGTGCCTTTTAAATAAATTACTCTCATAAGGCTTATGAAAACAATACAAAAACAGAAAACACTTAAATATTATACAAATGTTCCTGCTCGCTGCGCTCGCTATTGTATCCAGACCATTTAAGCATTGGCTTAGGAAGATTTTCAACATGGGGTGCATGGGGGCTGAAAATTGAAAAAAAAATTGCAAAATATAGGTCACAAACACCCATTTTACCTCTATTTTATCACAATTGTTTTAACTTCACCTAGGATTATTGGGGGCTGAAATGTATTCCAGCCCCCGCACCAAATGAAGCTAAATGATTATTGAGGGGCTGATCCCCCCTCCCAGCCCCCGGTTCCTAAGCTTAGTGTTGAGTTTTGCAAATTGGGATCCTACAAATTTGGCATGTGCAAAGGGAGGGGGCAAAGATTCTTTGGCATGCGTTTTCGGAAATTTTGCCCCCATACAGGGGACTTATTGGTTGCACAACCCCTAAACACATTGGAGCAATATTTACTGATATTTTCTCACTTTGATTACGGTAGTCCACTTTCAAAAGTATTGTTTATTTTTAGCACTAACAGTAACAGGCAATAGGCCTACTTTAAATTTCAATATTTGGCCAAATTTATCAAAGTACCAAAAACGTGCATTTTTTGTGTTTTTCATGATGTGACAATCAAGTCTAATTTAATGCAAAAATACATTTGTGAAATGATTACAGCAAAATTTCGGCATAGGCCTACTAACGAAATAGGCTTGTTCTTTGATTTTTGTCACTCGATTCAAGAATTTGGTAAAAATGGTGAACTTTTTCTTTTTTCTCCAGTTTTGGCAGAACTTTATTTTAATCCCAAAAAATAGGAATGGTGGTATAGGGAAGCATATGGGGTCATACCAGTCACCGTATCCCTATCGGCCCTGATTTGGTAAAACGATCTAACTTGAAATTTGAACATTTTGAGATAAATCCATATCTTGGGTAGTGTGTGGGCTCTCTTTCCATTGGTGACATCCTCAAATCACCACCATGCCACCAAATAATGAGATTTTTATATTTTCTAAGACATTAGATCTGTATAATAATTTATTTTATTGATTCAAAAAGAAAAACGCCCGGAAAAACGTCAAGTGTTCAAACTTAAAAGCTCTTTAATTTCAAGTTAGATCATTTTACCAAATCAGGGCTGCTATGCCGCGGCCCGTACACAGCAAAAAATGGGAGTAATTTGCTCCCGAGTAAAACATTTTGAGTAAAAAACGAGTAATAATTTACTAAAGAAAGAGCGAACCGCGAAATTTTAATTACTCCTCCCTAAAGTAAAATCTGATAAGTTTGAATCGAGTAAAGTTTACTCGACAGCGTAGTAATATATGCTACAAGTTCGGAGTTCGCTACCGATTTAGGTTGCATTGGAGTAAAGTTTAGTCGGTACAAGTTCGGAGACGACGCGACGCCATTACAAGCCTATAAGTCTACGTGTTGCGAAAGATGGAAGAAGTACCCCTGGAAAAATATGTGTGGTGTTGCGTGGCGACTGCCCGAGGTTTAGTAGAAATTGTCCCCATTCTTGAAGGTAAGAGCTGATTATTTTGACCCGCAGGTTATGCAATAATTGTGTCATTGTGTGATGCAATAAACATTTCATGTTTGGCATGAAGTTGGTAAACGTAATGCAAAATGAATTTAAGCTTACTCGGTCCAGTATGCTTATGCTCTGAATGTAGTATCCTGCCCTGCATACGATCATGCTGATATATCACCTGTTTTATTGTGTTTATTTATTATGCAAATTGGTACATCAAGTTATGGAGGACAGAATTTTATTTAAATGATGATGACTCTGTTATGATGAGTGACGTCATACTGCATACCCTCTATAGGCCATGCACATGTGGCAAGGGGCTGTGTTGCCCCCCTCCCCCCATGCTTTGATTCTTTGGCAAGCCAATTATGCCCATGTAGTACCTACATGTGTTGGGTTGTGCAATAATTACAGGGGCGGAGAAATGGAGGGGGTTTAATTTTTTGGCAAACCAAAAAGGATGGGGGGGGGGGGCAAGCATTTTTGACCAGTCAAAGCCTGGGGAGGGCAAGTAATTTCTCTCAAGAGCCATGTTCTCACAATGAGTTTTTTGTTTTATCCTTTTTGATACAGGAAGAGAGTTGCAACTATAGCTTGGATGAGAGATACTCAAGTTGGACTACATGGGATCAGAGGGTAAAAGGAACCAAGTGAACTGCCTGGTATCTGTGGTGTAAAGGACATGATGAACATTATCAATTGTATACTTAAATGAAAAGTAAATAACCAAATTGTACAAAAATCAGAAAATAAAATTGCTCTAATTTGAATAGAAAATGATGCAAATCGTTCTCTTCCCAAGAGGAAAAAGAAAGGAAAATTTTGAACTATCGATGATGGCTGGTTCATATGTGTGCTTTATGATCTAAATGTCACATGAAAGAATTCGTAACCATTTGTAAGACCGTTTTGGAGCAATTTTATTTTTGTACCCTTGACAATAACCATATTGTGACACTAGTGACATCAGACTGTCAGAGGACTTCTGATTTTTGAAATATTGTGGCATCAGACAACAAACATGTATTAATGGAGAACATTGAGAAATAATGGACATAAAACTAACAGCAGTGGTTTATACAATCTGTAGTTTAATTTAAAACTCCAACTGAGAGGTATGCTGCATTTCTGACCATCCACTACTACAAACCTGGTGCAAAATTGCTACATTTAACAAATTGTATGTATCTGTTTTTATAGTTTTCTTATAATATCCTTAGGGAGGTTTTTAAACCTTTATGGGTCTTCACTCAACTAGTATTTATCATATTTTGAGGGTTTTTTTGAGTTAGATTAGATAGGGCTTTATCACTTAAAAGGCCCTACTTTACACCAGGTTTGTTCTGGATGATTTTTGTTGGGTTTAGGAAGCAAAGGCAACTTTACATTTGCTTTGCTGATGTAACACTGTACCGTAAAATGGGGTAACTTCGGTCCGCGGGGTAACTTTGGTCAGTCGAATATATTTTTTGAAATGGTCATATTTTCGTACAGCAATATTGTTTTTAGTCATATTTGGTGTCAATCTGTTAAGAAATATATTTGGAAGAAATAATTCTCACTCATGTCCAATTTTCTCGAAATTTATGAAAAAATCAGGATTTTTGACCAAAAATGAGCATTTTTTTACATTTTTTGCAGAAAAATAAAAATCGATATTTGTGAGCAAGGATGTTTGCTTGATTAATTTTGCAAGGGGTCAAATGTCACAAAAAACAACAACTTGCCCATATATAGCGAAGATCAATTTTTTTGATTTTTGTTTTCTTCGTGGAATGTAATACTCTGTCCAAAGTTGCCCCAAATGCGGGGTAACTTTGGTCAGGCTATTTTAACCCCTAGGGCACCCTTAAAAATTATTTGAAATTTTTTTTCAACTTCAAAGTGAAGAAGGGAGCCCTAATGTCACAAAAAAGAGATAATTAGAAATACAATTTGTTTTGTTTGGAAGCAGTGGTTTAAAAACTCTCAAAAGTGCCCAAAGTTACCCCATTTTACGGTACTGATTTTGTGGATTGATTATACTGTTATAGAGTTAATTGCTGTTAAAACCTTTTTTTATTTTTTTGAAGTTTGAATAATACTGTTTAAAAAATAATTTTCTTGCCAGTCATTGTTTGATTAATTGGTGTGATGTGTAAATAATTTCATGTTTTTATTAGAACAGAGAGTAAAATGGAATGACAACAGCTTCATTGATTCTGGATATTACAGATGTCACAGTTTCAATCTACTCAGTAAACTGAGTAAGACACTATTTTTGCATCTAATTTGAGCAAAATATTTACTCACCTTCAGTAGTAACTTTTACTCAATCCATAATGAGTCAAAATATTATACTCCATGCAGAGTAAATATTGAGTAAAATAATTGCTCAATCTTGTGGTAAATCTTACTCAACCTTAGGGAGTGTTCAGAAATACTTTGGTGGGGGGGCTGGTCAAAGGAGGGGGGCCAAAAAGTTTTGGACCTTAAAAGAGGGGGGGACCAAAAAGTTTTAGGTGGTAGGAAAGGGGGCCAAAAAGTTTTCCTCTTCAAAACCCAAATTTTTTGCGCGCTTCGCGCATTGAGACACTCTATATCACTTTTAACATGGGCAAGTTTGGGTCTTCAGTACTTTTGTTTAAAAAAATGATGGCACTTAGTGTCAAGGGCTTAGGCAGCCAGCCTTGTAGGGAGTGTTTTACACACCCAAATTTGTAAATACACACCCAGTTTTTGCTCACATGGCCTATACTTTGTACACAAATCTTACACACCCAGTTTTTTGAATGTACACACCCAAACCTTCAAATCCTGCCTAAGACCCTGCTTAGTGTACACATAACATTAAAGATGATCAGCAACATGCAACATCTGGGTTGGTCTAAGAAATACTGGCACTTTTTATCATAGAATTTTATATCTCTTCAAAGTAGACAAAAATATGATTATGTACCAATCTGATCAAAATACAACTAAATCAAGAAAATATTGCAAATAAATTGGATTTCTTTGCATGTAAATTGCACACTTCAGTTTACTATTTCTCATTGCAAAATTATTTTGGTATACACATAGGCCCATGGGTATATTTACCATAGGGCAGAGTGGGCACAGGCCCAGGTACCAATATGCTTTGGGGGGCCAAAACTGATACCTGTGTACATTTGCGTGACCAAATTAATCTCATATTTGACCATTTTAGCTTTTTGCATAAAGTAGTTCAAATTTTAACAATATTTGACCATTCAAGCTTCAATATGGCCACATTTTTTGCGCGGTTCGCGTGCATTTGTACTATCATAATAGCCACGGATCGAAATTATGCTGATGTGCCTATGAACCTCCAAATAAATCCTCTATTTCATTTATCCATGTAAAATCAGATAAACACCCTGATTTGGGACAAACCTAAATTAAGTATAAAATGAAAATTTCCTTGTGCTTGTATTTCATGCGCAATTTTCCCACTGGGAATGTTTCAAACATTTGCCTCCCTCAATGACATGTGACCCAGATACCACACCACTGGAAACAACACTATTAAGTACGTTTGTTTTTCGATAAGGGGGGGTCAAAAAAGTTTTGTCTGTCAAAAGAGGGGGTCAAAAAGTTTAGCGGTCCATCGAGGGGGGGGTCAAAAAGTTTTCGAGTGAAAAATTTGAGTTAGACCAGCCCCCTACCAAAGTATTAATGAACACTCCCTTAGTTGAGTACAGTTTTACTCTCTTGTTGAGTCAAAAAGGGGAAAGCGCTTTCCCAGAGTAATTATTGAGTAAAATAAGTTGAGTAAAAGTCTTACCCAATTCTGAGTAAATTTCTAATCAGCAAGTGAGTAATTGGTTACTCAACCTTGATGGAGTACAATTACTCAAAATGGCGCTTTCCCTTTTTACTATCAGAAAGAGTAAGATTTTGATCAACTTTGAGCAATTATTTTTTACTGTGTATGGCCTACCTGCTTATTTTAATACTGCAAAGATTGAATATTAGACACCAGCTCGGCAGCTCCATAAACATTCGCAAACAAAAGTAACTTTTTACAAACAATTATGTGTATGTGACTGGTAAATGAGACAATTAACATCAGCGCACCCAGGTAAAAACTATCGGCAGAGTGCGAAGTTCCAATTTACACATCACATTGCATAGAGACAGGGAACTTAGAGATCATTGGGATCGAGTCAGCGTCCCGCGGAAATCTGAAAGAAAAAAAGAAAAAGTCACAGATTTCTTGTTTTGCTATCAAGCTGAACACACCACCACATTGGGTTCGTATATTTTAATGCACTCGGTGTTTCTACCGGTCCCGACTCAAACCAGCTCAAACGATTCTAGAAGTTTTTCTCACAAGCCCCGCCTACTTTTCCTGCTTTATCGGCAACCCGGAAGTAACTGTTTCCATTGGTTTGTGTGGGAAAATACCAATATTTGGCAGCGAATTACAGGAATTCCAGTCGTAGATCTCGACTGAAATGGATATATGAGGTAAATAATACTTTCATTTATGTAATATCAAAAAATTGTAGGAGATCTAGGACCAGTTTGGTAGATAATCGAGTTGAAATGTGGGCATGTTTTTGGTATAATGCCTGTATATAAAAAACTCAATGGGAATCTCAAGCTTTCGGCTAGGCTAAGTTTTAGTCTCGGCATTATCAACAATATTTTGTAAATTTTTCTCGTAAATCGACTCGTCCATGTGTGGTATACACTCTCTTTTTCCATTTAAATAGTTAAGAATGGAAATTTTGGCCTTACGAGCGTAACAATTACGAGGTATTTGTCCGCGGTTTCGGATTCTGCTCCCTTCGCCAGTAGTGCAAGACTGTGGAATTCGGCAATATCGAGATAGAATTTTCACGAGTTCATACCCTAAAATGCACTTTATCACTGATTGTCTCCCAACGAGTGTTTGTTTATTAATAACAAATGTCTTCATTACAAAAGAAAATGTCCAAACCTGTTAATTTAGATATTAGTTATGAGAATTCCCAAACATAAACCACCTTCAAAATGCTGTAATAAAACCCGGGAATAAAACACTGTGATTTGTTTACCTCTTTGACGAAGTATGTATAATTTATACTACTACTGTACGTGTAATTTTTTGCTTGTTAAATATTTTAACACTGCATTTAGGGGTTGTGCAATAATTATGAGCTCCCGGGGGGTACAATTTCAAACGGCTCGCCAAAATTGCTTGCCCCCCCTCAAAATCGCTTGCCCCACCTCTTGGCCCGCCAAAAAATCTTTACCCCCCTCCCTTTGCACATGCCAAATTTTTGGGATCCCAATTTGCAAACCTTAAATGGTCTATACATGTTGCGAGTGCAGCGATAGAGCGAGCAGGAAAATGTGTATAAAATTTAAGCGTTTCCGTACGGTTTTCCTTAGCCTTTTTAGAGCGTTTTACTTAAAAGGTGCCGCAAGAATGTGTCCCAAAAATCATTTCCCCCCCCCCTCGGCTTGCCAACAATTTCTTGCCTCTCCCCTTTCGACTCACCAAAAATTTCTTGCCCCCCAATTTTACCCTCCCCCAGGGCTCGTAATTTTGCACATTGCACAGCCCCTTAGTGAAAAAGTAAGTCTGTAATTAGAAATTTAAGGACCTAGGACCTGGGGCTAGGAATATAAAAGTGAAATGAAGGGGTGGGGGTAAAATAAGGGACCGTTCACAAAAACTTGTAACGGGGGATTTACACAAAAGGGGATCTGAAATATTTTTTCAGTGCCCCCCTTTCAGACCTAATATTATTTTCAGGGCCCCCTTTTTGGCCATGATAAATGAATGTCAACCCTATAGAAAATAGTGTAAATTAATTTTCTACAAGGAAAATTAAGGTGAAATTTTTAAAGCCCCCCCCCCCCGGCAATTTTTCTTTTGGCATTAGGCCCCCCTGTTACAAGTGTTTGTGAACGTTCCCAAATATGACACCTAAATGAACCCTGTGGTGTGTGACAGACTGGGGGTTAATAACTTGCCCATAAATGAAATCAATCAGTGCTGAATGACACCGCACCACAGGGGGGTCAGGGGTAACATTCTCCAGTGACAAACCTAGACTTTCGCAATCAAGAGAACAGTTAGCTGGGGGTAAATCTGCCACCACCACCAAAGGGGGCTGGGGAAATGCTGATTTTTCATTGAAGAATGTGTTCATTTGGGGAAGTGTGAGTGGGGGCAAGGATTTCAAACGAAGCTGCTGTAACAGCCCCATGCTGGAGGTATTGTGCCACTGTCCCAGCTCTACCCTAACAAATTTTCTAAAATCCTATTTTCCTTTTCAGACCTGCCAAAAGATGAGAGCTACTGTACAAGTAACAACCAACTGCCAGTCACCATTGACCAATGCCCTGTGAGCCATTCCATGTCGCTTTTTTTGCAGCAGAGGCAGACAAAACAAAGGACTGAAATAACGGAGTTCAGAAACGCACTTCACTATGTTGCTAATTGAAGAACAATACTACATGTAGTATTAAAAGTCGGGACTCATAAATTAGGTGTAATGGAATGTGTAAAAAATTATTCAGATCTTGTATTAGAAATATTCAATCTAGACAGATTAGAATACAATTTAATTCAATTTTAATTTAAGTGGGTACTACACCCCTGTGGTAAATTTGTGACTATTTTTGAATTTTTCTCAAAAAATAATAACACACTGGTAGCAAAAGTTTTGTATATTATTGGGGCAAGGAATCCAATTACTACACTGAAATATCATTGACTCAAGACAAGCGGTTCAGTATATATGTTAGGAAATGAGGTACATCCTAACTGTACCTTATTTCTTATCATAAATAACGTATTGCTTATCTTGGGTCACTGAAATTCCAGTATAGTAATTGGACTCCTTGCCCTATAATATACATAACTTTGTTACCACTGTGTTATTAGTTTTTAGAAAATGCAAAAATAGACACAAATTTATCGAGGGTGTAGTATAGTACTTCTAAGGGATTAAAAATTGCTTAGATTGATTTTTAACCCCTTAAATTAAAATCAAATTAGATTGAATCGAATTGGATTTTTAAAAATCGGCGATTTTTTTAAAATCGAATTAGATTGAATTCTAGATTGAATGTTTTAATTAGAGAATAAAGGTATTGTTTTTAATCGCTGGAGTGCATCTATCGTTCATATAACAGGCGACATCATTTTTTTTTAAGTAAAACAACGGCGAAGCCGAGTTGTTTTACGCAAAAAATAATGATGTCACCCGTGTTATATGCGATGATAGATGCACGAGAGCGGCTAAAAACAATACCTTTATTCTCATTCTTAAACACTTCAATTCAAATAAAAATATCAAAAGTATTACAAATTTTAATCAAATTAAATCCTACATTTTGCAAGGAAAATCGATCAGTCCCGTTGTTGCTATGTGCCTCCGATTGGTTCAAATAGCGAGTACGTGTGTCGCGTCGATGCACACGCGCTGACCCGTGTGATATTGTGTCATATCACACGGGTAAGAACTAATAAGATAGCAGGAACATTCTCAAGTGTTTAAGAATAGATTAGAATTCAGTTAAATTTCATTTAAATGTTTTAACCCAATTTTGGACTTGTCTCTGATTACAATCACTAGTAGACTGACTTTATTAGTTTGAGGAATTTGTAGGGAACGTATACTGGATATCTTCCATCAAACAATAGTAGAGGCTAGTAAAAAAATTCCCATCATTTATTCTCTATTAATTAGTAGGTGTGATGAACTATTTTGGCTTGATTGTTTATTGATGCCAAACACAAGCAAACACAGAACTTCATTCTTCATACTTTTTTAATTAAAAAAATAGTGCTTTTTATTTTTTAAATTTCTTACAGATCTCAAAATAAACTGATCAAAACTACATACCGGCCGTATTCACCATGCTTTCTTGTTTTGTTTTTTCATGAACTCTTGTCTTTTTTATATAGTGTAAAAATAACTTTAATAATGAATTGCAAGTACAAAAAGATCATTTGTTTGTCTATTGGCAGTCACTAGCCTTTTGGGGAGGCTTGTGTTCAGGCCTCGAACTTCAATGTTTTTTGGGGGCCTTGAAAATGGGTGCCCCCTAAAAAAAAAAAAACATTGAAATTCGAGGCCTGCACACAAGCCTTCCCAATTCCCCAAAAGACTAGCGAGGGCACCAAGGCCAACAAGTGATGAAGAATGCCTTGAAAATGATAAAGATATGGGGCACCAAGACCAAAACTGAAATAGGGGAGGCAATGGCCTTGGTGGCCTCACTGCAATTCAAGCCCTACTTAATATGGTACTTTCACAGAAGACTAGCATTGAAGACAAGAAATAGTTTGTCTGCCAATAATAAAGCATTTACAAGTCGAAGATTTAGGACCAGAAGGCCCTATCTGCAATAGCTGCCAGGTGTCATATTTTAGATATGTACACTACATAATACAAAAATTATTGAGATGTCTACATGGCAGCTATTGCAATTGGGGCCTTCTGGACTTAAACCCTTGAAGTGGATACTCATCATATTTGTAGTATCCAGATTTTTAATTATTGGAATGAAGGTACACCTAACCCATCACTGCTCCCCCCCCCCCCAGTCCCCACACCCACCGGAACCCTGGCTATTCATTAGTTTGCCTCAAGTTCGGTAGTGACGTTGGTGCAAAATTTTGTGGGCCGGGGTGGAGTATTGAATCGCACTCGTAAAGTTAATTGCGTAGAGCGCACATGTACAATGTTGGTTTTAGGGCTCTCAACTAACAGGTAATTATGTACTCTGGTACCTGGTTGAATTTTCGGGCGGGAATCCGGGTACCCGAAAATAAAAAAATAACAAAATCTAAAAAAAATTACTTGTGCTTCTATTGAACAGGCAGGGACAAATTGAATTAGTATGCATTGCTAGCTGTTCAATAGAAGCAAAAGTAATTAAAATGTACAACTTAATTCAATTTTTAATTTTTTTTTTTTTATACCGTAGCAGTATTTCTCTGGTTTCCAAACTTGAATAATTTAAATCCTAATAACTGCCAGGTCATTTTTTCAAATTTTGTAAAAAACAAAATTGGCATTTTTCAGGTACTTTAACCCGGGTAGGCCAAGAACAGGCGGGAACTCGGAATTGGTTAGCACCTTAGTTAGTTTGTATGGCACAACCGCGAAAAGACATTGATGTCATTAGGCCTACCGAACTTCAGGCAAACCAAATAAAAGTGCCTGCACATTGAACATTTCCAATCATTCTGTGCTATAATTTACAGTCTACAAAATCTATAAGGAACTCTGCATTGTACTTGTAGGCATCACATGTCAGTGTCACTTATTGTTTAAATAATTGGAGTTCATATTTACTACTGCATCGTGCATGTAGTTAGTTTATGCACAACATGTATTGCTATGCAAGTATTTAATTTCTTTTAAAATGTTCAACCTCCAGATCAGATTTTTCTTCAAAAAATTAAATTGTTGACTTTTTTGCGGTCCAGCAGCATGATGGGAGAGTTTTAAATGCATGCAACAGATGGTTAACAGATGCCAGCTGTTCACTTCAAATCATTATCTTTTCGGTCTTTCAAGAATTGCGCCATTATCCTCAGTTGTTCTACTGCACCTGGAAATGAGAATAAAATAAATTGTAAAATAATATTAGCCAATGATAAATTACATATTATTATCCATGTATCAGGATTATAGACTGCCTTTTACCATGGACAACATCAAGCGATGCTATTAGTTTCATTCTTATAACTCGGATGCACTCGCTTTTAAAATTGAAAATCACATTGCCACGATTTATTAAAAATTCCTGTAGTAGGTTGCAGAATAGAAGAAAAATGGCGATACAGATCACCGTGGTGACAAATGATGCATTGCTTTTTTGTACAGTAACTGAGTAAGGGGCTGTGCAATAATTATGAGCCCTGGGGAGGGCAAAATCTGTGGAGGGTAAAATTGGGGGGAGGGGGGCAAGAAATGTTTGGCGAGCAGAAAGGGGCTGGGCAAGCAATTTTTGGCAAGCCACATTCATGGGGCGCCTTTTAAATAAAAGGCTTATGGAAAACAGGACGGAAACGCTTAAATATGTAAATGTTCCTGCTCGCTGCGCTCGCAACATATACACCATTTGAGGTTTGTAAGTTGGGATCCCAAAAATTTGGCATACGCAAGGGGGGGGGGCAAAGAATTTTTTTGGCAGGCCGAGAGGGGGGAAGCGAATTTTGGCGGGGCGAGAAGGGGGGGGGGGCAAGTGATTTTTGGCGAGCCATTTGGAAATCCCCCGGCTCATAATTATTGCACAGCCCCTATGTCAATGACGGCTGCAGAGCTAGAAATATGCAGAATTTGAAAACAGTCATTTGCCCATAACATAGCTAATTTTTGATACCGGTATACAATGTACAGACATGGTGGCAAGACCCCTCATTTTTTTGAGTTAAATCATCACCTTTTTAAACAAAATAATTTTGAAAAAAAAAAAATTAAATGTAAAGGACCGTTCACAAACACTTATAAGGGGGGGGGGGGCCTGATGCAAGCAAATTTTATCACGAAAATGTTTCGCCCCCCCTTTTACAGACCTCGAAAATTTCTGGGCCCCCCTTTTTGACATGAAAATTATGGGTTAACCCCCGCCCCCCGTGCATCCACGGGTATTCATGCTTGTCGGTGAACTTTAAAAACACCCCCTTTTGCATCTCATTTCGCGAAGTTTTTAGGGGAAAAACACCCCCCTTTTTTTAGCGATTTAGCGAATTATTTGCCCTTTGACAATACTAGGGGTATTTTCGCTAAAACGCAAACGATATTTCTAATATACCCTTTTCTGGCAGAAATGCATAGGTTGCTCGATGAAAATACCCTTTTTTCAATTTCACGAACATGTGGTTTGAAAAAACACCCCTTTTTTGTGTGTTTCGCGAATCGCGTTTCTTCATCTAAAACACCCCTTATTTCACGAAATTTTGACGAGCATGAATACCCGCGGATGCACGGAATGCTGGGGCCGGGGGTCAAGCATAGAAAAGCATATAAACTCAATTTTTCCAAGAAAATTTGTGGTCATTTTTTTCAGGGCCCCCCCTCCTATTAAAGGGTCAAAAAATTCAGGGCCTTTTTTGCATCAGGCCCCCCCCAACAAGTGTTTGTGAACGGTCCCTAATGGTTATATAAAAGAAACCCACCTTGCAGAGTCGTGTACACAACCATAGATACTAAAAATGACACAACACAATCCAACATGCTCTCAGCATGCTCAGCTAGCTGTACACACAAATCAATGCATTATGAAAACACACGGGCAGCCGGCAGTGCATGCAGTACCGGTGATCAATGGAATGCAGGATTGGATGTCCGTGGCAATATTTGTCCTTAGTCCATCTTATTATTTGCTTCTATGATACAAGATTAATTGAAAACCTATTGCAAACGTGTCAAAGCACGTCGGTAAACGAGGCAGATAATGCGATGTTGTGTGTGTGTGAATGTCTCACTGGGCGCAGCCATGTTTGTGATCATCGTTCATCGAGGTCAGAGGTGAAATCTGTCAATCAAACTACTTGCGATATTTTAGGGAAATATTTTGCCGAAGGCATTGAGGTGTGTGCAAGCTGAAAGCCTGAACTGACCATTTATGACGTAGGCTTATTGATTAAAAAACAGACTCGCAAGTCGCAAATGTGTAAGTTAGTAAAATATTTATTTTTAAATCTGCTATAGGAAGAAGAAGGAAGATTGAAAAAAAAAATGTTAAAAGGTTTCCGAATTCGTTAGACATGTAATTGTAAATGTCAAAGAATGTATTATCGTATCATGACGTATGTCACGTTCTGGATCTAGATCTGGATATTTATGTCGGTAGAACACCTATAAGGCAACATCACCAACTTCACGCTGTTATTGTGGATGACGCGGCTGCATAATTAATTTATCTGGAGCTGAATTGCTCTCTTATTCAGCTGGCAAGCAGCAACAGGCGTATGTGTATTTAAATTACAATTTAGTTCCAATAATTGGAACTCAAACGTTCGAAATTTGTAGTTGCTACAACTAATTTTCAATACAAATTTTGAACGTTTGACTTCTGAAGTTGTAGGAAGTGCCAACACGGTGCCCTACAGTGCAGTGTTAATGTTTTGGCAAGTTTGCATTACTATATCAGGGATTCAAATCCGATGTCAACCCGAGGACCGATTCTCCTGAAGGTTCTCGCTGGATTACAAAATTGGTTCTCGTAAGCTTCCAAGTCTCAGATTTACATGTATACCTTGTCTCAGATTGCATGTTGTGTTAGATTTGACCTTCCTTTAATGCAACAGAAATAAGATTTAATGATCTCATTAATCCAAAACTATTTTGCGAAATGTTTTGAAGGCAAAATTTAAATCTGTGACAAAGGCAACAGTGGCCGATTGGCGAAAAACTATTTTTAAATTTGAGCATTGTCCATTTGTCGTGAAAGGGCAGTGAAAACGACATGCATTCATTGTCCATGTTGTCTGTCAGAAAGACTGCAAAAAAATTAAGGCCAGACCTCAGGGGAAGGTGGTGACACCTTATGATTTTACCTGTTTTCTCAATAGTTTGCAGGAATCAAAAGCCTGGTTTTGATAAGAACCAAAGGTTCTCGCAAGAGCCATTTGCGAGAACCAAACAGGTTCCTGCAATTGATTGTGAATTTGAACCCCGGCCCTGCATATCTAGCAAAATACTCACTTTAGAAACCTGTGTCACAGATGTATGTCGTCTGTGATGATTGCTTACCTGTGTTTTCATACATGTAATTTGCAATCATTTATGGAGCAACAATTTCTCCGTACTGACGGCTAAGTATGTATGTGAAGGCACATTAAACACATGTATATAAACACATACACAGCACTTGTTGGAGCTCCCGGACGGAGCTGTGAGTTACAGTTATTGGAACTGGCTGCCTGGCTGGCAAGTGTTGGTGTCTCGATTATTCTCTCTGGTAAACTAAAACTGTTCCATATATTCGTGTATGGTTCCTGGAAAGAAGGTGTCCCCGTATCTGGTTTTTTATCTAATCTGGGTGAATTTTTAGACTCAGTACACCGGTCGATCTTACCGCTTCCGATGTTGATTAAGATACTTTGCATCGATCCCGAGATGCGGAAAAACCAATAGTCATTTTGTCCCACATAAATGAATAAATAACAAAAAACCGATCCCCGATAATCATCCCTTATCCTCCTTGGTTTCTACATGAGATAGACGGTGGATTTTTCTTTGCCAACGCTAAGTATCATTTCAACTAAAGGATCGAGATATACAGTTTGTTTGTTACACCTGAGGTAAAAACCAACCAGTATAGTACGCTAGGGAGATAGTTTTGACGACATTTTTCGCTAGAAAAGTGACAAAAACGATCCAAAAACTTAGCTTGTATGAGTGTTTCCGTCAGATACGGGACACACGTTTTTCAAAATGGCCGCCTTAGGACGCCATTTTATTTTTGTTCTCACGTAAAACAACTATAGCAGACTAGTAAGTTACAATAGATGTTTGTACAGTACTGTGTATACATGTATGGTGAGTGATTATCGCTATGTTTATGGTGTGCTCTATCGTTATATCTTTCAGTACGCCAGATGACGAGTTACTGCTAAGAGTTCGTGGGTTTCGAAGGACCAGCCTGACAAATCTATAGAAAAAGGTTTTCAGTTTTTCATCCCTTTGTATATATATTTTTATATCATACCACTACATCTGCGATAGCCACTGTGCGTGTGTGTCTGCTTATTGGGCTTGAGCTTGTGTTCGGGGTAGTGCTATACGCTCCCCGAGTTACTACAACATGTCCAGGCCTTGTCAATCCTGCCCTTCCCTTGTGGCAGAGTGGGACCCACACCCACTCTGCTACACCCATAGGGATTGTTCTAAATTTAATAAGTGTGCATCTTTTTGCATAGGCTTATCGGATATACATTTCAAGATCTAGAAAGTAGCGCTGCTTGGGACTTCGACACAGACAGAAAACGAAGACCAAGAAACAGAAGGCTACAGGTAAGGTTGATATGGTAGGTGCTAGCGCGGCCGGCAAGGGCCACGCTAAGGTAACCTCTGGGGCTCCGGCCCCGGGCAAGCAGGCGGACCCTCCGGGGACTGCTAGCGAGCCCGAAGGCCTAGCAGCCAGCGAAAGCACTGACTTCACGTCTAAGCTAGTAGCAGGCAGCAGGGCGGCACTTGCCCTAACAGTCGAGTACCAGTCTACCAGCGAGATCTCTAGCAACTTTCTTGCAGGTGGACACCCGTCCATTGTTGGCGTAACGAGCGGGTCTAGCACCATGAAGTAGCTGGCGATGGACAGTATGCCAAGGGTACCCCGGGCTTGCCTGGGCTGAATCCTAGCATACAGCGTGCGAACGGACCTCCGGGCTTGCCTGGGCTGGTCTGTAGCACGCAGCGTGCCAGTGGAACCCCGGGCTTGCCTGGGTTGATCCACGGCACGCAGCACGCCTTTCGTTCCCCGCAAGGGTCGAATGAAAATGTGCATGGGTTTAGCAGAGACGATACCGGGGCTAACGCTTCGGGTGTAGTCTTAGCAGAACCAACTGGGGTTGTCACACGGCAGCGTTCCATGGCGGGACCGCCGAGTGATACCCTGGGCCTTGGAATGGCTGCCGGCTGTCCTCCGGGACTGGCTAGCGGCTATACCGGGGTTGGGCTCGCAGTCTCTCACGGGACAGCGACCCAAGTGCAAACGGTGGCAGCTACCGGGACGAGCTACGGCTCGACCTCAGTGGTAGCCACTATGCACGCGCCCATAGCTGCCGTGAGTGGTCCGCCACACACAGCGACCTTGGGCGAGGCTCAAGAGGTTAGGGTAGGTAGTTTGAACAGCCTAGCTGATCAACAACCCACTTATGTCCTCGAGAGCCAGCAGAGCGTGGGTGATCCATTACAGTCAATGGGTCAATTACCCTCTTATGATCGATCACTATCTATTCAGCGGAGCATGGCTCCATTGATTGATACTGCCTATTCAGGTAGCGAGGTGACTGATCGGGGTATACACGCCAGCTACCCGTGATACTCGGCAAGCTCCTTCTAGCCAAGGGACAGCCAGTATAGCGGGTACCCATACACACGGCTTGATCCTCTAGCGGGGAACGCTGTGAGGCATGGGTACAGTGGTACGCAGCCGGAGCCCTACCGGGCACCTACGCTACAACCACGCAGGTACCGCAGTACTTTGCCCTGGTTTCCACAGTCTCTGTGGCAACGGGGGGGGTGGGGGGGGGGGTGGGGGAGGCGGTGCTGGTACTGCTGCTCCATGGGGTTTCCCTGGTGGCGGATCCTTTCAGGGTCAGCTACCGACAGGGTATGCCCCGTGGTACCCGCCGCAGGGTGGTTTCTTCCACGGTCTAGCACCGTGGCAAGTGCCGCCTAGCGCTGGGCAAGCAGTACCACCAGCTGTTACCCAGGCTGGGCGGCGAGTGGCTAACCCTGATACAGCTCAGGGTAGGCCGCACGCTGCTATGGCTAGGGCGACAGCAGCGAGAGCGCATGGATCCCGGGTGCTATGGCTAGCTAACATCTCGGGTCTAGCGGGAGTACTCCTCTTCTGCTGGTGTTCAGTTGGCTAGCCACACGGTGGCGACACCTCCCTGTCCACCTTCAGATGCCTGTCGTCAGATCTCTTCCTCATCAGAGAGTGAGTCAGAGGCTGAAGGCGAGGGAAAGGAGTCGGAAGATGAAACCAGTAGCGACTCACAGTCTGATGAGGCTGTGCAGGTAGCTTCAGGTATCCTTCCCCCGCTTCCTCGTGAGGAACTCGCTAGCAATGATCTGCCTGCGGACACCGCTGAGGTGATGAGCCGTGTGGCCCAAGGTTTGGGCCTGGCTTTCTCAGGAGGAGTCCATTCAGGAGGACCAGGGCATCTTTTCAGTAGGATGCCCAGCTAGCGCTTCCACACAAGGGTCGCCCACACTTGCATTCCCGGCGGACCTCAAGGGTAGGTTTCGTAGGGCTGTCAGGCTCGCTGGAGCTTCGACGCCGCGTGCTTGCACGCTTCCACCGCGTTTTCGCAGGAGGACTACGAAACCTACCTCAGGGTCCCTGACATGGATCCAGACGTTGCTGCGCCTGCCGCTAGCGGCCAAGGCGCGCGGGTCGCTTCTCCCCCAGTGGGAGGAGGAGCTAAAGCTCATCGATAAGCGAGCACGCCGCTATCAGAGTCTCTAGCGTTGTTACCACGCTTGCGAGCACCTCGGCAGGAAGGTAGCAAACGACCACGGGGCGACGTCGGAACTCTTCCGCGAGGTTAATCTGTTAGCGGTGCTAACAGCTAACCTCAACGAGAGTTCTATGGGCCTAGCCCATAGGATGTCATCTTGCCGCCGGGAGAATGCCTGTTTGTCCCTCCAGTCAACTTATGGCTCTGACTTTGCTGAAGCAATGAAGAAGTCAGACTCCGAGGGACAAGGGCTTCTTTGGACAGGCCTTTTGCGCCACGGTAGAGGACCGGGCAAAGAAGGCCACCAATGAGAGCACTCTGAAGAAGTCAGAGGCTGCCCTGACCAAGGGGAAGGGCAGTAAGGCGAAGAAGAAGCACAAGAAGAAGCAGTCTTCTAAGCGCTCTTCAGCGCCAGCTCCGCTTCAGCAGGACGCCAGCCACCGACTACACCCGAGCCCGAGGCTACTCCAGCACCTCCCAAAAAATCTGGGAAGCGCAAGAGTAGTGCTGGATCAGATGGCAAGCCCCTAAGAAGAGCCGTTCTTCTAAGGGAGGCAAACCAGATCGGTCCTGAGGGCACGGCGGTCGACAGTCCATGCCGGCAGGTTTGACTTCCCACAGGGATTCCCCTGTGGGCGGCCGCTGACAGCATTACGCCCAGAGATGGCATGCCATCTCCCGGGCGCCTGGGTATTGTCAGTGGTCAGTGGGGGTTACAGGCTGGAATTTACCAGCCACCCTCGTGGCGCCTACACGATTCAGAGGTCCACGGTAGTGCCGCCAGACGGCCCCCAGCGCCGGGCACTACTATCAGAGGTCACTCAGCTTCTCACGAAGCAAGCGATTGTCCCGGTCTACCCCCCCTTTCACCAAGGGGTTTTGGAGCACATTTTTCTGGCTCCAAAGAAGACCGGCGATTGAGGCCCATCCTGAACCTCAAGCCGTTGAACGAGTTCATCAGGCCCAAGAGGTTCAGAATGGAGACTCTCGCTTCGGTGCTAGCCTGCCCCATCAAGGGTATGTGGGCGGCATCGCTAGATCTCTCGGACGCATATCTGCATGCTCCGATCGCACCTCAAGATCAGAGGTTTTTACGCTTCAAGGTACAGGGTCAAACTTACCAGTTTCGATGCTCTGCCATTCGCTTGTCCACCTCCCCAGAGTGTTTACACTCCTGGTCAGGGCGGTGGCAGCGCATCTGAAGCGCAGGGGAGTCAACATGTGTTGCTACCTGGACGATTGGTTCATTTACGGACGCACCCCACTGGAGACACAGTGTCTCGTGGAGTTAGTAGTCCGTACGGTGCGGGACCTGGGATTTCTGATCAACGTCAAGAAATCCAAGATGGTCCCGACGCAGACACCACTATTTCTAGGGGCCCAGATCAACCTCAAGGAGGGGATCGCGGCGCCCTCACCCGAGAGGGTGACGAACATGGCGAGGTGTGCCCGACTCTTGGCCGAGTCAGAGGGGGCACCCGCTGTGGCATGGATGAAGGTTTTGGGCCTTATGGCCAGTATGGTAGACCTCGCACTGCATCGCCGCTTTCACATGAGGCCTATACAACTACACCTTCTAGCCTTTTACAGGCCCAGTCGTCATCCAATATCCTCGCGTTCCGATGTCGGAGATCGCGCGAGAGGAACTCTGGTGGTGGACCCATCAGCCCAATTTGACTCAAGGTGTCAGGTTTCCTGCACCAGCGGTGCATCACGTAGTGACGACCGAAGCTGGGCTGGGGGGGCCACATCCACGGGGACTCAGTCTCGGGCCTATGGTCGGCCACGGAGACGGAGTTCCATATCAACCTTCTCGAACTTTGGGCAGTGGAGAGAACTCTCCAGCATTTCGAGAAGGTGATCGTGGATCTCATATCGTTGTCCAACGGACAACACAACCGTGGTGGCCTACCTCAACAGACAAGGGGGCACCAGGTCACCACGGTTGTGCCTGCACGCACTACGCCTGATAGGGTGGTGCAAGGCCAGGCAGATTACGCTGAGAGCGATGCACATAGCGGAGTCACCAACATCCTCGCGAACGATCTGTCACGAGGAAAGGTGTCGGGACCTACAGAATGGTCCCTTGCTCCGCAGGTCGCCCAGACGATCTTCGAGGTGATGTACCACCCCTCGATAGATTTGTTCGCATCTCATCGCAATCATCAGCTGCCGGTGTACTGCTCAAGGGTCGCAGACCCACAGGCATTCGCCGTGGACGCTCTGTCCGTAGACTGGGAGGAATGACTGCTTACGCTTTCCCCGATCTCACTGCTCGCAAGGGTAGTGACCAAGATCGGGAGGGAGGATTGCAACGCCATTCTGATAGCACCGCTTCTGGCCGAAACACCTGTGGTTTCGACCGATGGTGGATCTACTAGCGGCGCCGCCGCGAGTACTCCCCGAGTTACCAAATCTACTCCGGATGCCCGGGGGAGAGGTACCAAGTCTACCACTAGAGCACCTGCAGTTAGCTGCATGGCCCTTATCAGGAACGTGCGGCGGAGGGAGGCTTTTTCATCAGAAGCTGCTTCTCTCATCGCCGGGGTAGACGAGAGTCTACCCTCCGTCACGTATAGTCAGCGCTTGGCTCCCTACTACGCATGGTGCGATGAGAGAATACATCTCCCACTAGAGCCCCTGTGCCTCTAGTGGCAGATTTTCTGACAGAAAAGTTCAGGTCAGGACTTCAGCAGGCGGCGATAGCCAACTACAAGTCAGCCATTCTCTCGATTCGTCGGGGATTTGAACACGGGTCGACTATCAATTCAGATGGGTCCCTAAGTCTTCTTCTCGACGGTATGTTCAACGAGCGCCCGCCGAAAGGAAGGTGGTCCTCCGTGGGACCTCAACACAGTCTTGGAGTATATTAAGGGTCCCCCCTTTGAGCCCCTGTCAAAAGCGACCCTTAAATACGTCACTCTTAAGGCGGCCTTTCTTCTGGCGTTGGCTTCGGACGGCGATGCTCGGAGTTGCACGCAGTCTCGAAGTCAGCCTCCGTATTTACTAACAACGGAGCTGTTTCTTTGCCCGGATTTCCTTGCAAAAAATGAGCATTCCCACACTCGCCCCTCTTCCTACCCAGTATTGGGCAGGGTTCATCAATAGCCAAGACAGGTTGTGGTGCCCGTGAGGCCGCTACAGCACTACCTTGGCCGAACACAAACCTTAAGAGGGGCTCATGACCGCTTATTTATCACCCACGCGAACCGCACGGTCCAGCCGCTAAGCAGACTCTGGCACGGTGGTTGGTCCAGGTGTTGATGGACTCGGGGGCGGCAAAAGACGCTCGCCCCAAGGCCCACTCAACCAGATCTATCTCATCATCGTGGGCCTACCATAGGGGGGTCCCCATTGAGGAGATTTGTCAGGCTGTGTCCTGGAAGAACCCGTCGTCCTTTTCGTCAGTTTACTATAAAAACGTCAGCCAACGACCAGGCGATAAGTTCACCAGGGCAGTTCTTGGGCGATAATATGGTGGTTGGGTACCAGGTGTTTTTCAGACAGTCAGAATTCCAACATGGTAAGAACCAGTGTTTCTATTCTTAACCACTGCACTTTCAGTTCAGGGGTTTTTGTCTGTTCACGTAGTCTTTCTGTTTCCCGGCCGTGAGGGGGGGGAAATAGTTTGACCTCGCGATGACCATGCTACCCACTCCCGATCCTTATCAGATGCTGGCCAATCTTGTACCTCCATCCGTCGGTTACTTGCTAGATCGATCTTTCAGATGTTGATGCAAGAAGTATCTTAATCAACATCGAAACGGTAAGATCGACCGGTGTACTGAGTCTAGTCCCAAACAAAAATGTTTGGTAGACTCATAACCGTGCGATCTTACCTTTCCGATGTTGATTATCCCGACCCCGCCGCCCCTACAAGTTTGGCCGAGTAGGGGCTGCCCAAGTCGGATAAGGGATGATTATCGGTGTGACGTCACCGAATGGGTGAGTCCACTGGGGATCGGGGTTTTTGTTATTTATTCATTTATGTGGGACAAAATGACTATTGGTTTTTCCGCATCTCGGATCGATGCAAGAAGTATCTTAATCAACATCGGAAAGGTAAGATCGCTTTCCGGTTATGAGTCTACCAAACATTTTTGTTTGGGACTATTTATAATGCCCTCTCAATTGCCCTAGTCTGGTGTTTGATGTGGTATGAATCTATGTCTACACCATCTTGATCTTGTGGAACATTAGATATAACCCCAGAACTCTGGCCATAGTATTAGTAACATTAAGATTTACTTAAAAGAAACACTAGCAACGAATTTGCTCACGGATGCCCTCGCAAAACAAGTTTTGTGTTAGAGAATATTTTGAACAACGTTAGATATAGTCCTAGAACTCTGGTCATAGTAACCGTTTTTACTTCTACTACTTAAAGGCCAGTCATCAGAATCAGATCGCTAATAAATCTCACTTGAGAACACAATCGTCGGTCATTTCTAAAGATGCATTATACTTAATCACTTTTGCAGAAAACTGAACAAATCTCCATCGTATAAATTTGCATGCTGAGCATGTGCACGATTCACTATTATGTAAAAGCGACATGTATATAGACTGACACCCTCAGTCAGTAAACCTTCATTCTTAGTCAGTGGGAGTGGTCTAGCTTGTAAGCGCTGAATTTCATTAGTTCTTGCATAATGTAGTCTATATGGTAGAGGATATGGTCTGCGTCCTTACGCAACATGCTTGTCGAGGTGCGCACTAGCTGCGCGTAAGTAGCGCATTGTAAGCGTAGTGCATAACACGCCACCCCACGCCACACAGTACGCACAACTGAATTTGTAAACAGGTGTGTATGAAATGGCCGTGTACTACGGCGAAACTATATTGTTGCAGTTGAGTATAGATTTGACCTGACATATTTTTCAGAGGAGGACAGTCTGGCCCCTCCCCTTCACCCCTTGGTTACTTCAAACTTCTGGCAAACATTATCTTGAAAATGAGTTTCAATGACATTTCAATTGTCCGCCATGTTCACAGTTTATTGATGTTTAATAGCCAATCAGAACCCCACTACATGTACAAATACTTTGAATAGTTAGTGAAAGATCATTTAAATGTATTCCTTCCGTTTATTACTCATGTCATTAATAGTTCCCTTTCATCTGCTATTTTTCCCAGATCTATGGGTTGTGCTCTAATCACTCCAATACTTAAAAAACCATCCCTGGACTCTAATGAATTTTCCAATTATCGGCCTGTGTCTAACATCAGCTTCATGTCCAAAATAATTGAGAAAGTTGCCAGCAATCAGCTCAAGGAATACTTGTATCAGAACAATCTTATTGAGTTGTATCAATCTGCTTATGTTTCCAATAGGAGCACTGAAACTGCTCTCCTCAAAGTGCAAAGTGATATCTTGAATGCTGTAGACAGGCGAGAGGTTGTTTTTCTTGTGATGCTTGACCTGTCTGCAGCATTCGATACTATTGATCATGTTTTGTTATTGCAACATCTTGAAAGCAATTTTGGGATTTCTGGTAAGGTTCTCCAATGGATGAGATCCTATTTAGAGAGTCGAGTGTACCAAGTTCAGATAGACGGTGTTTACTCTCATATGCATAAACTGGACACTGGGGTCCCTCAGGGCTCTGTACTGGGCCCGTTGGGTTTTATTTTAAATACACATCTCCTGTTGGTAATATCATACGTAAGCATGGACTTAGCTTCCATGTTTATGCTGATGACACTCAATTGTATATTTCTTTCGACCCTAGAATACCAGAGGCATGTCATACTGCTCTTTTAAAACTTGAACTGTGTATCACCGAACTCAGCAATTGGATGACTGTGAATAAATTAAGACTCAATCACAGTAAAACTGAATTTTTCATTGCTGGAACCACCCAAGGACTGAACAAACTCTCTCCTGTTGAACTCAAAGTTGGTAATGAACGGATTAAACCCAGCACTTCCGTGTGCAATCTGGGGATGATTTTCGACGATCATATGTCCATGACTAAGCACATCAACAGTCTTATTTCTTCTGTCAACTTTCACTTACGGAACATCCGTCGCATCGCTAAATATCTTGATCAGGACACAAAACATCATGTTGTTCGCTGTCTTATTCTCTCGCGCCTGGACTATGGCAATGCACTCCTGTATGGAGCCAAATTAAAGGACCTGGACCGTTTACAATCTCTCCTAAACAAAGCCGCTAAACTTATTTTCTGTGCTGACAGATGTGATAGCCCATCACCTCTCCTGGACACTCTACACTGGCTGCCCATATGGGAGCGCATCAAATTCAAGATATGCATGTATGTTTTTAAATGTCTTCAGGGTAATGCACCAGTTTATCTCACAAACTTTCTCTCATAAAGTCAAACCTGCTACAGGACCCATGACACGTTCATCTTCTGATACTACTCTTCTCACCGCTCATGTCGGGAAAAATCGCATTGGTGATAAATCGTTTTATGTTTCGGCACCCACACTCTGGAACAGCCTCCCAAGAACCATCAGGGAGGCATGCACACTGCCTAGTTTCAAGAAAGTTTTGAAGTCTCATTTTTATCCATCGTATTGACTCTGTTTTTGTTATTGCTTTGTTTTTACGGTGCTTTGATCAAGTTGGAAAGGCGCCCTATTAAATGTTGTTTATGTATGTATGTATGTATGTATGTATGCTCATTCCTATTACATCTTCGTCAACCCTGGCTCCAAAAATGGTTTATAACCCCTTGTATAATGGCTGTATAATTTGTTTTCCAGATGTTTGTGTGATTTACAGTAACACAAGTACCAACAACTAATCATCAGTACAGCAATATGTCAGGTGCCAATTTGGGTGTAGTGGAAGGTGCTATGAGGAGTATTGAGAAGGTGCACACATACATAGGACATGGCATGGATGATGTCATAGATGTGTCATTGGATCTTGCTGAAGCTGAAAGTAAGTGGTATAAAGTTAACATGACAAAATATGCCTACAAACTATGCACATGGCTACACTGAAAGCCTGATCATGGAAAAACGTCCTATGTGGCTATCTGTATACTATACATGTAGTAGTGACATAACTTGGTAGAAAGTAGCAGGGCCAGAGGTTCTCAACCTGAATTGCTTTTCAGTGACAAATATGCTCGTGAAGTAGCTGATTTGCATTATTATTTAATCTAATATTATTTTGTATTTTATTTTAACCTTTAGGTACAGTATGACGGCCACAAGAACTGAGAATAATTGATATTTAATGTCAGATTTTTGTTAACTGTTGTACAGTTTATTAGCACATAACAATGCCCAAATCTGAATTTCAATTCATTTTGGGTGAATTGAAAGCCAATTACTGATTGTCTCTTGAATTCTTATTGGATATACATGTAGGTGACTCCAACCAGCTGGCAGAGTTACAGCAGGTGATGTTAGACTACGCCAAGATGGAGCAAGACTTGAGAGTGTTCACACAAGCAGTTGACAATGTCAAAACACAGGTAATATAGTCTGATAGAGATTCATTTCTCAAAAAGCGTATTTATAGTGGCAGCAGGTTTACGGTACTTTGGTGTATAAATTCTGTGTGGTCAGAAATTGTCCAGAAGTTCCTCACTATAAACACTAGCCGTATCGTCCATTACCATACATCGATACCCTAAACAGATGGACATGGCTCACTAAAAATGGTCAAGAATAAATTTATGGTATGACCAAAAGTGATACAAAAAGTTCACAAATGACAATGCCAAAACACAGGACATATTTAGGCAGATAGAGACTATCGGAGTTAAATATATGGAGCACTGGCTTGGTTTTCACCGAATTTGATTCCATGTTATATTTATGAGGAGTTGTTGAAACCCTTTTGTGGATCTAAGAGACTAAACATGCAGGTTCAGGGTTTATAATTGGGTGGCAAATTCTTGCATTTGATTGGTTCTTTGTGAAACAATCTTATTGTGAAACAGACATCATCATGTTTAAGTAGGCTAATACCGTAACCACTCGGGTATAAGCCCACCCCCCTAGACGGCAGATTTCACTTCAAAATGGGGGTGGGCTTATACTCAAGGAGGGGCTAGTACTTGAATTTAGAAATAAGAAAAATCATCCCCGGGAATCATCCCCATTTGTATATGCCCAATGTACCAGTAATTTCTATCATCTATGTCAATTTCTTAACATTCTAAGTGTGGAATGTTAATTATCAGCTGATAATTTTTTTATTTGTTCTTAAATGTGAGAGAAAAGCATTGATTTGATTGGCCAAAATTTAGTACTGGGCTTATAGCCGAGTGCACCCGTGTTCCCAGAATGCTTTGAAAAATAGGGGGTGGGCTTATACCTGAAGGTGGGCTTATACCCGGGTGGTTGCGGTAGGTTAATGAGACTGACCAAATGAAAACTTGAAACAACCAATGTGGACATTTGGAGAGACACTTGTAATAATGAGAAATGTCCTTTCTTTGTTTCATCAGATACGTCATGCAGACCCCAATGATGTACCAGACATGGAGAAGCTTCTTGATGCACAGTTGAAAGATCTGGAAAAGCAAAATAGTGATGATCCTGAGATACTACAGAGACATGAGAAAGTGAAAGAACTCAAAGAAAAGTTGTGGGAGTGTCAAAACCCAGGTGAGTGCGTGAGCACCGTGAGATTTTGTGCAAAGTCAGCAGTGCCGCAAGTTAATATAAAAGTGGCACAATTGCCTTCTCACATTGTAACATTTTCAAACATATTTTTGCTTGCTTTTAAAGAGTTCAAAAATTGTGAATGTTAAAAAAGTGTGACCAGATTGACAGCACCATCCACCCACTTTTTACCCCATCAAAATGCATGGTATCAAATGAAAGCTCATATTTGTTTCATAACCCCTGTGAAATTTGAGGTCTCAAATATGTTTTGTTTAGATTGTATGAACAAATAAGTGGTAGTCACCCCTGGAGTACATACATGTTATAAACGTTTTTGCTAATAATAAAACAACCGGTGCAATGTTAACTAAAAATTTGGAAACAGATGCTAATGATGGTAGGCCTAAATGTAAGATAGAAAACAGAATTTATAAAAAAATCTGACTGCCCAGTGCCCACCTTTAATGTAGCGAAAGCATTTTCACTTTTATTATTTGCAACTTGCAACTTTCCTCAAAGATAATGCATTGGTTTTGGTGTTTATGGAAAGCCTGCTCTTTCTGAATGCAACATAGGATCCTCTTGGAATGACCAGAATTTATAGTTTAATGTGAAATTGCATTCATGTCCATAATCAGTGAAAATTGATGGGTGCCAATCATTTCTATACAGCTTGTTCAATTTTGATATGCCACTGTGTTTACATCAAAGCTCTGCTTTTGTGACTGGTGTGAGATATTTATATCACTGGAAAGCTCTGGCTACATAATGTTTATGTATCAAACAAAGGTCATGTTCAACATGTATGCAGATAATAAGGAAATCAAAATTGGAAATGAAACACTGGAACATGTATCCAAATACACTTACCTAGGACAAGAGATTTGGCCAGATGGGAATCAGCCGCAGGAAATAAAGAGAAAAACGCAAAGCAGGATGGGCAGCTTTCAGCAGACACAAAGATATACTAACAGACAAACACATGCCAAATTGTCTGAAAAGGAAACTTTTCAATCAATGCATTTTACCTGCCATAACATATGGAAGTGAAACTTGGACATTAAACAAAGATATGGAAAGGAAACTTCAGACTACACAACGAAGTATGGAAAGGATGATGCTGGGGTATACAAGGAGAGACCAGAAAAAGAACAGCTGGATTAGGGAACAAACAAGAGTAAAGGATGTGTTAACAACAGTAAAAAGAATTAAATGGAGGTGGGCTGGACATCTGAGTAGGATAACAGATGAAAGATGGAGTCAGCTCACAACAGAGTGGCAAACGTTGTATGGAGTAAGGAAAAGAGGAAGACCTCTAGCTAGATGGAGAGACGAGCTGGTCAGCTACCTGGGAACAACAGCCTGGACAGGAATTGCAGGAGACAGGAGAAATTGGCAGAATTTGGGAGAGGCTTTTACCCAGCAGTGGGATGACATGGGCTGATGATGATGATGCATTCATGTCCATAAATCAGTGAAAATTTATGAGTGCCAATCATTTCTATACAGCTTGTTCAATTTTGATATGCCACTGTGTTTACATCAACGCTCTGCTTATGTGACTGGTGTGAGATATCATTGGAAAGCTCTGGCTACATAATGTTTATGTATCAAATATTTCTTGCAGATTAATAAGTTTAACAAAAATTTTGTGAAATTTGAATTACGTTCTGGTACACCAGAACGAAATATATATACACCAGAACGAAATATGGCCTATATTTTTTTGTTAAATGATATTGAATCTTCATCCTATGGAATTATGGCAATTTCTCATTGCTCATGTCTACTGTCCATGTACTACTATCCATTTCTCTGATCGTGCTTTGTATGGCTGTCTTTTGCTATTCATGGCATGACCAGAGGATATGGATATGTGGAACAAGAGTTGGCTTTATGTTACAGGCCTATAGGCCTGTATTTTTTTGTCAATGGTATTGAATTTTCATATCCTCATACATTATGGCAATTTCTCAGCTCATTTCTGGTATTTTCAATCTACTACTATCCATTTCTCTGATCATGCTTTGTATGGCTGTCTTTTGCTATTCATGGCATGACCAGAGGATATGGATATGTGGAACAAGAGTTGGCTTTATGTTACAGGCCTATAGGCCTGTATTTTTTTGTCAATGGTATTGAATTTTCATATCCTCATACATTATGGCAATTTCTCAGCTCATTTCTGGTATTTTCAATCTACTACTATCCATTTCTCTGATCATGCTTTGTATGGCTGTCTTTTGCTATTCATGGCATGACCAGAGGATATGGATATATGGAACAAGAGTTGGTTTTATGTTACAGGCCTATTGGCCTATATTTTTTGTTAAATGATATTGAATCTTCATCCTCATGCATTATGGCAATTTCTCATTGCTCATGTCTGTCATCAACGTTTATTATGATACGTATGTTCATGACAACTTAATTATATATTTCTTTAAAGGTTTATTTACATTATTAATGTTATTTTGAATCTATATTTATTTAGTCTACAATCAAATCAGTTATTATTTGCCATCAATATACTTCACATTTTTCTGATCATGCTTTGTGTGCATGCTTCTGCTTTTGTGATCAGAAGATTTGTGGAGCTTCACCTGTGCCCAATCAATTGATTGACTTATTCTGTGTTTCATAACATTGTGAGCTGAGTTTGTATAATCATCTATTCAAAGTATTCAGTTAGGTATCCTGAGTCCATTATTTTATATGATCAGATCCTCTGTAGCAGTCAATACGTGCATCCTCGCCTGCTCCTATTTTACTATCATCAGCTGTTTAGGTTGATTGCACTTTTCATTGACATGCATCATCAGCTTAGTGGGGTGTTCACACTATCACTGACTCAGTCAGTAGCGCAATGTTTACTTTTTCAGTTCATTGACCTGTCCAGACATACCTTACTTGATTGTATTAATCAGCTGATCAGGAGATGATGTGATCGATCTGATCTTTCTCCACTTCTGTTATCATGCTCAAGCCTGGAGTTCTATGGCCTTTGTAGCTAGCTGCTGCTGGTCTTCATCATGTGGGCTTCTCTGATCGGGTCAATGTCCTCCGTTCCATTTCACCAGAGAATGTGATGTACTCAGTGCAATTTGGTCTATTTATTTAAGGAAATGTCTATGAAGTATACACTCCAAATTTCAAGGATTCAAAATAAATCCCAAGGGACTGCGATTAGGGACCAATCAAGTGCCAGATCCAAAATCAAATCTTTAAGATTCAAAATTAAATCTTTAAGAATTAAAATTAAAATCCATAAGATTGACTTCAAATCTAAAATTGACCGGTCCCCAACCACAGTCTCAAGGATTCACTCTTAAATCCCTGCAATTTAGAGTGTAGGCCTACTTGCACTCTGTTGCACTGTATTTTGTGGTATGGTATGAATACCAAGATCTAACAATTCACCCAAATTGAGAAAGAGAAGCACAGGAACAGAAGGCAAAACATCGCACAAGTAGGACAAATATCAAAGACAGTAGACACCGCCTGTATGCAATTCATCAATCATGTGTACAAAGCAGATCAAAATTAACTAATTATAATAATGAATTCATAATAAAGTCAATTAATATAGCTTACAACTTACTACTGATTAAGCATATATGAAGGTGGGGTGGAGATGTTTCCATGTTACAGGCATCCTGTGCCATGTCAACATGCTTTTATTGTAAGTCAACAAACGTAGAAGATGGGAATCATTTATATGAGTAATGGTGAAAGATATGGCATCATAATAAAACTGATAATGAAATATCAAAAAGATCAATAAAAAAAATAAAATAAAAAGAGAACAACATTATGGAAAGTTACAAAGGATAATAACAATAATAATAACAAAGTCTTCAGGAACTTATATATAAAGTAGGCCCCTATAAGCTAAGCAGCAGATGATGACTTGCCCGCGGTATACACCCACTTGCATAATACTGAGGTGCGCCAGGCTGTGCTGAGTTGTAGTATACATGTAGATACCAAGATCAAGATGACAGGGAGGAGCACAGTGCAATGAGATCAAAAGGCAAGAATATTATGCAAGTAGGTCAATTTCAAAGACAATGTATAGATATACTGCAACAAAAAAGATTCAATACAAATGGCAAATCTAATTATTATTAATATTATTAATATTATTTTGGTGTAATGGGGTGGAGAAAACGATTTCCATGTTACAGACATCCTGTGCCATGTCAACATGCTTTTATTGTACAACAAAAATAAAACATGGGTATCATAGGGCTTAGGGTTTGAACAAATGTGATGGTAAAACATAATGCACCACAAAATATACCCACAAAATAATGATTTTAATCAAAAAGATAAATCGAAAGTGAAAACAACATTATTGTAACCAAAGTTGCAAATGGTAATATTTAAAGACAATATTTTAACAACAAAGTCAGTAGAAAATGATAAAATAAGTGATAGGCCACGTGAGCAAAAGATGATCCAAGGAAATCGGAATAGCCATACTTGCATAATACTATAACGTACACTAGCTGTGCCGCGATGTGGTACATCATTATGTTGATACCAAGATCAAGATGACAAGGAGGAGCACAGTAGAATGAGAGAACAAAAGGCTTATAATATTATGCGAGTAGGCCCAAATTTCAAAAACAGCAAACAGATTCAATAAGACCAAGTGTAATTTCACTTGATATTAATAAACATTAATAGTTCATAATAAATCAATTTACAACCACTTGTGAACGTGCATCCTGAACAATTATCATTATTTACTATTACTATACATGGTACTAATAATCGTACAAATAAATAAGACGCAATTTAAGCTGTTCAGCCTATATTGATATCTACTATACTTATTTATATTTGACAGTACCTTACATTACTGATGACATGTTCAGTTGATATTAATTCATGATATTGGGGTATATTGATAGGCGTGTACATACACTTCCCAATTGTTCTTTCATTATTCTATATATTTATGTTCATGACATGTTGAGTATCTTGATCATGTTGAAGTATATTTCTTTGTATTAGCCAACATCCAGCCATTACCCTTTTATTATTATCCCAGCCCACCCCTATTCCCTCACATTTTGGTATAAGTGAGCTTGACTCATCTGTTCCAACTGTTTTTAATTTACTTTTGTTTCTAGATAATCCAATTCCTATTCACTTTGGATTGTATATATATATTATATATATATATATTTTTTTTGCATTGTATATTTATTATTCGTTATGTCTACGCCTGATTTGTCCGATTTTATGTCACATGTCAAATTCAATCCATCTACTTTTGATAGCACTTTAAACCCAAATTCACCAACATCCGATCAATCATGTAATATTGACAACACCATGATTACTGATTGCAATTACTTCGACATTGAGCTTTTCAACTCAACTGACTTCAAAAACACTGAAATTTCTCTTTTCCACCTCAATGCATTAAGCCTTAATAAACGTGCCAATGATGTACCAAACTATCTTTCAGCTATTGATCATCAGTTTGATATATACGCTTTCACCGAAACATGGTTTAGGTCATCTGAGGACGCGGATCTCATCGATCTCAATGATTATTCAAACGAAAATTGCATCAGGCCAGGAGGAAGAACTGGCGGAGGGCGCTCTTTTCATTCATCCTAAATTCCATTATCGTATTAGACATGATTTAAAAATTGATTGCCCTGATTGTGATTCATTATTTATTGAAATTACAAACAACTCCCATAACACCATCGTTGGAGTAGTTTACAAACCTGATACAGTTGTTATGAATGACTTTATTATGCAATTAGACAATACACTGAACATCGTCACTAAAGAGAAAAAACTCTGTTACATCACTGGTGATTTCAACATTGATCTCCTAAAATATGATTCTAGGCCTGAAGTAAATACTTTTGTCCATCTTTTTTACTCGTACCAATTCATCCCATGTATAGATAGGCCTACACGTATTAAAACAAATAAAATGGAGTCACCAGTGTTTCCCTCATTGATAACATTTTCACCAATAACATATCACAAGTAACTAAGTCTGGTATTTTTGTTACCGACCTCTCTGACCACTTTCCAATATTTTCCCTCGTTAATAGGAATTCACGTCATAACACATCCAAGAAAACATCATTTAAAAAGTCACGTCAAATGAAACCAGATAACATCAGAGGTTTTAAAAGTGCTCTTGCGCTTGTGGATTGGTCATTCATTACAAACAACAATGACACAGAATGTGCTTATAATGATTTCAATAACAAATTAACCACCTTGTTTGATATTCATTGTCCAATCAAAATAACTAAATTATCCAAAGAAAAATCGCCTCGAAACCATGGATTACAAGTGGCCTAATAAAATCGATTAAAACTAAAGACAGACTCTATAAAAAATATATCTCTAAACCCACTGTGGAGAATAAACTGAAATATAATAAATATAGAAACTACTTAAACTCACTGCTTCGTACCTCAAAGAAACTGCATATCACATCCGAAATTGAATTTCACAGTCATAACATGAAAAAAATGTGGCAAACTCTAAATAAACTCTTAGGTAGGAAAAAAAAAACGAAATTTCCTGATTTCTTTACTGATACCGTTAACGGTCATAAAGTCACTAATAATAAAGACATTGCATTGAAATTTAATGATTTTTTTTTTTTTATTTGACCATTATTGGCAGAAAAAATTCCGGAAACCCGATAATAATTCCCTGTCAACCTTCAATGACTTTTCAAAAAACAAAAGCCTCTTCCTTTCTCCAACATCAATTGAGGAAATTATCAAGCTCTCTTCCAAAATTAACAACACCTATAGCTCTGGTGCAGACGGAATAAGCTCCAATCTTCTAAAATCAATCATCTTCAAATAAGTATTCCTCTCACCCACATCTTCAATTCATCTTTATCATCCGGTATTGTACCCTCAAAACTAAAAATTGCTAAAGTCACACCCATTTTTAAAGCAGACGATTGTCACAATTTCTCTAATTATAGGCCTATATCAATTCTACCATCAATATCAAAACTTCTTGAAAAAGTTATTTATAATCATATTTTAAATTTTATTTCACTTCATGATATTCTAAGTCCTCATCAGTTTGGTTTCCGGCCACAAAGATCCACATATATGGCCATTAATGAGCTTTATTGCAAAATTGCAGAAAACCTTGATAAAAAGCATCATGTTGCAGGCATTGTTCTTGACCTCAGTAAGGCATTTGATACCTTAAACCACAACATCCTCTTGAACAAACTCGATCATTATGGTATCAGAGGTCTGGCCAATACATGGATTCGAAATTATCTCAGTGATAGGAAACAATGTGTGGTATTTAATGAAGCAGTTTCTCCTCTATATCACCTGCGGAGTTCCACAGGGGTCAATTCTTGGTCCCCTCCTCTTCTTATTATATATTAATGACCTTCCCCTGTGTTCCAAAATCCCACATTTTATCCTTTTCGCAGATGATACCAACATACTTTTCTCGCATGAAGATCACCATCACCTCGAATCAATCATTAATGCTGAGCTTATTTTAATATCAAATTGGTTTAAATTAAATAAACTTTCACTAAACATCAAAAAACTAATTATATGCTTTTTAAAAATAAATACAATAATAAATCTGAAATCAATATAAAAGTACTAATAGATAATACATAATTAAATCTGGTTCATACTACCAAATTTCTAGGCCTACTTATTGATGATAACCTCAGCTGGAAATCACACACTACACACATCACTAAAATTGTGTCAAAATATAATGGTATTATACGTAAAGTCCGCCTTTTTCTACCGTAGGCCTCTTTGCAAACCTTATATAATACACTTGTGCTTCCCTATTTAACTTACTGTGCAATTGTCTGGGCAGATAAAAACAACGCCAATCTGGATTCTCTTTTCTCCTACAAAACGAGTTGTTAGGACGCACAAATTCTTTGTGGCTCGCCCACACTGACCCACTTTTCCACCAATTAAATGCCCTTAAGATTCATGACATTTTCAAATTTCAAACAGCATTTTTATGCATAAATTTCATTACAAAATGCTACCAAATGACCTCTACGACAACTTCTTTACTACTAATGACGACATCCATACACACAATACCAGACATTCTAAAGACTTTCACATCCAATTATTTAATACGGTTTTTGCTAGCAACACCATCAAAACACATGGTGCTCTCCTCTGGAATGATCTTGACCAATCCCTTAAACTCATCCGTCTCCTACAGTATTTAAAAAACATTCAAACAAAACCTCATCAATGGATATTTACATGATGATGTTTAAAGTGCTTTCTCCTGCATGATGGATTTACATGCGCTGCTTTAGTTCGCATTTTATGCTTCATTGATTTTTCGGACTTTATGTTGTCTGTCTATGGCATTCATAGAATTTGTAACCTTATAAATATCGAATATTGTATTTAAGCTATAGACTTGTCTGTAACTTTCAAATGGGTGCCACAACTTTACACGCTTTGCTTTCTGTGGCATCCACATCTCTCATACCACATTGTTAAAATATTATTTTGTAATATTAATATTGGTATCTCAATTATAAATTATTTGGCATTGCATTGTTACTAATTTATTACAAAATGTTTTTTTTTTATATCATGTTATTTATATGTATGTGTGTTGAGATGAAAATAAAACTGAACTGAACTGAACTGAACTGAATTACAACACATCGTCTATGGAGCAGTGTAATTAATACACATAATCATGCATAACTTGCAAACGCAATATCGAAATTAACAGGAATTTTGGGAATAAGCTGTTGTTGTTGATATCCACTGAAAAATGTCATAAAAAGAGGATGCTAGGATCACGAAATACTCCTTTAATTTATAATGGGGTTATCTGAATGGGTGCCTCCATTTAAAATCTGCACCCCCTCTGTGGGAGATGAAGGTCATGTCTTCCACATGGGGTGTATGAATTTTGACTGGCATAGCCCAATGAGAACTGTTGTCAGAATCAGTTTGCTGATGATTGCAAAATTTGCAACCCTGATTTGTAGTGCTGTGGTCGGCACCGTTTTTTAATGTCGACATGTCGATATAATTCGTATACCGACGTCGACAGTATGTCGACATAAAAAAAATTCTATAAAAAAAAAAAATTTTTTTTTTTTTTTTTTTTTTTTAAATATTTTTGGCCAGAAAAGCAAGTTATAGGCCCAAAATGACTTGTTATTCAAGGTTGAAACCAGAGAAATGCTGCTAATCAAAAAAAAAAAAAATGCTTTTTTTTTTTACAAAGTTGATGCAGTTGTATAATTACTTTTGCTTCTATTGAACAGCTAGCAATGCATACTAATTCAATGTGTCCCTGACTGTTCAATAGAAGCAAAGGTAATCAAAATATACAAATTTATCCAACTTTGTAAAAAAAAATTGGCATTTTTTTTTTTTTAGTAGCAGTATTTCTCTGGTTTTTTTTTTTTCTATAATTTTTTTTGATGTCGACATGTCGGGATACGTGCCGACGTCAACATTAATGTCGACATAAGGCATGTGGACCACAGCACTACTGATTTGCCATTATTATGTCACACATATATTTTTCTTCCATCTGTCTTCAGGTGAAAACATGCCAAGTGAAGCAACAGAGCAGACCCTAGGGGAGGATGAAGACTTTGTGATGACACAGGCAGAAATAGTTACCAAATGTCCTATCACACAGCAGGAAATGAAAGACCCTGTGAAAAACAAGCTATGTAGTCATAACTATGAGAGAGAAGCAATCACAGCTATGCTTAAGAACAGGAGATCAATGAAGTAGGTTGCAATCAGTCTCTTATAACCATATCAAAAAGTAATTACCCTTGTTTAAATAATGGCCATTATTCAAAAACAAGCTAGTGTAAAATGTGTTGAAATGGAAGCAGTATTCATTTCTGCGCATTTTGACACCTCATTTGATACGATAGCCCAGAAAACAATAAAACACCAGTTAATTTAATGTAGTGAGGTCGAGATTTGAAGTTGCACAGTCATACAACAACACTCAGATATCATTACACAGATTTCCTTCCATTGTACTGAATACAAATCAATAGAATTTACTGCAACTTTCAAATCTTGGGTTACATTGATTTAACTACATTTGATTCCAACACATTTTACAGATTTGTTTTTGAATAATGACCATTATTTCAGGGGGTTGCTCCCTGATTTTTTCACCACACATGAAGAAATGAAAAGTGTGTGAAAAAATTTAAATTTGTGACCAGAACCTTTTCAAAGAAGCTGTCACATACATTAGGGCCTAAGGCCAAACAAAGTTATTTGGTTGGTCTTGCCTGGACTATAGATCTCCAGCCGACATACATTATAAATTAACATAAAATTTTCAGGGCATATAATATCAAAAAGTTCTGTGAGCAACCCTGAACAGGTGCAAAGAGATTGTGCAAAGCATGTGTAATAAATGTGCAGCATAAATTGGAGGTGCAAATTTCTACAAATAAATTTCTCACTTGGATTCGGCTACTTAGTAAAATGTACACCAAATGGTTGTTATGGCACATGTCGACATGCTATTAAGTCTGCTCAATTCTGATTGATTTCATCACCGGGTTAATGTTGAAAAGTACCTGACCACCTGACCCTGTGTTTTACATGATCATCAAGGACAATCACACAATTATTTGTTTGACTTAAGCAAAGCTTAATTCCAGACTCATTTGGAGAAGGCTTGTATAGTACTTGCCATTATCAATTAAGAGTTGTAAATGTTCCAATCAAATGGCAATACAACGTCTTTTGAGACATGCAAGCATATACCATATATCATTTTTCCTATAAGGCCAAAAAAAAAAAAAAATTGTTGTGTTGCCCTCAACCGTCCGGTCCTAAATCCTGAAAAATCAGGGTCGCAATTTTTTTTTTTTTTTTTTTTTTGGAATGATGATTTTTACAGATTTGTTCAAAAAATCAATGTTTTTCACTTAAAATTAATATTATATTGAAAGACTAGTCTTTAATTGATGTCTAACAGGTATCCAGAAGTCAAAATTGACAAATGTCCCCTAATTAAAGAAGCATATTTAATATTTGAGGGGATTTTTTTAAATCTGAAAAAAAAAAAAAAAAAAAAAATCCGACCACCACCCAACTTTCCCATTTTTCCACTTGAGGGCAACACAACAATATTTTTTTTTTGGCCTAATTCACAATCCTACCAGTAGAATTCGTTTCTGTTGGTAGCTTAGGGTGTTTTGATGTCCTGAACATGAGGACAAATAGATAGTTTGACCCATGTGTAAGGGATGTAAGAAAGCCATTTGAAATTCCAGAAGAACCAAACCATTTAACAATATTTGCTATTTCTTGAAATCTGGAAATAGGAGACTGAGTCAGTTGGTGATGTCCTCCCCTCTTATTTTCCCAACATTTGCCAGCCCTGTTCATGTATGTTGATTGTAACAAAAATGGCATGAGTGCCCGGCTCGAGTGTTTAGATTTTGACTAAAATATTATACTTCTCATTATAATTTCTGGATGATTTTGTTGCTTGCAGGTGTCCAGTAAGTGGTTGCAGCAACAACAGACATGTCCAGAACAAGGACCTAGAAGACAACAAGGACTTGAAGAAGTACATAGAAAGAAAGAATAGGATGGCTGCTAAGAACAAACGACCCAAAAAAGGATCCAAATAAGGTCATGTTATAGACAGTTATGGACATCGTAAACAAGACAAAGTTTTGGTGCTGTAGGGTTATTTCAGTTTAAATCCATATGGAAGATGTTGAGTTGCGGCAAAAAGTAATCAATATATTGGCATCGCAAAGCAACGCATCGCAAATGCGGTGGTAGTATGAACGGACCTTTAGGTTATGTTTTCCATAGGGTATATGGATTTCAACTGGAATAGCCCATTAAATCACTACGGAAACAAACCAAAAGATCAATAAAGCTTATAATAACTGACACTACAACTTGGACAAATGGTGGCATACATTGAATATCTGCCCCAATTCAATGCTGGACAAAGCCATGTTGTCAACAGGTCTGTGAGACGCTCCAACATCAAAAGATGAAAGGTTGGGTACAGGGCCGAGTCTTTACTTCAAATACATGACGGATGTGTTTCTGTAGCCTTCATACTATTGTTATGACATGCATTTGAATTTTGAGCAAGTGTGCCAACTATTTTTGCTGTTGATTGTAACTTTTTTTTAAGGAGTTAGTGGTTTAAAATGTTCATTATGGTTTTTGTCACAAATGCGGAGAGAGGGGTCAGCTTTGAACTATTCAACATTAACAGGTTACTTGTTTTTTGTAAATGTAAATAGTTTTTCCTTACCATTTAATTATTTCTATCATTGTATTAACTGGGATTAAAATTAATAACAACTCTTTGCTATCATATATAGTTGTACATGTATTATATGATAATGAGACAAAAAAGTTGTATTGTCCTTTTTACGACTCAAAATTCACTCAAATGTTTTTGAAAGTCATATTTTCGGTATAAAAGGAACAAAATGTTTTTCCTGCTTATAATTTGTAGCACACCCATGCTAACCATTGTTTACGTTGGTTTGTGAGTACAAATTTGAATATAGTCTGTGGCAAAATGTTTTTAAAATAATGAACCATCCACCCAGATTTGGAAATATAAAAGTGGTTTTCCAAGTAAAGTGTTGGATGCGTGCCGTTAGACGAATTAAATGCTGACTTGGAACTTGCCATGTTCAAAGACTTTTGTCTGACACGGCGTAAGTTGATAGGCCTATTGGTATAACGGCACGCATCTAACACTTTACTTGGGCAGAAAATAAGCTATTTAAAACAATGTTGATTTCTCGGAATTAGAGGCTTAAAGGTCTGTTCATACTACCACCGCATTTGTGATACGTTGCTTTGTGATACCGATATGTGATGCGATCAAGCAAAATCAGTCGGAACTCGGTAAAATTAAATTTCCAGTTTATTATACAATAGTTAAAAGCATATACAAAGCTGGATTTTGCAGATAACCTCATTGAAATTGAACAACCAGTTCCAAAGATATGAGCAATTAAAGAGTTTCCAAAACAATAGGAAACAAAAGGAAATATTTCCTTCGTTTGGCCATATCTCAAAATCAATATTTGCGAGTTCCGACTGATTTTGCTTGATCGCATCACATATATCGATTACTTTTTGCCGCAACTCAACGCAACTCTTATTGCGATATCGCAATGCAGTAGTTTGCAGTATGATGCAGTGCCGCAACGCATCGCAAAGCAACACATTGCAAATACGGTGGTAGTATGAGCGGACCTCAAGCCATTTTATCAAATAGCATAAGTTCTGATATTTGAGTTCACCTTCTCATGTTTATTGTTCTTTTCGTGTTTTTTGAGAAAGAAATTTTCCTTATTGTAGAAGTTAATATGTACAAGTCTCTTTTTGATACAAAACTTCGGGGTTCCAGGTTCAAATCCTGGTCGAGTTGAACATTTTTCTTCCTTAAGTTCCTTGCCTTTGCCTATGTTAGGAGCATAGTATACAATGAAACTTGAATACTTAACAAGTCATAGTCATTTCTTGCAGCAGTTAATAGTTACAGAAATTTTAATTTTGTGCAAAATTTTGCATCATGTCCATTTAACTTAAGTTGTGTACCAAAAGGGAATTATTCACTGTAATTAACTCTTTCATAATTCTTTCATTCCCCCACCAAAGTGCCTTAAATCATTCACTCTTTCTTTTACAGTCTGCTTAAATGCAGAGGTGTTTAACATGTACATTGTATGTATCACATTTTTAATAAAGTATTATATGTTTAGTTCAAGTATTGTCCAGAGTGAGTTGATTTCTTAAGCAATATGGTCATATTTTTTGAGGTGGGACCCAATTGTTTCACATCTTGCAATTTGTCAAAAAACAATTCCTTTTTTTGTAATTGCATAGTGAGTTGACAGCTCCACCTTTTTTTGGTTTTTTTTTTCAAAAAACATGACCATATGTGACTCCTCGCCACAACTGAGCCCGGATGTCGCCAATCATCATTTTTGAGATATTCAACCAAAATATTCTGCTTGAAATTAGCTTTAAAATGATGTATATCATGTCTATAGTACTTGACATTTAAGTAGTGAAAATCAATAAAACAGTCAATAAATCCTTTCTTTCCTATTGTTTATTGTTAAGTTCGATGGAGCATATCTCAATAGTGGCACTGGCGACATCCGGGCTCAGTTGTGGCGAGGAGTCACATATACTACACATGTATTCATTACCTCATTAATAAATGCTATGCGTGCGATCCAATTACATTTAGTTATTTGTGAAAACGTGAACGCAAATCGAAGTCATTTGTGTGGTGATTGTTTCGATCGTGGTTCAATACTCAGGCGCGTGATCCAGTTGACATGGTAACATTACGTAACTTTGCTGGCGAATTGACTCACGTGCTTTGTACTTGTTCATGCTTCATGTCTTCTGGAGGCAGATTTGAACTAATGACGTGATGAAGTGAAATTAAACTAATGACCTTTCGTGAAATCGCCCTATTTTTTATAGTTGCATAGTAATTATTCAAAAACAGTGTAACCCATTGGTAATTAATTATTATTACTGCTGCGGCTGTATTTGATTGACGGATTTTGATCTGCACTAAAGCTACGATTTATTATTGATAGCCCTTTTGTAAAAAAACGGAACAAATTGCAAAAAGCTTTGTAAGGTAAATAACTACAGGTTTCCGCATCAAATGAGTTCTTTCAAGTTGGTTTTCCAGTCATCCAACGTACGCGTCGGATGGACCAGGTCAGGTGAAAATGGTTTGCTTTTGTATAGAGGTTGTGCATATGACGTATCATACCGCAAATGTGGCGGACTACTCAAATGCATTCAACAAAAGCATGATTGCAATCTACCGCGACAGTTCTTCTCACACACATAACAAATGCACTACAATCAAATAGGTTGATGACAACATTTGATTGAATGGACTGCCCAGGGCCATGATTACGGTGAAGGACACCGGTTCAAATCCTTTGTTTGGAGCCAATCAATAAGTTCACGTACAACCTCTATTAAAGTTAATATAACCAATTTCAATCCATATGATCTTAACCTCCAACAAAGGGGTTGGAGAAATATTGGAGGACATTGGCACTACAATGAAGGAAACTGTCATCGTGGCCTTTTGAAGAATGTGGAATTTCTGTGGTGTGTAATGGCAAAAAAGACATCCTCATTAACATCGATGTTTAACCCGGCTAAAGTGTTGAATAAATAACCCATGACCCCAATATGAATAAAAAAGAAACAAACCAAAAAAGAAAAGAAAAGGAAACACAATGAAAAACAAAGCAAAAGAAAATACAAACAAACAACAAAACAACTGAAACAAACAAAAAGTAATGGAAACGTTCATAACGAGTCTCGAACTAGCGCTCTCTTGGCTCTTATGAATTTGTACCAAAGTCCGGCGCTTTACCAACTGAGCTAATGAGGTTGAGACACAAATGGACAGGTTTACTTGTTCGTATATATAACTACGTGCATCGATGATTTGCTCAAAAACCTTTACACTTTTGTGGATGGCGCTGTTCATTATTTTTTCATTTTTGCACGTTTTCAAAAGCCCTCGATAGAAGGCACATATGCTAACTATCGAGTGATTACGGTATACTAAACACCTCAAAAGAAATAAGTCCCCCTCTGAACATGTCGTCACAACATCGCAAGGTTTCGTTTTGTACCAACAAAACTAACTTTGAAATAATTATATGACTGTTTACTAAGTGCTGTGTGAAAATGAGAGATTTCCATGACTTCAGGGCTGAATGAGCCTAAATTGAAGACAAAAAGTGCCCTTTCCAAAAGTCACAAAGTAGGCCTATGTTTGTTAACTGCAAGGCTTATTGGGACAAGGAATGGAACTGACCATCTTACAACTCACTGTGCTGAACTCTGCACCAAGGGGATTTGCATGGCTGAATGATCAAGAATCGATACACATTACAGTAAATGTTTACTTGGTGAGGATTTTAAACTGCACTCAAACACATGGGGTTTTCCATTAGTAACAAGCCATGAATCAACTTTTGTGACAAGCATAGGCCTACTTTGTGACTTTTGAAAAGGGCAGTTTTTGCCTTCAATTTAGGCTCATTCAGCCCTGAAGTCATGGAAATCTCTCATTTTCACACATCACTTAGTAAACAGTCATATAATTATTTCAAAGTTAGTTTTGTTGGTACAAAATGAAACCTTACGATGTTATGACGACATGTTCAGAGGGGGACTTATTTCTTTTGAGGTGTTTATATATTATGGTACTGGTGACTAATAATAGTATACCATATCACGATTGAATGGTGAATCCGCATGTTTATAGGCCTATACTATTTCCAATGCGGTCCTGGTAAAGGGGGCTAAAATTGAAAAAGACAGGCAAAGGAAAAAATATTAAACATCATAAAAATGAAATAAATAAAATTGCGCTACTGCTCTTGAATTGAGTTAATATTAAGTAGTAAATTTCCACAGTCAATGCATTTCAAGTTTTTTTAAACACATTTTACAAGTGATTTAAATGTTTTATTTTGTCGGGGAGAAAATTCCAGTCTTTTTATTCCACTATAGTAAAATGTGGAAGCAGCAAGAACTTTGATTTTAAAATTAGTTGATAATTAAATCTGGCCAACCAGAAAAACTCACTATTGGTTAGATGGAATCACCGACGTTTCGACCAAATCCTTTGGCCTTCAGCTGGGTGGATGATTTAGGGTCATCCGAAACGTCGGTGATTCCATCGAACCAAAAGTGTGTTTTTCTGGTTAACCAGATTTCATTATCAACTAATTGATCAAATCCCAGATGACTGAAAGTATACACAGTATTTTTCTTTGATTTTAGAAACTCTAAAATTATACATACTGCTTCTCCCAAGTGCTTCAATCTCGTACTGTATACCTATTCACCTGAAACCCTTTACATGCATTTGAAATAATTGAAACAATTTGTGAGCCTGACATAAGCGCAGAAATATTTGATAAAAAATTATGAACATCTGTTTGCAGCTGTTTGCTTTTAATTTAAAAACATGAACTAAATTGATTTTTATTTATTTATTTACATATAATTATTTCTGAGATATAAAGGATATTACCAAGTATATTACCAGTATTTTACCAAGTAGGCATATTAATAACTTGGTGGCAATTTGGTGGTGCTAATGTATTGGCATCCCTTTAATTTATAGCAGCCTCTCTGAGCACTTGGGCTTTGCCTGGCTTCGGCCGAATGTTATAAATAAATGATACTCAGATCTATACGTACAGGGTGTCCCAAAAGAAAGAGGCCCGACATTGCACCCTCTTTTTCTCCTATTTCTTAAAAGTTGATCAAATATATTTTGGTATGTAAAGAAACCTTCAATCGTTAGCTTTAATAAACCAAAACAATTATTTCAATCGGCTCATAACTTTTGAAGATATGTCCTTTTAAAGAAATGTATCCGTTTTTCACTCTGTCCACGGAGGAGGTTTGGCTACTTCAAAGATTGAAAAGTGCATATACCATGCATGAATATAAAACATTCCTCGATGATAACTTTATAAAATAACAACTTTATTTAAGGAATGGGCTTATGGGTTATAGATTTTGTTAAGTGTCATTAATTTGGGCGAAATTGATGTGGGATGGGACTTCTTTTGCTATACTTGCAATTACTTATGTTTTTCTCGTTTCTTGCTTTCTTTTTATTGACAACTTAAGTCATTTCTCTTTTTGAAATAAAAGGTAGCTCTGAAAAGGGCTGTTTAGTTTGTCTTTGGTTCTTTTGAAGTGAGTTTACTGTGCTGCTCTGCCTTCTACCTGGTTGCCTCCGTGACGAATACAGGTTTCAGCCCTAGTTTTCATTGCATTAATTGCGTTGCGTACCATCCTTAAGGCCTTGTGCGCCGGATACTTGCGAATGCAGCAGTAATACGGGGTTGCGAAGATGTTTGAAGCTAGCTGGTGATCCTCGCTTATAGTGAATGCTTTCCCAAGACTAATGCTATTATCTATCCATGTCATTAACCGTGTGTTTCGTTTAAATCTTTGATGTAGCCAAACCTCATCCGTGGACAGAGTGAAAAACGGGTACATTTCTTAAAGAGGGCATATCTTCAAAAATTGTGAGCCGATTGAAAGAATTGTTTTGGTTTATTAAAGCTAACGATTTAGGGTTTCTTTACATACCAAAATATATTTGATCAACGTTTCAGAAATAGGAGAAAATGAGGGCGCAATGTGGGGCCTCTTTTTTGGGACACTCTGTATTATGTAAGCAATGCGCTACTTCATCAATACCCAGATCTACAGTAGATAAAGCAATGCACTACTTCATCAACACTCTGATCTTCAGTAGATGTAATGCACTATTTCTTAAATACTCACAGTACAGTAGATGTAGCAATGTGCTACTTCATCAATACACAGATCTACAGTAGACGTAAGCAATGCACTAATTTATCAATACACAAATATACAGTAGGCTATATGTAAGCAATGCACTACTTCAATACACATATCTACAGTAGATGTAAGTAATGCAATACTTCATCAATACACATCTATAGTAGATGTAAGCAATGCGCTACTTCGTCAACACACAGATCTTCTGTAGATGTATAAGCAATGCACTGCTTCATCAACACTCTGATCTTCAGTAGATGTAATGCAATATTTCTTAAATACTCACAGTACAGTAGATGTAGCAATGTGCTACTTCATCAATACACAGATCTTCATTAGATGTAAGCAATGAGCTACTTTATCAATAGGCCTACCCATATCTGCAGTTAGATGTAAGCAATGCTCTACTTCGTCAATGCACAGATCTTCAGTAGATGTAGGCAATACACTACTTCATCAACACACTACTTCATCTTCTGTAGATGTAAGCAATGCACTACTTCATTAATGTACAGATCTTCAGTAGATGTAAGCAATACACTAAGTATCTACAGTTAGATGTAGGCAATGCACTACTTCATTAACACACATATCTACTGTAAATGTAAGCAATGCACTACTTCGTCAACACACATATCTACTGTAGATGTAAGCAATGCACTACTTCATCAACACACAGATCTTCTGTAGATGTAAGCAATGCACTACGTCATTAACACACATATCTACTGTAAATGTAAGCAATGCACTACTTCGTCAACACACAGATCTACTGTAGATGTAAGCAATGCACTACTTCATCAACACACAGATCTACTGTAGATGTAAGCAATGCACTACGTCATTAACACACATATCTACTGTAAATGTAAGCAATGCACTACTTCGTCAACACACAGATCTACTGTAAATGTAAGCAATGCACTACTTCGTCAACACACAGATCTTCTGTAGATGTAAGCAATGCACTACGTCATTAACACACATATCTACTGTAAATGTAAGCAATGCACTACTTCGTCAACACACAGATCTACTGTAAATGTAAGCAATGCACTACTTCGTCAACACACATATCTTCTGTAGATGTAAGCAATGCACTACGTCATTAACACACATATCTACTGTAAATGTAAGCAATGCACTACTTCATCAGCACACAGATCTACTGTAAATGTAAGCAATGCACTACGTCATTAACACACATATCTACTGTAAATGTAAGCAATGCACTACTTCGTCAACACACAGATCTACTGTAAATGTAAGCAATGCACTACTTCGTCAACACACAGATCTTCTGTAGATGTAAGCAATGCACTACGTCATTAACACACATATCTACTGTAAATGTAAGCAATGCACTACTTCATCAGCACACATATCTACTGTAAATGTAAGCAATGCACTACGTCATTAACACACATATCTACTGTAAATGTAAGCAATGCACTACTTCGTCAACACACAGATCTACTGTAGGTGTAAGCAATGCACTACTTCGTCAACACACAGATCTACTGTAAATGTAAGCAATGCACTACGTCATTAACACACATATCTACTGTAAATGTAAGCAATGCACTACTTCGTCAACACACAGATCTACTGTAGATGTAAGCAATGCACTACTTCATCAACACACAGATCTTCTGTAGATGTAAGCAATGCACTACGTCATTAACACACATATCTACTGTAAATGTAAGCAATGCACTACTTCATCAGCACACAGATCTACTGTAAATGTAAGCAATGCACTACGTCATTAACACACATATCTACTGTAAATGTAAGCAATGCACTACTTCGTCAACACACAGATCTACTGTAAATGTAAGCAATGCACTACTTCGTCAACACACAGATCTTCTGTAGATGTAACCAATGCACTACGTCATTAACACACATATCTACTGTAAATGTAAGCAATGCACTACTTCATCAGCACACATATCTACTGTAAATATAAGCAATGCACTACGTCATTAACACACATATCTACTGTAAATGTAAGCAATGCACTACTTCGTCAACACACAGATCTACTGTAGGTGTAAGCAATGCACTACTTCGTTAACACACAGATCTACTGAAAATGTAAGCAATGCACTACGTCATTAACACATATATCTACTGTAAATGTAAGCAATGCACTACTTCGTCAACACACAGATCTACTGTAAATGTAAGCAATGCACTACTTCGTCAACACACAGATCTTCTGTAGATGTAAGCAATGCACTACGTCATTAACACACAGATCTACTGTAGATGTAAGCAATGCACTACTTCGTCAACACACAGATCTACTGTAGATGTAAGCAATGCACTACTTCGTCAACACACAGATCTACTGTAGATGTAAGCAATGCACTACTTCATCAACACACAGATCTACTGTAGATGTAAGCAATGCACTACTTCATCAGCACACATATCTACTGTAAATGTAAGCAATGCACTACGTCATTAACACACATATCTACTGTAAATGTAAGCAATGCACTACTTCGTCAACACACAGATCTTCTGTAGATGTAAGCAATGCACTACTTCATTAACACACATATCTACTGTAAATGTAAGCAATGCACTACTTCGTCAACACACATATCTACTGTAAATGTAAGCAATGCACTACTTCATCAACACACAGATCTACTGTAGATGTAAGCAATGCACTACTTCATCAACACACAGATCTACTGTAAATGTAGCAATGCACTACTTCGTCAACACACAGATCTACTGTAGATGTAAGCAATGCACTACTTCATCAACACACAGATCTACTGTAGATGTAAGCAATGCACTACTTCGTCAACACACAGATCTACTGTAAATGTAAGCAATGCACTACTTCGTCAACACACAGATCTACTGTAGATGTAAGCAATGCACTACTTCATCAACACACAGATCTACTGTAGATGTAAGCAATGCACTACTTCATCAACACACAGATCTACTGTAGGTATAAGCAATGCACTACTTCGTCAACACACAGATCTACTGTAGATGTAAGCAATGCACTACTTCATCAATACACAGATCTACTGTAGATGTAAGCAATGCACTACTTCAACAACACACAGATCTACTGTAGATGTAAGCAATGCACTACTTCATCAACACACAGATCTACTGTAAATGTAAGCAATGCACTACTTCGTCAACACACAGATCTACTGTAGATGTAAGCAATGCACTACTTCATCAACACACAGATCTACTGTAAATGTAAGCAATGCACTACTTCGTCAACACACAGATCTACTGTAGATGTAAGCAATGCACTACTTCGTCAACACACAGATCTACTGTAGATGTAAGCAATGCACTACTTCATCAACACACAGATCTACTGTAGATGTAAGCAATGCACTACTTCATCAACACACAGATCTACTGTAAATGTAAGCAATGTACTACTTCGTCAACACACAGATCTACTGTAGATATAAGCAATGCACTACTTCATCAACACACAGATCTACTGTAGATGTAAACAATGCACTACTTCATCAACACACAGATCTACTGTAGGTGTAAGCAATGCACTACTTCGTCAACACACAGATCTACTGTAAATGTAAGCAATGCACTACTTCATCAGCACACATATCTACTGTAAATGTAAGCAATGCACTACGTCATTAACACACATATCTACTGTAAATGTAAGCAATGCACTACTTCATCAACACACAGATCTTCTGTAGATGTAAGCAATGCACTACTTCATTAACACACATATCTACTGTAAATGTAAGCAATGCACTACTTCGTCAACACACAGATCTTCTGTAGATGTAAGCAATGCACTACTTCATCAACACACAGATCTACTGTAGATGTAAGCAATGCACTACTTCGTCAACGCACAGATCTACTGTAGATGTAAGCAATGCACTACTTCATCAACACACAGATCTACTGTAGATGTAAGCAATGCACTACTTCATCAACACACAGATCTACTGTAAATGTAAGCAATGCACTACTTCGTCAACACACAGATCTACTGTAGATGTAAGCAATGCACTACTTCATCAACACACAGATCTACTGTAAATGTAAGCAATGCACTACTTCATCAGCACACATATCTACTGTAAATGTAAGCAATGCACTACTTCGTCAACACACATATCTACTGTAGATGTAAGCAATGCACTACGTCATTAACACACATATCTACTGTAAATGTAAGCAATGCACTACTTCATCAACACACAGATCTTCTGTAGATGTAGGCAATGCACTACTTCATTAACACACATATCTACTGTAAGTGTAAGCAATGCACTACTTCGTCAACACACAGATCTACTGTAAATGTAAGCAATGCACTACTTCATCAGCACACATATCTACTGTAAATGTAAGCAATGCACTACTTCATCAACACACAGATCTACTGTAGATGTAAGCAATGCACTACTTCATCAACACACAGATCTACTGTAAATGTAAGCAATGCACTACGTCATTAACACACATATCTACTGTAAATGTAAGCAATGCACTACTTCGTCAACACACAGATCTACTGTAAATGTAAGCAATGCACTACTTCGTCAACACACAGATCTACTGTAGATGTAAGCAATGCACTACTTCATCAACACACAGATCTACTGTAGATGTAAGCAATGCACTACTTCATCAACACACAGATCTACTGTAGGTGTAAGCAATGCACTACTTCATCAACACACAGATCTACTGTAGATGTAAGCAATGCACTACTTCGTCAACACACAGATCTTCTGTAGATGTAAGCAATGCACTACGTCATTAACACACATATCTACTGTAAATGTAAGCAATGCACTACTTCGTCAACACACAGATCTTCTGTAGATGTAAGCAATGCACTACGTCATTAACACACATATCTACTGTAAATGTAAGCAATGCACTACTTCGTCAACACACAGATCTACTGTAAATGTAAGCAATGCACTACTTCATCAGCACACATATCTACTGTAAATGTAAGCAATGCACTACTTCATCAACACACAGATCTACTGTAGATGTAAGCAATGCACTACTTCATCAACACACAGATCTTCTGTAGATGTAAGCAATGCACTACTTCATCAACACACAGATCTACTGTAAATGTAAGCAATGCACTACGTCATTAACACACATATCTACTGTAAATGTAAGCAATGCACTACTTCGTCAACACACAGATCTACTGTAAATGTAAGCAATGCACTACTTCGTCAACACACAGATCTACTGTAGATGTAAGCAATGCACTACTTCATCAACACACAGATCTACTGTAGATGTAAGCAATGCACTACTTCATCAACACACAGATCTACTGTAGGTGTAAGCAATGCACTACTTCGTCAACACACATATCTACTGTAAATGTAAGCAATGCACTACTTCATCAACACACAGATCTACTGTAGATGTAAGCAATGCACTACTTCATCAACACACAGATCTTCTGTAGATGTAAGCAATGCACTACTTCATCAACACACAGATCTACGGTAAATGTAAGCAATGCACTACGTCATTAACACACATATCTACTGTAAATGTAAGCAATGCACTACTTCGTCAACACACAGATCTACTGTAAATGTAAGCAATGCACTACTTCGTCCACACACAGATCTACTGTAAATGTAAGCAATGCACTACTTCGTCAACACACAGATCTTCTGTAGATGTAAGCAATGCACTACTTCGTCAACACACAGATCTACTGTAAATGTAAGCAATGCACTACTTCGTCAACACACAGATCTTCTGTAGATGTAAGCAATGCACTACGTCATTAACACACATATCTACTGTAAATGTAAGCAATGCACTACTTCATCAACACACAGATCTACTGTAGATGTAAGCAATGCACTACTTCGTCAACACACAGATCTACTGTAGATGTAAGCAATGCACTACTTCATCAACACACATATCTACTGTAAATGTAAGCAATGCACTACTTCATCAACATACAGATCTTCTGTAGATGTAAGCAATGCACTACTTCATCAACACACAGATCTACTGTAGATGTAAGCAATGCACTACTTCATCAACACACAGATCTACTGTAGATGTAAGCAATGCACTACTTCATCAACACACAGATCTACTGTAGGTGTAAGCAATGCACTACTTCGTCTACACACAGATCTACTGTAGATGTAAGCAATGCACTACTTCATTAACACACATATCTACTGTAAATGTAAGCAATGCACTACTTCGTCAACACACAGATCTACTGTAGGTGTAAGCAATGCACTACTTCATCAACACACAGATCTACTGTAGATGTAAGCAATGCACTACTTCATTAACACACAGGTCTACTGTAAATGTAAGCAATGCACTACTTCGTCAACACACAGATCTACTGTAGATGTAAGCAATGCACTACTTCATCAACACACAGATCTACTGTAAATGTAAGCAATGCACTACTTCGTCAACACACAGATCTACTGTAGATGTAAGCAATGCACTACTTCATCAACACACAGATCTACTGTAAATGTAAGCAATGCACTACTTCGTCAACACACAGATCTACTGTAGATGTAAGCAATGCACTACTTCGTCAACACACAGATCTACTGTAGATGTAAGCAATGCACTACTTCATCAACACACAGATCTACTGTAGATGTAAGCAATGCACTACTTCATCAACACACAGATCTACTGTAAATGTAAGCAATGTACTACTTCGTCAACACACAGATCTACTGTAGATATAAGCAATGCACTACTTCATCAACACACAGATCTACTGTAGATGTAAACAATGCACTACTTCATCAACACACAGATCTACTGTAGGTGTAAGCAATGCACTACTTCGTCAACACACAGATCTACTGTAAATGTAAGCAATGCACTACTTCATCAGCACACATATCTACTGTAAATGTAAGCAATGCACTACGTCATTAACACACATATCTACTGTAAATGTAAGCAATGCACTACTTCATCAACACACAGATCTTCTGTAGATGTAAGCAATGCACTACTTCATTAACACACATATCTACTGTAAATGTAAGCAATGCACTACTTCGTCAACACACAGATCTTCTGTAGATGTAAGCAATGCACTACTTCATCAACACACAGATCTACTGTAGATGTAAGCAATGCACTACTTCGTCAACGCACAGATCTACTGTAGATGTAAGCAATGCACTACTTCATCAACACACAGATCTACTGTAGATGTAAGCAATGCACTACTTCATCAACACACAGATCTACTGTAAATGTAAGCAATGCACTACTTCGTCAACACACAGATCTACTGTAGATGTAAGCAATGCACTACTTCATCAACACACAGATCTACTGTAAATGTAAGCAATGCACTACTTCATCAGCACACATATCTACTGTAAATGTAAGCAATGCACTACTTCGTCAACACACATATCTACTGTAGATGTAAGCAATGCACTACGTCATTAACACACATATCTACTGTAAATGTAAGCAATGCACTACTTCATCAACACACAGATCTTCTGTAGATGTAGGCAATGCACTACTTCATTAACACACATATCTACTGTAAATGTAAGCAATGCACTACTTCGTCAACACACAGATCTACTGTAGATGTAAGCAATGCACTACTTCATCAACACACAGATCTACTGTAAATGTAAGCAATGCACTACTTCGTCAACACACAGATCTACTGTAGATGTAAGCAATGCACTACTTCATCAACACACAGATCTACTGTACTTCGTCAACACACAGATCTACTGTAGATGTAAGCAATGCACTACTTCGTCAACACACAGATCTACTGTAGATGTAAGCAATGCACTACTTCATCAACACACAGATCTACTGTAGATGTAAGCAATGCACTACTTCATCAACACACAGATCTACTGTAAATGTAAGCAATGTACTACTTCGTCAACACACAGATCTACTGTAGATATAAGCAATGCACTACTTCATCAACACACAGATCTACTGTAGATGTAAACAATGCACTACTTCATCAACACACAGATCTACTGTAGGTGTAAGCAATGCACTACTTCGTCAACACACAGATCTACTGTAAATGTAAGCAATGCACTACTTCATCAGCACACATATCTACTGTAAATGTAAGCAATGCACTACGTCATTAACACACATATCTACTGTAAATGTAAGCAATGCACTACTTCATCAACACACAGATCTTCTGTAGATGTAAGCAATGCACTACTTCATTAACACACATATCTACTGTAAATGTAAGCAATGCACTACTTCGTCAACACACAGATCTTCTGTAGATGTAAGCAATGCACTACTTCATCAACACACAGATCTACTGTAGATGTAAGCAATGCACTACTTCGTCAACGCACAGATCTACTGTAGATGTAAGCAATGCACTACTTCATCAACACACAGATCTACTGTAGATGTAAGCAATGCACTACTTCATCAACACACAGATCTACTGTAAATGTAAGCAATGCACTACTTCGTCAACACACAGATCTACTGTAGATGTAAGCAATGCACTACTTCATCAACACACAGATCTACTGTAAATGTAAGCAATGCACTACTTCATCAGCACACATATCTACTGTAAATGTAAGCAATGCACTACTTCGTCAACACACATATCTACTGTAGATGTAAGCAATGCACTACGTCATTAACACACATATCTACTGTAAATGTAAGCAATGCACTACTTCATCAACACACAGATCTTCTGTAGATGTAGGCAATGCACTACTTCATTAACACACATATCTACTGTAAATGTAAGCAATGCACTACTTCGTCAACACACAGATCTACTGTAAATGTAAGCAATGCACTACTTCATCAGCACACATATCTACTGTAAATGTAAGCAATGCACTACTTCATCAACACACAGATCTACTGTAGATGTAAGCAATGCACTACTTCATCAACACACAGATCTACTGTAAATGTAAGCAATGCACTACTTCATCAACACACAGATCTACTGTAGGTGTAAGCAATGCACTACTTCATCAACACACAGATCTACTGTAGATGTAAGCAATGCACTACTTCATCAACACCCAGATCTTCTGTAGATGTAAGCAATGCACTACTTCGTCAACACACAGATCTTCTGTAGATGTAAGCAATGCACTACGTCATTAACACACATATCTACTGTAAATGTAAGCAATGCACTACTTCGTCAACACACAGATCTTCTGTAGATGTAAGCAATGCACTACGTCATTAACACACATATCTACTGTAAATGTAAGCAATGCACTACTTCGTCAACACACAGATCTACTGTAAATGTAAGCAATGCACTACTTCATCAGCACACATATCTACTGTAAATGTAAGCAATGCACTACTTCATCAACACACAGATCTACTGTAGATGTAAGCAATGCACTACTTCATCAACACACAGATCTTCTGTAGATGTAAGCAATGCACTACTTCATCAACACACAGATCTACTGTAAATGTAAGCAATGCACTACGTCATTAACACACATATCTACTGTAAATGTAAGCAATGCACTACTTCGTCAACACACAGATCTACTGTAAATGTAAGCAATGCACTACTTCGTCAACACACAGATCTACTGTAGATGTAAGCAATGCACTACTTCATCAACACACAGATCTACTGTAGATGTAAGCAATGCACTACTTCATCAACACACAGATCTACTGTAGGTGTAAGCAATGCACTACTTCGTCAACACACATATCTACTGTAAATGTAAGCAATGCACTACTTCATCAACACACAGATCTACTGTAGATGTAAGCAATGCACTACTTCATCAACACACAGATCTTCTGTAGATGTAAGCAATGCACTACTTCATCAACACACAGATCTACGGTAAATGTAAGCAATGCACTACGTCATTAACACACATATCTACTGTAAATGTAAGCAATGCACTACTTCGTCAACACACAGATCTACTGTAAATGTAAGCAATGCACTACTTCGTCAACACACAGATCTACTGTAAATGTAAGCAATGCACTACTTCGTCAACACACAGATCTTCTGTAGATGTAAGCAATGCACTACTTCGTCAACACACAGATCTACTGTAAATGTAAGCAATGCACTACTTCGTCAACACACAGATCTTCTGTAGATGTAAGCAATGCACTACGTCATTAACACACATATCTACTGTAAATGTAAGCAATGCACTACTTCATCAACACACAGATCTACTGTAGATGTAAGCAATGCACTACTTCGTCAACACACAGATCTACTGTAGATGTAAGCAATGCACTACTTCATCAACACACATATCTACTGTAAATGTAAGCAATGCACTACTTCATCAACATACAGATCTTCTGTAGATGTAAGCAATGCACTACTTTATCAACACACAGATCTACTGTAGATGTAAGCAATGCACTACTTCATCAACACACAGATCTACTGTAGATGTAAGCAATGCACTACTTCATCAACACACAGATCTACTGTAGGTGTAAGCAATGCACTACTTCGTCTACACACAGATCTACTGTAGATGTAAGCAATGCACTACTTCATTAACACACATATCTACTGTAAATGTAAGCAATGCACTACTTCGTCAACACACAGATCTACTGTAGGTGTAAGCAATGCACTACTTCATCAACACACAGATCTACTGTAGATGTAAGCAATGCACTACTTCATTAACACACATATCTACTGTAAATGTAAGCAATGCACTACTTCGTCAACACACAGATCTACTGTAAATGTAAGCAATGCACTACTTCGTCAACACACAGATCTTCTGTAGATGTAAGCAATGCACTAGGTCATTAACACACATATCTACTGTAAATGTAAGCAATGCACTACTTCGTCAACACACAGATCTACTGCAAATGTAAGCAATGCACTACTTCGTCAACACACAGATCTTCTGTAGATGTAAGCAATGCACTACGTCATTAACACACATATCTACTGTAAATGTAAGCAATGCACTACTTCGTCAACACACAGATCTACTGTAAATGTAAGCAATGCACTACTTCATCAGCACACATATCTACTGTAAATGTAAGCAATGCACTACTTCATCAACACACAGATCTACTGTAGATGTAAGCAATGCACTACTTCATCAACACACAGATCTTCTGTAGATGTAAGCAATGCACTACTTCATCAACACACAGATCTACTGTAAATGTAAGCAATGCACTACGTCATTAACACACATATCTACTGTAAATGTAAGCAATGCACTACTTCGTCAACACACAGATCTACTGTAAATGTAAGCAATGCACTACTTCGTCAACACACAGATCTACTGTAGATGTAAGCAATGCACTACTTCATCAACACACAGATCTACTGTAGATGTAAGCAATGCACTACTTCATCAACACACAGATCTACTGTAGGTGTAAGCAATGCACTACTTCGTCAACACACATATCTACTGTAAATGTAAGCAATGCACTACTTCATCAACACACAGATCTACTGTAGATGTAAGCAATGCACTACTTCATCAACACACAGATCTTCTGTAGATGTAAGCAATGCACTACTTCATCAACACACAGATCTACTGTAAATGTAAGCAATGCACTACTTCGTCAACACACAGATCTACTGTAGATGTAAGCAATGCACTACTTCATCAACACACAGATCTACTGTAGATGTAAGCAATGCACTACTTCATCAACACACAGATCTACTGTAAATGTAAGCAATGCACTACTTCGTCAACACACAGATCTACTGTAGATGTAAGCAATGCACTACTTCATCAACACACAGATCTACTGTAGATGTAAGCAATGCACTACTTCATCAACACACAGATCTACTGTAGGTATAAGCAATGCACTACTTCGTCAACACACAGATCTACTGTAGATGTAAGCAATGCACTACTTCATCAACACACAGATCTACTGTAGATGTAAGCAATGCACTACTTCAACAACACACAGATCTACTGTAGATGTAAGCAATGCACTACTTCATCAACACACAGATCTACTGTAAATGTAAGCAATGCACTACTTCGTCAACACACAGATCTACTGTAGATGTAAGCAATGCACTACTTCATCAACACACAGATCTACTGTAAATGTAAGCAATGCACTACTTCGTCAACACACAGATCTACTGTAGATGTAAGCAATGCACTACTTCGTCAACACACAGATCTACTGTAGATGTAAGCAATGCACTACTTCATCAACACACAGATCTACTGTAGATGTAAGCAATGCACTACTTCATCAACACACAGATCTACTGTAAATGTAAGCAATGTACTACTTCGTCAACACACAGATCTACTGTAGATATAAGCAATGCACTACTTCATCAACACACAGATCTACTGTAGATGTAAACAATGCACTACTTCATCAACACACAGATCTACTGTAGGTGTAAGCAATGCACTACTTCGTCAACACACAGATCTACTGTAAATGTAAGCAATGCACTACTTCATCAGCACACATATCTACTGTAAATGTAAGCAATGCACTACGTCATTAACACACATATCTACTGTAAATGTAAGCAATGCACTACTTCATCAACACACAGATCTTCTGTAGATGAAAGCAATGCACTACTTCATTAACACACATATCTACTGTAAATGTAAGCAATGCACTACTTCGTCAACACACAGATCTTCTGTAGATGTAAGCAATGCACTACTTCATCAACACACAGATCTACTGTAGATGTAAGCAATGCACTACTTCGTCAACGCACAGATCTACTGTAGATGTAAGCAATGCACTACTTCATCAACACACAGATCTACTGTAGATGTAAGCAATGCACTACTTCATCAACACACAGATCTACTGTAAATGTAAGCAATGCACTACTTCGTCAACACACAGATCTACTGTAGATGTAAGCAATGCACTACTTCATCAACACACAGATCTACTGTAAATGTAAGCAATGCACTACTTCATCAGCACACATATCTACTGTAAATGTAAGCAATGCACTACTTCGTCAACACACATATCTACTGTAGATGTAAGCAATGCACTACGTCATTAACACACATATCTACTGTAAATGTAAGCAATGCAGTACTTCATCAACACACAGATCTTCTGTAGATGTAGGCAATGCACTACTTCATTAACACACATATCTACTGTAAATGTAAGCAATGCACTACTTCGTCAACACACAGATCTACTGTAAATGTAAGCAATGCACTACTTCATCAGCACACATATCTACTGTAAATGTAAGCAATGCACTACTTCATTAACACACAGATCTACTGTAGATGTAAGCAATGCACTACTTCATCAACACACAGATCTACTGTAAATGTAAGCAATGCACTACGTCATTAACACACATATCTACTGTAAATGTAAGCAATGCACTACTTCGTCAACACACAGATCTACTGTAAATGTAAGCAATGCACTACTTCGTCAACACACAGATCTACTGTAGATGTAAGCAATGCACTACTTCATCAACACACAGATCTACTGTAGATGTAAGCAATGCACTACTTCATCAACACACAGATCTACTGTAGGTGTAAGCAATGCACTACTTCATCAACACACAGATCTACTGTAGATGTAAGCAATGCACTACTTCATCAACACACAGATCTTCTGTAGATGTAAGCAATGCACTACTTCGTCAACACACAGATCTTCTGTAGATGTAAGCAATGCACTACGTCATTAACACACATATCTACTGTAAATGTAAGCAATGCACTACTTCGTCAACACACAGATCTTCTGTAGATGTAAGCAATGCACTACGTCATTAACACACATATCTACTGTAAATGTAAGCAATGCACTACTTCGTCAACACACAGATCTACTGTAAATGTAAGCAATGCACTACTTCATCAGCACACATATCTACTGTAAATGTAAGCAATGCACTACTTCATCAACACACAGATCTACTGTAGATGTAAGCAATGCACTACTTCATCAACACACAGATCTTCTGTAGATGTAAGCAATGCACTACTTCATCAACACACATATCTACACACATATCTACTGTAAATGTAAGCAATGCACTACTTCATCAACACACAGATCTACTGTAAATGTAAGCAATGCACTACTTCATCAACACACAGATCTACTGTAGATGTAAGCAATGCACTACTTCATCAACACACATATCTACTGTAGATGTAAGCAATGCACTACTTCATCAACACACAGATCTACTGTAGATGTAAGCAATGCACTACTTCATCAACACACATATCTACTGTAAATGTAAGCAATGCACTACTTCGTCAACACACAGATCTACTGTAGATGTAAGCAATGCACTACTTCATCAACACACAGATCTACTGTAGATGTAAGCAATGCACTACTTCATCAACACACAGATCTACTGTAAATGTAAGCAATGCACTACTCATCAACACACAGATCTACTGTAAATGTAAGCAATGCACTACTTCATCAACACACAGATCTACTGTAAATGTAAGCAATGCACTACTTCGTCAACACACAGATCTACTGTAAATGTAAGCAATGCACTACTTCGTCAACACACAGATCTTCTGTAGATGTAAGCAATGCACTACTTCATCAACACACAGATCTACTGTAGATGTAAGCAATGCACTACTTCATCAACACACAGATCTACTGTAAATGTAAGCAATGCACTACTTCATCAACACACATATCTACTGTAAATGTAAGCAATGCACTACTTCGTCAACACACATATCTACTGTAGATGTAAGCAATGCACTACTTCATCAACACACATATCTACTGTAAATGTAAGCAATGCACTACTTCATCAACACACAGATCTTCTGTAGATGTAAGCAATGCACTACTTCATCAACACACATATCTACTGTAAATGTAAGCAATGCACTACTTCATCAACACACAGATCTACTGTAAATGTAAGCAATGCACTACTTCATCAACACACATATCTACTGTAAATGTAAGCAATGCACTACTTCATCAACACACAGATCTACTGTAGATGTAAGCAATGCACTACTTCATCAACACACAGATCTACTGTAAATGTAAGCAATGCACTACTTCATCAACACACAGATCTACTGTAGGTGTAAGCAATGCACTACTTCATCAACACACAGATCTACTGTAGATGTAAGCAATGCACTACTTCATCAACACCCAGATCTTCTGTAGATGTAAGCAATGCACTACTTCGTCAACACACAGATCTTCTGTAGATGTAAGCAATGCACTACGTCATTAACACACATATCTACTGTAAATGTAAGCAATGCACTACTTCGTCAACACACAGATCTTCTGTAGATGTAAGCAATGCACTACGTCATTAACACACATATCTACTGTAAATGTAAGCAATGCACTACTTCGTCAACACACAGATCTACTGTAAATGTAAGCAATGCACTACTTCATCAGCACACATATCTACTGTAAATGTAAGCAATGCACTACTTCATCAACACACAGATCTACTGTAGATGTAAGCAATGCACTACTTCATCAACACACAGATCTTCTGTAGATGTAAGCAATGCACTACTTCATCAACACACAGATCTACTGTAAATGTAAGCAATGCACTACGTCATTAACACACATATCTACTGTAAATGTAAGCAATGCACTACTTCGTCAACACACAGATCTACTGTAAATGTAAGCAATGCACTACTTCGTCAACACACAGATCTACTGTAGATGTAAGCAATGCACTACTTCATCAACACACAGATCTACTGTAGATGTAAGCAATGCACTACTTCATCAACACACAGATCTACTGTAGGTGTAAGCAATGCACTACTTCGTCAACACACATATCTACTGTAAATGTAAGCAATGCACTACTTCATCAACACACAGATCTACTGTAGATGTAAGCAATGCACTACTTCATCAACACACAGATCTTCTGTAGATGTAAGCAATGCACTACTTCATCAACACACAGATCTACGGTAAATGTAAGCAATGCACTACGTCATTAACACACATATCTACTGTAAATGTAAGCAATGCACTACTTCGTCAACACACAGATCTACTGTAAATGTAAGCAATGCACTACTTCGTCAACACACAGATCTACTGTAAATGTAAGCAATGCACTACTTCGTCAACACACAGATCTTCTGTAGATGTAAGCAATGCACTACTTCGTCAACACACAGATCTACTGTAAATGTAAGCAATGCACTACTTCGTCAACACACAGATCTTCTGTAGATGTAAGCAATGCACTACGTCATTAACACACATATCTACTGTAAATGTAAGCAATGCACTACTTCATCAACACACAGATCTACTGTAGATGTAAGCAATGCACTACTTCGTCAACACACAGATCTACTGTAGATGTAAGCAATGCACTACTTCATCAACACACATATCTACTGTAAATGTAAGCAATGCACTACTTCATCAACATACAGATCTTCTGTAGATGTAAGCAATGCACTACTTCATCAACACACAGATCTACTGTAGATGTAAGCAATGCACTACTTCATCAACACACAGATCTACTGTAGATGTAAGCAATGCACTACTTCATCAACACACAGATCTACTGTAGGTGTAAGCAATGCACTACTTCGTCTACACACAGATCTACTGTAGATGTAAGCAATGCACTACTTCATTAACACACATATCTACTGTAAATGTAAGCAATGCACTACTTCGTCAACACACAGATCTACTGTAGGTGTAAGCAATGCACTACTTCATCAACACACAGATCTACTGTAGATGTAAGCAATGCACTACTTCATTAACACACATATCTACTGTAAATGTAAGCAATGCACTACTTCATCAACACACAGATCTACTGTAAATGTAAGCAATGCACTACTTCGTCAACACACAGATCTTCTGTAGATGTAAGCAATGCACTAGGTCATTAACACACATATCTACTGTAAATGTAAGCAATGCACTACTTCGTCAACACACAGATCTACTGTAAATGTAAGCAATGCACTACTTCGTCAACACACAGATCTTCTGTAGATGTAAGCAATGCACTACTTCATCAACACACAGATCTACTGTAGATGTAAGCAATGCACTACTTCATCAACACACAGATCTACTGTAAATGTAAGCAATGCACTACTTCATCAGCACACATATCTACTGTAAATGTAAGCAATGCACTACTTCATCAACACACAGATCTACTGTAGATGTAAGCAATGCACTACTTCATCAACACACAGATCTACTGTAAATGTAAGCAATGCACTACTTCATCAACACACAGATCTACTGTAAATGTAAGCAATGCACTACTTCATCAACACACATATCTACTGTAAATGTAAGCAATGCACTACTTCGTCAACACACAGATCTACTGTAAATGTAAGCAATGCACTACTTCATCAACACACAGATCTACTGTAGATGTAAGCAATGCACTACTTCATCAACACACAGATCTACTGTAGATGTAAGCAATGCACTACTTCATCAACACACAGATCTACTGTAGATGTAAGCAATGCACTACTTCGTCAACACACAGATCTACTGTAGATGTAAGCAATGCACTACTTCATCAACACACAGATCTACTGTAGATGTAAGCAATGCACTACTTCATCAACACACAGATCTACTGTAAATGTAAGCAATGCACTACTTCATCAACACACAGATCTACTGTAGATGTAAGCAATGCACTACTTCATCAACACACAGATCTACTGTAGATGTAAGCAATGCACTACTTCATCAACACACAGATCTACTGTAGATGTAAGCAATGCACTACTTCATCAACACACAGATCTACTGTAGATGTAAGCAATGCACTACTTCGTCAACACACAGATCTACTGTAGATGTAAGCAATGCACTACTTCATCAACACACAGATCTACTGTAGGTGTAAGCAATGCACTACTTCATCAACACACAGATCTACTGTAGATGTAAGCAATGCACTACTTCATCAACACACAGATCTACTGTAGATGTAAGCAATGCACTACTTCATCAACACACAGATCTACTGTAGATGTAAGCAATGCACTACTTCATCAACACACAGATCTACTGTAGATGTAAGCAATGCACTACTTCATCAACACACAGATCTACTGTAGATGTAAGCAATGCACTACTTCATCAACACACAGATCTACTGTAGATGTAAGCAATGCACTACTTCATCAACACACAGATCTACTGTAGATGTAAGCAATGCACTACTTCATCAACACACAGATCTACTGTAAATGTAAGCAATGCACTACTTCGTCAACACACAGATCTACTGTAAATGTAAGCAATGCACTACTTCATCAACACACAGATCTACTGTAGATGTAAGCAATGCACTACTTCATCAACACACAGATCTACTGTAAATGTAAGCAATGCACTACTTCGTCAACACACAGATCTACTGTAAATGTAAGCAATGCACTACTTCATCAACACACATATCTACTGTAAATGTAAGCAATGCACTACTTCATCAACACACAGATCTACTGTAGATGTAAGCAATGCACTACTTCATCAACACACAGATCTACTGTAAATGTAAGCAATGCACTACTTCATATGTAAGCAATGCACTACTTCATCAACACACAGATCTACTGTAAATGTAAGCAATGCACTACTTCATCAACACACAGATCTACTGTAGATGTAAGCAATGCACTACTTCATCAACACACAGATCTACTGTAGATGTAAGCAATGCACTACTTCATCAACACACAGATCTACTGTAGATGTAAGCAATGCACTACTTCATCAACACACAGATCTACTGTAGATGTAAGCAATGCACTACTTCACAACACACAGATCTACTGTAGATGTAAGCAATGCACTACTTCGTCAACACACAGATCTACTGTAGATGTAAGCAATGCACTACTTCATCAACACACATATCTACTGTAAATGTAAGCAATGCACTACTTCATCAACACACAGATCTACTGTAGGTGTAAGCAATGCACTACTTCATCAACACACAGATCTACTGTAGATGTAAGCAATGCACTACTTCATTAACACACATATCTACTGTAAATGTAAGCAATGCACTACTTCGTCAACACACAGATCTACTGTAAATGTAATGCACTACTTCGTCAACACACAGATCTTCTGTAATGCAATGCACTACTTCATTCAACACACATATCTACTGTAAATGTAAGCAATGCACTACTTCATCAACACACAGATCTACTGTAAATGTAAGCAATGCACTACTTCGTCAACACACAGATCTTCTGTAGATGTAAGCAATGCACTACGTCATTAACACACATATCTACTGTAAATGTAAGCAATGCACTACTTCGTCAACACACAGATCTACTGTAAATGTAAGCAATGCACTACTTCAAGCAATGCACTACTTCATCAACACACAGATCTACTGTAGATGTAAGCAATGCACTACTTCATCAACACACAGATCTTCTGTAGATGTAAGCAATGCACTACTTCATCAACACACAGATCTACTGTAAATGTAAGCAATGCACTACGTCATTAACACACATATCTACTGTAAATGTAAGCAATGCACTACTTCGTCAACACACAGATCTACTGTAAATGTAAGCAATGCACTACTTCGTCAACACACAGATCTACTGTAGATGTAAGCAATGCACTACTTCATCAACACACAGATCTACTGTAGATGTAAGCAATGCACTACTTCATCAACACACAGATCTACTGTAGGTGTAAGCAATGCACTACTTCGTCAACACACATATCTACTGTAAATGTAAGCAATGCACTACTTCATCAACACACAGATCTACTGTAGATGTAAGCAATGCACTACTTCATCAACACACAGATCTTCTGTAGATGTAAGCAATGCACTACTTCATCAACACACAGATCTACTGTAAATGTAAGCAATGCACTACGTCATTAACACACATATCTACTGTAAATGTAAGCAATGCACTACTTCGTCAACACACAGATCTACTGTAAATGTAAGCAATGCACTACTTCGTCAACACACAGATCTACTGTAGATGTAAGCAATGCACTACTTCATCAACACACATATCTACTGTAAATGTAAGCAATGCACTACTTCATCAACACACAGATCTACTGTAAATGTAAGCAATGCACTACTTCATCAACACACAGATCTACTGTAGATGTAAGCAATGCACTACTTCATCAACACACAGATCTACTGTAAATGTAAGCAATGCACTACTTCATCAACACACAGATCTACTGTAGATGTAAGCAATGCACTACTTCATCAACACACAGATCTACTGTAAATGTAAGCAATGCACTACTTCATCAACACACAGATCTACTGTAGATGTAAGCAATGCACTACTTCATCAACACACAGATCTTCTGTAGATGTAAGCAATGCACTACTTCATCAACACACTAGATCTACTGTAGATGTAAGCAATGCACTACTTCATCAACACACAGATCTACTGTAAATGTAAGCAATGCACTACTTCATCAACACACAGATCTACTGTAGATGTAAGCAATGCACTACTTCATCAACACACAGATCTACTGTAGATGTAAGCAATGCACTACTTCATCAACACACAGATCTACTGTAGATGTAAGCAATGCACTACTTCATCAACACACAGATCTACTGTAAATGTAAGCAATGCACTACTTCATCAACACACAGATCTACTGTAGATGTAAGCAATGCACTACTTCGTCAACACACAGATCTACTGTAGATGTAAGCAATGCACTACTTCATCAACACACAGATCTACTGTAAATGTAAGCAATGCACTACTTCATCAACACACAGATCTACTGTAGATGTAAGCAATGCACTACTTCATCAACACACAGATCTACTGTAAATGTAAGCAATGCACTACTTCATCAACACACAGATCTACTGTAGATGTAAGCAATGCACTACTTCATCAACACACACATCTACTGTAAATGTAAGCAATGCACTACTTCATCAACACACAGATCTACTGTAGATGTAAGCAATGCACTACTTCATCAACACACAGATCTACTGTAGATGTAAGCAATGCACTACTTCATCAACACACATATCTACTGTAAATGTAAGCAATGCACTACTTCATCAACACACAGATCTACTGTATATGTAAGCAATGCACTACTTCATCAACACACAGATCTACTGTAGATGTAAGCAATGCACTACTTCATCAACACACAGATCTACTGTAGATGTAAGCAATGCACTACTTCATCAACACACAGATCTACTGTAAATGTAAGCAATGCACTACTTCATCAACACACAGATCTACTGTAGCATGTAAGCAATGCACTACTTCATCAACACACAGATCTACTGTAGATGTAAGCAATGCACTACTTCATCAACACACAGATCTACTGTAGGTGTAAGCAATGCACTACTTCATCAACACACAGATCTACTGTAGATGTAAGCAATGCACTACTTCATCAACACACAGATCTACTGTAAATGTAAGCAATGCACTACTTCATCAACACACAGATCTACTGTAAATGTAAGCAATGCACTACTTCGTCAACACACAGATCTACTGTAGATGTAAGCAATGCACTACGTCATCAACACACAGATCTACTGTAAATGTAAGCAATGCACTACTTCATCAACACACAGATCTACTGTAAATGCACTACTTCATCAACACACAGGTCTACTGTAAATGTAAGCAATGCACTACTTCATCAACACACAGATCTACTGTAAATGTAAGCAATGCACTACTTCATCAACACACAGATCTACTGTAGATGTAAGCAATGCACTACTTCATCAACACACAGATCTACTGTAAATGTAAGCAATGCACTACTTCATCAACACACAGATCTACTGTAGATGTAAGCAATGCACTACTTCATCAACACACAGATCTACTGTAATGTAAGCAATGCACTACTTCATCAACACACAGATCTACTGTAAATGTAAGCAATGCACTACTTCATCAACACACAGATCTACTGTAGATGTAAGCAATGCACTACTTCATCAACACACAGATCTACTGTAGATGTAAGCAATGCACTACTTCATCAACACACAGATCTACTGTAGATGTAAGCAATGCACTACTTCATCAACACACAGATCTACTGTAGATGTAAGCAATGCACTACTTCATCAACACACAGATCTACTGTAGATGTAAGCAATGCACTACTTCATCAACACACAGATCTACTGTAGATGTAAGCAATGCACTACTTCGTCAACACACAGATCTACTGTAGATGTAAGCAATGCACTACTTCATCAACACACAGATCTACTGTAAATGTAAGCAATGCACTACTTCATCAACACACAGATCTACTGTAAATGTAAGCAATGCACTACTTCATCAACACACAGATCTACTGTAGATGTAAGCAATGCACTACTTCATCAACACACAGATATACTGTAGATGTAATCAATGCACTACTTCATCAACACACAGATCTACTGTAGATGTAAGCAATGCACTACTTCATCAACACACAGATCTACTGTAGATGTAAGCAATGCACTACTTCATCAACACACAGATCTACTGTAGATGTAAGCAATGCACTACTTCATCAACACACAGATCTACTGTAAATGTAAGCAATGCACTACTTCATCAACACACAGATCTACTGTAAATGTAAGCAATGCACTACTTCGTCAACACACAGATCTACTGTAGATGTAAGCAATGCACTACTTCATCAACACACAGATCTACTGTAAATGTAAGCAATGCACTACTTCATCAACACACAGATCTACTGTAGATGTAAGCAATGCACTACTTCATCAACACACAGATCTACTGTAAGCAATGTAATCAACAATGCACTACTTCATCAACACACAGATCTACTGTAAATGTAAGCAATGCACTACTTCATCAACACACAGATCTACTGTAAATGTAAGCAATGCACTACTTCGTCAACACACAGATCTACTGTAAATGTAAGCAATGCACTACTTCATCAACACACAGATCTACTGTAGATGTAAGCAATGCACTACTTCATCAACACACAGATCTACTGTAGATGTAAGCAATGCACTACTTCATCAACACACAGATCTACTGTAGATGTAAGCAATGCACTACTTCATCAACACACAGATCTACTGTAAATGTAAGCAATGCACTACTTCATCAACACACAGATCTACTGTAAATGTAAGCAATGCACTACTTCATCAACACACAGATCTACTGTAGATGTAAGCAATGCACTACTTCGTCACTGTAAATGTAAGCAATGCACTACTTCGTCAACACACAGATCTACTGTAGATGTAAGCAATGCACTACTTCATCAACACACAGATCTACTGTAAATGTAAGCAATGCACTACTTCATCAACACACAGATCTACTGTAGATGTAAGCAATGCACTACTTCATCAACACACAGATCTACTGTAGATGTAAGCAATGCACTACTTCATCAACACACAGATCTACTGTAAATGTAAGCAATGCACTACTTCATCAACACACAGATCAATGCACTACTTCATTAACACACATATCTACTGTAAATGTAAGCAATGCACTACTTCATCAACACACAGATCTACTGTAGATGTAAGCAATGCACTACTTCATCAACACACAGATCTACTGTAGATGTAAGCAATGCACTACTTCATCAACACACAGATCTACTGTAAATGTAAGCAATGCACTACTTCATCAACACACAGATCTACTGTAGATGTAAGCAATGCACTACTTCATCAACACACATATCTACTGTAAATGTAAGCAATGCACTACTTCATCAACACACAGATCTACTGTAGATGTAAGCAATGCACTACTTCATCAACACACAGATCTACTGTAGATGTAAGCAATGCACTACTTCATCAACACACAGATCTACTGTAAATGTAAGCAATGCACTACTTCATCAACACACATATCTACTGTAAATGTAAGCAATGCACTACTTCGTCAACACACAGATCTACTGTAGATGTAAGCAATGCACTACTTCACAACACACAGATCTACTGTAAAATGTAAGCAATGCACTACTTCATCAACACACACAGATCTACTGTAAATGTAAGCAATGCACTACTTCATCAACACACAGATCTACTGTAGATGTAAGCAATGCACTACTTCATCAACACACAGATCTACTGTAAATGTAAGCAATGCACTACTTCATCAACACACAGATCTACTGTAGATGTAAGCAATGCACTACTTCGTCAACACACAGATCTACTGTAAATGTAAGCAATGCACTACTTCATCAACACACAGATCTACTGTAGATGTAAGCAATGCACTACTTCATCAACACACAGATCTACTGTAGATGTAAGCAATGCACTACTTCATCAACACACAGATCTACTGTAGATGTAAGCAATGCACTACTTCATCAACACACAGATCTACTGTAAATGTAAGCAATGCTCCCCATCGCACACACACATATCCACTGTAGATGTAAGCAATGCACTACTTCATCAACACACAGATCTACTGTAGATGTAAGCAATGCACTACTTCATCAACACACAGATCTACTGTAGATGTAAGCAATGCACTACTTCATCAACACACAGATCTACTGTAAATGTAAGCAATGCACTACTTCATCAACACACAGATCTACTGTAAATGTAAGCAATGCACTACTTCATCAACACACAGATCTACTGTAGATGTAAGCAATGCACTACTTCATCAACACACAGATCTACTGTAGATGTAAGCAATGCACTACTTCATTCAACACACAGATCTACTGTAAATGTAAGCAATGCACTACTTCGTCAACACACAGATCTACTGTAGCAATGCACTGCAATGCACTACTTCATCAGCACACAGATCTACTGTAGATGTAAGCAATGCACTACTTCGTCAACACACAGATCTACTGTAGATGTAAGCAATGCACTACTTCGTCAACACACAGATCTACTGTAGATGTAAGCAATGCACTCTACTATCTACTGTAAATGTAAGCAATGCACTACTTCATCAACACACAGATCTACTGTAAATGTAAGCAATGCACTACTTCATCAACACACAGATCTACTGTAAATGTAAGCAATGCACTACTTCATCAACACACACATTACTGTAATGTAAGCAATGCACTACTTCATCAACACACAGATCTACTGTAGATGTAAGCAATGCACTACTTCATCAACACACAGATCTACTGTAAATGTAAGCAATGCACTACTTCATCAACACACAGATCTACTGTAGATGTAAGCAATGCACTACTTCATCAACACACAGATCTACTGTAGATGTAAGCAATGCACTACTTCGTCAACACACAGATCTACTGTAGATGTAAGCAATGCACTACTTCATCAACACACAGATCTACTGTAGATGTAAGCAATGCACTACTTCATCAACACACAGATCTACTGTAGGTGTAAGCAATGCACTACTTCATCAACACACAGATCTACTGTAGATGTAAGCAATGCACTACTTCATCAACACACAGATCTACTGTAGATGTAAGCAATGCACTACTTCATCAACACACAGATCTACTGTAAATGTAAGCAATGCACTACTTCATCAACACACAGATCTACTGTAGATGTAAGCAATGCACTACTTCATCAACACACAGATCTACTGTAAATGTAAGCAATGCACTACTTCATCAACACACAGATCTACTGTAGATGTAAGCAATGCACTGCAACACACAGATCTACTGTAAATGTAAGCAATGCACTACTTCATCAACACACAGATCTACTGTAGATGTAAGCAATGCACTACTTCGTCAACACACAGATCTACTGTAGATGTAAGCAATGCACTACTTCGTCAACACACAGATCTACTGTAGATGTAAGCAATGCACTACTTCATCAACACACAGATCTACTGTAAATGTAAGCAATGCACTACTTCATTAACACACATATCTACTGTAGATGTAAGCAATGCACTACTTCGTCAACACACAGATCTACTGTAGATGTAAGCAATGCACTACTTCATCAACACACAGATCTACTGTAGATGTAAGCAATGCACTACTTCATCAACACACAGATCTACTGTAAATGTAAGCAATGCACTACTTCATCAACACACAGATCTACTGTAAATGTAAGCAATGCACTACTTCATCAACACACAGATCTACTGTAGATGTAAGCAATGCACTACTTCATCAACACACAGATCTACTGTAGATGTAAGCAATGCACTACTTCGTCAACACACAGATCTACTGTAGATGTAAGCAATGCACTACTTCGTCAACACACATATCTACTGTAAATGTAAGCAATGCACTACTTCGTCAACACACAGATCTACTGTAGGTGTAAGCAATGCACTACTTCATCAACACACAGATCTACTGTAGATGTAAGCAATGCACTACGTCATTAACACACATATCTACTGTAGATGTAAGCAATGCACTACTTCGTCAACACACAGATCTTCTGTAAATGTAAGCAATGCACTACTTCATCAACACACAGATCTACTGTAGATGTAAGCAATGCACTACTTCATCAACACACAGATCTACTGTAAATGTAAGCAATGCACTACTTCATTAACACACAGATCTACTGTAAATGTAAGCAATGCACTACTTCATTAACACACAGATCTACTGTAAATGTAAGCAATGCACTACTTCATCAACACACAGATCTACTGTAGATGTAAGCAATGCACTACTTCATCAACACACAGATCTACTGTAAATGTAAGCAATGCACTACTTCGTCAACACACAGATCTATTGTAAATGTAAGCAATGCACTACTTCATCAACACACAGATCTACTGTAAATGTAAGCAATGCACTACTTCATCAACACACAGATCTACTGTAAATGTAAGCAATGCACTACTTCATCAACACACAGATCTACTGTAGATGTAAGCAATGCACTACTTCATCAGCACACATATCTACTGTAATGTAAGCAATGCACTACTTCATCAACACACAGATCTACTGTAGATGTAAGCAATGCACTACTTCGTCAACACACAGATCTACTGTAGATGTAAGCAATGCACTACTTCATCAACACACAGATCTACTGTAAATGTAAGCAATGCACTACTTCGTCAACACACAGATCTACTGTAAATGTAAGCAATGCACTACTTCGTCAACACACATATCTACTGTAAATGTAAGCAATGCACTACTTCATCAGCACACATATCTACTGTAGATGTAAGCAATGCACTACTTCATCAACACACAGATCTACTGTAGATGTAAGCAATGCACTACTTCATCAACACACAGATCTACTGTAGATGTAAGCAATGCACTACTTCATCAACACACAGGTCTACTGTAAATGTAAGCAATGCACTACTTCATCAACACACAGGTCTACTGTAAATGTAAGCAATGCACTACTTCGTCAACACACAGATCTACTGTAGATGTAAGCAATGCACTACGTCATTAACATACATATCTACTGTAAATGTAAGCAATGCACTACTTCGTCAACACACAGATCTACTGTAGATGTAAGCAATGCACTACTTCATCAACACACAGATCTACTGTAAATGTAAGCAATGCACTACTTCATCAACACACAGATCTACTGTAGATGTAAGCAATGCACTACTTCGTCAACACACAGATCTACTGTAGATGTAAGCAATGCACTACTTCATCAACACACAGATCTACTGTAAATGTAAGCAATGCACTACTTCGTCAACACACAGATCTACTGTAAATGTAAGCAATGCACTGTAAATGTAAGCAATGCACTACTTCGTCAACACACAGATCTACTGTAGATGTAAGCAATGCACTACTTCATCAACACACAGATCTACTGTAGGTGTAAGCAATGCACTACTTCGTCAACACACAGATCTACTGTAAATGTAAGCAATGCACTACTTCATCAACACACAGATCTACTGTAGATGTAAGCAATGCACTACGTCATTAACACACATATCTACTGTAAATGTAAGCAATGCACTACTTCATCAACACACAGATCTACTGTAGATGTAAGCAATGCACTACTTCATCAACACACAGATCTACTGTAGATGTAAGCAATGCACTACTTCATCAACACACAGATCTACTGTAAATGTAAGCAATGTACTACTTCATTAACACACATATCTACTGTAAATGTAAGCAATGCACTACTTCGTCAACACACAGATCTACTGTAGATGTAAGCAATGCACTACTTCATCAACACACAGATCTACTGTAAATGTAAGCAATGCACTACTTCATTAACACACAGATCTACTGTAAATGTAAGCAATGCACTACTTCATCAACACACAGATCTACTGTAGATGTAAGCAATGCACTACTTCATCAACACACAGATCTACTGTAAATGTAAGCAATGCATTACTTCATCAACACACAGATCTACTGTAGGTGTAAGCAATGCACTTCTTCGTCAACACACAGATCTACTGTAAATGTAAGCAATGCACTACTTCATCAACACACAGATCTACTGTAGATGTAAGCAATGCACTACTTCTTCAACACACAGATCTACTGTAGATGTAAGCAATGCACTACTTCGTCAACACACAGATCTACTGTAGATGTAAGCAATGCACTACTTCATCAACACACAGATCTACTGTAAATGTAAGCAATGCACTACTTCATTAACACACATCTACTGTAGATGTAAGCAATGCACTACTTCGTCAACACACAGATCTACTGTAGATGTAAGCAATGCACTACTTCATCAACACACAGATCTACTGTAGATGTAAGCAATGCACTACTTCATCAACACACAGATCTACTGTAAATGTAAGCAATGCACTACTTCATCAACACACAGATCTACTGTAAATGTAAGCAATGCACTACTTCATCAACACACAGATCTACTGTAGATGTAAGCAATGCACTACTTCATCAACACACAGATCTACTGTAGGTGTAAGCAATGCACTACTTCGTCAACACACAGATCTACTGTAGATGTAAGCAATGCACTACTTCGTCAACACACATATCTACTGTAAATGTAAGCAATGCACTACTTCGTCAACACACAGATCTACTGTAGAATGTAAGCAATGCACTACTTCGTCAACACACAGATCTACTGTAGATGTAAGCAATGCACTACTTCGTCAACACACAGATCTACTGTAGATGTAAGCAATGCACTACTTCGTCAGCACACAGATCTACTGTAGATGTAAGCAATGCACTACGTCATTAACACACATATCTACTGTAAATGTAAGCAATGCAGTACTTCGTCAACACACAGATCTTCTGTAAAAGTAAGCAATGCACTACTTCATCAACACACAGATCTACTGTAGGTGTAAGCAATGCACTACTTCATCAGCACACATATCTACTGTAAATGTAAGCAATGCACTACGTCATTAACACACATATCTACTGTAAATGTAAGCAATGCACTACTTCATTAACACACAGATCTACTGTAAATGTAAGCAATGCACTACTTCATCAACACACAGATCTACTGTAGGTGTAAGCAATGCACTACTTCATCAACACACATATCTACTGTAAATGTAAGCAATGCACTACTTCATCAACACACAGATCTACTGTAAATGTAAGCAATGCACTACTTCGTCAACACACAGATCTACTGTAAATGTAAGCAATGCACTACTTCATCAACACACAGATCTACTGTAAATGTAAGCAATGCACTACTTCATCAACACACAGATCTACTGTAAATGTAAGCAATGCACTACTTCATCAACACACAGATCTACTGTAGATGTAAGCAATGCACTACTTCATCAGCACACATATCTACTGTAGATGTAAGCAATGCACTACTTCATCAACACACAGATCTACTGTAGATGTAAGCAATGCACTACTTCGTCAACACACAGATCTACTGTAGATGTAAGCAATGCACTACTTCATCAACACACAGATCTACTGTAAATGTATGCAATGCACTACTTCGTCAACACACAGATCTACTGTAAATGTAAGCAATGCACTACTTCGTCAACACACATATCTACTGTAAATGTAAGCAATGCACTACTTCATCAGCACACATATCTACTGTAGATGTAAGCAATGCACTACTTCATCAACACACAGATCTACTGTAGATGTAAGCAATGCACTACTTCGTCAACACACAGATCTACTAGAGATGTAAGCAATGCACTACTTCATCAACACACAGGTCTACTGTAAATGTAAGCAATGCACTACTTCGTCAACACACAGATCTACTGTAGATGTAAGCAATGCACTACGTCATTAACACACATATCTACTGTAAATGTAAGCAATGCACTACTTCATCAACACACAGATCTACTGTAGATGTAAGCAATGCACTACTTCATCAACACACAGATCTACTGTAAATGTAAGCAATGCACTACTTCGTCAACACACAGATCTACTGTAGATGTAAGCAATGCACTACTTCGTCAACACACAGATCTACTGTAGATGTAAGCAATGCACTACTTCATCAACACACAGATCTACTGTAAATGTAAGCAATGCACTACTTCGTCAACACACAGATCTACTGTAAATGTAAGCAATGCACTACGTCATTAACACACATATCTACTGTAAATGTAAGCAATGCACTACTTCATCAACACACAGATCTACTGTAGATGTAAGCAATGCACTACTTCATCAACACACAGATCTACTGTAGGTGTAAGCAATGCACTACTTCATCAACACACAGATCTACTGTAAATGTAAGCAATGCACTACTTCATCAACACACAGATCTACTGTAGATGTAAGCAATGCACTACTTCATCAACACACAGATCTACTGTAGATGTAAGCAATGCACTACTTCATCAACACACAGATCTACTGTAAATGTAAGCAATGCACTACTTCGTCAACACACAGATCTACTGTAAATGTAAGCAATGCACTACTTCGTCAACACACATATCTACTGTAAATGTAAGCAATGCACTACTTCATCAGCACACATATCTACTGTAGATGTAAGCAATGCACTACTTCATCAACACACAGATCTACTGTAGATGTAAGCAATGCACTACTTCGTCAACACACAGATCTACTGTAGATGTAAGCAATGCACTACTTCATCAACACACAGGTCTACTGTAAATGTAAGCAATGCACTACTTCGTCAACACACAGATCTACTGTAGATGTAAGCAATGCACTACGTCATTAACACACATATCTACTGTAAATGTAAGCAATGCACTACTTCATCAACACACAGATCTACTGTAGATGTAAGCAATGCACTACTTCATCAACACACAGATCTACTGTAAATGTAAGCAATGCACTACTTCGTCAACACACAGATCTACTGTAGATGTAAGCAATGCACTACTTCGTCAACACACAGATCTACTGTAGATGTAAGCAATGCACTACTTCATCAACACACAGATCTACTGTAAATGTAAGCAATGCACTACTTCGTCAACACACAGATCTACTGTAAATGTAAGCAATGCACTACGTCATTAACACACATATCTACTGTAAATGTAAGCAATGCACTACTTCGTCAACACACAGATCTACTGTAGATGTAAGCAATGCACTACTTCATCAACACACAGATCTACTGTAGGTGTAAGCAATGCACTACTTCGTCAACACACAGATCTACTGTAAATGTAAGCAATGCACTACTTCATCAACACACAGATCTACTGTAGATGTAAGCAATGCACTACGTCATTAACACACATATCTACTGTAAATGTAAGCAATGCACTACTTCATCAAGACACAGATCTACTGTAGATGTAAGCAATGCACTACTTCATCAACACACAGATCTACTGTAGATGTAAGCAATGCACTACTTCATCAACACACAGATCTACTGTAAATGTAAGCAATGCACTACTTCATTAACACACATATCTACTGTAAATGTAAGCAATGCACTACTTCGTCAACACACAGATCTACTGTGGATGTAAGCAATGCACTACTTCATCAACACACAGATCTACTGTAAATGTAAGCAATGCACTACTTCATTAACACACAGATCTACTGTAAATGTAAGCAATGCACTACTTCATCAACACACAGATCTACTGTAGATGTAAGCAATGCACTACTTCATCAACACACAGATCTACTGTAAATGTAAGCAATGCACTACTTCATCAACACACAGATCTACTGTAGGTGTAAGCAATGCACTTCTTCGTCATGTAAGCAATGCACTACTTCATCAACACACAGATCTACTGTAGATGTAAGCAATGCACTACTTCGTCAACACACAGATCTACTGTAGATGTAAGCAATGCACTACTTCGTCAACACACAGATCTACTGTAGATGTAAGCAATGCACTACTTCATCAACACACAGATCTACTGTAAATGTAAGCAATGCACTACTTCATCAACACACATATCTACTGTAGATGTAAGCAATGCACTACTTCGTCAACACACAGATCTACTGTAAATGTAAGCAATGCACTACTTCATCAACACACAGATCTACTGTAAATGTAAGCAATGCACTACTTCATCAACACACAGATCTACTGTAGATGTAAGCAATGCACTACTTCATCAACACACAGATCTACTGTAGGTGTAAGCAATGCACTACTTCGTCAACACACAGATCTACTGTAGATGTAAGCAATGCACTACTTCATGAACACACAGATCTACTGTAAATGTAAGCAATGCACTACTTCATGAACACACATATCTACTGTAGATGTAAGCAATGCACTACTTCGTCAACACACAGATCTACTGTAAATGTAAGCAATGCACTACTTCATCAACACACTACTGTAAATGTAAGCAATGCACTACTTCATCAACACACAGATCTACTGTAGATGTAAGCAATGCACTACTTCATCAACACACAGATCTACTGTAGGTGTAAGCAATGCACTACTTCGTCAACACACAGATCTACTGTAGATGTAAGCAATGCACTACTTCGTCAACACACATATCTACTGTAAATGTAAGCAATGCACTACTTCGTCAACACACAGATCTACTGTAGGTGTAAGCAATGCACTACTTCGTCAGCACACAGATCTACTGTAGATGTAAGCAATGCACTACTTCGTCAACACACAGATCTGCTGTAGATGTAAGCAATGCACTACTTCGTCAACACACAGATCTACTGTAGATGTAAGCAATGCACTACGTCATTAACACACATATCTACTATAAATGTAAGCAATGCAGTACTTCGTCAACACACAGATCTTCTGTAAAAGTAAGCAATGCACTACTTCATCAACACACAGATCTACTGTAGGTGTAAGCAATGCACTACTTCATCAGCACACATATCTACTGTAAATGTAAGCAATGCACTACGTCATTAACACACATATCTACTGTAAATGTAAGCAATGCACTACTTCATTAACACACAGATCTACTGTAAATGTAAGCAATGCACTACTTCATCAACACACAGATCTACTGTAGGTGTAAGCAATGCACTACTTCATCAGCACACATATCTACTGTAAATGTAAGCAATGCACTACTTCATCAACACACAGATCTACTGTAAATGTAAGCAATGCACTACTTCATCAACACACAGATCTACTGTAAATGTAAGCAATGCACTACTTCATCAACACACAGATCTACTGTAAATGTAAGCAATGCACTACTTCATCAACACACAGATCTACTGTAAATGTAAGCAATGCACTACTTCATCAACACACAGATCTACTGTAGATGTAAGCAATGCACTACTTCATCAGCACACATATCTACTGTAGATGTAAGCAATGCACTACTTCATCAACACACAGATCTACTGTAGATGTAAGCAATGCACTACTTCGTCAACACACAGATCTACTGTAGATGTAAGCAATGCACTACTTCATCAACACACAGATCTACTGTAAATGTATGCAATGCACTACTTCGTCAACACACAGATCTACTGTAAATGTAAGCAATGCACTACTTCGTCAACACACATATCTACTGTAAATGTAAGCAATGCACTACTTCATCAGCACACATATCTACTGTAGATATAAGCAATGCACTACTTCATCAACACACAGATCTACTGTAGATGTAAGCAATGCACTACTTCGTCAACACACAGATCTACTGTAGATGTAAGCAATGCACTACTTCATCAACACACAGGTCTACTGTAAATGTAAGCAATGCACTACTTCGTCAACACACAGATCTACTGTAGATGTAAGCAATGCACTACGTCATTAACACACATATCTACTGTAAATGTAAGCAATGCACTACTTCATCAACACACAGATCTACTGTAGATGTAAGCAATGCACTACTTCATCAACACACAGATCTACTGTAAATGTAAGCAATGCACTACTTCGTCAACACACAGATCTACTGTAGATGTAAGCAATGCACTACTTCGTCAACACACAGATCTACTGTAGATGTAAGCAATGCACTACTTCGTCAACACACAGATCTACTGTAAATGTAAGCAATGCACTACTTCGTCAACACACAGATCTACTGTAAATGTAAGCAATGCACTACGTCATTAACACACATATCTACTGTAAATGTAAGCAATGCACTACTTCGTCAACACACAGATCTACTGTAGATGTAAGCAATGCACTACTTCATCAACACACAGATCTACTGTAGGTGTAAGCAATGCACTACTTCGTCAACACACAGATCTACTGTAAATGTAAGCAATGCACTACTTCATCAACACACAGATCTACTGTAGATGTAAGCAATGCACTACGTCATTAACACACATATCTACTGTAAATGTAAGCAATGCACTACTTCATCAACACACAGATCTACTGTAGATGTAAGCAATGCACTACTTCATCAACACACAGATCTACTGTAGATGTAAGCAATGCACTACTTCATCAACACACAGATCTACTGTAAATGTAAGCAATGCACTACTTCATTAACACACATATCTACTGTAAATGTAAGCAATGCACTACTTCGTCAACACACAGATCTACTGTAGATGTAAGCAATGCACTACTTCATCAACACACAGATCTACTGTAAATGTAAGCAATGCACTACTTCATTAACACACATATCTACTGTAAATATAAGCAATGCACTACTTCATCAACACACAGATCTACTGTAGGTGTAAGCAATGCACTACTTCGTCAACACACAGATCTACTGTAAATGTAAGCAATGCACTACTTCATCAACACACAGATCTACTGTAGATGTAAGCAATGCACTACTTCATCAACACACAGATCTACTGTAGATGTAAGCAATGCACTACTTCGTCAACACACAGATCTACTGTAAATGTAAGCAATGCACTACTTCGTCAACACACAGATCTACTGTAGATGTAACAATGCACTACTTCGTCAGCACACAGATCTACTGTAGGTGTAAGCAATGCACTACTTCATTAACACACATATCTACTGTAAATGTAAGCAATGCACTACTTCGTCAACACACAGATCTACTGTAGATGTAAGCAATGCACTACTTCATCAACACACAGATCTACTGTAAATGTAAGCAATGCACTACGTCATTAACACACATATCTACTGTAAATGTAAGCAATGCACTACTTCGTCAACACACAGATCTACTGTAGATGTAAGCAATGCACTACTTCATCAACACACAGATCTACTGTAGGTGTAAGCAATGCACTACTTCGTCAACACACAGATCTACTGTAAATGTAAGCAATGCACTACTTCATCAACACACAGATCTACTGTAGATGTAAGCAATGCACTACTTCATCAACACACAGATCTACTGTAGATGTAAGCAATGCACTACTTCATCAACACACAGATCTACTGTAAATGTATGCAATGCACTACTTCGTCAACACACAGATCTACTGTAAATGTAAGCAATGCACTACTTCGTCAACACACATATCTACTGTAAATGTAAGCAATGCACTACTTCATCAGCACACATATCTACTGTAGATGTAAGCAATGCACTACTTCATCAACACACAGATCTACTGTAGATGTAAGCAATGCACTACTTCGTCAACACACAGATCTACTGTAGATGTAAGCAATGCACTACTTCATCAACACACAGGTCTACTGTAAATGTAAGCAATGCACTACTTCGTCAACACACAGATCTACTGTAGATGTAAGCAATGCACTACGTCATTAACACACATATCTACTGTAAATGTAAGCAATGCACTACTTCATCAACACACAGATCTACTGTAGATGTAAGCAATGCACTACTTCATCAACACACAGATCTACTGTAAATGTAAGCAATGCACTACTTCGTCAACACACAGATCTACTGTAGATGTAAGCAATGCACTACTTCGTCAACACACAGATCTACTGTAGATGTAAGCAATGCACTACTTCATCAACACACAGATCTACTGTAAATGTAAGCAATGCACTACTTCGTCAACACACAGATCTACTGTAAATGTAAGCAATGCACTACGTCATTAACACACATATCTACTGTAAATGTAAGCAATGCACTACTTCGTCAACACACAGATCTACTGTAGATGTAAGCAATGCACTACTTCATCAACACACAGATCTACTGTAGGTGTAAGCAATGCACTACTTCGTCAACACACAGATCTACTGTAAATGTAAGCAATGCACTACTTCATCAACACACAGATCTACTGTAGATGTAAGCAATGCACTACGTCATTAACACACATATCTACTGTAAATGTAAGCAATGCACTACTTCATCAACACACAGATCTACTGTAGATGTAAGCAATGCACTACTTCATCAACACACAGATCTACTGTAGATGTAAGCAATGCACTACTTCATCAACACACAGATCTACTGTAAATGTAAGCAATGCACTACTTCATTAACACACATATCTACTGTAAATGTAAGCAATGCACTACTTCGTCAACACACAGATCTACTGTGGATGTAAGCAATGCACTACTTCATCAACACACAGATCTACTGTAAATGTAAGCAATGCACTACTTCATTAACACACAGATCTACTGTAAATGTAAGCAATGCACTACTTCATCAACACACAGATCTACTGTAGATGTAAGCAATGCACTACTTCATCAACACACAGATCTACTGTAAATGTAAGCAATGCACTACTTCATCAACACACAGATCTACTGTAGGTGTAAGCAATGCACTTCTTCGTCAACACACAGATCTACTGTAAATGTAAGCAATGCACTACTTCATCAACACACAGATCTACTGTAGATGTAAGCAATGCACTACTTCGTCAACACACAGATCTACTGTAGATGTAAGCAATGCACTACTTCGTCAACACACAGATCTACTGTAGATGTAAGCAATGCACTACTTCATCAACACACAGATCTACTGTAAATGTAAGCAATGCACTACTTCATTAACACACATATCTACTGTAGATGTAAGCAATGCACTACTTCGTCAACACACAGATCTACTGTAGATGTAAGCAATGCACTACTTCATCAACACACAGATCTACTGTAGATGTAAGCAATGCACTACTTCATCAACACACAGATCTACTGTAAATGTAAGCAATGCACTACTTCATCAACACACAGATCTACTGTAAATGTAAGCAATGCACTACTTCATCAACACACAGATCTACTGTAGATGTAAGAAATGCACTACTTCATCAACACACAGATCTACTGTAGGTGTAAGCAATGCACTACTTCGTCAACACACAGATCTACTGTAGATGTAAGCAATGCACTACTTCGTCAACACACATATCTACTGTAAATGTAAGCAATGCACTACTTCGTCAACACACAGATCTACTGTAGGTGTAAGCAATGCACTACTTCGTCAGCACACAGATCTACTGTAGATGTAAGCAATGCACTACTTCGTCAACACACAGATCTACTGTAGATGTAAGCAATGCACTACTTCGTCAGCACACAGATCTACTGTAGATGTAAGCAATGCACTACGTCATTAACACACATATCTACTGTAAATGTAAGCAATGCAGTACTTCGTCAACACACAGATCTTCTGTAAAAGTAAGCAATGCACTACTTCATCAACACACAGATCTACTGTAGGTGTAAGCAATGCACTACTTCATCAGCACACATATCTACTGTAAATGTAAGCAATGCACTACGTCATTAACACACATATCTACTGTAAATGTAAGCAATGCACTACTTCATTAACACACAGATCTACTGTAAATGTAAGCAATGCACTACTTCATCAACACACAGATCTACTGTAGGTGTAAGCAATGCACTACTTCATCAGCACACATATCTACTGTAAATGTAAGCAATGCACTACTTCATCAACACACAGATCTACTGTAAATGTAAGCAATGCACTACTTCGTCAACACACAGATCTACTGTAAATGTAAGCAATGCACTACTTCATCAACACACAGATCTACTGTAAATGTAAGCAATGCACTACTTCATCAACACACAGATCTACTGTAAATGTAAGCAATGCACTACTTCATCAACACAGATCTACTGTAGATGTAAGCAATGCACTACTTCATCAGCACACATATCTACTGTAAATGTAAGCAATGCACTACTTCATCAACACAGATCTACTGTAGATGTAAGCAATGCACTACTTCATCAGCACACATATCTACTGTAGATGTAAGCAATGCACTACTTCATCAACACACAGATCTACTGTAGATGTAAGCAATGCACTACTTCGTCAACACACAGATCTACTGTAGATGTAAGCAATGCACTACTTCATCAACACACAGATCTACTGTAAATGTATGCAATGCACTACTTCGTCAACACACAGATCTACTGTAAATGTAAGCAATGCACTACTTCGTCAACACACATATCTACTGTAAATGTAAGCAATGCACTACTTCATCAGCACACATATCTACTGTAGATATAAGCAATGCACTACTTCATCAACACACAGATCTACTGTAGATGTAAGCAATGCACTACTTCGTCAACACACAGATCTACTGTAGATGTAAGCAATGCACTACTTCATCAACACACAGGTCTACTGTAAATGTAAGCAATGCACTACTTCGTCAACACACAGATCTACTGTAGATGTAAGCAATGCACTACGTCATTAACACACATATCTACTGTAAATGTAAGCAATGCACTACTTCATCAACACACAGATCTACTGTAGATGTAAGCAATGCACTACTTCATCAACACACAGATCTACTGTAAATGTAAGCAATGCACTACTTCGTCAACACACAGATCTACTGTAGATGTAAGCAATGCACTACTTCGTCAACACACAGATCTACTGTAGATGTAAGCAATGCACTACTTCGTCAACACACAGATCTACTGTAAATGTAAGCAATGCACTACTTCGTCAACACACAGATCTACTGTAAATGTAAGCAATGCACTACGTCATTAACACACATATCTACTGTAAATGTAAGCAATGCACTACTTCGTCAACACACAGATCTACTGTAGATGTAAGCAATGCACTACTTCATCAACACACAGATCTACTGTAGGTGTAAGCAATGCACTACTTCGTCAACACACAGATCTACTGTAAATGTAAGCAATGCACTACTTCATCAACACACAGATCTACTGTAGATGTAAGCAATGCACTACGTCATTAACACACATATCTACTGTAAATGTAAGCAATGCACTACTTCATCAACACACAGATCTACTGTAGATGTAAGCAATGCACTACTTCATCAACACACAGATCTACTGTAGATGTAAGCAATGCACTACTTCATCAACACACAGATCTACTGTAAATGTAAGCAATGCACTACTTCATTAACACACATATCTACTGTAAATGTAAGCAATGCACTACTTCGTCAACACACAGATCTACTGTAGATGTAAGCAATGCACTACTTCATCAACACACAGATCTACTGTAAATGTAAGCAATGCACTACTTCATTAACACACATATCTACTGTAAATATAAGCAATGCACTACTTCATCAACACACAGATCTACTGTAGGTGTAAGCAATGCACTACTTCGTCAACACACAGATCTACTGTAAATGTAAGCAATGCACTACTTCATCAACACACAGATCTACTGTAGATGTAAGCAATGCACTACTTCGTCAACACACAGATCTACTGTAGATGTAAGCAATGCACTACTTCGTCAACACACAGATCTACTGTAAATGTAAGCAATGCACTACTTCGTCAACACACAGATCTACTGTAGATGTAACAATGCACTACTTCGTCAGCACACAGATCTACTGTAGGTGTAAGCAATGCACTACTTCATTAACACACATATCTACTGTAAATGTAAGCAATGCACTACTTCGTCAACACACAGATCTACTGTAGATGTAAGCAATGCACTACTTCATCAACACACAGATCTACTGTAAATGTAAGCAATGCACTACTTCGTCAACACACAGATCTACTGTAGATTTAAGCAATGCACTACTTCATCAACACACAGATCTACTGTAGATGTAAGCAATGCACTACTTCATCAACACACAGATCTACTGTAAATGTAAGCAATGCACTACTTCATCAACACACAGATCTACTGTAGGTGTAAGCAATGCACTACTTCGTCAACACACAGATCTACTGTAGGTGTAAGCAATGCACTACTTCATCAGCACACATATCTACTGTAAATGTAAGCAATGCACTACGTCATTAACACACAGATCTACTGTAGGTGTAAGCAATGCACTACTTCGTCAACACACAGATCTACTGTAAATGTAAGCAATGCACTATTTCATCAGCACACATATCTACTGTAGATGTAAGCAATGCACTACTTCGTCAACACACATATCTACTGTAGATGTAAGCAATGCACTACTTCATCAACACACAGATCTACTGTAGATGTAAGCAATGCACTACTTCATCAACACACAGATCTACTGTAGATGTAAGCAATGCACTACTTCATCAACACACAGATCTACTGTAGATGTAAGCAATGCACTACTTCATCAACACACAGATCTACTGTAAATGTAAGCAATGCACTACTTCATCAACACACAGATCTACTGTAGGTGTAAGCAATGCACTACTTCGTCAACACACAGATCTACTGTAAATGTAAGCAATGCACTACTTCATCAGCACACATATCTACTGTAGATGTAAGCAATGCACTACTTCGTCAACACACATATCTACTGTAGATGTAAGCAATGCACTACTTCACCAACACACAGATCTACTGTAAATGTAAGCAATGCACTACTTCGTCAACACACATATCTACTGTACTGTAGATGTAAGCAATGCACTACTTCATCAACACACAGATCTACTGTAGATGTAAGCAATGCACTACTTCATCAACACACAGATCTACTGTAAATGTAAGCAATGCACTACTTCATCAACACACAGATCTACTGTAGGTGTAAGCAATGCACTACTTCATCAACACACAGATCTACTGTAGGTGTAAGCAACGCACTACTTCATCAACACACAGATCTACTGTAGATGTAAGCAACGCACTACTTCATCAATACACAGATCTACTGTAGATGTAAGCAATGCACTACTTCATTAACACACAGATCTACTGTAGATGTAAGCAATGCACTACTTCGTCAACACACAGATCTTCTGTAGATGTAAGCAATGCACTACTTCATTAACATAAAATATGTGTTTTATAGATGTTATTCTTTAAAAAATATTTTTGAATGTTTGTTGTTTTTATCTTTGTAAATTTATCATGTAATTTGACCTTCGGGTCACCTTTTGATAATAAAATATGAATATGAATGAATAAAAACACACAGATCTACTGTAAATGTAAGCAATGCACTACTTCGTCAACACACAGATCTTCTGTAGATGTAAGCAATGCACTAAGTTTTCAATACCCATATCTACAGTTATAGATGTATGCAATGCGCTACTTCGTCAATACACATACCTTCAGTAGTAGATGTAGGCAATGCACTACATCATCAACACACAGATCTTCAGTAGATGTAATGCACTATTTCTTAAATACTCACAGTACAGTAGATGTAGCAATGTGCTACTTCATCAATACACAGATCTACATTCAAGCAATACGCTACTTCACCAATACACAGATCTACAGTAGACGTAAGCAATGCACTACTTTAATACACATATATACAGTAGATGTACAAAATGTAAGCAATGCAGTACTTCATTAATATACATATCTACAGTAGATGTAAGCAATGTACTACTTCATCAACACACAGATCTTATGTAGATATAAGCAATGCGCTACTTCATCAAAAGTGGTACAGTGGCATTGATAATGAATAAAGAACCAAACAAGAACGGTGAGATAGCCACAAAATATGACAACTCTGATGAAAGTGTTTTCAACATAAATCCATAAAATTTGGGTATTCCAGGGTGTCTTCTAGATGGGGTCCCAGAATCGTTATGCACAAAATTGATGCCAGTTGATACAATCAGGTCCACACCTTCTATACACTTAGAATGAGAACCGAGACAAGTTTAATCATTATTTAACTATTTAAGGTAATAAGATATACACTGGAATTGTGAGTCCATTCAGTGGACGTACCTGGATCTCCCACCCCTAAGAAGATCATCACTCGGTGACCATGGAAGCTTTTCATCGCCGTTTTCTAAAATTCAGGGAGAGCCTTGACATGCTTGATGACATTTCATTTGCCAAATGAAAGTACAAACATAGGCATAAATCATACTATTTAAATAGCAACATTTAGGTAAACCATTAAGTGAAGAAGGTTGGTCAAGGCATGGCCTCCAGTTAGTGAAACCCATTTTAGAATTTTAAGCCCTACCTTTATAATATCAGGTTTGCTGGTGATCAATGCTGGTGAGCGTTCACTGAAGAGTTGCCAATCGGAAGACTTCCATTTTGTTGATATAGAAGGTTTCAAGAAAATTTGCTACAGGTGCATAAGCCATAATGTAGGCCTTCGATCTTATAATATGAAATTGTTTTTTTTTTTTTCAAACCTGATTTTTTTTGCATATTTGTAATGTTTACACATGTCCCAACTTGCACCTAAGGGAGCGATCGTTATTTATGGCAGGGGGAATGGGTAAATTTAGGGGAACACGAAATTTTTTGTGGTCTTGAGGGGGGAACCTGAAATTTTAGTTGAACCAAGAGGGGGATTGTTAAATTTTAAATGGAGAACATTGGGAAAACAAGGGGGAACGCGAAAATTTTGAGCGGACGCGAGAGGGGAACACGAAATTTTTTGTCGATATTTTTGCCAAAACACCCATTCCCCCCTGCCGTAAATAACGATCGGTCCCTAAATGGAATCGGACAAATTTGATGTCTTTGTAGATCAACAGAGCAAAGTTCGACATATTATCATAATTTAAAAATTATGATAATATGTCCTCCCATAGAACTGCATGTAAAATGGCCAAAATAACCAGTGTGGTTTCTTTCACTTTACCTTGTTATTTCAACTTAAAATGGACAGCATCCCTTCCCGGCAGTTATTACTAATATCATTTCAACATTTTGAATGAAGAATAAAAATAATAAAATTTGATGGAAATCGTACATTAGGGCTTTAAGGTATGCAGTGGCCATGCTCAAGAGTGCGATAGAAATAATTTGGCTAGTATACTCTTTCGAATACCTTGTTCTATGAAATTATTGACCGCCCTCGTATATGCTATCTACTGAAGACGTCGCATAAGCTAATGCTTTCAATTGCATATGGCATATAGGCCTATGATCTGCTGAAAATTAAGCTGACATTAGTAATGTGCTATCTACTGAAGAAAGCATTTAAAAAGTCATCATAGTGCTATCTACCAAAGATGAAATAATTTATACGATATTAAGTAATGTACTGTGTACGGAAGATATCATAAGTAATACTGTAATAGTGCTATCATAATTGTGATGTGATCAAGCAAATTCAGTCGGAAGTCGGAAATATTGATTTTACGTAGCCAAACAAAAAGTATTTCCTTGTTTCCTATTGTTTTGGAAACTCTTTAACTGCTCATATCTTTTGTTTGAACTGGTTGTCCAAATTCAATGGGGTTTTCTTCAAAATGTAGCTCTGCAAGTTTACAATTCTATAAGAAACTGAAAATTGAATATGTCCGAATTCAGACTGATTTTGTGATCATACCACATTTATGAGATAAACTAATCGGCTATCTATTTCATAGCACTGGCTTAAATTGATAATGGTCCAACGTTCTTTGTATCTGATCCAGGATGTTCACTTACTTGTGTACGTTTCAACACCTGTTGTCTTTATCAACACTTGATGGGTAGTGACTGCTTATTGGCAACCGACGCTAGAAGTAGTCCAGCGTTGATCTTGGAGTTGCCAGTTGGTTTTCCTCTAAGGGATTTTTAGATCCCTGTTTCGGAAACTCATCATAATATGATATAGTTGGTACTGCCCTTCGTCTCTATTCATGCCCTCCTCTTTATTATTTCTATAGCCTCCTTTATCCAGCGAATGTATCTATATATTTTGATTTTCTACAATGTCTTCTACATATAACAGATTTTCACCATTCGGTCCTGAATCCTGATTTCATCTTTCCTTCGCTTACAACATATAGAAAAAGATATTAAAACAAAATTTTCTCACAATCTAGATAAGACCATAAACTTATGTTATAATCAGAAAATAAAAACGGGCTGCTCCTTGCAGAAACTGAGCTATGCGGGTGGAGGCAGAACTTTTTGAATGACCCTCGTATGCTTTTGCTATGTTTACACCAAAATCACCTTGCACCAAAATCACAGTGCAATTTCTGCAGCATCTGATTCGTCAAAAGTTTGGGCGCATGCACTAAATGATGGCGCTGTATGCAACGACCGCGTTGTACAGGCTGCGTTGTACTTATGTACAGAAAAAAATCAATGAATCTCATTGCACAAACGGTTATTCCGTCTATTAAACAAAATCAATAACTATTTTGGCCTTACAACCTTTGAGCTTAATTTTGTTTGCTCAGTCGAGTCAAGAAATGCATACAATATGAACGGGTCATTGGGTGGATCATTCGCGTGTTGTTTATCAAATAAAAAGAAACTAAGCTTAGATATTTTATAATTATTTTCTGCAATGAAATATATTGCTATGAGCATAAATGAAACCCGATAAAAAAACAGTGGTCGGATTTTCCCCAACATATTCGTAATATCTTGGGCGTATTTTAGATAATTTGGCAACATATTTGGGCTCATATTTTAACAATAGAATATGAAGGTGTGGATTTTTATCTTGGTATTGTTAACTAAATGAGCCTTTTGTAAATAGGGTTCTCTGACTCCACGATCAAGTCGGATCAACACACATAACACGGTGGTATTCCCTTTTTGGCTAA